>NW_027269278.1:17354147-17954147 GCF_023055355.1 Agelaius tricolor
ATCCCGGTGCTGCTGCCCGCAGCTTTTGGGAGCATCCCGGTGCTTCCCGCGGCTTTTGGGAGCATCCCGGTGCTGCTGCCCGCGGCTTTTGGGACCCCGGGGCCGCCCAGCCCTGTCCTGCCTCTCTCCATCCCCCGGGAATGGCCCCAAAAATCGCGTTTTCCCAGCCGGGGGCCCTTCCCCGGCTCCATCGCTCTCCTGGGCAATGGTGGCTGCATTCTCAAGGCCCCGGAGCTGCCATGGTGGCTGCACAGTGAGGGTTACAGCTGAGCCCTGTCCTGATGCAGGGGAGGGCACAGGGAGGGCAGCAGTGGTGGCCAGCAGGGCTGGTGGCCTTGCAGAGGCTCCCCGGCTGGTGCCTCGTCCCTCAGGGCTGCCTTTGTGAGCTCTGTGCTCTTGCTCTGCCCCCAAAGCGCTGGCAGGGGCTGTCCCCTCCCTGTGGGTCACCTGGGGACACTGCAAGGTGCCACGTCCTCCTGCCTCCTCCCTCTGCAGGGACAGCTGCCAGGTGTCATTCGGGTCCAGCACAAGGACATCGGGTCCAGCCAGGGCACGGTGCCATCCCTGGGGGTGCAGGAGGCTCTGTATGGGCTCTGTGTCCCTCTGCAATGGGCAGTGACAGTGAGCAGGGCACTGCAGCCTCTCACAGTCCCAGTTTGTCCCCACTCTGCAGTTCCTCAGGGGTTTCTCACTGTTGCATGGCCCTGGCATGCTGCACGTGGGGCTGGGGAGCCACTGCTGTGTGCCCATCCCCTGGCAGTGTCCCTGGCATGGGGCTGTCCTCCCTGTGCCCAGCCTGGCTCCCCAGACCCCGGGCACCCTCCGGGGAGCCCTGCACAGGACAATGGAGCTGCCTCTTCACTGCCAGCTGCTGGGAGAGAAGTCAACTCCCAGCAAACACAGGCAGAGATTTCCCAAGCAGTTATCAGCAGGAATTGGGGAAAGGCCGTGTCTAGACAGGCTGCAGCTCTGGGTGGCATTTCCCTCCACACTTGTCAAGGGACAGCCTGCACATGATTAAGATCCCTTTTTTCCCTCTTGGTCTCCTTTTCTGTCCAAGAGCTACCCCTGTCCCTGATCAGGCTTTTTTGAGGTTTGTTCCTCTGCAGTGCCTGGGTATTTTCTACAAATCCATTTCCCACAATTTGCCTTTGCTCTTCCCTGGCATCCTGCTCCTCTGCTGGGGCTGAGTGAGGCTGAGTGGGAACAGCCAGTGCTCGGTGCCTGGTGGATCATCCTGCAGTGGATCATCAGTGGATCATCCTGCAGTGGATCATCAGTGGATCATCCTGCAGTGGATCATCAGTGGATCATCCTGCAGTGGCTCCTGGAGAGCAGCACTGGGATGAGCTTCTCCCTCAGCCCGTGGCACTGTCAGTGACAGCTGAACCTCCTGCTCAGTGACAGCTCTGGTGGCTGTGGCACTGTCAGTGACAGCTGACCTCCTGCTCAGTGACAGCTCTGGTGGCTGTGGCACTGCTGCCTCCTGGTCAGTGACAGCTCTGGCTGCGGCACTGCTCTCTCCTGCTCAGTGACAGCTCTGGCCGTGGCACTGCTCTCTCCTGGTCAGTGACAGCTCTGGTGGCCGTGGCACTGCTCTCTCCTGCTCAGTGACAGCTCTGGTGACTGTGTCACTCTGTCTCCTGCTCAGTGACAGCTCTGGTGGCCATGGCACTGCTCTCTCCTGCTCAGTGACAGCTCTGGCTGTGGTGGGTGCTGTGCCATGCCCTGGCAGGTGTGGGCAGTGGTGTGGCACACACAGGGCAGTGCAGGGGCTGTGCCAGGCTGGGGACCCCGCTGTCCCCAGGGCAGCACCTGAGGCTGTGCAGGGCAGAGGCAGCAGAGCTCAGCAATGAGGCCAGAGGCTGAAATCTGAGCTCCGGGGCTGTTTCACCATGGCCTGACCTTGGCTGGGAGCTCAGAGCAGGCCATGGGAGCAGATCTGCTCCAGCCAGGGCGGGTGAAGCCCCGGGCACACCCTGTGCCTGAGGGCCGGTGGTGCTGGGGGTGCTCTCTGCTCCTGAACCCAAACCCTGTGCCTGCCCGGGGCTGTGTGTGCTCACAGGGCTCATCCCTGCCCTGTCTCCATGCCAGGCTGCTGGGAATGTGCTGCCTGCCCGCTCTGGGGCTGCTGGGGCAGGGTGTGCCCAGCACAGCACCCGCCGGCCGGGCACTGGCAGAGCACAGGGGACTGGGGTCTCCCCCTCCTCCTCCTGTGGTAACCCCCAAAGGGGTCACTGGCTGGGAGCTGCTGGTGCTCCCCCAGCCCTTGGGGTGCCCATCTCTCTGGCTCAGGGCAGGGACAGAGGCTGGCATGGGCATGGAGACAGTTCCATGCAGGGGCAGTGCCAGGGCTGCAGCTGCTGGCTGAGGTCAGGCTGGAGCTGCTTTGTGCACAAGCTGGGGATGGTCATGCTGTCTGTGGGGAGGGGGCTCTGGAGGCCTGGCAGGCCCATGGCCAGCCCTGTGCCCCCACTGTGTGCCCAGTGGGCATGGCTGCCAGCTGAGCAGGTGACAGCTGTGTGTGGTCACCCTGCCCAGGCTCTGCTTGAGGTGACACATCCAGGCAGGAGCTTCTGAGCAGCAGCATCTTCCCTGTGCTACCTCACTGAAACCTGCTGTGTGCAGGGCTGGAGCTGCAGGGCATGCCCAAGGTGCAGGACGTGCTGGGGGCTGCCCAGGGCTCTGCCAGCCCTGCAGGGTAGCACCAGTGCCACCTGCCCCAGTGCATCTCAGGGGGCTCTGCCAGCCCTGCAGGCTGGCACCAGTGCCACCTGCCCCAGTGCATCTCAGGGGCTCTGCCCTGCCTGGGTCTGGGTTGGGATGGGCTGTGCCAGTGCCATGGCGCCAGTGCCATTGCACCAGTGCCACCTGCCCCAGTGCATCTCAGGGGCTCTGCCCTGCCTGGGTCTGGGTTGGGATGGGCTGTGCCAGTGCCATGGCACCAGTGCCACCTGCCCCAGTGCATCTCAGGGGGCTCAGCCCTGCCTGGGTCTGGGTTGGGACGGGCTGTGCCAGTGCCAGGGGGTGGTGGCAGGGGCTGGGATGTGCTGGCAGTGCTGGAGGCTTCCCAGCCTGGCCAGCAGGGTTTGTGGGGGCTGGCTGGGGCTGCCCTGAGCAGGTGTCCCCACTGTGCAGGGACAGCCCTGCCTTGGTGGCAGCGCTGTCTGTCCCTGGGCTGGACCCTGCTGGGATGAGCAGCTCCCCTTGCACAAGGGATGGCAGCAGCAGGGCCTGGGGATGGGGCTGTGGGCTCTGGTGTGCCCCATGTGGGGCAGATGGGGCTGTGGGCTCTGGTGTGCCCCATGTGGGGCAGATGGGGCTGTGGGCTCTGGTGTGCCCCATGTGGGGCAGATGGGGTTGTGGGCTCTGGTGTGCCCCATGTGGGGCAGATGGGGTTGTGGGCTCTGGTGTGCCCCATGTGGGGCAGATGGGGCTGTGGGCTCTGGTGTGCCCCATGTGGGGCAGATGGGGCTGTGGGGCTGGTGTGCCCCATGTGGGGCAGATGGGGCTGTGGGGCTGGTGTGCCCCATGTGGGGCAGATGGGGCTGTGGGCTCTGGTGTTCCCCATGTGGGGCAGATGGGGCTGTGGCTCTGGTGTGCCCCATGTGGGGCAGATGCTCCTTGGTGGCCAGCAGGTCACCCTGCTCTCGCTCTGGGACCAGCTCGGTGGCCACTGGCACCTAGGACAGTGTCTCTGCAGCTTGGCCTTTTTAACTGGGATCCCTCACTGCAGATTTGTCTTTTGTTTTTTCCCCTTCTCCCTTTTCAACCTTACTTTTTAAATTGAATTTGATTCTTCCTCCCCTGCAGCCCCACAATTCCTGCTGGAGGCTCTGCAATGCCTGTTACACCAATCCTGGTGGAAATTTGTGCTCCCTGATCTTCCACATCTCATCTCCCGAGTGCTGGGAACTGGACCCATTTATGGCATTTTATTTTGGTGCCTTTTATTGTTTAGATGGCTGGGCAGCTGGGAGCCTGTGGGAGGGATGTGAGTTACAACCTCACCAAGAGATAAGCTGATAGAACCCAGAGAAGCAGCCAGAGTTGTGGCAGCTGAAGGAGCACACCATGGCTGTGCCTCTGCCCCAGGAGGCAGCTCCAGGTTCTGGGGCAGCTCCTGCATGCCCACCATGCCAGGTGTCCCCTCAGGAGCCCTGCAGCAGTGGGGTGAGGAGCAGAGCCCGGGCTCAGGAGGATGCTGGAGCAGCCTCCCCGCTCTGCTTGGGAACAGCGTCCATGGGGAGCTGTCCCTGCAGAGCTCTGGGTTCCCACCAGCCCTTCCCGGTGACGTGCTGGCCTGTCCCCTCTGGGACCTCACCCCTGCACCACTTCCTGCAGGCCGGGAATGGGACAGAGTGTAAACAGAGCGGGGAGGCTGCTGCAGGCTGGGCTCCCACGATCCCTGTGCCCCAGGGCCAGCCCCGTGTCCCAGTGCCAGCCCAGTGCCATCCCTGGTGCCATCCCTGTGCCCCAGGGCCATCCCCGTGTGCCCCTGTGCCCCAGGGCCATCCCTGTGCCATCCCCGTGCCTCAGGGCCATCCCTGTGTGCCCCAGGGCCATCCCCATGCCCCAGGGCCATCCCCGTGTGCCCCAGGGCCATCCCTGTGCCATCCCCATGCCCCAAAGCACCCTCCAGGGCTGGGCAGGGCAGCGGGCACGGGGCTGTGGAGCAGCTGTGGGGGAGGAAAGCAGCCAGGGATGATGGGGAGCTGGTGATCCAAGGGCTGGCAGGAGCAGGGCAGAGCTGAGGCTGTGGGAATGGCAGTGCCCAGTGCCCTGTGTGCCTGGGCTCTTCTGCAGCTGCCATGGCTCCTTCCAGGGATGAACCAGTCCCTGCTCTGCTGCTCCTCCCCTTCTGGAGAATCCTCAGCCCCAGGCCAGGAGCTGGAGGCTTTCAGCCCCTCAGCACAGCGCTGGCACCAGGGCAGGGCAGAGCCGGGCACGGCGGTGGCCAGGCAGGGACAGTGGGGACAGTGCCCTTCCCCGGGGTGACAGAACGGTGGCAGAGGCCTCGTTTGTCCCTGGGCTCCCTCCAGCCGTGCCGTGCCGTGCCACCAGCAGCAGAGCAGCGTGTGCAGGGTCCCAGTTGTGCAGAGACACCACAGGAGGTGACTTCTCCCCAGCTCTGGCCCCACAAACCAGATGCTCTCTCTTCCCCGCGCACCCATGCCCTGCTGCAGCCCCCCAAACCTGCTCCTTTGTTCCTGGCACTATAATTCATCCCAGCAGAACCCAGGGAGCCAGAGCAGCATCCCCTGGGCCCCCTTGGCTCGTCCCCAGCACAGAGGGAGATGGGGGGAGATGGGGGCTGCTCGGGCTCCAAGCTGCCTTTTTGACCATAAAAGGGCAGGCACGCAGCCCCGGCAGGGATGGGAAAGGGAAGGCAGAGCTATTTATAGCTGAGCATCAGGACCTCAGCCTGAACCCGGGGTTAATCAGCCTGTGACCAGATTAGGATCTCCCCTGGCCCCTCCATTTTCTCATAAAGCTTTGATTTAATACCGGTGCTGGCGAGGGAGGGAGGGAGGAAGGGAGAAGGGAGGCACCTCTCCTCTGCAGAGGCCGCCGTGGTGTGAGGGGGACGGGATGGGGACGCTGGCACAGCTGCCGGGGGCACTGGGGCTGCCCTGCCACCAGCCCGTGCTGCAGAGTGCCAGGGAGCAGGGCCCTGTGTGATCACTGCCTGCAGGAGCTGCCCTGGGCTCAGCCCCTTGAATTTCTGGAGCTGAGCGAGTCCTTCCAGCAAGGACATGCTCTCCTACAGGATCCCAGTGCAGGAGGGGCAGCTGGGGGGGTTCTTGGGCAGGATTTACCTTGCCTGGTGCTGCCTCGGTGGTGCCATCAGGGCTGCTTGGGCAGCTGATGGATTACAGCCTGTCTGGGGCAGGGATGGGGCTCTGATGGCTGCTGGAGATCAGGATTTTGGGGGCCAGGAGGAGGGGAAGGGGACCTGAATGGGGTTGAGCATCACCCAGTGCCCTCCACCCTGCTGAGAGCAAGGAGCTGCTCACAGCAGAACCCCCCTGGCCTGGGGGCTCCGGCGTCCCTGAGGAGCCCCAGCCTGGCCTGGCAGGGCTGGGGAATTTCAAGGAGGAACAAATCCCAAGTGCTGTTAAAAAAGGACATTTCCTGCAGCCTGGAGAGGGGAAAGGGCGCAGTGTTGTAACCACGGGGAGGGCCGAGCTCTGACTCAGCCCAGCACTGCCGGGAGCAGCTCCTGGGGTGGCCACGGAGCTCTCAGAGCCCTCACCCACTCCTCCTCATCCTCCTCCTGGGGCATCAGCAGCAGCAGCAGCAGGGACACCCAGGGACACCCAGGGACACCCAGGGACAGGCGAGGCTGGAGGTGAGCGGCGGGGTCGGGGCATGGGCAGTGCCAGCTGAGCTGCTGTGCCCATGGGAGGTGCCAGGGGACTGTCCTGGCCGTGCCCTGGGCACCCTCTGGTCACCCTGAGCAGGGGATGTGCCCATGGGAGGTGCCAGGGGACTGTCCTGGCCATGCCCTGGGCACCCTCTGGCCACCTTGAGCAGGGGATGTGGCCCTGGGAGGTGCCAGGGGACTGTCCTGGCCATGCCCTGGGCACCCTCTGGCCACGCTGAGCAGGGGATGTGGCATGGTAGGTGGATGCCCAGTGCTGCCAGCACCATCACCTCCCAGCCATTCTTCATTCCGGATCATTCTGAGCCCGTGTGGTGCCCTCACACCCTCAGGAGTGAGATGGGCAGCCTGGGCTGAGCTCTCCTGCCTCAGGGGACACTGGTGTCCCCCACAGGGAGGTGCCAGCAGCAGTGGGAGTGGGGACCAGGGCCGTGCTGGTGGCAGTCGTCGTCCCTTGGGAATGTGGGGGAAAACCACGACTGGAATCAAAGGGGGACAGGGCAGGCCCTGTAGGGCTGGGGTTCTGTCCCATTTTGGGGACACTGAAGGGAGTTCTGGGCTGTGTGTCTGTCTGTCCTGAGAGCCCCTCTGGGGCAGGGCAGGGGCAGCTGTGCGGATGTTTTGCCTCCATCCCAGCGGGATGCACAGCCCAGCATTCCTCCCAGTGGGACAGAGCTGAGCTGTGCCAGCCCTGCACCAGGGGCACACCAGGCTCTGTCCCACCAGGGGATGCTGGCAGGGGAGCACAGGGCCAGGCCCAGGGCAGGGCTCCCACACACCTGGGGGACCTGGCAGTCGCTCCCAGCAGAGGTGACGTGTCCCACACCTGTGGCCTTTGGGCACACAGGGCTGTGAGCAGCAAAAGGAGGATTTTGAGTGGCTGCTGTAGGGTTTGGTGTGTGCACAGAGCTGTTGGCACTGCTGTCCTCAGGCCCAGGGGGTGCTGAGCACCCAAAGGAGCCCCACAGCAGCTGCCCAGGGCTGGCCCAGTGCCATCCCTGACCCAAAGCTCGTGGCTGCACCCTCAGCCCTTCACACCCTGCTCACCCCCATGCTCTGTGTTTTACAGGCTCAGCTGAGGCTGCCCCTGGGGTCTGGAAGCTGCTGAACACACGAGAGGATGGCACAGCCCCGACACGGCCACCAGGAGAGGGGGCAGAGCTGGTGCCACCGCGCTGCCACACGGCCACCACCGCTGCGGCCCTTGCCTGGGCACAAGCAGGGACAGGCCCTGGGCTCGCTTTCCCTGCCAGCCATGCCAGGGGGGCTGGATGCCAGGGATGGATGCCAGGGATGGATCCCGGGGAATGGAGCCCAGAGATTGGAGCCCAGTGATGGATCCCAAAGGATGGAGCCCAGGGGTTGGATCCTAGGGATGGATCCCAGGGGATGGATCCCAGGGGATGGATCCCAGGGATGGATCCCAGGGCACACTGCAGTGCCACACATCCCTCCAGCAGAGCTCACTGCAGCCCCTTCCTGGGGATGTGCAGGGGCCAGGCAGAGGCTCTGCACAGGCAGGAGGGTCCCTGCAGCCCCTGCCCTGCTCTGTGTCCCTGTGGCTGTTGTCACACTTGGCCAGGGCTCAGGGCTGGCCAAGGCTGCTCCAAAGCCTCGTTCCTGAGCAGTGGATGCTGCAATCCTGGGGCTCCACAGGGCTCCTCTCCCCACTGTGTCCCCCCAGAGAGGAAGGGGCAGGGGGGGAGCCCAGCTCAGTGCACGGGGAGGTTCCTGCCCCGGCTCCAGCTGGGACCAGGGGGCTGGGCCGGATGCAGGGGCTCAGGGCAGAGCTGCAGCATCTGCTTCTCATCAGGCTGCTGGGGCTGTGATGGATGGTCTGTTTATCAGCTCCAGCCCTGCTCAGGATGTTAGTGTCTGCCTGGGAAGGATATTTTTGGGCTTGGCCGCTCCCTCCGTCCTCCCTCGCCTCCTGCTTCCCCCTGGATCTTCACTCCCAGGCCAGGTGGGCTGAAGCCTGTCCAGAGCCAAGGGAGGAGATCCACAGAGCTTCTGTCCCCCAGCCCCAGGGAAGGGCTGGGCTGGGCTCTGCCAGCCTGGGAATGGATCAGGCCGTGGTTTGGGCCTGGGAAGCTGAGTGCTGGCCAGCTGCAGGCTCTCCTGGGGACAGGGACAAGGACAGGGCTGGGAGGGACAGCAGGAGCTCTCCCACACCCCTCATCCCCAGGGTGGGGAAGGGGCAGGGAGGATGTGCTGTGTGGCACCCCCAGCCCCACGCTGTCCTGCCCACCCCCATCAGCCTCGCCCTCTTGCCCAGCTCTGCACCAGAGACACATTTGGGATTTAGAGGCAGCCCCGCCGCTCAACCACCCCCTGTCCCTGCAGAGCTGGGGCCAGGCTGAGCTGCCCAGCCCAGGCCTGCCATGCCAGCACGCTGGGGACAGGGGCACACAGCCCTGGAGGCTGGGGACCCCCCTTTACCTGTCCCTGGAGGTTGGGGACCCCCTTTACCTGTCCCTGGAGGCTGGGGACCCCCCTTTACCTGTCCCCCGAGGTTGGGGACCCCCCTTTACCTGTCCCTGGAGGTTGGGGACCCCCTTTACCTGTCCCCCGAGGTTGGGGACCCTCTTTACCTGTCCCTGGAGGATAGGGACCCCCGTTTACCTGTTCCTGGAGGATGGGGACTGTCTTTGCTTGTCCCCCAAGGTTGGGGACCCCTTTTCCCGTCCCCAGGCATGGCCCCGCAGCGAGAGCAGCACGGACACGTCCATGTCTCCCAGCCCAAGGTGCAGTGCTGCATCTCTGGTCAATTGGGAGTCTGAGATGAAGCACTGTAGCTCGGGAAGGGAGAAACTGCACGCCCTGGGGGACAGGTGACACAAGGAGAGCTGGCTGCAGGAAAAGGGCTCATCCCAGGGCTCCCAGCAGAGAGAGGCAGGGATAGGAGGGTGGGGAGGCTTTTCCTTGCAGCAGAGGGACCCCTGTGTCTGCTCAGGACCCCCAGCCCGGCGCTGGGCTCGGTGAGAGGGGTCCCACAGGGACGGGGGGGGTCCCACGGGGACGGGAGGGGTCCCACAGGGACGGGGAGGGTCCCACAGGGACGGGAGGGTCCCACAGGAATGGGAGGGGTCCCACAGGGACGGGAGGGTCCCACAGGGATGGGGGGGTCCCACAGGGACGGGAGGGGTCCCACGGGGACGGGGAGGGTCCCACAGGGACGGGGGGGGGTCCCACAGGGATGGGAGGGGTCCCACAGGGACGGGGAGGGTCCCACAGGGACGGGAGGGGTCCCACAGGGATGGGAGGGGTCCCACAGGGATGGGAGGGGTCCCACAGGGGTGGCAGGGCTGGGGGCACGGCAGGGACACGCTGGTGGCTCCCCCCATCAGCCCCACACAGACCTGGAGAGCAGCGAGGCCGCGGGGCTGGCCCAGAGCCTGGCGTGCCGTGTCCCCGGGGTCCAGTTTTCCCAGGAATCCCTCAGGCTCTAGGATGGGGATTCCTGGAAATACTGTTCTTGGGGCCGCGGCCTGGCAGCCAGCGCCGGGAACCCGGCCTGAGGAGAGCCGGCAATGGAGGTACAGGGGAGGGGACGGGAGGGGATGGGAGGGGAGCCCCTGCAGACCCAGGGGGGAATGGGTGTCCCCGGGGGTCTCCATGCACTGCCCGGGGCTGGGGCTGCACCCAGGCTCAGTCAGGGTCTCCTGTGCCCAGTGCCCGTCCCTGCCCGTGCTTTAGGGTGGGGGCTGAGAGGGGCTGCCAGCACAGGGTGGGGGGACAGGAGCCACCTGTGGGGCAGGAACCACCTGTGGGGCAGGAGCCACCTGTCCCCAGCGTGTCCCCCCCATGCCCAGCACTGGTGTGTGACCCCGTGGGGCACCGAGGGCACTGCAGGCAGGAGCTGGGCCTGGGCATGGGCTGGGGGCTCTCCCTGCAGCCCCCCGGGCACCCTGCAGTGATCCCCGCTGGCGCCCAGCCCTGCCTGCACCCAGTGCTGGATGGAGACAGAAGAATCTCGGAACTGTTTCACTGGGAAAAGCCCTCCCAGCCCACCAAGTCCAACCTCTGCCCCATCCCCGCCTTGTCGCCAGCCCAGAGCCCCCAGTGCCACCTCCAGCTCTTCCTTGGGCACTCCAGGGATGGGGATCCAAACCCTCCCTGGGCATTTCCAGTGCCTGAGCCCCCTTCCCATGGGGAAATTCCTGCTGTGCCCACCCTGAGCCTGCCCTGGCCCAGCAGGCAGGTCCAGGTGCAGGTGCAGGTGCAGGTACAGGCTGGGCAGGCCGGCAGGTGGCACTGGTGGCTCGATGGCAGCGGGCAGGGCCAGCCCAGCCCTGCCCTGCCCATCCCATCCCATCCCATCCCATCCCATCCCATCCCATCCCATCCCATCCCATCCCATCCCATCCCATCCCATCCCATCCCATCCCATCCCATCCCACCCCATCCCATCCCATCCCATCCCATCCCATCCACCCCACACTCCCCAGTTCCACCATGGAGCCCCCCAGGCTGCCCCACAGACGTTCCCCAGCCCTGGCAGCAGCAGCAGAGCTGTCCCCTGTCCCCAGGCCAGCAGCAGAGCTGTCCCTTGAGGGGACAGTGACGTGGGGCCAGAACCCCCCACACGCCCCATGCAGGACCTGGGAACTCATTTGGGGAAATTTAATGGGAAAAACCCCACAGTGAGGTTTGGGGTGCCTGGGATGGGCAAGGAGAGCCCCAGGAGGACACCCCAAACCCAGCCAAGGGAAGGCAGTGATGGGGAAAGCCCTTCCTGCCCCACAGCAGAAGGAAAAGTGGAAATCACAAAGGAATGGGAAGCTGAAATGCAGCCCTGCTGCTCCCCGTGCCAGCGCTGGGGCTTTGCCATGGCTCCAGCCTCTCTGTTTCAACACTTTCCAAGCATTTGTTTGGGTTTGGGTTGGTAGGGGCTTGCAGGACATGCCGGGGCAGGAGGGAAAGCCACGGCTCTCACACACCCCAATTAAAAAAATGTGGCACTTACTCCAGGAAATGCCAGCTCTGGGAGCTTTGAGTGTTTCTTTCTTCCTTCTCCCCTCCACTACCCTTTTTTTTTCCAGCCAGAAAATTTGCCAAGGTTTTCCCTGTCCCTGAGAGAGATTGAGGTTTGGACAATATCAGTAATTTTTGACCAGAAAAAGCTCTTTAATTGGAGAATTCCTGATTGCCAGAGGCTGCCTGTGACCCAGCTGTGGCTCTGTGGGGATGTTCCAGTCTGGTTCCAGTCACCCCAGCAGGGCTGGGCTGCAGCTCCCAGCCACGATTCCCATGGAATTTTCCAGGTGCATCCCCCAGCTCCAAGCTCAGGAGTGCTGACCCAGCCACTGCCAGGGAAACTGAGGCACACACGGGGTCCCTGCCTCCAGAACAGCCCAGCCAGGGCTCTGCTCCACCCCGGCCTGCTGTGGGCAAGGATGGCAAGATGCCACCATGGCAGGTGCCACACACTGCCTGCCTCAGTTTCCCCCTGCTGGCACAGGGTCCTGGGGAATGCTGAGAAAAGGGAAGGGAAGGGAAGGGAAGGGAAGGGAAGGGAAGGGAAGGGAAGGGAAGGGAAGGGAAGGGAAGGGAAGGGAAGGGGAGTTGCCCTGACTCAGCCGGCAGAACCGGAGCAGCAGCAGCCGCTGGCACCACCCCGGGCACAGGAGGGAGGGGGCAGGGGGATCGGGGCTGCCCTGCTCGTTCTTCACCTCCCTGCTCCTGCAGGGTGAGCTCCACGTGCTCCCTGCTCTCTGCACAGCCCCGGGAGGGGAGGCCGAGGGGATGGGATAATGGGATGGGATGGGATAATGGGATGGGATGGGATGGGGTGGGATGGTTTGGGATGGGATAATGGAATGGGATGGGATGGGATGGGATAATGGGATGGGATGGGGTGGGATAATGGGGTGGGAAGCTGCAGGGGGACAGGAAGGGGGCAGCCATGGAGCCCTGGAGCAGGGAGGGGGTGGCAGCGTGGCAGGGCTGTCCCTGCCCAGGCTCAGCCTGCCCTGCACCCTGCACCAGGCTGGGCTGGCAGGCAGTGCCTGCTGAGTCAGCACTGGGCAGGGCACTGCCGTGTCCCAGCCTGGCACACCTGGCACACCCCAGCCCGGTGCCAAACACACCTGCCAGGGCCTGGCTGGCACAGGGGAGGCGGTTTGGGCACTGCCAGCACCTACCCAGCACCAGGGGTGGCAATGGGAGCCACCAGGGCGGCCACAGGGTGCCCAGAGCTGAGCCCAGAGCCCAGAGCTGAGCCCAGAGCCGAGCAGAGCCCAGCCCAGGGCATATCTGACCCGGAGGGGCACAGCTGAGGCCCTGCCAGCAGTGCCCTCGGGCTGCCACAGCCAATATTGACTCAAGGCACAGCTCCACGGGCCTGGCTCCAGCCTTATCTCCTCCTGCCCTGGGGGAGCTGCCCAAGTCCTCCCAGCAGGTCCTGAGGCTGCCCCAACCCCACCAGCCCCACCCTGGGCTGGGGATGAGCTCCTGGGCAGGATAAAGCAGCACAGGAGCACCAGAGCAGGGCAGTGCCATGGCCAAGGGTGGCACCCAGTGCCCTGCTCCAGCAGACCCTCCCTGGGCAGCAGGAGGGCACAGCTGGCTGTGCTGGGCTGTGCTGGGCTGTGCTGGCTGTGCTGGGCTCCCAGCTGGACTTTGTCCACGTTGCTGGGATGCAGAGGCTGCAGCTGCCCCCCTCCATGCCCAGGGCTCTGCCTGCAAACAGCAGGGCAAGCTGAGCCCTGCAGGAGCAGGGATGGGGGATCCCTTTCCAGAGGGACACCCAGAGACAGGGGACAGCCCAGCCCACACTGTCCCCTGTCCCCAGCACCCTGGTGTCACCCCCCAGCAGCAGCAGCCAGCCTGGGGGCAGGAACACACTCTGGGCCTGTCCCCCTCCACCATGGAGGGTAAAACCCCATCCTGCTCCCTCCATCCCTCCCTGCCTGCCAGCAGCCACCAGCCAGGCTCCACTGCCCTCTCCTCCTGCAAACAAGCCAGGGCTGGGCTTTCACACGGCCTTGGAGGGGGAGAGTCAGCCCCAACCTGCCCTGCACAGCTCCTGGAGGCTCCCAGCAGCCAGCCCTGCCCAGCCCTGGCAGCTCCTCAAGTGGGTCTGTCCAGCCTGCAGAACAAGGAGAAACAGAACAACTTTGTACTTGCCCTCAATTAAGGAGTGACCTATTTAGACGAAAATCTGGGCTAAGTGGGATGCAGGAGCTGGAGCTGGGTGTTTGGGGGTGGCACGAAGCAGCCGGAGCCCTGCAGCTCCAGAGTCACTCGGGACAGAGCAGCCAGTGAAGAGCACTTCCAAAAGTGCCCTGAAGATTTTATTGCTGGGGAAAGGGAGCCCAGCCTGGGAAAGAACTGACATTGCTGCACATTGCTGCACATTGCTGCACATTGCTGCACATTGCTGCACACTGCTGCACACTGCATCCTGAGCCCAGCAGCCAGGGGACATTCTCAGCAAGGGGAGACATCCATGCAGGGGACATTTCCAGCCAGGGGACACTTCCAGCCAACCAGGGGACACTTCCAGCAAGGGGACACTTCCATCCAAGGGACACATCCAGCCATCCTGGGGACACATCCAGCCAGGGGAGACATCCATGCAGGGGACATTTCCATCCAGAGGACATGTCCAGCCAAGGGACATTTCCATCCAGGGGACACTTCCAGCCATCCTGGGGGCTCAGGGACAGGGGATCCAGCAGAGGTGGGGGCTCTCAGCCCTGCTCCTGCCGGGGCTCTCGGTGGCAGCAGAGCACAGGAGCCTGCCAGGGTGGGCAGGGTGGGCAGGCACAGGGATGTTCCCGATGGATCCTGCTGATGGCAGGAGCGCTGCCCGGCACCGGAGGCGTTGCCGAGCCCGGGCAGGGCTCTGAGAGCAGAAATGCTGATCGGGCAGGACGGGCGGGTGAGAGAGAGGCGGCTCTGTGCCCCCAGAGCTGGGACAGAGCCCTGGGAACGCCGCCTGCCCCGGCCCGGCCCCGCAGGAGCTGAGGCTGCTCCCGCAGGGACCCGAGGGGCAGCGAGCACAGAGAGCCAAAAGTGCCTCACACCGAGCTCAGAATCACAGAACCGTCACAGGATCACACACAGAGTCACAGAGTCACACAGAATCACACACAGGATCACACACAGAATCACAGACAGAGTCACAGAGTCACAAAATCGTCACAGGATCACACACAGAATGACAGAGTCACAGAATCATCACAGAATCACACAAAATCACACACAGAGTCACAGAGTCACACAGAATCACACACAGGATCACACACAGAATCACAGAATCAGAGAATCACACAATCAGAGTCACAGAATCACAGACAGAGTCACATAGACACTGATGACAGAGTCACCACAGAATCACGCAGAATCACACAGGATCATACACAGAATAACACAATCACAATCACAGAATTACACAATCACACAATCACAATCACACAATCACAATCACAGAATCACAGAATCACAGAATCACACAATCACACAATCACAGGATTACACAATCACAAAATCACAATCACACAATCACAATATCACACAATCACACAATCACAGGATTACACAATCACAGAATCACAGAATAATGAGGTTGGAAGAGACCTCTAAGATCACCAAGTCCAACCTGTGCCCTCACACCTCACCCAGACTATAGCACCCAGTGCCATGTCCAGTCTTTTTAAACACATCCAGAGATGGTGATTCCACCACCTCCCTGGGAAGGGCATTCCAGTGCTTTATTATTCTTTTGGTGACAAACTTTTTCCTAATATCCAACCTATCCCTGACATATCCAACCTATCCCTTCCCTGATGTAGATTGAGGCTGTGCCCTCTGGTTCCGTCAGTGCTGCCCGGTGGGAGAGACCAACCCCACCTGTCTGCAGCCTCCCTTCAGGAAGGTGCAGAGAGCAATGAGGGCTCCTCTGAGCCTCCTCTTCTCCAGGCTGAGCAGCTCCAGCTCCTTCAAACGTTCCTCTCACGCTCAGCTCCCACCAGCAGCCCCTCCTGCTATCGGCAGAGCCAGGCGAGCGCTGGGTGTTTATCACAGCCCTCCTGATGGCAGCTGCAGGAAGGAGCAGCTCGGTCCCTCCCTGCTGCTGTTTGTGGGGCTGGGCTGGGCAGCCAGGCTGAGCTGTGCTGTCCAGACATGTGTTTCCATGTGTTTCCATGTGTTTCCATGTGTTTCCATGTGTTTCCCTGTTTAAACACATAAACACAGGGAAACACAGGGAAATACATATGGACACACATGAACACACATGGAAATACACATGGACACACAGGGAAGGCCATAAACACAGGGAAATACAGGGAAATACATGGAAATACATATGGACACACATGAACACATATGGAAATACACAGGGACACACATGGACACACAGGGACACACAGGGACACACAGGGAAGGCCATAAACACAGGGAAATACATGGAAATACACAGGGACACACATGAACACACATGGAAATACACAGGGACACACAGGGACACACAGAGAAGGCCATAAACACAGGGAAATACATGGAAATACATATTGACACACATGGAAATACACAGGGACACACAGGGACATATATGGACACACAGGGAAGGCCACAAACACAGGGAAACCCAGGGAAATACACCTGGGGAACACTTCCAGCCCTTCCCTTAAAGCTGACGTGCAGAGCACCACAGGCACTTGCCTGCACCCCAAATTGCATTCTCGGGTGGTGCAGGCAGGCTCCCAGCTGGGCTGGCACACCCCAGGACGCTGCCAGCCCTGGCCTGCTCCTGCCACACTCTGTCCCTGTGCTCCAGACCCCTCCTGGCTCCTGCAGCAGCTCCAGCACCACCCCAGACTGCCCAGCTGCCCCTCCAAACCCCCTCTGCACTCAGTGCCCTGCAGAGAAGCTTTTTCAAGGGGGGTAGAAAGCTCTGAGAGGTTCCTGAGCGTCTGTCCTGCTTGGGGAACGCTCCAGGGGCTGTCACGGGCCCAGGGTGACCTCGAGGTGCTTTGTGATCACTGAGCTCACCTGAGCTCATCCACGCTGAGGTTTAGCACAGTCAGGGCTTTTCCCAGAGCTGCTGGCACACAGCTGCAGGGTCAAGGTGAGCTGTCCCCAGCTTCCCCATGCCCTGGGCATGCTGGCAGCAGGCAGAGCTGTCACCAGCTCCAGTGCCACCTCCACTGCAGCTGTCCCCACACATGGGGGGCTCCCGATGCTCCCCCACACCAAGGAGGGGACCCTGGTGGGGCAGGAGGAGCAAGGGGGAGCTGGGAGTGAGATCAGGGCTTTGCCAGCACCTCTGAACCCTGCCCAGGGCAGATGCAGGTGCCCAGAGCAGGGCACAGCCCCGTGCCCAGAGCCCCATGCCCAGAGCCCCATGCCCAGAGCAGGGCACAGCCCCATGCCCAGAGCCCCATGCCCAGAGCCCCATGCCCAGAGCAGGGCACAGCCCCGGTGGCCAGAGCAGGGCACAGCCCCAGTGCCCAGAGCAGGGCACAGCCCCATGCCCAGAGCCCCAGTGCCCAGAGCAGGGCACAGCCCCAGTGCCAGCAGTGGCTCCAGGGCAGCTGGGGAGCTGCTGTGGGGGAGCTGCTGTGGGGCTGGGCCAGCCCTCAGCTCCCATAGAGGCTCTGAGCAGGACTCCAACCCCAGCTCTGTTACCACAGCCAAAATAAAAGCAGCCACAGAGCCACGGAGGAGGCTGCCCTGACCTTCCAGACATTTGGGATTTGGGCACAAACACTGCTTTCCTGGAAAGTGTATCCTGGCATTTGGGATTCCTCCCCGTCCCCACAGAGCTGCCCTTGGACACTGATCCAGGAGTGCCTCACATCTCACATTCCTGCAGGAGCTTAACAAGCACCAGCAGCTGGGAGGTTATTTCCAGAGCAGGGCTGCTCCCAGAGCTGCTTTCCTGTCCCAGAACCTCCAGCACTGGGGTGCCAGTCCCAGTGCTCCCCACACACACCAGCTCCCCACAGGCAGGCCTGGGAAGAGGCTGAGGAACAGCCAGACAGGATTTTTGTGCCCTGCTTGCTCACATATCAAATATCCTGCATTTACACTTTAAATATCCTGCATTTACACTTCTTCCTAGGGGGTAGGAGGGAGCTGCAGGCACGGGGTGTTTGAGAGGCACCGTGGCCATGGGGATGCTGCAGCTCTGGGACCCTCTGGGACCCTCGGGCCAGCTCAGCAGCTGCCCCAGCAGCCAAAATGAAAACTGGGGTCACAAAGGAGCCACCTTGGCCCAGCAGAGCCCCCTGGGCTGGGCAAGGGGCACACAGAGGGTCAGCAGCGTGTCCCAAACACAGGCAGGTCCTCAATGCCCCCTGAGCTGTGCCCTGCTCCAGGCAGGGCTGGCACTGCCTCTGCTGGGTTTGTGTCACAGGAGCAGCAGGGCAGGGGTGCCAGGCTCACCAGGGACAGGGACAGGGACAGGGCAGCTCCTGGAGCTTCCCAAGGGGACACAGAGCAGAAAGCTGCAGGAAACAGGGCCATGGGACATGGGGGAGGCTGCAGGGACAGGCAGGTGCCTGCATGATCCTGGCACTGGGATGGGGCTTGTGGGGAGCAGCTGCTTCCTCCCCTGCTCCCCACCCCATAGGTCACAAACCCAGGGAATACAGGGAAATACATGGAAATCCACATGGGAACACATGGATACATATGGAAACACATGGAAATTACACATGGACATACAGGGATGGCCATAAACACAGGGAAATACATGGAAATCCACATGGACACACAGGGAAACACAGGGAAGGCCATAAACACAGGGAAACAGGGAAATACATGGAAATCCACATGGAAACACATGGACACATATGGAAACACATGGAAATACACATGGACACATAGGGAAGGCCATAAACACAGGGAAACAGGGAAATACATGGAAATACATGGAAATCCACATGGACACACATGGAAACACATGGAAATACACATGGACACATAGGGAAGGCCATAAACACAGGGAAACACAGGGAAATACATGGAAATCCACATGGACACACATGGACACATATGGAAATACATGGAAATATACATGGACATACAGGGATGGCCATAAACACAGGGAAATACATGGAAATCCACATGGAAACACAGGGAAACACATGGAAACACACATGGACACACAGGGAAACACAGGGAAGGCCATAAACACAGGGAAACAGGGAAATACATGGAAATACATGGAAATCCACATGGACACACATGGAAACACATGGAAATACACATGGACACATAGGGAAGGCCATAAACACAGGGAAATACAGGGAAATACATGGAAATCCACATGGAAACACATGGACACATATGGAAATACATGGAAATATACATGGACATACAGGGATGGCCATAAACACAGGGAAATACATGGAAATACACATGGACACAATGGGAAACAGGCATACACAGGGAAACACATGGAAATAAACATGGGCATACATGGAAATACATGGAAACACACATGGGCACACAGGGAAGGCCATAAACACAGGGAAATACATGGAAATACAGGCATACACAGGGGAACACAGGGACACACATGGAGACACATGGAAATACATGGAAGCACAGGGAAACACATGGAAACACATGGAAAGACAGGGAAACACACATGGAAACACATGGAAACACACATGCACACGCATGAACACACGTGCACACACACCCTGGCCTCAGGGATGCCCAGGTGCTCCCTGGCACTCAGGATCAGCTCCTCCTGGGAACTGCCAGCCCAGGCAGAGCTGCCAGCCACAGCTGAGCCAGTCTGCCCAGGGCCATCATCCCATCCCTCAGAGCCACCACGGGCTCCTGCCTGCCCTGCCCTGCCCTGCCCTGCCCTGCCCTGCCCTGGCAGGAGCTGGGGGTTTGGGAGGCACCACAGCAGTGGGCACAGCTGGTGGCACCTCCTGCCAGCAGCTTTTCACTGGGCAAGGCTGAGCAGAGCCAGCTCGGACCCCAGGAGCTGTTTTGCATGTTGGGAAGCAAAAACAAATCACTTCCCATCAGCATCAAGCTGCCAAGGCCGGGCTGCATCTCCTGGGAGGTGCTGGCAGGGCTGGCACGCGAGGCAGCCTCGGACCCACCTGGCTGTCCCCAGAGCCCTGCCAGCACCTCGGGGAGGGGCCCCATGTTAAAAGCTGTCAGTGAGAGGGAGAAAGGTCACTGAGCAGGGACTTAACACCCATAATCAGTTTATGGGATTTGTGAGCAGCTTCAGGCCGGCTGGGAACGGCGTCAGCACAGCTCCAGCACAGCTCCACCTTCCTGGGGATGCAGCTCTGGCAGGGTTGGCAACACTCCCCAGGACAGACAGCACTGAGCCATCCCATAAAAAACAGCAGCAAACACCCCTGGGCAGCCCAGGGGGAATGGCCACAGCCTGTTCCTCACCTTCCTCCCCAAAGAAAGGGGCCTGGGAAAGCAAAGGATGGCCACAGCCTGTTCCTCACCTTTCCTACCCCCAAAAAGGGGGCCTGGGAAAGCAAAGAATGGCCACAGCCTGTTCCTCACCCTTCCTACCCCCAAAAAGGGGCTTGGGAAAGCCAAGGATGGCCACAGCCTGTTCCTCACCCTTCCTACCCCCAAAAAGGGGCTTGGGAAAGCCAAGGATGGCCACAGCCTGTTCCTCACCCTTCCTACCCCCAAAAAGGGGGCCTGGGAAAGCAAAGAATGGCCACAGCCTGTTCCTCACCCTTCCTACCCCCAAAAAGGGGCTTGGGAAAGCCAAGGATGGCCACAGCCTGTTCCTCACCTTCCTCCCCAGTGAAAGGGGCCTGGGAAGGAAGGCAGGCACTCCCAGGGTGTGTCAGCAGGGATTTCTGGCTCTGTCTGCTCTTCCATGGAGCAGGAGCTCCCCAAGGCTTTGGTGGCACCACGAATGCCAGCCTGAAGGGGCATTAACGCCCCCACCCACCGTGCCCATTGCCCACCCCCCTGGAGCTGCTCACAGGCTCTGCCCTGACCCAGTGGCACCAACAGCCCTGGCCCAACTCCAGCCTGAGAGGAGGAGGAGGAGGAGGAGGAGGAAGGCAGAGCTCAGCACAAGGCAGGGCTGTGCCTGGGGGAAGTTGTTGGCACATGAGAACGATTCTATTTGCTGCCTAAGTGATTTTTCTCAGCTCAAAGGACTTGCACCAGTTTCTGGTTTTACCTCTCTGCTCTCCTCCCCCACTGCCTGCCTGCAGCTGCCCAGGCAGGAGAACAATCCCAGCTCCCTGTGCCCCATCTGGGCTCCCAGCAGATGAGGATGAACAATCCCTGCCCTCTGTGCCCCATCTGGGCTCCCAGCAGATGAGGATGAACAATCCCTGCCCTCTGTGCCCCATTTGGGCTCCCAGCAGATGAGGATGAACAATCCCAGCTCCCTGTGCCCCATTTGGGCTCCCAGCAGATGAGGATGAACAATCCCAGCTCCCTGTGCCCCATTTGGGCTCCCAGCAGATGAGGATGAACAATCCCAGCTCCCTGTGCCCCATTTGGGCTCTCAGCAGATGAGGATGAACAATCCCTGCCCTCTGTGCCCCATCTGGGCTCCCAGCAGATGAGGATGTGGCAGATGCCATCAGCAGAGGTCACCCAGCTCGGTCTGGCTGCTCAAGCAGAGGCAGCTGCCAGCCCCAGGCTGGTCCTGGTCCCCACTGTGCCCACTTGGATTTGTGAAATCCTCGCAGTCACCAGAGATGGGTGAGTCAAGAGTCCTTAATTCATGCCCAGGGCTGAGCAGCAGTGAAAGCCCCAGGAGAAGGAAGTGCAGCAGCTCAGGAGATCCAGACCCATCAAGGCAAGCCCTGCCCAGAGCCCAGCCCTGCAGATTCCCAGTTAAACTCAGGATGGTCTCACTGGGACAAGTCCCAGGGCACTGCCCTGGCCACAGAACACGAGGGACTCACCTGAGCCATGAGGAAGGGACAGGAGGATCTGCTCCTCGTGCCCCTGCCCTGGTGGCTCATGCAGTCCCACCAAGCTGAGTCACACCAATTCCCTGCCCCACCTTGCCAGGCACAGGATTTTGCCAAGTCAGGCTCCTGCCCCGGGCATTTCCAGGCCTGTAAAGTGAAGCATGAATTCATCATGCTCACTCTGAGTGCAGCAGGGAAGCTCACAAGCCAGTCCACCCTGTAGGACAACACGCTCACTCCTTCAAGGGCTCCCCAGCAGCTCAAATTGCTTCCATTCAAAAGAAGTTCAAAGTCTGCCACCTGCAAAACAGCCCAAGGCACGGTGGCATTCCAGGGCTGGGGATGGAGCAGCAGAGCCTTGGAGCTCTGGAAGAGCTTCTCCTCCAGCCAAACGAGAAACTCAGAGGGGGAAAGAAATGCAGGTAATCAGCTGTGTTTACAAAGAACAAAAGGCAGAATGGGGAGGGCTGAGCGTGCTCAGGTACTTCCAGGAGCAGTGCCTGATACCAAAACCCCTGAGAAAGGAGCTACATCAATCTTTATTAATTTATGATCACAAAATACCTGCAAACTCAAACAACTTGAGTCTGCTGTGAGAATATTCCCTGGCTCCTCTGGATTTGCAGCTCCCAAAATCCAGCCCTACCCACAGTGACATCGAAGAACACCTCACATCATGTAAAAAGTTACATTAGCATCTCAGAGGAATGGGTTTTACACCTTTAGTACTGCTCAGTGAGCAGCTGAGCTCACTGTGGTGAGTTTAAAGAGAGGGACAGGGCTGGGTGTGTTTGGAAGGTTCATTGGAGCAGCTGTGCCCCAGCACGAGGCAGTCTCGATGCCTCCCATCCTCCCCGTTCGTGCTGAGCCCAGGCTAACGAGGATCACATTAAAGAGCCATTTCCACATGAGAACAGCCAGGGACTCAGTCCCTCCACTCAGGCCCTATTAGGAGGGAGGGCATTTGCTCTGTGTCATCCCTGCAGCTCCTGCTCCTGCCTGCTCACCGCCGTGTGCTATGACCTCAAGCTGATATGAAATCATGATGATTTCACTGCAATTAAGGCAGGAGCAGATGGGGCTGATGGAGCTGGCTAAGCAACAAATCTTCTAAATTGGAGAACGCTGTCAAGAGAAATTAAAGCCTCGTACAAAAAAGTCAACTTGGGATGGCAGGAAAATTCCACGTGGGAAGGAGGGAGGGACTGCAGGGAGGCAGCCAGGCCAAGCTCCTGGTGGGGCAATGGGGCTGGGCTGAAGCACCTCAGCTCAGGAAAACCCCAGCACAAAGCAGGGGCAGGTTCCCAACAAAACACACCTGAAAAAGCCAAGAGAGAACAGGCACAACACTTCAACAGTGAGACAACGCTTGAGCTTGAACAATAACACCCAGAGAGACATAGAAATCAGGGAGGAGAAAAAAAAAAAAAAAAAAAAAAAGTGTGGCACATGCTGGACAGGCTCCAGAGCCAGCAGACACATCGAGTGTTTTTAACACAGCCAGGGGTTGTGTTTGTCACTTGTTACCAACAGCACGCAGAGCAGCAGCCAGGGAGTGACGCTGGCAGCAACTGGGAGCCAGAGCTGCCTCTCCTCAGAGCCTTTACAGGAGAAGAGAAAAAGGCTCTCAACTGCTTCTAACAAGGAATGGCTTAAATAGGTTAAAAATAATGAAGCAGCGCTCTGCACATGAGCACTCCGTGCTCCCAATTAAGCAATCCTTTAGAAGGTGGCCTTAGGAAGCCTCTCAGAGTCCTTCTAAGGAGGTTAATAAATTGCTTTGGAACCCTGGGCGCAGCTTAGTGAGGTGAATAAGGAGCTGTTGTCACAGCCTAATGTCATTGCCCGAATTCTGGCACTTTCCAGGGAGCACGAGGCTGCAGATCCTGAGCTTTACAGCCTCTTGTCCAAATGATGATTCCTCGTCAAGGGCCTGGGGCTGCTTGCAGAAGTGTGGGCTTGGCAGGTGAATCTCTCTCCACACAAAACCTTTGCAGAGGTGCAAGCAGAAGTCAGGATCCAGAGTTTCAATCCTTCGGGCTGGAGTCTTTGTTACAAACCACGGAGAGCACACAGCAAAAGGGTGTTGGGCGCCTGTTTAAGGTGGGCACCTCACAGCCTGGCCAGCACATCTGGCACAGGCTGTTGATGCAAAACACTTGGCCCAGAAACAAATTCTGTTCCCACACATCTGCAAGGCTGACAGAGCTCCAGGCTCCTCCACAGCACGTGCAGCTCCCCAAGCTACAAACCAATGCATTTTGACACCCTAAATGTATTTACTCTCCCTTGCAGAGCTCATCAGGAGCAGCTCCGTTTCCAAACCCCCCTCAAAGTCACGAGCAAATTTAATGGACAAAGAAAATAATTTATTCTCCTGAAACCAAATTGTTTTCTCCAACCTTTCAGCAAGTATCGCATGTCAGAGCACGAAAAGCGATGCCACAACAATTCCGAGCAGCCTCTCCAAGGACAGCTGCCAAGAAGGCATTTCATTGATGCTTCTTCCCCTCCTGCCAACGTGTGTTGTCAGACACGTTGCCTAGACAGCAGAAATCATGGGTAAGGACATCTCACAGTGCTCTAGATACCAGTTCTTACAAACAGACTGGTTTTCATAGGAGGCATTGCTTGAAAACCATCCTTATTTGGATGGGGCAAGACTCGGGAGTTTGGAAAACCATCGTGGCCAGGAGAATGAGCTCCATTTTTCTTGCACCTGGCAGGCAGAGCCTGCTGTGTGCTCTGCTATCTCTGCAGCCCAGCAGCCTCCCTGCCTCCCAGATTATCTATCCCAGCGTTTATTATTTGTTATTATTAGCACACAGTGTTCTCCACCCAAAGCTTAACATCTCAGGGCAGATCCTTCTTGGACAGAGTATAGGGGAGCCTTGATCCACATCATCACCAGTCCAGGAGTGCACAGTGTCTTATGATCCTGAAGAAACAGTTTTCAAAAGGAAAGAAAGATCTTTTCCAACAGTAAAAAAGATGAACCGTGAGCAGGACCTCTGCTCCATGCATGAAAACTGTCTAAAAAGCAAACATACAGACAACATTTACACAATAGGCATCTGGCAGCATTTTCAGACATTTTTTTTTAATTTATTCTGACATGCTATAAAGGAATAAATTACACTGTTAAAGAATTACCAGCAATAAAAGTATTTCTTTCTTTCAGCTGGGCTAGAATAGGAGTGAGAAGGAAGACAGCCTGGGGCAGTAACCAATGTGAACTCTGCATGGTGCGAGGCTGCCCCCAAGAACAAGAGGAAATCTGGTCATATCCACTTCACAAGAACTTGAAAGAAAATGCCTTGGTTTCAAACCATCCCAATTTTTTCAAACCATTCCAATTTTTTTCTCCAAAGCAGCAATCACACGTCAGTCCAGCCGAGGCAGGACATGGCAATGCTCGGAGGCTGCCAATCCTGGGTCTGCAAAAGATGCCATTTCATTTTAAAAAATTCCAATCTTATTATGGAGGGCTGGTCTCAAACAACAGGTTATAAAAATGCAAGACTGCCCCTTCCCCCTCAAGGAAAAAATACAAAATTTATTTAAAAACAAAATGAGGAAGAGTTACAACACTAAATCTAAAATGATTTAGAAAGAAATATGACTTCTTTTGCTTAACAAATGGCCTTAAACTTGGTTTAAAAACAGGGTAATGTAAATTTCTTAAACTGAATTAACAAGGCAAATTAAAAAAATCTCATTTCCTTACAGAAACAGTTTTTAGTTTTTAATGAACTTGTAAACAAAAAAGCTCCCGCTTCAAAATAAAAACAAAATCCCAGATCATATAGATGTTTACAGTGATTACATTTATCTAAGCAACTTACATACAGGTTCAGTTGTAAGATGTTAACTAAATTTCGTGACAAATATGCTGTTTTTCCTTTTATACCAAGAACATTATAGAGTTAATGCAGAGTCCTAAAGATTATCTAGTAGTCGCTAAGTTTCTCTTAAGTCTTCACTTTAGATGCTGTTATTTCTAGCACAGGTAAGCAGGCAGAGTCTTTCATATGCTTAAAAACTGGAATCTTTGGTTACTACCATGTCAGCTGGCTTGGTATGTTGCACATAGAAGCCAACAACTTTAAGAATGTTTTAAGTGTACAACTTTCAAAACCCAGGGAGGAATAACCAGAAAAGAGTGCACAATTGTGAGCATTTACAATTATCACAACTGTTGCCGAAGACTGTTCATGCCATTCTTCCAAAACAATGAGATCTCATAAGCAGTGTAGTTCAAAGTAAAAAGGTAACAAAAATTGGCATATGCACAATTTTCTCCACTTGTGTGTCAACCATTAGTTAACTTTTCCACTTGAAAAAAATGCAATAGAAAACTGGACACCATGTTTCACTATCTCAGTAATATTCACAATTACAGCTGCTACAACTCGAAGTGCAGCATCACTGACACTGCCCAGAGCCAGTTTATACTGATATTAAGTTCTTTACACCAAGGAAATGGTTGCCCACAGCCACTGGCAAGTGTATCAACTAAAATTTCTAGGATTTGGGGAGTGACAAGTCCTGCTCCGATCTGCTCTGCTTTGTCCCATCCTCGTCATGCTCAGAAACCTGCAAGATAAACACAAGGGCAAACTTACTGATACGGGATGGAAACGAGCAACAGCATTCACAGGAGGGAAATTAAACAGCAGTTATGGTCATTCAAAGGGGAAAATGCTGCTCCATCTGGGAATTGCAGAGTTCCTGGGGTCCATTTCCAAAGGTAACCGGCATTTGCCACGGCTCTGGAGCTCACACGGCTCTGGAGCTCGCACAGCTCTGGCTCTCACCTCCTGCTGCACTGGGACACAGGCTGAATGCACCAGCTGGATGCCACATTCCTCCAGCAGGAATTCAGCCCAGCAGTTTGAAAACAAGCTGTGTTATTGCCACTAGGAAACAGGATGTAATTTCATAGGATTGTTTTCTCCTCGTCTGCAGTGGCTCATGTTTATGTCCCTGAATGTCAAGCTGTCACCTGACTGCAGGGAGCTCTCCAGAGCCGCAGTACGGCAGCGGCACAGGCAGTGTCACACGGCCAGCCCGGGATCACCCAGCCCCTTAGAGCAGCTGCTGGCACCACAAACCACAGCAGCACGCTCTGGGCACCCACAGCAGGCAGCACCTGGGACAGCCACAGCACACCTCAGCCTTGGCGAGGACAGGGGCTGACTCACACGGAGGGGAGGTGCTGCACACACTGCAATTCTTCTCATGTTCAGAATTCCAAATGGCACTGGGGCATGGGGAGGGTACAGGAACACACACACGGATCTCCAGGAACCAGGCACTGCAGGCTGGGCCAGTCCTCCCTCCGTGCTCCTCTCTGGTGACTCAGGTGGCAGGGCTGTGCTCCACAGCCTCAACCAAAGATGGCCTTGCCAAGCCAGTTTCCCTTCTGGGTGCTCTCCAGACAGGATGGTTCTGCCCATGGGTGAGTTCATCACAGCAACAGCTCCGAGTTTTTGCAACAGAAATCTCTTCTCAGTGAAATACAGACAGAGCTGACCTCAGCTATAGCTTGTGCTGTCATCCAGAGAGAAGCAAGTGCAAACAAGTCTTACTAGTCTGACATTCTGTCCAAAATGTATCTGGAGAGCACCCAGAAAATGGCTTTAACTCTTCCAGAACTGGCTACAGGTCATTTCAAAGAGGTTCAACAACTTGTTTCAAACCCAGTGTTAATGCATTGAGGAACAATTCTCTTTATCCAGCACTGGTCACATTAAAAATAAAAATATAAATAAATCCTGCACCAGAATCAAGACAGCCATTCCCACTTGAGTGCAAGTTCCCACAGAAAGCCCAGGGACTCCTGAGTTCCCTAATCCTTACTTGATACACACAACCAAAAATTATGCTGTTTTTCCATTGAGTGTGTTCAGCAGAGAACACTGATTCATCTTTTGAACCACTTTCTCCATCAAAGCAGCCAAAACAAAGTCAACAAAGGAGAGTGTGGAAAGAAATAGATCAACTCATTGCTTCAGAAGTCTGAATATTTCACAAGAAATGGGAGCCTGGACCTGAGGACAAAGGACATCCTACCAAATGATCTGCTGCTATTAGAACTCCTCAAACCCAAGGTAATATGGGCAGGAGAATGTCCAGCTCAGAGAGCAACAGGGGGCTGGATTCAACTCAAAATGTCCCTTCAAAGTCCTGTAAAGACAGAGCCCAACCACAGCTGTCAGGTGAGATGCAGATACTCAGAGCACACAGAGCACTGCTGGCATGAGGAACATGCTGGAGAGCTCATGGTGGCATCACTTCCACAGATCTTCACTCCATACAGGGCCAAATCATCACTCCTTGTCCCTCTGAGGTGTTACCCAAACCTCTGAAAATCTCTGTGCTACCTGAGGGATCCTCAAATTGCTTTATTATTACCATGGCTGAAGGTGTGATTGACAGGGGAGCAGCAACTGCAGTGCAATTCCCTAAGAACCTCCTCAGTGTGAAATGCTCAGACTTTGTGTATTCTCCATTTCTCCAGACAAGCAAGTGAGAAGGATTCAAGTGTCAGTAATTCCAATTCTCAAGCAGAGAAGTCTCAGTCTGTTCTGAGCAATCCTGCCACCACCACAGGCATCCAGCAAATATTAATGGACCTGCTGACAGCCTGGCAGAATCTCCAGTGCCAGGAGTTAGAAACACCTCTCCCAAATGGACCTGGTAGACTTTATCCTGCAGATTGACTGCCTGAGTCACTTTTATGACTGAGGGAAGCTGAGGGTAAGCACAGTTACAAATCACACCTGAACAACTGCTGCTCTGGCAAAAGAGAGGCAGCCCAAGTTCCCCGAGTCAGCAGAGCCCTGTCTGCTGGAACAGTTCACCTCTCCAAGTTCCAAACCAGCTGATCTGGCTGTTACAAAAGACACTGCACACAGTTCCAGAGAGGGGCAGGGGAAAAAAAACTGAAGAGAAAAAAGGCCATGGACAGAACAGGTTATTCTGGAACCAAGCAGAGTATTTAGCCTGGGTAAACTCTAGGATTCATTGATGATTTAACATGGATCTGGGTTAAGGAAATCAGGAATATCTGTAAATGAGCATACTGGCCACACAATCTGAGTCTGTCCTTCCCTGGCCCATCCTGCTCAGATGCACATCTCCAACAGCACTTTACAAATCACTGCACCTGTACATTGCTATTTGCAGGACTCCTGTTCAATGGACAGGGTTACCAGAGGGGTAACATTTGATACCAGTTTGATACCAGGAAGCCTTTTAAGCCACTTCCACACAGGCTTTGCTACAGCAACTACAAAAGAATTTAATGAACTCCAGAAAAAAATAACCAGACATTTCATCCTCTCCAATGTGACAGAGCATCCAAGCCACACTGCCCCCTCCTTCAGCTTAGCTGGGTTCAAAAAAATCTTCATTAAAAGGCAGAATTCCCCACAAAAAGACATGTAGGATTTTAGGACTCTGGAAATCTCTACTTTGCTGAAGAGATGAAGCCTCTGAAGTCTTCAGATGTTTGCCAAGCACTGCTTTAATGCTCTGCTGACATTACCCAAAGGTCACATGCTTTTTTTGGTGATGGGAAGGGGAGAGTCATTCCCCAAAAACCCCAATGAAATTGTGCTGAACCCCCAAGAATTTCATCTTGGCTGCAGCAAGGGGTCTCTCCCAAAGGACAGTGTGATCAGGAATGTAAATCAGTGAACAGAAACGGTCTGGGGCTCCATGGCAGAGCTTCCCTGCTCATCCCTGGCACTGAGCTCAGCTCTGCTCTCTGGCACTGCAGCATCACCTCAAGGTGCAGGCAGATAATCACTTTAATGACCTTTTCTTTCTTCACACCCAGCACTTGTGCAGAGACTGTCTGAGGCAGAGAGCAGCACGTTAAACCTCAGAACACTTCAGCCCAACTGTGTTCCACCAGCTCACAGCCTGATTTCCAGGGCAGGCTCCACTTACACATCACCACCTCCTGCAAAGCCCTCACTCTGAGCATGAGCTGTTGTGAGCAATGTGCATTTCTGCAAATTCCCTTCTCCTGCTGGAACAGTCAACCCCTCCACACCCCAGGTTGGGCTGGGTTCTGAACTTCAGTCAGAGTTTCTTTATTTCAGGAAGCAATCCAAGCCCAGGTGCTTCATCACCCAGGCTGCTACTGGTGTTGCAGCTGCAGGAACTGGTTTCCAGCCTGTCAGATCCAGCCACTCTATGCCAAAAATCTGACACTTAATGGCATCTCTGAATTTTTATTTTTTTTTCAAGAACCACTTCAATCTTGGGAAAAGCAGCAGGTGTTTTAATACTTCATTTATTCTGAACAAAATGTGGGTTTTTGATAGCTATTTTGACTAAAGACACCTGGTAAGGTTTGAATGCTCCCACACTATGTGAAGAACAACGTTGAAGTTTATTGTAAACACTTCTGCATTTCTTTGATTTCCAGGATTGTCACCTTAGCAAGTATGTAATTTTATACATAAAAAAATGACAGACAAGAGGTACTGAAGAGCAGCAAGGCCTCAGTACAGAATTTAAACCTTGCTTCTCTATTCTCAGTCACACAATCTCATTAGTTTCAATTTTATCCACAGCTCAGCTGCAGGAATTGGTTTCATGGCAAGACTGGCTCACAGATGTGGCAGTTTCATCCTAGGGACTTACCAGACTCACACCAGCACATTTGCATCATTAAAAAAAAGAAAAAAAAGTACTTTAAAAGCTTCTAGACCATGTGGGAAAAAAACTGTTTTGTCTTTTCAGAACTCAGTTTTCAGTTATTACACAATTACATTTGAACATGTCACAACATTTCCCTTTGAAACCATAACCTAGAAACATCCAAAAATCATCAGGAAACCTGAAGCCCCACCCCAGAGCACCCGGATACTTCAGAAAATTGTGAGTTGGCAATCCACAGCAGTTTGGGGTTACTGCTTGATGTAGACAAGGCATTTTGAGCTCACCGGTCCCTTCCTTGAACTCTGGACCAAATGTCTCAATGTAAACCCACTGCAGGAAGCCAGAGCAGTCACAATTTTCTGTTCCCAGTGTTTGAGGCATACAGAACAGAAGCAAACCCACAGCACTGTACCAGCTGCCACAGAGCAGAACCCAAAGTCTCTAGATCCTTGCCTAGTCAATGAGAATCATCCCTTAAAAAGTGTTAGGTCTAGGATTTTGGATTGCATTATATATTTATACATATATAAGGACATATATATGTATATATATAAATCAAAAGAAATAAAAATGTCACATTCCCAACACCAAGTCAGTTTCTTGTTTTTGGAAAGTGGTTAATGCGGGAGCAAAAGATGCAGTGGTTAAAAATGACCCAACATCCCCAGAAGAAATGATATGAATAACAAGGACATTTGGGTATAAAGTTAGTAGTCAAATTCTCCAAGGACGTCTTTTGGTTTTGCTTTTGAATTTAAGAGCCAAATGTAGTTTTTAAACCACCTCCTTGATCTAACACTTGGAATTGCCGCCGTTGTCCAAATTCGTGGAATTTTTGTTTTTCCTGTAACGTCACTTGGTTCTTGGCTACTAACCTTTCATGTTACTCTTGGATTTGTCAGTTTGCTTGCCTGTGGGGGTTTGGGCCTGCTGCCCCTGCCCACTGGAAGAGGCTGCCTGCTGTGCTGCTTTCTGCTTTAACATTGTCCAGTCGAATGTGTAGTCATACTGGTGGTTCAAGGTCCTGCAAGAGAGGGAAATGTTCTGCTGTAACACATCCGAGCCAACGCCAAGCCCTGCCTGAAATCCCACAACTAGGGGACAGCTCCTTCTCTAAGCTGCTTTAGAGATTATGAATGGTATAGAAATGCTAAGTGTTACTAACTTAAAGGGATTCTTGCAGCAAGCCCAAATGCCAGCCAGCAGCATTTACTCATTGCTTACACAAAGGTCTGCACTTGTGGAAGCAGCAGCCCAGCTCACTCACGTCTGCACTGAGCTTCTGAGCTTTATTTTTTTTTTTACATATAGGTATAATTTCAAGGAAAGACTGAAGTATTGTACATCATTGAATAGGAATTCTTTGGATTCCAGACACCTGGGGGGAGACTCGAGAGATCAGTACCAGCCCTTCCTTTGACAGGTGCTGTTCACTGCACAAGGTGGAGTTTATGTTCCAGTTGCTCTAACGAGCTCAATGAAGCAGCACTATTCTCCTCCACTGAAATTTCTCTCCTGGGTACCACTGCTGGGCCCAGCACCAATTTCCAAACATAAAAAGCTTCAAAGACTTCTACCAAGGGGTCAATTTCTTATGGTACTTGCAACACAACCTGAAGCATGGGCTCAACCCTGTGGTCACATCACACAATGCAAAAACAAGAGAATCTTTTCCCTTTATGTTGAACATTGAACAATAATTTTCAGGTCCTTTAAACAGCTTTTGAAGCTCTGAAATGAAAGGGAGTCCCAGAAGAACTCCCTACACCACACACACAGGAGCTGCTCTCTGCAGTGCCAGTCCCACAGAGCAGTTCCCAACTGGATCCCTGAGAAGTTTCTGTACTTTTCCACTTGGAGACTGACCTGAAAAGAATACGGAATAATTGCCTCAGGTACATGTAATCTGGTGCCTCTTCAAAGCGCAGGCCACGACAGTAGTTCAGGTACATGGCAAATTCTGCAGGGAACCCCTGGAAATCAACAGTGTTAATCAAGCCATGGCTCACAGCAAAAACCTCCTACCAAAGGCAACAAGATGTACATCTGTCTCTGACAGCAGAGGCAAACTGGTTGGAGATGCATGAATTAATTCCACTTTGCCCCTGGTTGTTAATGTGTTCTGTAGTTCAGCATGTGGATTTGCTCAGGTACACATTCCTTCCCCAGAACTGTTACCTCATGGGTGGTTTGCAATCAGAACCTTCAACATTTAACTTATTTATAAAGCACATCGTTCATCCTAATTAAACCTTGTTCTTATTAACTAAGTCTCTAAAATAATGATAATTATCTGGTAAGAGATTCACTCTTGTTTCCATTAAGGTCAGTTAATAAGCATTAAGTGTGAAAACTTAAATTATGAAAACCTCTTTCAAAGATTTTCTGCTTTACATTTTTAAACATTGAATGCTGTATTAAAGCCTGCCTGTAATAGGTAATAGCACACAGAACAGTGCTGTAAAAAACCACAGGGTGTAACATCCCTGGAAGTTCAAGGCCACACTGGATGGAGCTCTGAGCTACCTGGACTAGTTGGCCTAGGGACACCTGGAGGGTGTCCCTGTCCCCAGCAGGGGGTTGGAACTGGGTGATTTTTAAGGTCCTTTCCAACTCAAACCATTCCATGAGCAGTTCAGTGGCCTGGGAGATGCTGTCAGACTCTGGGGATAGAGATGTGCAGGACTAGAAAGTGCAATCCTTGGTGCTGCTGTCTGAGGGGCACAGGCCCTGCTGCGCTCTCAAGGATCTTTGTTAAGAAGCACTCAGATGCCACAGTGCAAGAGGAATCTTAAGACTCAAAGGAAAACCCTGGGAAAACAAAGATCACTTGCATCCAATTCCACTACAGGCACTCCTTGAGTAAGGGCAGACAATATGAACCCTCCTGGAGAGGCACAAAGTGGATGTGGGCGAGCCAGACAGCTCCACCTTGGTTACTTATTTACTTCTGATGTCAAACCTGCACTGTAAACCTTGAAGAACTGAACAAGCCTCACCTAAGAGAGCTGAGAGCTCGCACAGCCAACAGTCAGCCAGACCTGAATGATGGTGGCATGAACTTTGCCAAGGAGCAGCAGCAAATGCTGCCCTGTACACATTCCCAGTCTTGCTGGGTGGCCAAACACAAGGCACCCACTGCCTGCCAAAGCAGAATTATTCAGCAGCAAATGCCATGTGAGGCTATTTAATATATTGGCTCAAGTTTAGGGGGAAAAAAACCAACAAACAACAAACCAAACAAGAAAAGAATTTCCATTTCACAGTATGACATCATTTGGAAACTCTTACCTTACACAAAACCTCAACAGGAGTGGACATTTTCTTTTCACTAATCTTTTCATACTTTTGCTTCTTTGTTGCAGCCTGTGGAACATGTAGGTCACAATATAAGAGATATTGTGCAACACTGGATTAACAAGGACAGCAGCAAAAAAAAAAAAAAAATGACAAAAATCCTTTGGTCAACCATAAGTATTTTATGTGAAATCTCCAAGTCCCACACACTTATTGCAAAGAGAATGAAGGTCAATCTGGTATTAAGATTTGGCCACAGTTTAATACCATTTGTCGCAGTCTAATGCTTCCATCACATGGCACAGCTCGTGTAGTTCATGCTGCTGCTTTTGTCCATTAACCACAGCAGACTTGCAGCTACATTTGCCAAAGTTGTATTAATTCCCACTCAGTGCCCCATTCAGGGCTGCCTGCACCCTTTACATTCATTTGCAGCTGAGGAGTTCCAGTGGCCCACAAGCTGCTGCCTTTTTAGAAACTGTGCAGCTGCAACACCATTGGAATTACACAACTCTCACACGAAGAAAGAAAAACAATTAAAACATGAAAACCAATCACTGGAGTCTAAATAAGTGAAATAAGAAATGTCTGCTAATGTCTGTAGCTGGCTCCCATACATGGAAATCCTGAACAAGCCTGCTGCAGTTAATAATTATTCAGTTGTGCCATAACCTGGACTGAAGACACCACTGAGGCTGAACTTGCAGGCAAGAGATTATTTCCATGCTCTCTCCAGCAATTCAAAAAGCCACTAACAATGTTATTTTTTATTTCCCAAAGGGGCCTCAGCCTGCAACAGGACAATAACTGGCAAAGATGATGTCAGCTATTGTTTAGCATAAATTTTAAGCCAGTCCAACAATGCACATTTTGCCTGCTGCGTAAGAGGCAGAATCCACAGTCTATAAATATCAAGCTTTGGGAAAAGCTGCTTTGTACAACTGAGGCTAAACATTATATAAACCCACCTGGCAGGCAGAAGCATGCTACCCAAACGTGAAAAAAAATAATATTAAAAGGCTGGGGGAGGGAAAAAAAAGCATCCTAACCTACCTTTAATCCTTGCCAAGGCAGACTGGTTCTGTTAAAGTACATCAATACATAGCCTAGAGACTCCATGTCATCCCGACGACTGCAGGAGCAAAAACACAAGGAATTACAAGTTCTGCCATTTCTTGCTTTATTCCATAGTGCTAGCATTCAAAATTTTAAATAAAAAAATAATTCAGGAATAAACCCTAAGAAAAGCCCAAGATAGGAAGAGATCCTATTCGTTTTTAAAGCAAGGAATATTCTGTAGGTATTGTGTGTTCTAAGCTTCCACCTGCAGTTACACTGATTTGAGAAACAAAATCTTTGGAAAATGAAAAAAACAAAACAAAACAAAAAAAACCAACAAAAAAAACCAACCATGAAATGTCTTTCCTGCCTTCTTAAGTAGCTTGAGTAGAAACTGAAAATTTTCCTGTAGGAACCATGGAATGCTTTGTAAGAGAGAATGAGGTTAATGAGGTCAATAAGGCTGTAACACCTTGTCAGTCACATTTTTCCCTGAACCTTGGCTCAGCCTGGGATCAATCCTGACCACCTGGCCCCTAAGGGGCATTGCTCCTTTCTTCCTTGCCTTCTGTTAAACCCCCTGAGCTGTCTCTGATTTTAAAAGGCAGCAATATTTATGGAGGGGCATGAATCAATCCCAGAGGTGCCTCTGCCTTCTTCCCCCCAAAGTCAGTTCCAAAGCAGCTGGAGAACTCCAAAGTGATCCAGCTGAGAACTTGCACAAACTCTCATGCAATAGGCTTCAAATGCTTTCTGCCCTGCACATGTTCCACATCCCCACTCTGGCCACATGAACTCCACTGTACTTTGCTCACAGCTTTCCTGAGCACCAAGAGCAGCACAGTTCATTGGAGTGGAAAACACACTCCAGGATTTTTTTCTCCTCTTGGCAAAGTTGCCTCTTCCCAGCTGTGGTAAAATCAGATTTTTCCTCTGACTGCCCCTCTGCAGCTGACATCTATTTAATATGAGGCAGAAAAATAACTTCTTTTTCTCCTCCCTGCTCCCTTATGGGGAAAACCTGGTGGGTTTTGCTGCTGCTCTCTCACCCAGAGAAGGATTTAAAGGGTGGCAGGACAGACTCTACAAAGATCAAAAGGCTGACAGTGGTATTGCAAACAGGATTACACAAAAAGGTGAGGGGAAAACAGCTCCCCTGAAGTGGGAACAGCCTCTAACCTGATCTAACTTGGTAGGAGAAGAAAGAAGCTGGTGATGTTTTGTGTTCTAGCCCAGGCAATAGAACCAGAACAGCCTGGCACCCTCACTCATGGGCCAGCTCTGTGACCCTTGGGGAACAAAGGAAAAGCAATCCCAGGGGAAAATCAGCTTGGCTCCAGAGAGCTTTGAGCACAAGGCCAGAAAAGCTCTGCTGTGCCCAGGGAAGAGGGGATTGGTTCCCTCCCCTCAGATCATCTCAGCTGCAACATGAAACCACAGACAAAGGGCTGAAAAATGATACTGAGCCCACAAATTCCAGCCTGCAAAACTTGCTAATTCCATTAGAACTGCAGATTTTAATCACCAACAGCATTCAGTGAACCTGTACAGGGACATAAAATTTTCTGAGAAGGCAGTGGTAAATTCAGAAGGAATAAAGGGATGAAGAGTATCCACCCCCCACCCAGCTCATTGTTTTAGTGTTTAATGCAATGATCTCGTAGTAGGAAACATTTAGTTCTGTAAATCTGCAGTGGCTACATTATTACAATATATTGATAAAAATAATTTTCAGGATTTGGAAAACAGGACAATCCTCTCCAATATTAAAATAAATACCACTGCAAACAGCTCCTTGAGCACAGCTGTCATTACCTGTAGCAAAACATGTTCTGTAACAGTTAAAAGTACAGGACTAGAGGTTGAAATATTCTGCCATAAGCTCCAGAACTGGTTTCTCTTGAATACAGGAATGCATTACTTCTTTGCCTCACTGCTGGCTTGACCTAGACAGTTTAGCAGCTTTTAGCAAGCACCAACCTACATTTCTAATTATAACACAATTCCCATTACCAGCAGATATGGTGTAAAATTCAACTAAACTCAATTTTTGGTGCCCAACTAAATTCTAAAGCAACACACTTTGCAGATCTCTCCTTTTCTCTCAGGTGCAAGCACAGATATTATATTCCCTTACCAGAACTGCTTGGGATCTGTGAAATGCATTTATTTCAGAAGTGACACCTGTCATTATCTTCCTGAGCCACATGACAAGCTGGCTTAAATAATGGCACTGACAAACAATAAAATACCCTGAAGGAACCTTAAGGAAATTAAAGTAAAAAAGGAAACACGGAGCATTTTAAAGCACCATTTGTGGGTTACATGTTGAAGCTGACCATGAGAAATTCTGTCATTCTCATCTTGGTTAGCCAAAAGGTCAGAGGCACAGACATTCCTGGAAGTTTTAACTATCCAAGAAAGGTAAAGCCACACTTTTCAGTTATCCAATACAATTTTTAGGCACAGAGGTAAGGAAGAGAGGCATCCCTTGATATCCCATAAATACCTAACACCTCCAAACAACTTGAAGTGCTCTCTCCACTAGAAAATGCTGGGATTCTGTAGGAACAAAATGCCTTTGATCCAGAAGATAAAAATATGTGTTTGTTGATTAAGCAAAGCTCTAATAAATATATCCACACACATGTGTACATACCTACAGACATAAAACTAAAATACAGTGTGACTGAAGGTATTTAAGTCTTGCTCGCAGGCAAAAGGAGAAATAATGGTTTAGTAAGTTGAAGAGAGTGGGAAAACAGGCCAGACACCAGCTTTAGAACAGCCTTTGTGCTTACAGAAAGGCCTCTCAAGCCAGTCAGCAGTGCTGCCAACAGGTACCAACACATCAGCAAAGTGCACCATTTTATGTGTGAAGGGCCTCTGACACACCCACATCAAAGTATGGCTTAGCCTTTAAAAAGCCAAAATAATATGCAGAACATCCACGTGATGTCTGCAAGACACACAGGTCTCTTTAAGAAGCAAATCAGGTGCTTGGATTTTCCCCCCACCCTTGCACAGGCAGCCAAAAGGAGGAACACTTGCAAAGAGATGGATACACTTTTCATACAAAATGAGCTCAGACTCTTCAGAAGCCTCCAAAGAGCACCCTGCACCCTCCAAAGGTTGCACTCACCTCTGCTCAATGCCAAGGTGTGCATTGATGCTGGCATATCGAGCTGTGCCAGTGAGATTTTTGTCTTCTCTGTATGGTATGTGTTGCCTTGTCCTGTTGTCCCGGTACTTTTTGGCCAAACCAAAGTCAATAAGGAATAACTTGAAGAGAAATGAAAATAGGTTAGATTCCTATCCAAAACCCCAAATTCCCAACTTCTTTCAGAAGGCATTAGCTATGTTTTAAGACACCCAGACAATGTAACAGCCTACAGTTAAAAGAAGCAAAGTAACAGTGCGGAGGCGCAACCAGCTTTAAGTAGTCAGTTAAAAACTCGATGGTGAATTAGTTCAAGCCTTTTCTCAATCCCCTGCAATGGATTAGATGGTGCTGCTCAGCCTCTGGAGCTCAGTTCTGCCACTAGTTCCTATCACTACTGTAGTCTCCTGAGGGAGGAAGATGTGTGAAAGCACATCCCAGACCCCACTGGCACAAAGGGCACACACATGGAGCTCAGGGCAGCTCAATGCACAAGGCACACCCTGCACCCTCCTGTCCCAAAGAACAGTGGCCATTCTGCAGAGCACAAGGCCAAAATCTTCCCCAGCAAACAAGACAGCTTGTTCTTGGCTCATTGCAAGGCTCCCAGAACACTGCCACAGCAGCAGGACAAACTCGCTGGTTTTAGCACAGCCAGGAAGCTGGAGCCAAGGAATGGATCCAATTTGGGTTTCTAATAACCAAGCTTGCCCAATGATTTGGTATTTAGCAACCTGAGTGTGTGGTAATTAGTGTGTGGTAATCAGCGTGCTGCCAGCCAGCCCACCTACAAAGGGTCATCCAGGCTGTACTTTCTTGGGCAAGATTTCAGGACTAGGCAAAAAAAGCTGAGGCAGAAAGAAGCACATAAAGAACCTTTCAGACTTCAAGCTACAAATCCTGATTCCAACACTGGATTAATGCTACAGGATCAAGGACTACAATCCCTACAGACTGATCAGTGCTGCAAAAGTAACTTGGGTGGGGGCAGAACGTGATGGAAAGAAGACATTTAAAGTTTGGTAAAGTCTCAGTAAAAACCAACTCTGTATCACCTTAAAGCTGATTCCAGAACTGAAGATACATCTTTAAAAGCAAACTGGAGACTAAAATACATCCAAGGCTGAAATGGGGGGGTCACTGGCACACTGGAAGTGCTGTGAACTAGGAAATTCTGTTTGAAGTATCCAAGATACTGAAAGTTTCTCAATTGCAGAATAGCTATGGCTCAGAATTCTGATTCAAGAAGATTTACCAACTACAGTAGCCTAGACAGGAAAAAGCAAAGCTAAAATCCTCTTAAACTACTGGTGTCAGAGCAGAAAACCTGGGGTTGAAGTCTTGCCATGATCTACATGCAAACACAAGGCACTGCAGTGCTCCATTTGCTGTTGAGGTGAAAGTCATCCTGAAAGCCCAGAATGCTTGGAGCAAGGGACATAAACCCAAGTTTATAAATCAACTCCATGCTCAGACAGCCCAGCAAGGTGTGGGTCTTGGCTGTGCTGCACCCACTACAGGCAGCTACTCAGTGAGCATGTGGATATGTCCCCTAGCTACCAGGAAATCACCTGATATGCCAGGAAATATTTGATATTGAATCCCAAAGCAGACAGTGTAAGGCTCTACGTGATTGCTCTGCTGTGACTTTCCTAGAAGCAAAGCCTGAGCTCGAATGCAATCCCTCATTTTCTGATTTGGTCCACAACACAGACCTGTAACTGGCTATTATTTTACAGCAGCAGCTTCCCTGGGGAAGTTTGCTCTGTTCCCTAGCTCAGGATCAGTCTGTATGTCCCTGTGGATGGGCTGAAGGCAGAGGAGTGAGCCCCTCCTGGAAAGAACGAAGCTGGGAGACACAGCTCAGTTTGGACGAGCACAGAACGTCCCAGTGCCAGCTCCCAGATAACCTCACACCACCTTCATTCTGTTTGTTGCACTATCAGCAGGAAACTGGAGAAGTAGGGCACGATTTTTGCCAAGAGCAACTAGAGAAGTAGATCAAAGTCTGTGCCTCTGATAAGAAAGTTTCAGAAGCAGACAACAGAAGCCTGTCAGCTTGTGTACAGCAGGGATCTGCCTGGGATTTAATCCATGGAGACTACTGTGGAAAGCTGTGCACCAACGGCCAAGCTCCTGAGCAGTGATTCATATTCAGCAATTTCCAGCTGTCCTGCTACCAACTGGCAAATGTCTTCCTCTCTCTGCAATTCATCTTCTCTTCAAGAGTCAGAAATATGACATTAGACACTACAGGATAAGCTCCTGCTTCTCCAAGACGCAGCTTGTCGGAGTAGTTTCAGTTTTTAAGCAAAACGGATGAAAATATTAAGTCTTCATTACACATTTGGGGTGGTTTTGAAAGGAAACTGCACGGGGAGGAGTCTGGCTGAAGTGGTAACAGAACTTCTCCACATGCATCCATAGGAACTGCAGGAAACCTCCAGCAAGGCAAGCAGGAGCCCTGCTATTTCATGTCTATCCTTCACCACACTTTTAGGAGATTGCCTTTTGAGTTGGAAAGACCACAAATAAAACCTGCACCTGAAATCAAGCACGTACATTTAGCCCTATCAAAGTTTAGAAATAATTCCACAATTTAAACAAGCGCCACAGGGAAACATCTTAGTAATGTTACATGTTTGCCAAGTATGTCTGAATAATGCCAACATAAGAGGTGCTTTTGCAAGGTCTACATTCTCCAGAAAAACAAAATAAAAAACAAAAAATAAACCAAACGAAAAAAAAAGAAAAATTAACCGAAACAAAAAATAAAGCACATGAATTTGGGGTTGAGGTTGGAATAGGAGACAGTTCAGACCTGGTTTAATCCTGAGAAAGATGGGTCCTGAGAAGTACTAACAGTCATGCTTCTTTTCCTCTTCCCCACTGGAGATTCTAAACACTGAACAAACAATAGAGGGTGGCAGTGCATCAAACAGTCTTGCTTACATTGCAACATTGGCCGGCGCAGACAGGCAACACCGAGGCGTTCGAGAAAGAACAGGGTAGCCAAATGCCATCCTTCTTCCACCAAGCTCTGTACTTTTCAAAAAAACTGTATCTTTCCATCTCTTTTTTTTTTTTTGGAGTCATATTTTGATTATTTATCGTGGTATTATTTTTTTTTTTTTCCAAGGAGAAAATTTGACAGATGGGACAAGGTAAATTTCAACTGTGAGCCGCTCCAAAATGGCACTGCCTTAACCAGGGATAGCAATGGTGACATTTGGCTCTATTAAAAAAGGAAATTCAAGTTTTTGCTTACAAAAGCAGCCTTTGGTTCCACAAACTGCCCTTCCCCCATAAGATATTTAGAAAAAGTAAAATCTTCAGTAAGGAAGAGGTAGAAGGCATTTAGTCACCTTAAAGTTTACTTTCATAAGCATGCAGGGCTTATTTCTAGCAGAGCTGGAAATTCATCTTTTAAGGTGGGAGCAAAATTTCTCCCAATCACCAAATTAAAATTTGGGGAAAAAAATCAATTTAATTTTTTTTTTTTTAATACAACTGACAGGAAGCTACTGGAACAAGATTACCATGCTGTTCTAGTCTTTGTGGCTGATTTTCTTTGAACTGTGTAGAGGCATCTCTAAAAACCCCAAAACTACACTTGGTTACAAAAAGAAACATTAAATATTGTATGGTGGCAAATGTTTCCTAGACAAAGCCCTTGATTCCAAACTGAAGGAACCCATTCCATATTTTGCTCATGTAAAACTATTAATTTGCACTTGGGTCAGGAACTAACTCCCTAACCCCCTGAAACATAAGTGAAGCCCATGCCCACAGTGCTTTACCACCATATCATTGCATGGCTCCCTAAAGGGAAAAAATCAAATGGTTTGTAGGCAATTTTGTCTTAGATTTCAGCTGATGCAAATCTAATGTGTTCCTCCTCTAAAGTAAGCAGAGCAGCAATTTCTAGGCCATTAATCCACACCAAGATGAACTGGAGTGCAGCAATGCCAACCTAGCATGACTGTGCAAAAGTATAGAAAAATGGCCCAAAAAGAACAATTGGAAATCAGAAACTAAAACTAGGAAAAAACCAAAATAAAAGTTTTCAAGTTCTACTTTGAGTCATGCCAGAGAATTAAGGAGCCTAAACTGCTCAACACAGCAGAGAAAAATAGAGCTGTACAGAGTGAAAGTATGAAACTTGGGAACAAACAAAGTTGAACAGCAACAGGATTACATAAAGACTGTCTTTCAGCTGGAATTACAAGCTTTTCCACCCATGGTTGTCTCTAAACACTCAGTGCATTGCACCTCTTCAGACAAGAGCTGTTATCTCACATTATCCAAGCTTTCCCCTTCTAATGCTCATGGCCCTGAAGTTGGCATTCATACAGGCAAACAAAGGTAAACATTTTGATTACTGGTAGTGCCTAACCAGATGAGACATCCTGGGATGGCATCTAGAGAAGATAAGTGGGAATCTTGCTTCCAATAAACAGCTTGATCACGTACATTTGTCCTGAAGTTAATTTCTAATCAGTAGCATGCTTAATGCATTGCCAATGCTGCCTGTCTGCCCGAGCTCGACATACAAATTGCAGGATTAAGCATATTTCACTCAAGAAAACTAAAAATAAAAAGTTGCCTTCCAGGCAGGAAACATGCACTTCTGACTATGTTTACCCATCCCAAAAAGTGTAACAACCTCAGCCCACCCCCCCACCCACCCTCAGCTTTTTTTTCCCCCACAAAGTAAACTGAGACAAATTTTTTTTTTTTGTACAGCAGGTATTCTACAGCTTAACAGTTTTCCATCAACATAATTGCATCATTTCTTTTATTTGTAAAAGTATCTGCATGTTGGCTCTTGGTCTTATCCACAATTCTGATGGTTGAAGAGACTTTACCAGTCTGTCACTGCAAGGTTTATTGCCCTGCTGACTGGTAGGTCAGGAGCTCCCACGTTGCACAAACTGTTTTCATCCTTAGGAGGTCAGCCCCAAAGCCAAAGATAAGATTTGACTTTATCATAGAGGAATAAAATGCTATGACAACAGACATCTTGAGAGAAGTAGCCAAGTATTCTCTAGGGTTAGTTTATAACCTTGTTGCAAGTCCAGAAATCATCTTGCAATCAAGTGGATCCCCCAGGGTGGGTCAGAGACCCGCAGCATTTACAGGTGGACACCAAGAAAACCAAGTTCTCCCACCCAAGAACTGTGGTTTAGCACCCAAAATAGCAGTTTTAGCAATGGATTTTACAGAAGTTGTGCAGCTGGAATCAAATCACACAGGCATTCCCTCTGCAGCTTGGAAACAAAGAGCTTTGGACTAACCTTATTACAGTGACGCCCAATACCCATTAGGAAGTTATCTGGTTTAATGTCTCTGTGTATAAAATTCTTTGTGTGCACATATTCAATTCTACTGATCATCTGTAAAAAAAACCAGCAACATGTAAGATTTCAAAGAGAGCAAGACATTTCATTAAACCTTCAATGAAAGCATGAATTTTTAGTGTTACCTTCCTCTGCAACTTCAGTTTATGCATTTGCTTAATGAAAACCAATTTTTTGCTTAATGAAAACCAATTTTTTTAAATGCTGAGTAGCTTCTTTTCATGTTAAAATTCCACAATCTTGGTCAGAAACTGGCAGATTAAATACCTGAATAATTCCCAGATATTGAAGTTCGTGTTTCTAACTATAGCATCCAATTAAAAATTTATTTTTTTCATTGTTTCAAAGCTTTTATAGCTACCACAAGCCAATTTTAAAGCTCATTCCCTCCCCCTGCCCCAGTTACTCATTCATCTGGTTATTCATTCATCAAACATCACTTTTCAGGGAACAGTTTTCATGGGCCAAGTCCCAACTTGATGGTGGCCCATCCTGCCATAGCCAGGTTACCCTAATCCCAGAATATCTGGAGACATGGAGAAACTCTGGCACATCTGTGTCATCATACAGGGCCAGCCCATTTCCTGTGGGTGAGATCACAGCCCATGGTTATGTGGCACAGCTCTGCAGCTCCTCAAACACTCCTCTTGCAGCCTTGAGTTGTTACATCACACCCCTGACAGCTGTTTGCTGGACTGTGCCCTAAAAGCCACTTCTGAGCCCTGCCATCCCCCATTTCTGCCTGTTTCCCAGCTGACAGCCAATTAATGCTCATCATCCTAGGAATAATGCACAAACCCCTCGTGGATTCCTGGAGATGCTGTCACACCCAGACTCTGGCTAGGGGAGCAGGCAGTGGCTCTCTAAAGCAAGCACATCACCCTCCCAGGGCAGTGAGAACAGGGACAGCTGACCTTGTCTCCAGACAAATGCCTTGAGCTTCCTTGGCCAAGAGCCTGGGATTCTACGAGCATCTGGCTGAGTGACAACTTGGTGCTGATATCTATTACGTAATATTAGATGAAATTTCAACTACCATTGAAAAATTCAACTTGAAAAACCCTCAGTGCTTTTCAAGGAGCTGAAGGAAGCACAATCAAGCCATTTATTAAGCAGCAAGAAATGAAGATGGCTGCTCATTTCAAATGCTGTATTCTCATGACCAAGTTGGAAAAATACCAACTGCTATAAAAAAAGACTTAAGAGAGTTTTAGAGGCCTTGATTATGTTGGAGGTAGAGTGGCATCTCCACTAACAGCTTTAAGAACTGTCTGTGAGGACCAAACAAGCAAGGCAGTTATTTATTATTAGCTCCCTGTCTGGTCCTAGTGATGCCTTGGATCGTTTGTCCTTGGTGCCCAGCTGGAGAAGGAATTGTTTTGTCTCCCTGCTCTGTGAAGAGAACTCACCATCCCCTCATATGAAGCTCAGAACTAAAGCAGTACAGAATGTTTAAAATAGAAAAGCTAAAACCTGAGGCATCACTAGAGGCTACAGGAGGGTGTGAGAGCACAGGGACAGACTTGCACCTTGTCACCACAGATGCCATTGAATCAAATCAGCCACAACTGGAGACTGTTTCAGCCCCCCTACCACAGCCCCTGTGGTGATACTGGCAGTGAACCCACCCAAATGAGTCTGAACATTTTCATGAAGTTGCCCTTCAAGCAGCAGCACAAAGGAGCTGGCAGCTGCAGTGCCCTCCCACTCGGTGCACTGGGTAGGGCAGAGCACACAGAAAGCACCATCCCTTTGTCCTCATTTAGGTCAAGTGTTCACTTAGTGCCCAAAACACTGCATCAATTACTGAACCCACTCTGCAGGACCCCCCCAGGGCTCTGAGGCTGCTCCCCCAGGTGTGCACATACCTGGTCTGCTAGCATAAGTACTGTTTTCATGGTAAACCTGCGAGAACAGAAGTTGAAGAGGTCTTCCAGGCTGGGCCCCAGAAGATCCATGACTAGAACATTGTAGTCCTTTTCTTGACCATACCACCTGCAAGAGAGGAAATGATCCAGCATTATTAGCAGCAATCCTGATGCAGCCCAGGGTACCCTCAGTGCTCTCAGCTGCAAGGGCACATTGATGACTAATGTACCATCTTGAAAGCTAATGAGAAATTAATGCTGGTAATATCTTATTTTTCCTGGAAACAAAAGTCTGAGCACAAACCAGAACACACAAGTTGGCAATCTTCCCTGAAGAGAAAACACTACTCCACATCAACAACCAAAATACCAATCACCAGAATGAAAACGCAGCCAAAGCAGCAGTGTCCTTACACTGAGGGGTGTGTACAACACCCAGACTGAAATTCCTCTGCAGGACACCTTACCCTCATTGCTCCTGCATCATTTCACTCCACAAAACCATCTTCATGTGCTTTAGGCTTCGTTTTCAGGTCTGACTTCTCTGCACCAGACCAAAGCAGTTCACTCACATCGTTTTTCATTTATTTCTCAATTTAAAAAATGCCAATCAAGTTCTATTTGCAATTGAGTAAAAATAAAGGCTCTTTATCAGGCTTTTAATATCAGAGAGAAAGAAGCACTCAGGTGTCAGAAAAGCAAAAGTAGAAACATAACAAAATATTAATTGCAGCTATACTATGATAGTAACCTTTAAGTGCCTAATACATCCATTTTGGACAAAAATAAAGGCTAACAATGCTGTGAGGACAAGCAGAAGCCCTTCCTTGGATGATTTCCTTTCCAATCCATGTTTAACATTTCCACCATAGCCCTGCTTTACTGCATCTGCAGCTGGGGGTGGTCTCTCCCCAGCCAAGCTCCTGAGCAGGCCTGGAGTCACCTCCTGGACTCCTGCACATCTCAGTGTGAATCTCCACCCTTGAAAGACAGGGCTGGAATATTCTCCTCTCCAGCCCTTCTGCACGGCCCAGATAACCACAGTCAAGTGACAGCTGTGAGTGAAAAACTGTTTTGAAGCTGACAGGGCACCTGTTTGATCAGAAGGCTGCAATTCTGCCTCTTCTGAGCTCCTGGTCCTTACACCAAGGACCTACTGCCTGCAGTCCAGGGAGAATTTCCTTTAATTTCCCAACAGTGGCACAGACAAGGTGCCCCAAGGATGTGCCTCACAAGAAGAGTATGCAGATTAAAAAAAACCCTCAAGATTCAGCTAAAGTAGCAGTTGGGACTTAAATATCTGTACAGACACTGTATTTCCACTTTAGGCAATGGCTCCAGTGCACCAATGCATGGTTGTCTGGAAAACAGTTACCACTGATAAAGTCAACAAATTCCTAGGTGCTCAAAGGATTCCAAGCTTAGCTTAGCTGGGATAGTAAAATAAAATGTTTACAAAGCCAGAGAGAAAAGATTCTATATTTGGATTTGTTTCAGGAACTACTGGCCTGTACCTTCCCACTGTCTGGATCCTAGGAGAAACCATGCCCTCCATTCCTGCATTGTTATAAATCTGATTAAAGTTATGTATGAGCTGTGGCTCACACTCCCTGCTTTACACATCAGTCTAAGGCCTTTATTCATTCTCTGCATCAAAATGGGATGCAGAAAATATCTATTTTGAAAGCAATCATTCAAATGAAATGTCAACAGAACAGCTCTGTAAACAACTCCAGGGGTCACAGGTGAAAATAAAACATTATGGGCACCTAAAGAAATGAAATTGGAGCAAATGACCTGCCTAGGTATTCTGTTCCTATGAAATGTAGGTTTGTAGAGAAAAAAAAAATTAGTGAGTAATGGGCTGAAATGAAGAATTCTAAGGAGTAAATCAAGATCTAGCTAAAGTACCATTTCCTTCAAGGGATGGAATTCTAATTGAGATGCTGAGTGTAATTGTTCAGCACAGCAATGGTTCAGTGCCCTAGAGATGCAGTGAAGGGGAAAAGATCAAAGATCAGCCTTCAGTGGAGCTAAGAAAATTGAGTCCCAGCCTCACAGACGAGGTGAAGCTGATGCAAAGGAAGCCCACCCTGGAAGGTACATTTTAAAAACCTTTTTGTTCCTCCACAGGGATCTGTCTGCAGAGTAAGTGCAGTAATTCAGGATGATTGCACAACCTCTGTCTGCCCTATTTCTATGTATGAACAAGAATTCTCATCTCCTGACCACTCTGCTCTGGTGGAAAGCACATTCAATACTCCAAGACAAAGAAATAAGGCAGAACCTCTAAATATTTCATTTTCACATTTACCTGCCTGTAATTCCTCACTGAAGACTGTGACACCTATTCATTTCACTGCTGGCAACTGGAACTTCTTCCAAGGTATCAGAGTGTTTTATTTACTTTGCTAACACTCCAAGTAAGTTTTCATTTCCCTTGGAAGATCTCCAGGGAAAATGGGATTAAGAAGTAAAGCAACATCATGTCCACTCAAGGTGTAGGAGCTGCTACTACTGGCAGCTCTGAATGAAAGAACTTTAGGAGTCTTGGCTTTTCTTAGCAAAACTTGGATATTAGGATATATAAAAGCTGGTGTCCCAAAAAGAGATCTTCACAAGTTCTTATATGCATCAGCAGGGAAACTTGGAATTATCTCCTAATATGAGGGAATGATTCATACAAAGCCCTGGGCAACTACTGGGTGGCACTGGTATCTCAGAATACAGGGTGCCCACATGTCTGAGAGAGCCTGGATTTCTGTCAGCTCAGCTGAAGTCCTTTCCCTCATGAAGCAACACATCCTAAGTAAGGGAGAGTTTTGGAGAGGAGTAAAAAGTGGGAGCAAGAGACTGAACTCCTTGAGAGCCATTTTGGGTGGGTAATTACTGTGATTTAGTTACACACAATGTATTATTTCAAGAAGAGAAGCTGATTTACCAGAAAAACTTCTCCTGATCTTTCTCTAATTGATTCCTAGTGTGCTTTACACCCTTACACAAAACATGAACAGGACAGAATCACGAGGAATAGTCGAGTGTACCCTTGAACAGGCAGTGTCACACAAACATCTGATACAGATGTCACAAACCTCCTTGAGCTTCAAGGTGTGCCCAAGCTCCCAGGCAGGAAAATGCTTCATCACTCTCCCTTCCCTCATCTGTTTAAAGCTCTATAATCAACTATTCCAATTAGTCAGAATACAGCAAAGCTCTTTTATGAAGCTTTCTATCAGAGCATGGTTAAAGGCTGAGCACAGTGACCTGAATGTGACTTCAGTGACTTGGCTGTGGTAAAGAGCAGAGTGGACACGTCACCGAGTTTCCAAATCATGTGGTGTGAGAGCCTCGTCTATAACCCCAGCGTAAACACAAAGCTGAAATTTTCGAACATCTTAGATTTCAGCATCTGAGCTCTGTGGGAACATCCAAGTCACACCACAGAGCAGTTTGAAAGTGTTTAGTTTCTAAAGAACACACAATAAAGCAGGTATGATGTCAGGTCACATGCCAAGTGGATGTTGTTTACTTCAACTGACATGGGGTGGGTTTAAATTCTCTTGACTAACCTTGAGACAAGGAAGTGAAGGCTTGATGCATATCTAGTACCTGGTGGCAAACACTATAGTCAGCTCTACCCAAACTTAAAATCCTTCTGCCTTTTCAGAGCTGCATCTTTCAAAAAATCAATGATTTCTATTTCAGCAACTGTGTATTTTGTAAATAATGTCAAGGACAAAAGAAGAAATGTTTGAGGAAATGTTTTTTAATAGCTGGGTTTGTTTTGTTTGCATTTTTTAATTTGTTTTAGCTAAGAAAACATTTCATTTGGTTATTAATAGTATTTTTTCACATCTTCCTTTGAAAGGATCAAACAGAACCAGGCAAACTAGCAGAGAAAGGGCTGAAGGGCTAACAGAATCACACAGATATTCCAGCCCTGTTTCACACTACTGTGTCACTCACACAATTCCAGTCAATAACCAGCAGTTTCACTACACTGGCAATTATAATAATTACAACGAGGTAACAAACCCAGCACAAGTACCCAAAATGTGTCAGAAATAAATCAAAGGATTCAGGAGATTCACATAAAAAAAAATAAAACAAAAAATCAAATTCAAATCAAGACAAAGCAAATTACTGCATTAGTAAATCTGACAGCTGTAAGGCACTGGCAAAGAAACCCCAAATGCCAGAATTCTGAAGACATGGAGGCAATAAAGGCACCTCCCTTTGCCTACAGCTTATACAAAAAACCAGAACATGAGCTCAGTATCACAAAAAACTGTTCCCACCACCAGACAAACCATGACAAGACCATTTTGTTCCAACTTAATATAAGCTCTGCTCAATCAACACCTGCTTTGCCAGGTAACCCATCCTCCATCACTGACTATTCCCACAGGGGCTCTGGCAGCCTTGAACTGCACACAGAGCTACAGGAGCCTGTGCTTCTGTCAGACAAAAAACATCTCCTGGTGCCTCACTGCAGGGAAGGACAATCCTTCCAACACTGAATATTTTACACTTCCAGGAACGTTTATACCCCATTACAAAAAGGGTGATTCTGACTTCTTTGCCATTACATAAAACTTTTGCCACTTTGATAAATTATGGTGTGTGACTCTATGATTAATCTGTGTAATCCTATGTAATTAAGTTTCTCAGCACTTGTGTTTGCAAGCAACAAGTGAAAGAGCTCTCGTGACAGAAATGGAGATTGTCAGAAGAACCAAAGTGGATTAAAAAGCTGTTAGAACAAAAATGTAAGGTGAAAAAGCAAGCTGGAAAGAACTTGCTAACGGAATTACCTGAGATCACCTAATTAGTAAGTTTGACAAGTCAGCAGGCACATGAGGGGGAATATGCAAGTCTGGAAAGCCTCATGGACACAAAGGATTCAGACATCCCACAGAAATCCAAATGGCACTGATGTGGTGAACACTCTGGAACTGTATTCCAAGCCTGCCAGCCCTAAGTCACTCACACAAAAGTCTCTGAACTGGGCATTAGTCAGATGATGGGACTAAAGAGAAAACACTGACCTCCCTGTAATTCCAGAGCTCTGATACCCTGAAAAACACCAGCTTATCCTACCAGGAGAGGGGCAGCTGCTCCACACACACAGAACCTGTGGACTGGGATCACTGCTGCAAGCCCTGTCACCAGCTCAGGAGAGGAAACCCAAATCCCAGCAAGGGCACAAAAGAGACCTCAGGAAAAATGGGGGGGCTGTGACCTCTGCAATCATTGACTCCAACAGCTCAGCAGGGCACTTATGGAGCCATGCAATTATTCCTTATAGATACAGGAGGATGGGAAAAGGGAATAAAGGTTTTTAAGAAAAATCAGGGAAAAAAGAGCTGGCAGCTGACTGCCTGTGGGTCCAAGCATTATCTGCAGGCACAGAAACTCTCTGGCTCTGTGTGTCCAACAACACAGCCATGAGCACTGCCCTGCTGGCCTAGAAAGTTGTGATGCTGCACCTGACTAATTCAGAGCCTTCTGCTCCCATCTTCTCAGCACAGACATCTCCTGACAAATAATGACAGTGCAGACAAACTGGAAAGGGAATTCTGCCTGTAAAAATGCTCTGAGTCTTACAGACACCGAAGCAACACACGAGAGAAAGGTAATCCATCAGAGATTCATTTCTAAATTGACACATATTTTATATTTCTGCTTTATCTCCCCTGAAACTGGAAAAGCACTTAACTGCTAACCAGCTAGGAGTAATAGAAATGAACTTCACATAATATGGCATGACTGAAATCCTGAAGTGCAATATTTAGCAGATGTCACCTAACGTTAGTTGCCATGGAGAGCATGAATTAGGCCACCCAAGCACTAAATAAAGCAACAGCCATGCACACCCTACGCTATGGAACTGGCTGCACTCTATAAATAAAATTCTGGATCACTTTTTGTACAGTTCTGAGAGCAATCCACCAAGGATGCCAGCACAGCTCATCCCCCAGCAAGGAGGTGCCTTCATCTGCCCCGTGTGATGCTGCACACACACAGCTCCCCGTTCTGCTGAGCTGTTCAATAAAGCCCATGAATCCCGGGGAGGAAGGCAGGAGCTGCAGTTCAGTGACAAGGGGAACCATTCACCCTCAGTGGGGACAGCCAACAGCACTGAGGAAAAGAATATTCCAGTGTTATGGCTGCTGAGCATTTGTATCAATCAGGAGTAACACTGACCTCAAACTCCAAAAACTGAGTTAAGGCAGGGAGAAGAAAATTCTAACTTTGGTCTCTCTTGGATGCTTTGACAAAATCCACCAAGAGTTTAGATTGGTGGAAAACAGGAAATAAATTTTATTTACATATATTTATTTTTTTAATAAAGGAACCATAGGTATTAATTTAAAGATTATCTTCCATTTTATTTAGAGGCTTCTGGTTACCTATCAGGCGGTTCTACCCTTCAATATGCAGACTAACTAATAACAGCAAGTTCATTAATAGCAGGATTTATTGACAGAACCTTTTTTCTGCAGGGGGCAGTGGGGTTTCTTGTGGGGTCAGTGAGTGCTTTTCTGTTTTTCTCACGGTGGTTTGGGATTTTTTGGTGGTTGGGTGGGGGCTTACACTGCAGGAAGTTAATGAGAAAACAGTTAAAAATGCAGGTGTTTCAGAGGTGTGTTTACAGCTGGTTAAGCACTGCTAAACAATTAACATTTCAGGTGCTTAAGGCAAACTTGGTTGTGATAACTCTTGGATTACCAGCCTTGACCACATTTTTCCATCACAGGTAGTATTTAATGACAATATATAAAGGCACATTCTGCTGTTAATAATTATTCAGCAACATGGCAGTAATCAACCAGAACCACAAATATTGTAAGTAATGTTTTTCCAGAAAACTCAACTCAATTGAGAATTTCTCTTTGAATTTCTCGACATCAAAATAATTCCTCAACATCAAAATGTTTGCAAGTGTTGCATTGAAAAACTCAGAGAAGCGGAGATTGATTTATTCAGTTTGCAAGGGAACTTTGCAAAAAAAAAAAAATAAAATAAAAATCACTCACAAAACACTAAGTCAGTAACTTTTTGTTTTTAATTTACAAATAGCTGATCTTCATCAAGGATACAACCAACAGCTGATGAACACCATAAATGGCAAAAAAATCAAGAGCTGCTGTCCCAGGTAATTGGAATGATTGCTTTTGTGAATAAAGCTTTAGCAGAGCTCCACTGTGGACAAACACCCCAAAATCCAACACACTGTGCTGCATTCCTCCAAGGCAGCACCAGCAATTGGGGAATGAAGGTGGACAGCCCCAGCTAATAGGATCAGTGCCCAGTTAACGAGATTACAGCTCAAAATGCTTTGTCACTGAAAAAGAGAGGAAAAAAAGCAAAGGGCAGCTGATGAGGGAGAACAATGAGAATAAGCCCAGCAGAATGCTGGGGCCTGGCCACAGTGTCCTAAAGGCACAGCACTGTCACAATGCTAAGCTTGGTTCAAGAGGCTTTTGGGAAAAATTAAAGTAATAATTAAGCAAAATTTGAACATCAAAAATAAAACATAGCTTGAGTTTTTACCTTTTTTTTTTTTTATTAATGAAGGTTTTGTGAAACTTTAGGGGTAATTTCAGAAACTTTGCTGCTCTTTTAGGAAACAATAAGCAGCAAATTTAAAGACCTAAAGTGGTTTCATGTTCTATTAAAGTGGAAGTAAGCACCACCTTTTGAAAAAAATTAAAGTAATAATTAAGCAAAATTTGAATATCAAAAATAAAACATAGCTTAAGTTTTTACGTGGGTTTTTTTGTATTAATGAAGATTTTGTGAAACTTTAGGGGTAATTTCAGAAACTTTGCTGCTCTTTTAGGAAACAATAAGCAGCAAATTTAAAGACCTAAAGTGGTTTTAAATATTCAGAGAATAAAATCTCCAATTCATTCACGCCAATCTCATTTTTTGCTATTTTCTGTACAAACATGTTCTAATAAAGTGGAATTAAGCACCAAGGCACTTTGATCAAATTCCACAACAGGTGAAGACTCACTGTTGACCCCACAGAAATATTAAACTTTTAACCCCAAAACTGAGAATTTTGCTTATTAGTTTCTTGCAATGAGCCAGAAAGTGCCTCAAATCAACCTTAAAGGCTGTAAAAGAAAATAATTGCTTGATTCTAGATAACTTCAGTGACACTCTAGACACATCTTCTTGTAATTCTAAATTCTAAAGGCAGAATCAGCTTTAGAAACAGGAGCCCCAATGAATGAGCAATCCAGACCTCATTTATTATCTCAGTTCTGAGTCACAGAACCACAGCAGAGACCACTCGAGTGAGGCAAAGTCACATCGTGCAATTGCCAGGAAGTTGATCTTGGCCAGAGCATCACTTAAGTAGGTGAAAAACAGAGCAAAAGTCCATCCCTCCCAAATGAGGAACACAAATTCTCCTGTTGATGTGTCCAAGCTGTGAACTGAGGTTTATCAAGCATGGCAATGGGGAAACTTTGGCATGTTTCCTTCGTTTCCTATCCCATTCTTGTGCTGCTGCTGTTTAAAGGTGTCACATTACAGAAATTTCACCAAATGTATTGACTTTCCTTCAACTCGATTCACCCTTGTGAATACACTGAGCCAGGAACAGCTTATTCCCATGTGACAGCATATTATTAAAACACAATGGTGGCAGTGGATTATCAGCCACACATGCAAAGTGACCTAAGTATTGACTTGGATTCAAAGCACCATGGATTTTACTTCTACTCAACACAGAACATTTTAATATTTGTCACAGGAACTGTGCTGGTCCCCTACTCAGCTTCCTCTTAAAAGGAAATAAACATAAGAATGCTGGTTTAGAGTTTCTCAAGCATCACCAAACCAATACCAGCAGGCCAGAGAAACCTCTCAAGGAGCATCTGGCACATAAAAATGGATTTACAATTAATGCTGCTTCTGAATAGAGAAAGAGGATTTCCAGAAAGACACTTTTCTAGAAAAATACTACAAAAACTAAAAGATTCAGGTTGTGAGAACCTGAAAGGACCAACTGACAGCCTTCAGCACAATGAGTCTATGAATCAGTTTGCTGAGTGTTTCCTCATTTATCCATTCTCCATTTTTTTGGACCTTGTATTTTTTTAGGGGGTACAAGAATACCAAATACAGAGGAAAGCTGTAGTTGAAGCCAGAGGCAAGTTTCTCAGCATGCAAGGTATCAGTATTTCTCAGGGCATTTTAACTAAATAAAGAAATGAAACAGTACCTCAGTGGAAAAGCCAAAAATTTGCAACTTGGCCTCATTATAGCACCACTCACTCATTTACTTTTCAAAAAAGTACTTCAAGAATGCCTGCTTTTCCAGTTCTGTGATGAAACACCTGATATCTGCTTGCTCTGGCTGTTTTCCCAGTTATCCCTGTTTTAGCATGCAACTATAACCATGAAAGCTTTCCAAAATGCAAGTCCTATTCTTTCAGTTGTGAAATAAAGGCATCCACACGTGAGAAAAGAAGGAAACTGTATTCTCAAAGAAAGACTGCATCTGTTTTCACACCAGCAACTCTGTTGAAGCTGCAAGTATTTAATTCAGGTATGTTGATTGTGTCCCTGCAAAAGGCTGGAGTGAATGGGAACAGATGGCCAGGACAACACTGTCTCCTCCAGCTCACATTCAGGATCAGAGCCAGTTGTGTTTGGGGGGAAGGAGGAGGGAGCTATTAACCTCAGAAATGCAGATTTGTACTAGGCTTTGTCCAAATTAATAGAGAATCTGGGCTATGTCAACGTGAAAACTTTAAAACAGACCCTAAATGTCACCAATCATCCTGTACAAAGTCAGGGAGGGTTAAATTAAATGTAATCTACAGTTTGACACAGAACCTAAATTGAAATTGTTTGTGCAGTTCAAAGAACAAAAATCCTTTAGGCCATTGTGTCAAGGAAAAAAAAAATTACTAACTTTAAAAACAATTATTAACAAAGTTTCAAAAAAAGGAACAACTTGTAAAAAGTCTCCCGGAGAAAAATGAAGTTTCATGTAACTCTTTAACACCCAGATTCCAGACTTGGGCACTACCCCAGGGTAACACCTCGATAATCCCAGGAGGAACAACCCCTCCAGGGCTCCTGCACAGGCCATTTTCTGCCAGATCAGGACATTCTGAAACCCGGCCGAAAGTTTCAGCTGGAATACGAAGAGAGGAGCCGCATAATGAGGAACTGGGAGGGATTAATCCCGAAAGGAAAGGCTGGTGACGCATCTGTTGCGGGCAGCAGAAAGGAGCCGCTGCCATCTCATTCCTGCTCCAGGTTCTCCGCAGTCTCAAGGCTGGCGGCTCATAACTATGAAAGGAAAAAGGCACAAGCCCGAGCACGTCCCTTGTCCCACCAGGAGAAGGGGGAGGGTTAATCACGTCCAGCCGCCATTTTCTGAGCGGAGCAGGAAGACATGTTGAAAAAAAAAAAAAAAAAAAAAAAAGAGAGAGAGAGAGGCAACAAAAGAAAGCAGCCATTTCCATGGACGGCTCCCAACTCTCTGCCTCTCGGAGAAACAGCCTCCTCACACTTTGTTCTAATGGCCACAAGAATTTCTTGCTGGGTGCCTCGCTCTCTGTACAGCCAGCAGGCCTGCCAGGGGAACCCTGCGAGTTGGAGAGCTTGGAATGGAGCATTTCCCCCTTTATCACCCCCAATCCTGCATGGGTAAATTTCTTTTCACACTACAAAGTATAAAAAAGTGCCGATATACAGTAATAAGCATGACAAAAAAAAGTCATGCCAAGCACACAGAAACGCCACTGGCACATACGGCCGATTCCTACCGTATATGTGGGATGCCAACTCCTCCCTGCAGGATCTTGTACAGTTTGCTTTCATAGAGCAGCTGGGGGTGCCGAGCCTTCTGAGACTCCAACTTCACAGCAACTTCCTGCAGTGAGAGGGAACAAGGAGTCAGGGCAGAGCGTCCACCGGGCTTTAAGGGGCACAGCACTTCCACATCCCCCACACACCCCCGATGCCAACGCTTTCGGGTATATATTTATTTATTTTCCCAGCTCGACGTGCTGCATTTTGGGGCGTCTTCCGAGAAAATCCACATCGCGGTGATTTGTACATAAATATCCGTCCCGGGTCATGCATTTGAGCTAGAGATGTGGAGTCTTCAGAACCACTTAAGTGAGGAAGAACATACGTGGGTGTTTCTTCTTTACAGCTCAGAGCAGTGAGGGGGAGGAAGAAAAGAAAAAAAAAACCCAAAGGAAAAGCTGGAAAAACAGGGGGATCTTCTTTGTTTCTATTAGTGTTGATGAAACGAGATACAAAGTGTTCCCCAGCTGAGGCAGAGGAGGAGATGAATGGCGGGCGAGGGACGACGATTTTGGCCGCTCACAAAACGCAAATACCTTTAAATATCTTTTCCCACAATGGTTTTCGCCTCTTTTCTCCTCTCCCAAGTGCGGGGTGGGGGAGCCCACGACCCCAGGGCTCCGCTGTGGAAGGGGCACCGAGGAAGACGCTCGGTGGGGAGAGGGGGATGAAGACCCTCGGGGGAAAGGGGGAGAATGAAGCCCCTCGTAGGGGGGAAAAAAGGGGGAAAGGAGACCCTCGGGGGAAGGAAAATCCCACCCCAGGGACACGGAGGGCACCGCCGGGGGCAGGAGGGGCTCGGAGCGGCGATGGCTGATGCCCGGATCCCCCCGGGGAGCTGAGGGAGTGCGAGCGGCCCTTACCTCCCCGTTGGTGATGTTGATCGCCAAATAGATGTCCCCGAAGGAGCCCGACCCGATCTTCCGCACCAGCTTGTATTTGCCTCCGACAATGAACTCGGCCTTGGAGCCGCTGCTGCTCGCCATGGCGAGGGGCGGCTCTCGGGCCCTCCCGGCCGGTTCGGCGGGACAACGAGGGCTCTACGGCCGCCCCCGAGGAGGGGAAAGGGGCTGGAGCGGGGAGAGCGGCGCAGCCAAGGACGGTCCCCGCGCTCAGCTCCAGCCGGGGCCCTCGGGCGGGCGCCCCCCCCCTGCGCGGCTCTGCGCCGCTCCCCGGCTTTCGGCGCGCTCCAGAAACAGGAGAAGCGGCCCCCGAGGTGCTTGTGAGAGCAGGGAGGGGAAAGGGGGGGGACTCGCGGGGTCGCGGCGGCCGCCGGCCGCTCACTCGGCCGCCGCCGCCATCTTGTGCCTGATCCGCCGCCGCCGACACAAAATGCCCCCGGCGCGCGGCCGCCGCTTCTTCACCGCGCGGGGCGCGCTGGGAGAGGGGCGGGCCGCTGCCGCGATAACCACGCCTCCTCGCGACGCTGCGCCAATCATCGCCCTCGCTCCGCGCCCCGCCCTCCGGCGGGGGGCGGTGATTGGGTGCTCTGCGGATGCGCGCATGCGTACAGCGCCACTCCGCCAGTCCGGGCGGAAGAGGGCGGGGAAAGCGGACGTGCCCTCACTCGGTCTTAAAGGGACAGGCGCCGCCGCGGGCGGGGGGTGGCCGGCGGCTTCTTTGCGGTGTCCGTGCTCCCACACAGCCCCTGAGGTACCGCGGGTCCGCGCAGGGACAGGGGATGGAGCTGGCTCAGCCAGCACTGAGATGCCACCCCTCGTATGGTGCTGTTGCCAGGCTCTTCTCAAAGCCCAGGCCCCAGCCTGTGCGTACAATAACAGGCTAGTTTGTGGATAAATAAATACACAACAACTTCGTTCCGTGGAGGTGTTTAAGGAAAGGCTGGATAGGACACAATGCTTTGGTCTGGGTCACAAGGTGGGGATTGGTCACAGGTGGGACTCAGTGATCTGGGAGATCTTTTCAAATCCCAGCCATCCTGGCATGTTGAGATTCTTGCCATGGCTGTGGCAAAGCCCTGGAACAGCTGCCCAGAGCCTCTCTGGAGACATCCCCAACCCACCCGGACGCATCCCCGTACCCCCTGTTCCAGGACCAACAAATCCATGATTCTCTGAAATCCGCAACCTCCTTTTCCCAGTGTCCATTGGGGGATCCTGGGGCCGAGCTGTTCCTGTGCACACGCACCGTGCTCCATCACCCTTCGGGCTCCTCAGCCCCTCACACTGTGCTCCATCACCCTTCCCTGCTCCATAACTCCCCCTCAGCCCCTCACACCGTGCTCCATCACCCTTCCCTGCTCCATAATTCTCCCTCAACCCCTCACACCATGCTCCATCACCCTTCGGGCTCCTCAGCCCCTCACACCGTGCTCCATCACCCTTCCCTGCTCCATAATTCCCCCTCAGCCCCTCACACCGTGCTCCATCACCCTTCCCTGCTCCATAACTCCCCCTCAGCCCCTCACACCGTGCTCCATCACCCTTCCCTGCTCCATAATTCCCCCTCAGCCCCTCACACCATACTCCATCACCCCTCCCTGCTCCTCAGCCCCTCACACCGTGCTCCATCACCCTTCCCTGCTCCATAACTCCCTTTCAGCCCTCACCCTGGGCCTGTGCCATGCCCAGCAGTGCAGCTCCTGGGTGATCACTGCAGGTGAGGAGCCAGGAGCAGCCTGTGACACCCTGACAAGGACACCACCAGCAGAACCACCCGTGACAACCGCATCCCCTGTCCCTGCAGTGTCCACCTTCACGTGGCCCCCACAGCCAGCTCTCTGCTGGCCAGGGTCACCGTGACCCAGCAGCTCACGCTCCAGGGGCTGCTCCTGGCTGTCTGTCACAAGTGACATCTCCTGCCTTGCCCCCTCGCTCTCTCTCTCTGTGAGTTTTCCCTCTGCAGGAACACCAAACTGTGAATTCCCGGTGACTCATCGTCACTCCCTGTCACAGCGCCGTCTTCTGCCATGCAGGGCTGCGTTTGGGAAATGATTCAGTCTGCAGGAGAGAGAAAGCTCCTCCAGTAATGTAGCTCATGGAAGTAGAAGGAAAGCCTACTCAGGGTGTCTGCTTTGGAGGCAGGCAGGCAGAAACTGCTTCCCAGTGTGCCTGGTGCACTCAAAGCCATGGAAATAATAAAATCATGGATTTTAAGACCTGTCTATGCATGGATTTTTTTTTTTAATAGCTGACTGCTTTGGAGAAAAGTGAGATTGAGAGGTCCAGATTACGACATGTCAGTAGGATATGAAGGTGGAGGAGTTCTCTCAAAGAACAGCATCCACACGGTGGAAGAAGCTCTTCTTGAACTCACCATGTTGCTTTCTAGCTTGGTAAAAACACTTTCTGCCTGCACAAGTGCAAAAGAGCCCTGGATTGTGCCCATCTGGCTGTGAGGCAGGAAGGGAAATCTGTGATTTTCCTGAGTTTCTTCCTGTGGTGGACTCAGTGAGCTCCAGATGACTCCACAGTGAGAGACCGGGAGGATTGGAGAGGGAGGATTGGCACTCAGCAACGCCCTGCATGGCAAATATCATCTCCAAGTTCCCCTTGTGTTTCAGGGAGCTTAAATCCAAGGTTTTTACTACAGCTCTCTCTGCGTCTCTGATGAAAAAAATTGAAATGCAAATGACTCAAAATCAGCCAGATGCACCAGAAGGAAAAAACGATGCTCCGAGAACAAGCTGGCTTCCAACTCATTCCCACCTCGGCTCTGTCAGGGAGCATTTGTGCAGGCAAGAATATCCACACTCTTGTCACTCACAGGGATTGTGGATCTCGTGTGGGGGATCTGGGATGCATCACACACTCCTTCAGGGGGCTGGAGCTCCAAGGGCAAATGAGGTATCTGTGAACATCTCAGCCATTCCTGAAAGCAGAGCCCCGTGTCCTCAGGTGCCCCCTGTCATTTGCAGACAGCTCAGGGCTGATGTGCCTCTGTCGCCCTTTGGGGTTGTGTTTAATGGCTGCTCTGAGTGGGATCTGGGCAGCTGGGAGGCGTTTGGCTTGAGTCACGTACCCTTGGAGGAGCTGGAAAAACAGGTCTGGAGCTCCTGGAGAGAGGAGAGAGCCCCGTGCCTGGGTATGCAGGAGAGCAGGATCTGCTGGGCTAGGCAATGCTGCCACCTCCTGCCTGCCGGGGACAGCTCTGTGTCCTGGGGACAGCTCTGTGTCCCGTGATAGCTCCTTGTGCAGGGGACAGCTCTGTGTCCTGGGGACAGCTCTGTGTCCTGTGATTGATGATAGCTCCTTGTGCAGGGGACAGCTCTGTGTCCTGGGGACAGCTCTGTGTCCTGTGACAGCTCCTTGTGCAGGGGACAGCTCTGTGTCCTGGGGACAGCTCTGTGTCCTGTGATAGCTCCTTGTGCAGGGGACAGCTCTGTGTCCTGGGGACAGCTCTGTGTCCTGTGATAGCTCCTTGACCAGGGGACAGCTCTGTGTCCTGGGGACAGCTGGGTGATAGCTCCTTGTCCAGGGGACAGCTCCTTGTTCAGGGGGTATCTCCATGTCCAGAGATTGGATTTAAAATTCCAATTAAATAGCACTGAAAATGTCAATTTGCAGGAGAATTTCAGGCTGAGCTCACCCCGGGTCTCGCTGCTGCTCATACACAGGGTGGTCTCTCTTCTTCAGCCTCTTTCCCTCCTACTCACCCTCTCACTGCCCAGCTCTGGCAGGTCAGCAGAGCCCCCATGGTCAGCTCAGCTCTCCAAACCTACAGAAAATTTTCCAAATGGTTTCTCCCGGTGCTTTCTCTGGGTTAATGTTCTGCCAGGCTGGTGACCCTGATGGAGCTCCAGGGGCAGTGCAAGGGCTGTCCCAGCTTGGCAGTGACATGGCAGAACAACAGACAGGAGATGTCAGCTGGAAAAGTGAAGGAACATCTCCCACTGCCTGGAAAGGAGCTCTGAAGACACCAGGAGAGAGCAGGACAATCCATGAATTCCCAACATCCTGTCCATTATTATTTTTCACATCTTTCAAGGCCACTGAGACAATGAAAACATCTTTGTATCTGCGTCACTTGGGAGAGTGAAAGGAATAAATCCTCTCTCTTCCCTTTCCAAAGGGCAGGCCAGAAGTCCTGCTGCATGACCAAGCCTCCAGAGTGAGCAGCCCTCATCTTCAGCCCAAGCTCTGATCTGCTCTCTGAAGTGTTTATTTTCTCACAGAGATGGAGAACCCAAGACAGTTTTACCCCATTTTCTCTGTAAGTGAGCAAAACCCAGGTGCAGACAAAACCAAGTGACACCAATGGGTATCACTGAGTCCTGGGCTGCCCAAATCACCTCAGAATCCCTTTGCTCTTTGCCAGGAGGAGCAAGTGAGCTTCTGGCACAACTGAGGGCTGTGTGTCAGTGAGATCTGGTCCCAGGTGTGCAGTCCCAGCAGGTCCTGGCCTGGGACTCCCTCTCTGCTCTGGCATCTGCCCTCACCTCACACCAGCAGCGTGTCCCCCACACAGGGACCTCTGCCTCCAGCCTGGAGCTGACCTCAGCTCATCCTCATGCTGCTATTTTTACCAGAGCTTACGGTGTTTGGGAAAGTGGCAGGAGAGGAGCAGCTTGTGCCAGCAGGAACCAAACCAGGCTCACCTGGGCCCCTGTGTGAGGCTGCTCACCTTCAGGCACTCCTGCCCAAGGACAGGTGACACTGCCAAACCCTCCTGTCCCTCAGGTGGCTCCTGCAGAGCAGGGTGACGTGGGGCTCCCCAGGACATTGCAGCGTGGCAGGAGGGATCCTGTCCCTCCACATTCCACGGGCACTGTCCTGCCTGACACCCACCCATGCCAAAGGGGTGCTGCTGGCCACCCCTGCCAGAGCCACTTGTCCCTGCCCTCCTGTGCCTGCCTCCCCTGCTCTGGCTCAGGGCTGTGGGGAGCCAGCCCAGGGAGCTGCTCCAGGTTGAAAATAACTCGGTTTTTCCGGAACAGTCTGACACTGGCAGCCTTTGCCAGGCTGGATCTCAGTGCAAAGCTTCAATGCCAGTGCTGGCACGAGGCAAGAGGCACCATTATTTTTGGCAAGGGTGCCTGCTTTAAGTGTTTGCACGCAACCCTCAGAAAGTTGTCAGCCCCTGACATTACAGACAGCACAGGAGATGCCTTTTTGCCTCAGCAGGGATGTGAGCAGCCATGAAATGATGGGATTTCATCTCCAGCACTGCTGCAGGAGAGGGCAGCAGGGACAAGGCTGGGACAAGGCTCCCCCACTAATGCCAAACCTTTATAGTTGACCTCATTGTGTCTCCAGGCAGATCCCAGCACCCACAGCCATTGTGCCTTGCTCAGCCTCCTGCAGGGAAAGGACACAGCAGGCCCTGGAGATGGGACATGGCTTTGGGACAGAGCCTGGAGCAGGCAGGGACAGTGGCACAAATCTCATTCTTTCAGTGCTTGGCTTGAACCAAAGGTGTTTGTGTCCAGGAGCCAACAGTGCCACTTCCAAGCTGTAAGAAGTTAGAGGGGAATTCTGCAGCCTGAGACATTCTTGGCTGTTTGGAGAGAGGATTGTTGGGTTGTTTTTATTTTAAGTACTGGAGGAAAAGGGGGATTTTCAAGTAATTTGGATGATTCACAGGAATGTTGTTAGTGCACAGCTGAAGCTCCACCAATGAACTTGTTCCCTGGAAGACTTTTCCTGCAGAGTGTGTGGAGCTGAGGCCCAAACTTTCCAGTGATGTCAGGGCTGAAATTGCTTTGAGTGCTTGAGAGGATGCACTGGGAGGTGAGGAAAGAGAGACTGAAGGAGTCATGGGCCCAAAAAGATGTAAATGGCAGCACAGCTGATTCACTGCATGTCAAGTGCTGTGGAGAAGTCTTCGGCAGCAGCTTCTCTGGTGCTCTTGAATTAATTACCCTGCTGGTGTGCAGAGTTCTGGTACTTGGCATCCAAGGCACATTTCCTCTGTGGCTGCTTAAATCAGTCAGGTTCAAATCACTGAGGTGAGTCTGCTCTAACACAAAATAATTCAGCTGCTGGATGACAGCTGATACACCTGGGAGTAAATCATCCTCCTAAGTGCAATTTCTTGAACCATTTTAGGGAACATGGGTTTTGTACATGTCGTATGCAGTGGTTCAGGATGCTGGGGAGGATAAGAGGAGCAAAGGCAGCTGGTGCAGTGCCTGAGCTGGTCCCATGCAGGCTCTGGCTGTGCTTGCTGGACATTGCTGCTCTCCAGTCTGTCCCAGTGGCCCCATCACCCCCTTTTCGGGGTGCTCTGGATCTCTTTACACATTGGGGGAGAAATTATGTGGACAGGAGCAGAGACTGAGTTCCCCTGTCAGGACATTACAGGCCCTCCTCTCTTTTTTTAAAGCAAGTTCCTTCCTGCCTGAACATCTTCCCTACTCAATGGGTGAGCTTTTCAGGTCATTCAAAAGCTGATGCTTGCTGAGATTAAAAAAAGCCCAACAATGAGCTGAGAGATGCTGTTTGATTGTCCCTGAATTTTTTTCTCTCCCCTCCTCCAAAGATCATCACGAGCTCATTTGCGTTTGGGAAGAGCACGGGGTGGAAAGTGCCAGATAAGAGGAAAGGCTCATCACATGTTATTGTCAGCACAGCACTGGAAATACCACTAATGGGTCCATCAGCCCCTTGACGCACAAGGCCCTGCCCTACAGCCCCTGGAGCAGCAGCCAGGACAGGTGGGTCCTTCAGGGAGCAGAACGGGCTGTGCTGCCTGCATGCACTTGGGAATGAGCTCTGTCAAGGGCTCCTTCACTGCTGGGCCCTCAGCGAATTTCAGCACTAATCAGCAGCAGCTCAGCACAGAGCAGGGCCATGGTTTGCAGTCTTGCCCATGTTGGACACTCCAGCCCATATTTAGGCACCCCAGGAGTGGCTCTGTGGGGTCTCATGGTGGGGACATCCAGCTTCAGCCCCAGAGCTGGGTGGCTCTGTGGGGACAGCTGTGACACAAGGCAGCTTGTGGGCTGATCTGCTGCTCAGGGGGACAGCCCTGGGAAGCATCTGGGTGCCTTGAGGAGCAGGGTGCTCCACAAACACCCAAAATGCAAACGTGGGAGCAGCAGGGGCAAGGATGAACCTCCCTCCTGCTCTGCACCGACTGCAGCTCCTCACCCACAGCACAGGCTCCCTCTGCATCATCCTCTGCTCAGGGGGAGCACATCCTGCCAGGGACTGCTCCCTGCTGCTGCAGAGCTGGAGGGACCAGATTTGGCTGCAGAGTGGCTTCATGATGGGAGCACAGCTCTGCTGGTCACTGCCCTGTGCCTGCTCTCCTTGGCACTGAGACTGGCTGGAAATGCAGACAGAATTATTTGTCACCACCTGAGCTCTCATAGCCACACTCCTTCCTGAGCAGCTCCTGTGAGGTGGTGGCTGATGCCTGGCACAGAAATGTCACCCAGCCAGGACACCTCACCCCCATTACAGTGCTGCTGGCCCAGTCCAAACCCACCAGTACCTGGGGAGCAGATCAAAATCTCGTGTGGCTCAGGCCCAGGACTCATCAGGATCCTGAGTGAGGCAGTCCCCATGCTGGGTGTCTGTGTCCCCTGAATGTGTGGTGACTGAACAACGTCCCCACACAGCAAGCCCATGTTCCTGGGCTGGTGGAGCCACACTCCTGGGACTGGGATCCCACCTGCCTTCTCTTGAGGAGATTTTTCACTTTGAAACTTCTCAAGAAAATTCAGACATGTGGGACCCGCCTCCCCTCTGCAGAGAGACAAAAAAGACCTCAGTCCAGAAGGGAAGGAAGGAGTGCTCAGTGCTCACATAGGGTGAACAAGCCTTGGGGTGCAGCAGGCATTCCTTGGGGGAGGAAGTGGTGTGCCTTGTTCCCAGGAGGCTCCTGATCTCTGGTTCCATCTCAGGACAGCATGTCAGAGCCACGGGACAGCTCACCCTTGCTCTGGCTCTGCCTGTGGCCCACAGCAGATGTTTGCAGTGTTCTTGTCCCAGGAATATCCCCTGAGCTCCCCCCAGACCTCCAGCCTTAAGGAAGAGGTGGTGGTTCTTTGTCTTTAATAACCCAAAGGATTTTTCTTCCATGAATTCATCCGGTTCCTGTTTAAATGCTTTGCATCTGTCACATCCTGTGGTGGGGAGCTCCATGGTTTAACTATACATTGCACCAAGAGCCACTTCCTTTTCCTCATCCCAAACTTCCCTGCAGGTAGTTTCGTTTGGAGCCTGTACTCCTGCAGGGGCAGGGCTGGTGAGTAATCACCCTCCCTGCCCTCACACGCCTCCCAAGGCAGGGCAGATCTGCATCACAGCCCTTCTCCTGCCCACGGTGCCATTCCTCATGCAGAGGCTGCTGCAGGGCTTGGGGCATCCCTGCTTCCCTTCCCTGAGCCTCTTGCACACCCCTCTGGAGACAAGGAAGCCAGGAGAGCTGCAGGCAGCATCCCCAGCGTGGGCACATCCCCAGCTCACACGGTGCCAGTGCTTCCTTTCTCATCCTCTGCTTCTTCCCTGCTCATTTCCAACAGTCAAGTTTCTGCTTTCTCTGCTCCAGGCGTTTTGGAAGCATCATTTAGCAGGACCCCCAAGATTCCCTTCCTGGGAGGAGATGCACCACTCAGAGTCTATCACTGGGCTGGCAGTGTTGGGACTGGTTTTTATGTGTTTTCCCTGTCCTTTCCTGAGTTCCCTTGGCTGTCCCCTGCTCAGGGACATGGAGCAGCAGCTCCAAAAAGCTCAGTGCTGGTGCCAAACACACTCAGTTTGCTGGCCCTGCCCTTTTCCAGATAATTTGTGGACACACTCAATGGCTGCCCACAGGTAACATCCCTTAGCTGTGAAAACAAACCCTTCATGCCAGCCCTTCCTTTCCTGCCTGTAACTGCTGTGCCTGGCAGGTTTTTCCCCTGTCCCTGAGGGCTCTGCTGGGAGGCCTGGCCAGATCTCACAGTGCAGGTTTCCTTCCCCATCCTTGCAGGATGGCCCCTGATCCCCCTTGGCCCAGAGCAGGAGCCAGGCTAGGCAGAGGGTGTCAGGGCTGGTGCTCTCACCAGCATGGCCTGGGGAGGAGCTGGGGCGTGGGCTGGTGAGTCAGGGCAGCTGCCAGAGCTGGGATCTCATTAATAATGGAGACTCATTAATAATGGACACGTCCCTCTGACACTGCACCACGCTGTGGCTGCAGGGAGGAGGTGAAGCAATGGCTGCTGACACACAGGGGAGCTCTGCTCTCAGCAGAAGCAGTGGACAGGCAGAGTAACCTTGGACAGGCACTGCCACTTTGGCAGGAAGATCCACACAGCCAGAGCTGGGCTAACCCCACAGGCATGGGGGATCCTGAGCTGTACCTGGCAGCAGGCTGAGCTGGCAGGCCTCAGTGCCACCACTACTGCGATTCCTGGCTGTCATTTCATATTCCATGGCATGAGCTGCTGCTGCTGGGGGTTTTTCCCAACAAACTCCTCCCCAGTAAAACATCCTCCCTGCTCTGATGTGACGTGGTGGGCAGAGGAGGACGTGTGGGCCACACCATGAGCTGGTCCTGCAGCCCCTCTGCTGCTGCTGCTGAGGCTCCAGGGGCCTCTGGAGCTTCCCTCCCACCTCCACCACTTTTCATCCCTTCTGGCTTTGTTCAGCCACATCCCCCTGTGTTCTCAGCCTTGGCACCTGGCAGCCCCAGCAGTCCCAGCTCTCTAAAGCCTCTGGTGATCATTTCTCCCAAAATGAAGGGGGACCTAGGCTGCTCCCTTGAAAAAGCTCTTGGTTGTGAACTTCCCCAGGCTGTAGCACAAAGCTCAGGGCTGCTCAGCCCTGCCCTCCTTCCCAGCAGAGCCTGGAGCTGGTGACCTGCCTGCTCTTTGCTTTAGGTGTCCTCACCATGCTGTGAGCCCCAGCTGAGCCCCCTGGGCTGGGTTTCTGCCCTCAGTAGTGAAACAACACCCAGTGGCTCTCTCAAGGGGCACCTGGTACACTTGTCTGTGGCAGAGACACGAGCCCTGTCATGGCACAGCCATTCCTGGGTGCATCAGTGGGCAAAGGGATGGGGAGGCTTCCCAGGGACTGGCTCAGCAGCTTGAGGGGGCTCTCTCCTCCCTGGCACCCCTCCTTTCTCTCTGAAGCAAGAGGAGTCAGCTCCTGCAGCTCCTCCTGCGCAGGCAGCAGCTGCTGCTGCCACTCCAGAACAGGAAACTCCTGCAGGAATCTGCCTGGAGGAGCTGGTGGGACTCCAGAGGTGTCTGACCCCAAAGCAGAAGGCGACTCCCAGGGGATGTGCCTCCCCTTGGCTCCTCACTGCCTCACCTTGCACAGGAGAGCAGCAGCACCCGGGGCAGGCTGTGGGCAGGGGGTGCCCGGGGTGCCCGGGTGTGTGGGGTGCCCGCAGGGGGAGCAGGAGGAGGAGGAGGAGCTCACGTGGAGTTCCAGCTCCATGGGTGGGTGGTTGTGATGACGTGGCTGGAGCAGAAATCCTACAAAGTCAGGCAGGGAGGAGATCAGTATTGGATCAGTGCAAATGAGTAATCAGCAGAAACCACCAGAATTTTCTGAGCTCTTCTTGCTTTTCTCATGTCTTGTTACCTCCTTGCTGCAGGCAGAAGGGTGGGGTGCCCTGTGGGATGCTTTGGGCAAGGTGTGTTTACTGGCACTGCCCCTGGTGGGGTGTGGGTGGCCCTGTGTGGGGCTGGACTGGCCTGGGCACATCTGTCCTTCCTTCCAGAGCTGCAGGATGCTGCAGACACCTCCATCTCTGCCTGCATTCCAGCCCAGGTGCCCACGGACTGTGCATGCCCCTGCATTCTCCATGCTGCTCCTGAGAGAGCAGGATCCTCTGTCAGGGCAGAAATATGAATATCTCAGTGCCCTCACACCAGCCTCTGGCTTTCTCCTTGAGCTGTTGCCAGCACCAGCTGGCTCAGCTGGCTACAGGGATTTGTGACAAATGGGTGAAAGGCCCAGAGCCACCAGCCCTGGGAGAGAAATGGAGATCTTGGTGTAGGAAAGCAAGGCAGGGCAGCAGAGGGGAGAGGGAAGGACCACAGAGGCTGGTGGATGTGAAGCTTCAACCACACAAACATGGATCCAGGAGGATCCATGCTGTAGCCTCAGAGAGGCCAAGAGGGGCTGAAGCCTCCTCCATGAAGGAGATGTCTGCAAGGCCCATAAATAACCCTCGTGGGAATAAAGAGCTGACTCTTCATTTATTCTGCCTAGATCAAATCCTATCTGCTTATTTTTAGGCTGGGCTCTGCCTCGTGGTGCAGGCATGGGCTGGAGCCTGCAGCTCCATGCAGACCCCTGGAGCTGACACCATTTCCACCTGCCTGGGAGTACCTGATGGGATTATCCTCCCTCCCTCCCTCCTAAGCACATTAGCTGGGGAGGGAAGAAGGAAGAGGAAGCAATGACATCCCTGTGGTTTCTCAGGAGCTGCTCGTGCTGGTGGCAAGCTCAGCAGAATGAACACCTTTAATTTCACAGGCTTTTCCCTCCTTTCCAGTGGCTGGAGCTGCACAGCACACGCAGTGGGGCTGCAGGCAAAGTCCACCTCCGAGCCCTGCCTCCCTGTGTGGGAGGAAGTTTTGTGATTAGAACGCACCTGGGAGCGCATTCTTGAGCTGCTGTTTTTCTCCCTGTGTTTTCCTTTCCATCCTGTGGTCACCAGGTCCTTTCTAGACAGGAAAGAAATCCCAAGAACAGTAAGAATGGAAGAGATTAAATTGAGGAAATGTAACTTTCCTGCACAAACGTGCTGCTGGGGGAGGAACCCCCACCTGCTGTTCTTAGGCAGAGCCTGAGCTGTGGTGCTTTGCATGGCTGGAAGCCGTGTTTATTTTCTGAGCAAGCCCTGTTTAACTCCAAGCTTGTCTGGAGCGTTCCCAGAGAGCCCCCTGATGGCTTTAGCTTTCATCCCAATATCCTGAGCGTTAATGCTTGGAGTAGCTGGGAAAAGGCAAAACAGCAAAAGGCTTTGCAGGAGCCAGCAAGTTCAGGGTGAGATGTAGGGTGGAAATAACCCCATTCCAGGGTGAGTGATGCCTTCTGCCTGGATGTTCCTGCCTCCCATCCACCTCCCTCCTCCCGAGGCTTTCACCATGTCCTGTTTGGAGCCAGAGCACAGAACCATCATCAGATGCTTCCCCAGCCCCTGCTGAGGCTGTGCTCATCACACAAGGAGTGTCCCAGGGGATCGAGTCCCACCAGCCCAAATACTTCTCTGGCAGTATTTAAGGAAAAACCCAAAGGGGTTGGGTTTTTCCTTAAATACTGCCAGAGAAGGGCTGGCACACACTCCTGCAGGGGCAGTGGGTCTGGGGAGGGCTGGGCAATGCTCTCCTGCAGGGGCAGTGGGTCTGGGGAGGGCTGGGTGATGCTGTAGACGTGGCTCACCCTGCTCTGGGAGCAGCAGTTTTGCAATGGGTTTGCACAAAGCTGGCTCTGCTGCAGGAGAAGCCGGTCCTGCCTCCCTGCAGGGTCTCACAGGACACCCAAACTCCCTGGCACAGCTTGCCAGGTTTGTGTTGGCAGGGTGGGAGCGCACTCAGCTGGGTGCCAGGGGACAGCCCACCCTGCTGGGACACTCCAGCTTGGCTTCACCTGCCCACAAGCCCGGGACACAAACACTTGCGCTCGACCAGCCGGCGCCTGTTTGTTTTCCTGGTGTAAGGAGAGCCGGGCCAGGGCGGGCAGCCCGTGCCACACCTCCTGGGGAGCCCTGGAGCGGTGACAGCGCTGTCACAGCGCTCCGGGGCTCCCTGAGCCGCCCAGGTGAGGCCCCAGCCCGGTGTGTGGTGCCAGCAGCAGGGCAGGAAGGAAACGGCTTGTGCTGAGGGAAGGAGCTGTCAGGAAGAAGGACAAGCCCATCCTGCAAGGAACTCGCTGGAGCCAGGCTATCCTGCCTCTGAAAAAGCAGACTGGAATGGGAAATATGCCTGAGGGAACACCCGTGGTGTGAGCTGGCCGGGGAGGAGCTGGGGATGGGGGTGTTGGTCCTGCCCGGTGGGATGAAGATGCTGGGGGAGGAGGGAGCTCTGCCCTGCTGGGATTCCCTCGTGGTTCCTGTCCTGGATCACCCACAATGTGCTGATGGGAGCAAAGCAGCTGTGATGTGTCCCCATGGCAGCAGGATGGAGCTGAGAACCCCTGGCATCAGAGCAATGCCAGCCCAAAGGGCCTCTTGCTGCTTCAGAGAGCACCTGGGCAAGCACTGAAGCCCTGCTGCCACCTGCAAGGAAGGAAGGACCTCTGTGTGCCCTTCCTGGCCACAGCCAGGTAATGCCCTCGCTGCCCAGCCGTGTGGGTCCCTCCTGTGGCCGTGTCACTGTCTGAGCCCATATGGCACAGACCAGCCTGGGAATGATCCTCCTGGGGTGCTTTACCACCCAGCCAGCCAGCTCCATGAGTTTTGTCTCTCTGTGGGCAGGATGGGAGGCAGGCAGGAGAAGCAGTGGGACAGGGTAGCCTTTGTGGCAGGACAAGCAGTGGGACGGGGTGGCCTTTGTGGCAGGACAAGCAGTGGGACAGGGTGGCCTTTGTGGCAGGACAAGCAGTGGGACAGGATGGCCTTTGTGGCACCAGCACTGGCTGGGAGCAAGTGGAGCAGGTGCGTGTGGGTCCCCGTGCTGCCCTGTCCAGCCCACATCAGAAAGGGTCCCACAAAGGGACCCAGAGGGAAGGGCTGGTGCCAGAGAGCTTGTCCTGGCCCATGGGGAGTTTTTGATCTGGTCACAGACGCTGCCTTGTCCTGCACGTGTCACTGAAAAACTTAGAGTCCTTTTCACAGTGACACTTTCTGTACACTGTGGGTCAGCCTGGAAAAACCCCGGTGCTGCCACCTGCTCCCTGTGGTCAGGACAAGGGAACAGCCTGTCTCTTCTCAATAGCTTGTTTATAAGGGTGCAAACACCTCATGAGAAAAAAGAAACAGCTTCATGCCAAGTAGGCACTGGTTCCCCATGTCTGAGCTTCCTCGGTTATATTTTCATTTCTGTTTTCTCTGCCCCCATTCCCGAGGCTGAGCAGCTGGTAAGGGACAGCAGAGCACAGGGGCAGTGCCGGGACACGCCTGACCTTGGGATAACACGGCAGGAACCCTGCGCGTTTGGGACGGGCTGTGGGACAGCAGGGAGGGCATCGCTGGGGCTGTCCATGGGAACCACAGCGATGCCGGGGAGACATGGGGGACCGGTCCCTGCTATTGGTGGCAGGGGCGAGTTTGTGTCCCCTATCTCCCGGTGTGTCCCTGCCCTCCCGGTGTGTCCCCTATCATCTCCCGGTGTGTCCCCTATCATCTCCCAGTGTGTCCCTGCTCTCCCAGTGTGTCCCTGCCCTCCACCCGCAGCTGCTGCCGGCACAGCGCACCGGGGGCTGCACGGACGGACGGGGGGCACACGGAGGGCGGCCGCGGGGGCCGATCGGGACCGGGGGCTCGGCCGGGCCGTTCTCACGGACGGGAGCCCGTGCCGATGCCGGTGCTGCGGGGGCGGTGCTCTCGGGCCAGCCGGTGCCAGCCCCCCCCCGCCCGCCGGGCGTACGCAGGGCCCGCCCCGCTCCGCTCAGCCCGACACCGAGCGGCTGCGGCTGCCGCGGCCCCGAGCGGCGGGGCCGGGCCCCGGGGCGGGATCAGCCCTGTTGGGGGCATCCCCCGCTCGGGATCATCCCCTGCTCGGGATCATCCCCCGCTCGGGATCATTCCCCGCTCGGGATCAGTCCCCGCTCGGGATCCCCCGTGCCCGCAGCAGCGGCAGCGCGGCCGGGCACGGCGACCTGCGCAACCCCGCCCGCTCCGCAGGTGAGAGCCGGGGCCGGGGGGTTCGGGGGGGTAGAGGCGAGGCTGGGCTGGCTGAGGAGCGGGGGTGACGCTCCTGGGGCGCGGTGGGAGCTGCGGGCCCGGAGCCGGCGACCCCGGGGCGCGGGAGGGCCGGGCCGGTGTCCGCGTCACGGACAGGGATGCCCGGAGCCTCCTTAGGGACAGGGATGCCCGGAGCCTCCTTAGAGACAGGGATGCTGGCAGCCCCCCTTAGGGAGAAGGATACCCAGACCTCCCTTAGGGACAGGGATGCCCGGAGCCCCCTTTAGGGACAGGGATACCCAGACCCCCCTTAGGGACAGGGATACCCAGACCCCCCTTAGGGACAGGGATGCCCAGAGCCCCCTTAGGGACAGGGATGCCCGCAGCCCCCCTTAGGGACAAGGATACCCAGACCCCCCTTAGGGACAGGGGTGCTGGCAGCAGCCGAGGCAGCAGTGACAGCTCAAATGCGGGAAGCTGCCCGGGAGGGGGGGCTGGGAAAACGAAACCTCCTCCTGCACTGTCTGCCTGCTCCAACGCTGCCCAGAAATGCTGCGGCTTCCTTTTGCACTGTCCCCTTGTCCCTCTGAGGTCTCAGGCCAGGGGGGTGAGGGGAGGCAATGGGGTTTCTGTAGCCTGGGGTACCCCCCCAGAGCAGCTCTGTGCCCTGGGGATGCTGCTGCAGGGACTAGGCTCACCCCAATACTGGCATGGCCTGAGCTGCAGGGCACCCTTCCAGGGCTCAGGGGGTGTCTCTGATCGAGCCTTTCCACCTGCCTCCACTGAACTGGGGTTTTGCTGCCACCCCAGGCAGAGGGCACTGGATTGATGGGAGTCCCTCTGCCTGGACACGTGGGAAGCACCCAGAGGGGTGCAGGAAAGTCTCCTCCACCCCATGTCCCATCTCAGGCACAGGCAGGGGAGGCAGCCAAGTCCCAGAGGGCAGGGGTGACAGCTGGCAGGGTGACACACTCCTGTCGGGCAAGTGGAGATCCAATGCCACTTTGCTGGCTGTGCCAAGCCCAGCAGTGGGCATGTGCCAGGAGGGGACAGCGGCCCTGCCCACAGCTCGCAGCTGCATCAGCCACTTGGACCTGGTGGGGACAGGGAGAGGGGCTGCAGCCTCCAAAGGGGGCACCTGGCACGGTGCAGTCTGGCTGTGGAGGTTGGCACTGGCTGGGGAGGCAAGGCAGGGCAAAGGCTGTGCTGCTGCTTGTGCCATCTGGCCTTTATCTGCCACCTCTGTCCTGCCTTTCCTCCTCTCCTCCTCCGCAGGGAGCCTGGCAGGAATCCTGCCCGGCCGGGGGCTGGTCACAGCCCAGCTGTGCCTGTGCCACACCTCCCTCTCTCTCAAGGCCTTCCTGCCAGCAGCCAAGCACTGTTTGTGATGCTCTGGGAGCTGCTCATCCTCCCTGGTATCAGTTAGAGCAGAGTGTGTTTCATGAGAAGAAAATACCGGGAATCAGCTCAGAATTTCCACGGCAGAGAGGAGAGTGTGCTGTGCCACGCAGGGCCCTGGCATTGCGTACCAGGGGCTGCCAGTGCATCTGGCAGAGGCATCAGCAGCTCTGCCCACTTCTCCCCCATCCCAGTGGCTTTTAAAGCAGCTCTTGCTGTCACAGAAACATCTCTTGTTCCAGCGCTGCAGAACCACTCTTTGTACTTTGAACAGGACCCTTGAATGCCAGGCAAGGTGCCAGGCGCCGGCAGCCAAGGCAGGGAGGGAACAATTGGCCCTGGCAGCACGGAGCTGGAGCGGAGGTGGCAAAGCCTGCTCTGCCACGGGGACGGGTCCCTGCACAGTCCCAGTGCTGGGTGGCAGCTGCCAGGCCCCTGCTGGCACCCGGGGACCCCCTTGCCTGCACCCCAGCCCCACACACGGTCACCAGAGCATGGGCACGTGTGTGTGGCAAGTCCCTGCCTGCCACACGTGGGTGTCTGCAGCCAGCCTGCTCCTGCCTCGCAGCACCTGATGGTTTTATGGGTTTGGAGCGTGCAGATGGGTTGAGTGTCCCTGGGGATGTGCTGTGGGGTCCAGGGGAGGGAGCACGGGCACTGAGCTGGGTTGGGCACACAGCACCAGTTCCAGGGCTGCCTTTGCCACCCCTGCAGTGCCCTGCAGAGATGGCGAGCGCAGAGCCCGGCGCTGAGGATGCGGCTGAGGCTGAAGAGGCCGTGTACGAGGAGATGCCCTGTGACAGGATGGAGCTGAGCCAGCGGCTGGCCGTGGAGGAGCTCCTCAGCACCGAGGCCAGCTACGTGCACAACATGCAGCTGTGTGTGTCTGACATCCGGGCACACCTCCAGGACAAGCAGGTGACATGGGCACCCCTGCCAGGGGACTGCAGGGGGAATCTGTCCACAGCTGGGAGATGCCCAAATCACTGCAGGTGCTCCTTCCCCCTCACCAGCCAGGCTCTGGGGTTGGATGGACATTGGGTCTGACCCAGTACAGCCACCCTACGACCTTAACCTGGGAGCCCAGACAGGTCTCAGCATCCCCAAAGACTCCTGAAACACAGCATCACTCACTGGGGTGTCCCATGGGGCAGGTAGAAGGTGACCAGCAGTGCCTCTAAAGCACCTGGTCCATCTCTGACATATCTGGCTTAGCCTGGGCCATCTTTGTTCCCTTCAGCTGCCCGAGCTGGACCTGGAAGGACTCTTCTCTAACACTGATGACATCCTCCATGTCTCCAGGCGCTTTCTGAAGGGGCTGGAGGCCACAGCCGGCCCGGGGCAGGAGCAGCTGCTCTGCATCAGTAAGTGGTGCAGTGCCAGTGGCTGCCCTGTGCCCCCATGTGGGGGTGTGCCAGCCCAGCCCCCTGCCCTGGCACCTCCTGCTCCTGCCTTGGCTCTGGGAAGCGCTGGTGCCACCGTGTCCACCCTAGGCTGAGCTGCCCAGCCTGCAGGGTGATGGGGACAGCAGCAGGCCCAGTTTAGCAGGGTGCCCGGGGGCAGAGCCCTGCTCTGGCACGATTGGCATTGCTCCACTGGCTTTGTCCTTCCAGCAGGCTGGGGATAAACCCCTGCCTTCTCATGGGAAAGGACCCTCCTCCCCAGCCCCACTCTCCTTCCCCAGGCACGCTGTTCCAGGAGTTCAAGGAAGAGATGGAGGCTGTCTACAAGATCTACTGTGCCAGCTACGACCATGCCCTGCAGCTGGTGGAGAGCTACCGCAGGGACCCCCGGCTGCAGGAGGAGATCCTGGACACCCTCAATGCCACCGTGTAGGTCCCTCTGCTGAGCCACCACCTCCCTGTCCCTGTTTCACATCCTGGCTTTGCCCTTCTCCTCCCTGGACAAGCTTCCTGCATGGATCTGTGTCACCAGGCTGGGTGTCATATCATGGCCACCACCTTTGTGGCATTTCCTGGCAGCCTGTCCTGGACTCTTGGTTCAGGATCTTTTATGATGGATCCCAAAAGAAGGGATGGGTGATATCCAAGCTGCTGCCTTCCCCAGGGAGGGCACATCCTCCCCACATTGACCAGAGAGACACAGGCTGGCCCTAGGGGACCTGAACTGTCTGGGGGGCTCTCAAACAGTGGAGGAGCTCCTGGGATTCACTGTTTGGGCACAGACAATGTGATTCCCAACAGAGAGATGGGTGCCTTCCTGTGGGTGGGAAGGAGACACTGCCAACACCTTCCCTCCCTGCTGCCCACTGGTCCCGTGTCCAGGGCTGGACAAGCACAGAGCTGCTCAGGGAGGCAGGACACCCACCCAGGGCTGCCACTGCCTCAGGGCTGGAGGGAGCAGCCAGAGATGCCCTGGGCTGCTCTGTCCCTCAAACACTCCCAGAGAAGCCGTGGAGAGCAGCAGGGCAGGAAGGTTTCCCCAGCCCCACACACCAACCCTGAGCAATTCCCCTCTCCACCAGGCCTCACACGGGCGCCTCAGACCTCAGCTTCTTCCTGGTGATGCCCGTGCAGAGGGTCACCAAGTACCCCCTGCTGCTGGGGAAGATCCTGGAGAACACCCCGAGCAGCGCCAGTGCCCACTCAGCCCTGGAGGCAGCGGCTCGTGCCATGGCCCAGGTCAATGCCAACATCAACGAGTACAAACGGCGCCGGGAAGTGGGTGAGCGGCCAGGGCCTTGGTGCAGGAGGGGGCACAGCACCCAGCCCAGCCCCAGTGCTGTCCTGGGCACTAATTCCCACTTGAATCAGTTCAAAGCTCTCCTGCCCTGCACTCAATCCTGCCTGGTGCAGCTGCAGACTCTGTGCAGGCAGCTCCTGGAACTGCTCTGGTCCTGTCAGTGCCACTGTGGGCAAGACCCAAAGGCTGTAGGAGCAGGGTGGCATGGGGGGCCAAGGACAAAACCAGTCTGTCCACATTCCTGGGGCTGGGGAACGGGGAATAACACTTCTGCCCTTGGGATAGGAGAAATCAGGCTCCCCATAGATGGGAGCTCACCTTTCTCTTTGGTTTTCCTGGTCCTTCCCTTCTTTGATGTGGCTTGTGCTTATCCTGCTGATCAGCCCCTGTGCTGCTCACCTTCCTTGCCTGCTCAGCCATGAAGTCTCCTCTTCTGATCTTTTTTTTCCCCCGTTATTTTGTGTCCTCCCACCCGAGGCAGCAACCAAATACACCAAGGCCGAGCACCTGACGCTGCGGGCGCGCCTGGCGCGCCTCAACACTCACTCCATCGCCAAGAAAACCACGCGCCTCAGCCGGCTCCTCCTGCACGAGGCTGGCATCGTGGCCAAGGTGGGCAGCCCTCACCTGCACCCGGGCACCTGCTGCCCCTCCCTGCGCCGCTTCTGGGGCATTTTGCTGCTCCTCAAGTGCCTCAATGGCAGAATGAGGAGGGCAAGGCCACTGTGGGGTGGGGTGGGGTGGGGTGGGGTGGCTGGTGCTGCCTCCTGGTTCTCCATCATGCCAAGGAGCAGTGGGATAGAGGAATGCAGGGACACACCTCCCTCCCCACCCCAGAGCATTGCAGGGCAGCACTTTGGCCTCCAAAGGACCTGCAGGACCCTTGGGCCCCCCAGAAAAGGAAAGACGTCCCAGTGTTCCCCAGCACCACGAGCACACCAAGAGCTTTGTTGCTGCCTGCCCCAATGTTTTGACTCCTTCCCAGATTCATGGAGCCCCCCAGGGTCTGCCCTGCCCTGTGAGCTCCAGGCAGGTGCCTGGCTGCTGTTTCAGCCCCCAGTGATGGGCCTCAGCCCTGCCCATGCTGGTGACAAGCTGCCTCTCTCCTTACAGACTGAGGACAAGGAATATGATGACCTGGAAGAGAAGTTCCAGTGTGTGGCATCCAGTGTGGCCACGCTGAAGGAGAACATGGCATCCTACCTGGGCCACCTAGAGGTAACACCTTGGCCCCATCCCCTCAGGAGCTGTTCCTTGGGATTGGGGAACACTTCCAAGCCCTGTGGAAAGCAGGAGCTGTTGGGGATGTTCAGGGATTTGCTGCTGAGCTGTTGTGTCAGGGGGTTGCACAACACCCAAGGATTGCTCAGGTCCAGGGGAGTTTAAACCAAAGCTGAGGCTTTGACAACACTGTCTGAGCTGGTGTCAGTTGAGAATAATCCGTCCTTAAACTTATCATTATTTCAAGGTCTTAAATGATTGAAAAGGCCGTGTGTTGTTCAGCCTGGGAATTCTCACTTTAATAATGTGTATAAGGCAGAAATGTCCCCAGATCAGTCCTGACAACAAACTGCCCTTCTGAAATCACCTGGGTCAGCAGCTGCTACGATTTTCTCATGGAAATCCCTTGGGGCATCTGAGGAAAATAAAAATCTGAGTGCTGGCCAAACATGCAATCCCCAGACACAGCATTATCAGGAAAGCCTCGGGGAGTGGCCGAGGGTTCAGCAGCAATTCCTGGGCTGGAAAGACCTTGCAGGAAAGACTGACAGGGGCTGCCCACGCAGGATTATTGGGAAGGAGCTAAAGGAGCGTGGTGCTGCCTCCCTTGCAGGCGTTCCTGCAGCCCAGCCCGCACCAGTGTGACCTGCAGATGGAGCAGGGGCCAGCCCAGCAGCACCGCCGCCTCTCGCAGCTCCTGCAGAGCACCGTGTTCCCCGAGTTTGTGAGTGCTCCTGCCCTGCACATCTCCTGCAGCTCCCCACCTTCTGCCAGGCACACTGGGGGCTGGCAGCCAGCAGCTGAGGGCACCCCAGTGTCCTCAGAGTCCCCCAGAGCCCAGCTTAGCAGGCAGAGCCAGGAGTGAGTAACAGGATCCATCTGCAGTCGCTGGCACGGGGAGGGAGGGAGCAGCTCCAGGGGACAGGGGAGGGCAGGGACAGGGACACAGCAAGAGCACAGCCCCAGAGCCCAGCCAGGGCTGGGATGGGCTGCAGTGTGTGCCCCATGTGCCTCCAGGGAGATGGGGAGGACACCAGAACACCCCGAGGCAGGGGCAGAGGGCCCTTAAATGGGCTCTGGGCAGGGGTGTGGGGGGAGACTCAGCTGAGGCTGCTCTGAGCCATTCCAGGGTCCTGCCCAGCTCTTTCCATGGATCACAGGTTTGGAATTGTGTCAGGCTCCCTTCCAAGGGTTTGTGGTGGTTGGCATCCTGTGAGCCCTCAGGGAAAGATGTCCCAGTGCTCCCCATTCCACAGAGACCCCCAGGCCTCTGCCCCCTGCCCCTGGGCTGGCAGCTGCTCCTGCCTGGGGGCTCACCTGGAAACTGGGGTTCTCCCCTGGCAGAAGCAGCGTGTGGGCAGGCTGGTGTGGCAGCCCCTCTGCAGCCTCTCAGACATGCTGGAGGGGCCCCAGCAGCTGGTCAAGAAGCGCCTGGACAAGCTGCTGGACTACGAGGAGATCCAGGAGAGGAAGAGCGAGATGGGCACCGTGAGCTATGATGAGGAGGCTGCCATGAACACCTACCTGGCCATCAATGACCTGCTGGTGGCCGAGCTGCCCCAGTTCAACCAGGTGGCTGTGCAGCTCCTGGGGCAGATCCTGCGCTCCTTCAGCGCCCTGCAGCTGGACCTGGCTGCCCAGGTCCTGCACCACGCAGAGAAGGAGCTGGAGCAGGTGAGTGGGACCCCTCAGGCACAGGGGCTGAGCTGGAACTGCCTTCCCCAGGTCTGGGAGATCTCTCAGACATCAGGGTTTGCTGATCTCTCAGACACTGAAGGTTTGCTGTGCCCACCTGCCCTTGCAGACTGTGGAGCATTTGTAAGGATCTCCCTTCCTTCCTTCCTTCCTGGAAAAAGGCAATTTTTCTCTTCTGCACTGTCAGAAACTCCTGCTTTCTGTTTGTGGACGCTGCTGGTAATTTATTGATGTGCTGCTGTCTGAGAGATCAGTGTGAGCTCAGAGCTCCTGAGAGCCCCGTGCCAGCAAGGCAGGGAGGAGAAAGGCAGCTCCTGGGCTGGGGAACAGCTCCCCCAGCACCATCCCCTGGGAGATGTCTCCCAGAACTCCTCACTGCTCAAAACTCCTCCCTGATGTTTGTACACATGGGGAGGGAGGGAGCCCTGGGGGGGAGCACAGCCCTGGCCTGAGCCAGGACCAGGAGCAGAACAAGGTGCAGCTCAAAGCCAGAGAGAAGCACCTTTGATCCCCTGTGCAAGGTGAATTCAGTGGTCAGCTCTGCTCTCTTGCTTTCTCACCCCTTTCCATCCTCCTGCTTCCCTTCTGCCCCTGCCCAGAGCTCCCTCAGGGCCCTCCCTGATCCCAGTCTGTCTCCACAGCTGCCCCATGGGCACATGGCCCTGCCCAGCTTCTGGAAGGTGGTGGAGGACAGCCTGCAGCAGTCGGGTGCCCAGCTCCGTGCCTTCTGCCAGGCCTTTGAGACGGTCACACCCAGCCCTGGCACACAGGTAGGGGCAGGGCAGGGCATGGCTCAGGCCAGCTGGATAGAGAGACACTGGGCTGTGGCTTCCCAGTGCAGAAAATGCCCTTGGTGGGGAGGCTGGCCCGGGATGGGGCCCAGGGGGTGCCACAGGATTTCCCCCAAGCCCCTGAGAGCTGGGGATAAGCAGGGATGGAAGAGCTCAGCTCTGCTGGTTCTGGACTCTCATCACCAGACCTGGGGGTGGAGTGGGGAGTGTGAAGGAGTTTCTGCTCCTAAGCTGTCCCTGGGATGTGGTCCTGCAGAAAGGAGAGCAGGAGTGGGGTCTCATGGGATGCTCCTGTGTCTCGTGCTCCCCACCAGCCCCTGACCCCTGCTGAGGAGAGGAAGGTCCTTTCCCTTGTGAGCAAGCACGGCCCAGACAAGCTCTACCAAGTGACCAGCAACATCAGTGGCAGCAGAGAGCTGGACCTGACCCTGCTGAGGGGACAGATCGTGGCTCTGCTGCAGAGCGCCGACACCAAGGGCAACACCAGCAGGTGGCTGGTGGATGCTGGAGGTACTGTGGGCACTGTGGGCAGCCTCTCCTCACCCTGGCACCAGGGCCCCGTTCACCTCACTCATTTCCTCTCCTGGATTCACCCTCCTTTCAAGCAGCAGGCCGTGGTCTCCTGTGCTCCCTTCCAGGCTGTGCTCAGCCCAAGGCCACCTGAGCTTTGCCACCAGCTGTAAGGTTCAGGTGCCCTGGCTGATTCCCCAGGGGAAGTGTCATGGCTGGGGAGGGTGATCCACACACACATAAACACATGGAATTCCCTTTTTGGTGGGCATTTCTCCTGCGTGTCCCCTCGTGCTGGACAGGGCTGCTGTGCCATGCCAGGCACAGCCAAACTGCCATTCCTGTCTCCTGCAGCCAGTGCTGGCTGTGCCAGGCAGCAGGGCCCCGTGACCTGGGTGTGTCTGTGTCCTGCAGGTCCCCGAGGGTTTGTTCCTGCTGCAAAGCTCCGGCCCTACAGCCCAGTGCAGGTGCAGCAGCCTCTGATGCAGCTGCTGGGCCTGGACGGTGACACAGAGAGAAGGAGACATTCCTATGCATCCCCCGAAGCTCCCAGGCCACAGGTGGCCACCTTCACCCCAACGTTCCAGGTGAGAGTGGGGGACAATCTTGGGGCCATTTCTAGCGACCCCACCAGCTCCCTGCTCTTCCTGGTGTGGCTGGGAAGGGGGACCTGCTTTTCCAGATGTCCCCCTTGCTGGCACCAGGGTGGACAGGGTGAGAGAACTGTCCTTGGTGGGTCCCCTGTCCCTCCATCCATGGCACTGCTGTGCTGCCCTCTGGGAACTGCCACATCCTTCCCACCTTGACTCCCAGCTCCAGCCAGGGCTCCCTCCCTCCCTCCCTCCCTCCCTCCCTCTTTCCTTGCCTGCCTCCCCCAGGTGGTGGCCAGGGCTTCCTCCCTCCCTCCCTCTTTCCCTCCTTCCCTCCCTCTTTCCTTGCCTGCTCCCACAGGTGGTGGCCAGGAAAACGAGATCATAGTTTTAAGGTCTCGGATAAGAAGGTGTAGCTTTTTTTCTCTGATCTGAAGAAGAGTGACAGCATTGCTCTAAAACTAAAACTGATGCGTTTTCTTCTTGTGAACTCAGAAATGAGGAAACAGACCACAATCAATATGTTATGCTGAATTACAGTGGTAGTCACAGAAGGTGTTATCAAAAAAAATCACGAACCTACTAATTTATTTCTAGGAACAGGACAGATTGCCATGGAACATGAACCTGTGAAAGCTTTCAGGGAGCATCACCCCTCCCTCCCTCTTTCCTTGCCTGCTCCCACAGGTGGTGGCCGGCTTCTCCTTCGCAGCGCGGAGCCCGCAGGAGCTGAGCCTGCAGGCGGGGCAGCCCGTGCTGCTGCTGGAGCCCCACGACAAGAAGGGCAGCACGGAGTGGAGCCTGGTGGAGGTGAACGGCCAGAGGGGCTACGTGCCCTCCAGCTACCTGGTGACCGTGCCCGTGCAGGAGCCGGCGGGCTGGAGCCTGCCCGTGTGAGCGTGCCAGCCCCAGCAGGGCAAGGATGGAGCAGCCAGCCTGGCACCCGAGGAAACCTCACAGGAGATGCTGGAGGGAGGCAGCCCCCGGCTGGGAAGGTGGTGGGAGGCACCCGAGGGAAACGGGCATGAGGATGGCACTTGGGAGGCACCTTTTGATAGGAGGTGTGAGGGTGCCAGGCGCTGTGTGTGTGTGTTGGCACAAAGCAAAGCAGCACCAGGGAGTGAGGGCAGGTGGCTGCAGTTATGCAGGGATTTGCTGCAATCCCTGCAAGTGACAAATGTGTCCTGGGGAGATGGGGCAGCATCGTCCCTGCTTGGAGCAGGATTGAGCAGCAGAGGAGCAGCACTGCAGAGGGGTCCTCAGCCAGGCAGGGGGAACTCGGACACCTGGGCACTGAGCACCTGGGCACTGGGGAACCTGAGTACCTGAGCACTTGGGCACTGGGCACCTGAGTACCTCAGAATTTGGCTACTTGGGCAGCTGAATACCTGAGAAACTGGGCACCTGAGGGCCTGAGAAACTGGGCACCTGGGCACCTGAGGATTTAGCTACCTGGGCAGATGAATACCTGAGAAACTGGGCATCTGGGCACCTGAGAATTTGTCTCCCTGGGCACCTGAGGATTTGGCTCCCTGGGCACCTGGGCACCTGAGGATGCCTCCCTGGGCACCTGAGTGCCCGAGCCCTGTGGCAGCGCGGGGCTGGGGCCACCAGAGGGCGCCCCGCACCCGCTCCCGGTGCCTGCTGGGCTCGCACTGCGAGCGCTGGTGCGGGGGCACCGCCCGGGGCACGGAGATCGGGACCCCCGGGACCCCCGGGACCCCGTTCCCCCGCGACCCGCACGGATCCCCGGCGGGCTGGCACAGGTCCCATGGAAGAGGTTTTTGGGAGGATCGATCCGTGTCGGTCCTGACCTGAGGCTCGGTTGGAGACCCGAGAGCCCCCTCCCACCATTCCCGAGGTATCCGTGCCTCAGTTTCCCCGCGGTTGCACTGTTAGGGGATGCTGATGGGGCTGGGGTGGGCAGCCCTGCCGTGGTGCCAGAGGGGACTTCAGGAGCGCCCCGGGTCTGGCACCGCACGCTGCCCATCCCTCACCCAGGCCAGAGGAGCACCCGGCTGGCGTCGCCTGGGCTGCCCGCATCAAAGGTGCCCTGCCCTGCCCTGCCCTGCCCTGCCCGGGGCAGCAGCAGCACTCCCGGCCACCCACGGGCTCCCCATCGTGGCCGTGCCTGCGGGCTGGGCAGCGGGGCAGGGCTGGCACAGCCTCACCAACCCTGAGCAGGTGCCAGGCGGGTGGGGACAGCCCCAGGCAGTGCCCTGTGTGGGGCTGGGGTCTGGTGTGAGGCAGAGTGGGGCTCACCCTCCTTTCAGCTGGACCTGTGGGGTGGCTGGGGGGCAGCCACCTCTGCCCAGGTGCCATTGAAAGGCCTGAGGAAATGCTCAGCTACACCAGTCCTGGGAGGGGACAGCAGTGCCAGAGCTGGGGACGTGTCCTGGGGACGCTCCCTGCCTGGGGAGAGGCTGGTGGGCTCCTCAGCAAGGGAAAATGAGCAGGCTGGGGACGAGGGTCATTGAGCAGGGGCTGTGTGTCTGTTCTTGCCCACCCAGGCCAGGCCCTGCAGCCACAGGGCTCACCCCTCCAGCTCCCTGCAGGTGGCTCCTCTGGATTTTTCCATCCCTAATCAAATCCCACCAGGTCGGGTTTCCCTCCCGAGTCGCCTTCCTGCCAGCTCGGTGGGGTGCACAAGCAATCAGCCCCGTGCCAGCCATGGCAGCAGTGGGGCAGGCCCTGCTCCACAGCCCTCGGGTGCCTGAGACCCTCTGGGGGCTCAAAGGTGATGGTGGCACAGGGAGGGCTGAGCCTGCTGCTGCCTGGGCCCTGATCTGCCCCTGGAAGGAGATCTGGGGTGGTCAGGGCTGGGCTGCACACCCTGCAGGGAGAGGGCAATGAGTTCCTGTGGCTCCTCCAGCCTTTGGGTGAGCTGGGCCCTGCAGTTCCCCCCAGCCCTGCTGCCAGCCTCGATGGCCAGGGGACCTTTCCCAGGGGTCTGTCCCCAGGATGGGGCCTGGTGCTTGGCTGCAGGAGGTGGGTGCCTGCATCCCTCCCTTCTCCCTGAATTCACCCAAATTCATGGCACTGCTGCTGCCCTGAGCCTGGAAATGCCCTCTTGGAGTCACGGGAGGGCACGGGGCTCTTCCAGCCCAGCCATGAAGGAAGATAAAGGGCACAAGTGTTCCTTTAAATAGCCTCTCAAGGACAGGCTCTCCCGGGAGGAATGCTCTGGCTGGCCCGGTGGAACGTGCCTGCGCCCGGGGGCACGGGGGGACAGCTGGGCAGGGCCGGCTGCTCAACAGGAGCCAGGTCAAGGTTAGGCACGGCCCTGGCCCGGTGCCACCGTGCCATGCTTGGCACCCGGGGAACAGAGCCGTGCAAACAGGGAAGTGCATGCCAGGCCAGGGGTTTGCCGTGCCCGGGGCTGATCCGGAGGAGCCGCTGCCGCCCCTGAGCCGCCCTCCAGCCCGCCCGGAATTTGGCAGCGGCGCTGCCTGGCTGCCCGAGCAGCCTCCGGGGCAGCTCCGGGTGTCCCAGAGCGGCTGCTGCGCTCCTGTCCGGGCTGATTCATATCCTGGACGTGCAGGCATTTGGATGTTGTCCACCCGCGGGGTGTGACGGTGTCCCCAGGGCGCGGGTGCCAGCCCAGCCACGTGCCGGGAGCAGCTCCGTGTGCCTGCTGCTCCCTGGGGACACGGCAGGGACACAAAACACATCCCAGGTGAGATCCCGGGATGCCAGGAGCATGGCTGAGTGCCCAGGTGTCCATGTGCCCATCGGCTCTGCTGGGGCACCCCGGGGGCAGGGAGGTGTGAGAAAAAGCAGCTGCCACAAACCCCAGTCCCAGAGCCATCCCCTCAGCACGGGGTGCAGAAAGGAGAGGGCAAAGGGAGCCAGGAGGAGCAGAGTGGCCACTTGGGCTGAAGGGCACAGCCAGCCCAAGTGGCTTTAGGCACAGAGCTCGGGTTGCCCACGCTGCCAGGCTGAGCTGGCTCCCAGCAGAGCCAGCCTGTGCTGCAATTTCCCTGCCACCTGCCCATGGTGGCCCACGAGGAGCAGCCCGAGCCCCAGGCCACCCTCCCTGGCCCCTCATGTGCCTGCTGGGCCCAGCGTGGCCCCAGGAGGGGCTGAGCCCCACGGAGAGCGAGCCCGGGGCTGCAGAGCAGGAGAGGAGCCGTGAACAGCAGCGCTCGCTCCAGGCTGGTGCAGCTGGCACCTGAATTGTCTAATAAAGTGTGAAATTGCTTTCATGCTCTGCTACCTTTGCTGAGCTGGACCGTCATTACAGCCCCCCCTCACTGCCCGCACCGGCTGTGCCTGTCCTGCTGTGCTGGTGCTGCCAGCTGAGCCTGGGCTGGCACTGCTGGGGTGGCACTGCCCCATCACCCCTGTGCCTGTCCTGCTGTGCTGGTGCTGCCAGCTGAGCCTGGGCTGGCACTGCTGGGGCTGCCACTGCCCCATCACCCCTGTGCCACTGTGGCTGTGTTGGTGCTGCCAGCTGAGCCCTGGGCACGGGGGCTGGGGGCGGCCGTCCCGGCTCCTTATCGCACAGGATGCCCCAGGGCACCGGGATCAGCTCAGGTCGGAGCCCTGCCCTGCGGCTGTGCCGCTGCCAAAGCCCTGCCCGTGCCCATCAGATTGGGCTCCATCCGGCCGCACCCAGACCCTGCCGAGGCTGCAGAGAGCTCCCACCGCGGCAGGGACAGAGGGACAGAGGGACAGAGGGACAGAGGGACAGCCCGGAGCCTGCCGAGGCTGCAGAGAGCTCCCACCGCGGCAGGGACAGAGGGACAGAGGGACAGAGGGACAGCCCGGCCCCCCTCGCCGGTGGGTGACGAATTGCTCCTGAGCCACCTGGCTCTGCACAGAAACTGTTCTGCACCTCTAATAACGATAATCAATCATCCTGCTCTGGGCAGGGGATGTGCAAGGTTCTCCAGGGCTGGGTGGGGCTGGCAGGGGGATTTTGGGGGCTCCCCTGAGGGGACACAGAGGCCTCTGCTCCGGGGGTGGCTTCCCTCCTGCACTGCCCACCAGAAGGGCAATCCATGACCAGGTACACACCCTGCCAGGGGAAGTGCCAGCTCCTCCTTGGGGCTGTGGAAATCGTGATTTTGGAGGGAAAAGCAGCTGGGAGCCCAGATCTGGCATGGGGGCCTGGCTGCTCCAGAGGGTCCCATGGGTCCCCATGGCAAAGGAGCTGCTGAGTGAGGCCCAGGGAAAGGCATTTCTGCAGGGATCAGGATACTTTGCCCCAGGGAAGTGGTGCCACGTTTTTCCAGCTACTGATAAAGTTAAACCCTTGATCTGGTTAAAGATTTAGCCCACAAGGCAAGCCAGGGTAGGACAGCAATGCTGTTAGTGCCACTGCCTTGGTGACTCTTCAACTTTTTCCTAATATCTGACCCAACCCTTCTCTCTGTCCATTGCAAACCATTCCCCTTGTCCTGCCACTGCTGGAGAAAAGCAGTCCCAGGGAGAGCCCCCTACCCCAGCAGCATTCCCGAGCCCTCCTCCATTGGCACTGCTCCTCTCCCAGCCTGCACAGCCTGTTCCCAAAGCCCCAAGTGAAAACTGAATTGCTTCCCCCAGAGCTGCCAATGCTTTAGGGACTGGAGCATCTGCACACACCATGGGCAGCCTGCTCTGAGCCTACTCCGTGTCTACTCCATGCCTGCTCTGAGCTTACTCTGTGCCTGCTCTGAGCCTACTCTGAGCCTGCTCATCCCTTCCTGTGGGATGTTGCAGCTGCAGGGAAGGAAAAAGGAGCGAGCAAGGACAAGGCCAGGTTGGTGTGGAGGTGCAAAGACTCACGGAATGAAGGGGATGGAGTCCAGGCAGGAGCCCCACGAGCTCTGGGAGCCCCTTGGTGAGGTCTGCAAGCACCCAGAGGGGCTGAGAAGCACCCGGAGGGGATGGAAAGAACCTAGAGGGGCTGGGAAGCATCCAGAGGGGCTGGGAAGCACCCAGAGGGGCTGGGAAGAACCTAGAGGGGCTGGGAAGCACCCAGAGGGAATGGGAAGCATCCAGAAGGGCTGGGAAGCACCCAGAGGGGATGGAAAGAACCTAGAGGGGCTGGGAAGCACCCAGAGGGGCTGAAAGCATCCTGCTCCCCTCCCTGCTCCCCTCCCTGCTCCCCTCCCTGCTCCCCTCCCTGCTCCCCTCCCTGCTCCCCTCCCTGCTCCCCTCCCTGCTGTGCCGGGCACTCCATGCAGCCCATCGGGGCTGCTCCTCCATCTCTGCCCGAAGGAGATTTTGTGGGTCTAAAATCTGCCTCTTTCCCCTCATTTGTGGGTCTAAAATCTGCCTCTTTCAGGCTGCTCCCGACAGGAGCTCCAAGCTGCAGACACGAAGCCTTTTGTGAGTCCAACCGCATCCCGGCTGGGATTTACCTAAAACAGCCCCAGGGAGGAACGGCTGGGCGGGGATGTGGGGGGAGAGGGAGGGGGGGAGGCTGCCTGGTGTTTGTTTTTACTAATGAAGCCCCATAATCAAATCATTTCAATTTTAATTGTGAAGCCAGCAGGCAGATTTCTGTCTCCAGATGGGACGTGATAGGAATGGTTGAAGGCTGGGCACGTTCTGCCACTCACCTTAATGCCTGGAACAAGGCAGATGGGAGCAGCACTGGGGAGGGCTTGGGAAGAGCCTGATCCCCCAGGGATGAGGTTTGAGCTGGGATCAGACCCAAAACCTCTCCTGCTTGGTTGATCCAGGGAAACCAACCCCTGGCAAGATGTGCTGCACCATTCCCAGGTCTGAGCAGGGGAGGCAGGAGCTGATTTCCCTGCTTTCATCTCCCAGCTCTGCCAGGATACATGAAATCTATTTGTGGCTTCCACTTACCATCTCATTTTTTGGGTGTTTGGACTTTGGGAAAAGAGGAAAATAAAGAAACTGGGTCATTTTCTATTTATTTGGAAGAGCTGAGATGTTAACCCTCCAGCTGCACAGAGCTCTGCTCGTGTCTCTGTGGGACTGGCAAACTGGGAACAAGTGATGGGGGAGAGGAGAAACCTCCTTCCTCAGCAAAGAAAATCTGCCCAGCTTCTCGTTCAGGCTGGGGGGAACTGGGTGCAGTGGGGTTGGGGTTGCCCTCCCAGTCTAAAGCAGTTACCTCAGGCAAAACACATCAGTTTGCTTCTTGTGATGCAGAAATGGAGCTGGATTGCTCTGGGTGATTAAATCTTCCAAGGAGGGACATTCCTGCTGCCTGCCAGGCCTCAGCAGTCACCCAGGGGCATGGGGTGGGCACAGAGGAATGCCAGGGAGGGTTTGTTCCTCCCAAAGAGGACGAGGCCAGAGGCACAGTGTGATCCAGGCAGGTCACACCAAGTATGGAATACCTTGTGCTGCTCTTGTGCCTTCCCCACAGCCATAACGGGGCAGAGCCCAGCTCTTATCAGGGCTGGCTTTCACCTCCTCGAGCTGCTGCCCTCCCCATGCCCACAGTCCAGCTCCCAGAGCTGACAGCATTTCTGGAATCCCCTGGAAAGGATCCAGGTGGGGATTGCCAGGCACAGAGCAGCCACAGCATCCCTCTGGCGGGGCCTCTTCACTCTTATCAGCTCTCCCTTTCCATGCCTGAGCCATCAGGGACCAGAGCATCAAATCAGAAATAAAGTCATTACCCTGCTAAGCAAATACAGATGAAAACCTCACTTTATTTTTTGAAATCGGAGCCCCGGCTCCTGAGGGCTTAGAAGTGGCACCTTCCCCCTGCCATCCTTCCCTTGGCTGGGTGTGCCCCGGCCCCAGGGTGGGGAGAGCAGGGGGAGAGGGGCAGCCCATGGATATCCTGGGATGGAGGAGCCCCGGGCTTGGTGCACCCTCACTCTGGTGGCTCCAGCTACGGGAACTGGGCACATCCAGAGGGAGTGACACCCCCTCTGCTGTGCCTGTGACCCCGTCCCTGCTGCCAGCACAGCCCCCTTTGCCCCAGGGCTCAGCCCTGGCCCCTCGTGTCTGCAGCTCACCATCCCATCCCAGCTCTGATCAATCCAGAGTTCTGCTCTCCTTCTCCCTCCTTTAATATCTTTTTCCCACCATGTCCAAAAGGGAATTAAATTGAGGCCGCTAAACTCGTTTGTGCTCGGTGCTGGGGCTGCAGGCAGCGCTCAGCCCCGGCTCCCTGAGCGAGCCGTGCTCCAGCAGTGTGCTGGCTCCTGCTGCCTGCCCCACGGCCAGGCATGGCTGGGGTTAACCCCAACCTAACCAAAACATGTGCCCGAGCAATTTCTGCCTCGTGTGAGCCGCGCTTGGGGCGGCACTCGGGCCGCTCTCACCGTGCCCCAGCCATCAGCCCCATGCCCGCAGCCCCAGCCATCCCCGGGGGCTCTCCCGGCGTCCCGGGCGTTCTCCCGCTGTGGGGAGGAGATGGAGACAGCCTGGGCTGCCAACCCCACAGCCTGGCTCGGCCTCAGGGGCTCAGGCAGCCCCACGAGGAGATGGGGATGAGCTGGAGCCGGGGAGGGACACGCGGGGCAGGGGCTGGGGGTGCCGGTGACTGGGGGTGGCTCTGAGTGACCCCTGAACCAGGCAGGGCCACCCCAGCAGGGCTGGTTTTCATCAGGCAGGAGCAGGAGGACGAGGAATGCTGGTCATGGGTGAACCTGTTCCCCTGCCACCCAGGAAAACGTCCCTGGAAGTGCCTGAGGACAGCAAAGGAGGGCAGACCTGAGTGTGCTGGGAGGGAACAGCTGCTGGGAATTTCAATGACCGCCCGTGAATGCTGGTTTTGTTTTGTCCCAGCCACGGCTGTGCTCTGCCTTGGCCAGACAGCATTGAAACCCTGCTGCTCACGGGGCTCTGCAAATGGAGCTCCTCGGGAAGAGCCAGGGAGAAACCTGAGCTTGAGAGGAGCCCTGGTGCAGCTCCCTGACCCTGCTCTGCAGAGAAACCTGCCAGGCTGGCCAGAGCTGAGAGAGCCTCAGCAGCAGGGCTGGCAGGGCTGGGGTGGGCTCTGCCCAGGGCCTCCAGTCCAGCTCTGTTCCCTTCTGCCAGAAGGAAAAGTGATGGAAAGAGAAGAGATGGTCAGGAAGTGAGTGAAGTGTGCTTCCTGCACAATTCCTGCTCAATTCCTGCTCAATTCCTGCACAATTCTTGCTCAATCCCTGCACGCTTCCCTCTCCCCCTGCCTGATGCACACTGCCTTGGGGCTGGGCAGTGCAGGCAGAGTTTTCCAGGGACAGCAGCTTTGGGATGCAGCTCTCAGCTTGCCCTGGAGCCTGGGACATGGAATGCTGCCCCGTGACTCTGCAGGGCTCCCTGGGGAAATGGAGATGCTGCCAGGCACTGTGGTTTACAGCCTCAGCCCCGGTGCACGCTGCCAGATCCATGCCCTGGAAATCTAGTTTCCTAGGGATAAACAGGATTTCTTATTCCTGTTGCTAATGTGATATCAGCACATTGCAACACAGATGTTTTAATAACACATAGTTCTTTTAATGAAGAGGCTTAAGCTAATTTACTTCCCAACATTTGTATATGTCCTATTTGCTCATTTATTCATGCAGTAAATGAAATTAAAGTTGCTAAACATTTAGAAAATTACAAATACACTGGAGAAGTGCACCTGTGTATTAAAATAAGGGGCAGGAGCTGCTTTCCTGGCACAGAGGCTGCCCAAGGCACGTGCTGCTGGCTTTTTCTGCCTTCCTGTGCAGCCACTCAGGCTGGGGGGGGAAGGCAGCCGGGCACTGCCAGACCCCATTCCCAGGGATGCTGACAGTTGTGACAACCACTGCATTTTTATTTTTATCATCCCGCCAACGCCACTCTTTAGATCAGCTTTTATTAAAAATAAATAATGCTTTTAAAGCCGCTGCTGGGGCACCAAACTGTGACAAAGGCCAGGGAGGCGGTGCTGAGGATGATTAATGTGGTTTTTCCAGTGAAATACTGTAGCAGCTCTCCCGTGCTGAGGGCTGTGGGAAGGACAAATGCTGGGTGCTGTTCTCAGCCTGGCACCTGGAGCAGGGGTACAGCTCTGGCTGAGGCCTCACCCGCTCCCAGGCTGCGCTTTGGTGGGCACAGGTCAGGCAAAGGCCAAAGGGATGCTGAGGCACAGAGCCCTGCCAGCCCCTTGCATGTATCCATCCCTTCTTTTTCCATTATCCCCACACCTGCCCCCAGCAGGCCCAGCCGAGGAGTGACCACAGCTCATGCTCAGGGCAGGGAAAATGGATTTAGAATGTTCCCTGCCACACAGGCTGCACCCCGGGGCTCAGGGGTGTCACACATCCATGGTGCCACCGCCCTGGGCAGACCCATGCCAGGCACATCTCTGCCACATGTGGAGCCTCCTCCCATATCACCCCCTCCAGGGGAAGGTGGGCAAACCTCCAGCACCTCGGGAAAACCCCCAAAGGCTGTGCAAGGCTGGCCTTGCTCCCCCTGGGCAGGCAGACTCATCCCACCCAGGCAGGGACTCCAGTCCTTCCCAGTCTGAGTGCTGCTGTGATGGCACAGCTGCCCCTGCTCATGGCCACGGGGACAGGGCTGCAGCTGCTGCCCTGCTGGGACAGCCCCAGCTGGAAAACCCCTGCCACGATCGAGGCTTGAGCCTGGAGGCTCCATCCTTGTCCAAGACGTGCCCAGCTCCTGAGGCTTTCCCCAATTCCAGCTCACAGCAACCAGCGGGAAAAGCAGAGAGCAAAATCTTAGGTAAACATTTTGGGAATCCAAAAATCTCACTCTCTGAGTGCAGTTCGGCTCGGCAGCTTGCTGGGGAACGGCAGGCGCTCGATGTCAGGCGGGGAGGCAGAGCCGCGGGGCTCCCGTTATCTGCTGGGTCAGGGAAAGGCGCTGTCTGTCACCGCTGCGCCCCCGTTATCCCGCTTCCTCCCCTGCCTTTCCAGGCCGGAGCATTTCTCAGTCTGTGCTTTATCCCATCCCTGCTGCTCCTTTTCCAGCGCTGCTAATGACGGCCCCAAACGCCGCCTGCCCGGTGCCAGCGCTGCGAGCCCCCGGCCGCTGCCAGCCGGAGCTGCGCCCTCAGCAGCACGGAACGCGTGGGCAGTGAGCGGCACGGATCTCTCCTCCCCCAGTTGTGCAACCGGGGCTCTTGGGATGCCATCCTCAGCCCCCTGGCTCGCCGCTCCCGGGAAACTCGTGCCCGTGCCTGTGGCGGGCGGAGGAGCGAGGCGGCTGCGTTCTTACCTCTCGCCGGAGCCGGGAGTGCGGGGAGAGCTGGAAATAGCCCTGGCTGACACAGATACCTGTGCGGAACAGCAGGGGCCCGCACTTGCCGTGGTAATTGCATACTGCATGGCGATGAGTCAGCCGGAGCCCCGCTCGGGCAGCACGAGGCTGCCCTGCCTCCCGCACCGTGCCCGAGCGGGGCCCCGTTGCCGGGGAAATTGATGCTCCCCCCGTCCTCTAAGCACAGGAGCACGGAGAGGATGGGAATGAGAGCATCTTGCAGCTTTTTAAGCTCTCGAGATGCTTTCAAGTGCCAGGGAGGCTGTGCGAGCTGTGATTTGCTGCATTATTCTGTTGCTATCCCTGCACGGGGAGCTCCTGTGTGCAGAAGAGCTGCTTGCAGCAAGTCAGCATCCAAACGCTGCCTGTTCTGGGGGGGGCTGAGCCCCACAGCTGCCATCACCCACAAGGGACCAGGGCCACTCTGGGACCAGCCCTCAGCACGTCCCAGGGTCTCTGGGATGGTCCCCTTTGGGATGGGCCCCCTTTACCTCACGGGGAACCGGAGCAGCTGGACACCGCAGCGATGTCACCTCCTCGGCAAGAAAGCTCCACCAGCAGAGCTCTCCCTCCTCCTCCTCCTCCTTCTCCTGGGGCTCAGGGGCTGCCTGGCTGCCGGTGATTGCGCTGCCAGGACATTAATAAATAATTAGCCGGCAAACTTCCACCAGGGAGCTTCGTTTGCTCTCCTCCAGCGGTGCCGCCTGCCCAGAGAGAGAGCAGCTATTCCCAGGAAGAGGGGCTGGAGGGGGTGGCATTTCCCCAGCCGGCCTGGCGGCTCCCCAAGCTCCTCCACAGCTGACTTCACATTCCAAAGGGATTGGGGGGAGGAGAAGGAATAGGTAAAATCAATGAGAACCTATTTGGCGGGATAAAAGAACATGGTTTTATTTATAGCACTGGCTGGAGCTGAAGTGTCTCCTGCTCAGGGAGACGGTGCTGAGGCGCTGAGGAGCAGCACAGCAGTGTCTGCACAGGGCTGGGAGATGCACCAGTGCCTGCTGCCCACCCCTCACAGCCAGCCCCACTGAGCCCCTGGCCCCCAACTCCCCAAAGTGCTGAGGGTGGCTTTGCTCATCAGCCTGGCAAGGGGGGAACACCTGCAGAGGGGTTTCTGCTCTGACAGCAGCGTCTGTGCTCAGGGGGTGCCAGGAGCTGAGCACCAGCCCCTTCCCACCAGTCGTGCCCAGGAGCTGGGGACAGTGGCCAGTCACTGTGGGGGATGCTCAGAGGACAGCTGGTGACAAAGGAGGAGGGGGTGCTGCGAGATGGAGGCCCAGGGACAGACGGAGCCAGCCTGGCAGGCTGGGAGTCACGAGCCAGGAGATGCCCATGGACATCCCTGCCAGCAACAGCTGCCTGGGGAACAGCAAGTCCTTGCTCAGCAGTGCTGCAGATCCACAGCGTCTCCCTCCACCGCTCACTGCCTTGGCCAGCTCTGCTGGTGCAGGAGGATCAGGACCTGCTCTGGTGATCATGGCACATCTCTGGGATGAGGCAGTTAAAACAAAGAGAGGAAGAGAAGCACCCAGACTCTGAGCAGCCTCCAGGGAGAGGCAGGAGGAGCTGCCCTGCTTGGAGCCATCAGCAGAGGAGGATGAGGCCAGCCTGGGTCTCAGCCAGCCACCCCAATGCCCTCACTGCTCCTGGGAGCAGCTGGCAGCAGCATGGTGGGGATACAGGAGACAGCCCAGCTCCTGGTGCAGGCCTGCCAGGCAGGCATGGGCAGTGATGGGAGCCCAGGCAGCAGCACCAGGAGCAGAGGCAGATCAGCAGGCAGGGATGAGGCAGGGGGGGCAGCGAGAGGCCAGTGGGGTGACATGGATGGGCTGTGACAGACACTGGCAGCACAGTGTGAGAGCTGCCAGGGCTGTGGGAGAGCCGAGCTCAGCTGCAGTGAGAGGGACACGAGGGACACGAAGCAGATGGTGCCATCCTGCCAGTCCCACAGCTGGCTGGTGCCCTGTGCCAGGCTGCTCGGGGCAGCATGGGGGGCACCGGCCCTGGAACAGCGAGGGGCAGGCTGGGGCTGCAGGCTGGGATGCCAGGCAGTGCAGAAGGAGCAGGGCAAGGTCTCTGACAGCGTGTTCCTTCCCCCAGATGAAGTGAGGTACAGCGTGAGCCGAGTGCCCTGGGCTGCTGCCAGCCTCTCATCCCCAGGCAGAAGGGGCCGGCTGGCCCTGCTGTGCCAGAGCAGCCTGGGGAGGAGGACAGGCTGCTTCAGCTGCTGTGGGTGTGCTGCTTCTGTGGACAAATGAGTCACTGAAAGTGCCATAAGGAGTCAATGGGCATCCTGGTCCCCTGCTCGGCCCACACAGCTGGTGGACAGCGTGAGCCATCGTGCAGGAGCCATCCCTACCCTCCGCTGCCTCTTGCTCCAGGAAATTCCCATCTGTTTCAACAATGCAGCCACAAAAGCCCCTTCTTGCTCCTTTGCCATCACATTTGTCTCCTGACAGGTTTTCTCTGCAATAACTGTGTGGATTTGCCTCCCCAGCACGCTCCAGGCTGCAGTTTGGGAGAGGAGCATGCTCAGGGTGGGGCAGGCTGCAGCACTGCACAGCATCACCCTGCACAGGTGCATCCCTCAGCCCTCAGTGCTGGCCACAGGCTCCTCTGACAGAGCTGCAGCAGCCCCTGCTCCGGGCAAGGAGCTGCAGAGAGCCTGGCAGGTGGCACAGGGGGAGGGACCCTCTGCCTCTGGCACAGAGAGGGCCCTGGGGGGCTGTGGCCCAGCACAGGCAGAGCATCCACGGTGTCCTGGTGTGCCTGCCTGAGGGCTGTGCCTGTGGCACAGTGGGACATCACTCCCCAGTGGTGCTGAGGGAGTCTGGAGCAGCAATGGCAATCTCTGAACTACCAGAGGCTCAGCCCTGCCCTCTGGACAAGCTGGATCTCAGAGCCAGGAGCCCACCTTGCCCTCAAAATCCACTTTTGTTTCTTAGGTCCCCTCCAGCCCAGGGGCCAGTCCCTCAGCCCTGTGGCAGAGAGGACATCAGATTTTCATTCCTTGCTGGCCACGAAGCATAACAGAGCCCTCCTGTCACCAACTGAGGAGGAGGAGGAGGAGACAGGAGCTCCCAGGTGCACACAGCTAATGAGGCACAGAAAGCATGGAGGGAAAGCAACACTCTGTCCCTGTGCTCGTGATCTCAGGTGAAGGATAAGGCTGAGCCGAGTGCTGAGCAGGGCTGTGGGGAAGGGAAAGCAGAGCTCGTGGAAAGGAGCCAGGCAGAGAAAGTCAGCGAAACCCTGGGCATGGCACTGCCAACCACTGTGCGTGCCTGAGCAGCCTGCGTGGATGGAGAGCGCTGCAGGGCAGGGCTCTGGGCAGCCTGGGGACACCTTCCCCTTCAGCTGCCCCCAGCTCACCCAGCAGCGGCTCACAGAGCTCCTGCCAGCCCACAAAGCCTTTCCCGTCCCCAGCCAGAGCGGCCACCGCGCCAGTGCCCCCATGCCACGGGAGTGCCGAGCAGAGAGCGTCACCAGCGGGGGCTGCGGGTGTTGTAACTCCTCGGAGCAGCCCCATTTGCCGCTGCCTCTCACTGCTCGCTCCTTACAACACTTTGCCATCCACAAACAGAGGCAGCTGCAACGTGAGAGCGAGGGCGGGCGGTCGCCGGGCCGGGGTGGCTCCTGCCCAGCCGGCGCTCATTGGCTCCGGCCCCTGTCCCACGCCTGGCCCTTGGCAGGCTCAGGGTACCTTCAAACCCTGTCCCCTCCTGACCGCTGGCCCAATGACATTACTCGCTCGCTGTTGTTTTGAAAGGACATTTGCAAGATTTCCTGTTATATTTTACCTCGGTAATGTTATCCCCAGCCCCTCCGGGCTGAGCATCGAGTGTCTGCTGCAGCGGCAGCGCGGTGCCACGGGGCACTCCAGCATAGCCAGGGCTGCCAGGCCAGGGTGGGCACAGGGGGTTTAACTCTGCTCGAGAGGGGCTGACACCTCCTGGAGTCCATAGATGCAGAGAGCAGCAGGAGCTGGAGCTCTGGCAGCTGCCCTGCTCTCGAAGCTCGGGGTCTGGTTGAGGAGGGAAGCTGTGAGCACACGGCAGAGCTGGCCGGCTCTGTGCACAGGGCAGGGTGTGTGACACGGGCAATGTGATGTCCCATTCACACCACCACCATCCCTACCCACCGCAGGTGTTTCTGAGGCTGCCACATGACTGACTTCTAAGAAGGTGGAGACAACACCACTTATAACGTCCTGTCCTCCTTCTCTTCTCTCCTGGTGCTTCCGAAGCCCTTTTTGTGAGTGTTATTCAACCAATTCCTCCAGAAACTGCAGGGCACAGGGAAGTGGTGTGATCTCCATTTCATAGGTGAAAAGAACCAAAAGGCACAGAAAAATGCTTGGACTGTGCAAAAGTCCAGAGCAGTCAGGAGCTGAAGTTGGGCAGGTCAACAACAACTTGCAGCCATGTCAGCAGCTGTACTTCATCCTGCAGGATCCCACAGAAACCCAGAAGCAGCAGAAAGTCCACTTGGCCAAGATGCCCCATTGTGCTCTGCTGTCCTGTGTCCCCCTCCCAGCACAAGGGGCTCTGACCCCAATGTCACATCCAGTTTTGCTGCAGGGCTGGAAGAAGCCCTCAGCTGTCTGTTCAGAGGGGGAATGGGGCAGTGCAGGCTGGGCTTTGCTTTCCTCATGCTCCTCCATGCCTGGGGGTGGCTGCTGCTGGGGGGGTGTCCTGCAGGCTGGAGGCTGGGAAGGGCTCATCTCCTCCGTTAGAAAGAAAGGGAGGAGGAAATGTGCTTGCACATGGACCAGAAGGGAAAAGGTATTTCTGAAAAACCCAGCTATGCACAACTTGATTTTTGAATGACAATTGACGAGTAATTCCCATGAATGTTACTTCCCATTTGAGTACAGATGATGCAAAGGAAATCACGAGATACACAAGTGCAAACCTCGCCTTTTGTGCAACAAATTCCTCCCAAAGGACTGGTGTGGTGAGGCCTTCCAGCCCTGATGGAGCAAACCTCCCTTCTGTTCTCAGCTCATCTTCATCACACCGTAGCCTTCATCACTTGCATCTTGTGCAAGGAAAGGAATGCACGTGAGATCACTGCTCAGTGGGGTCAGCTGGGAATTTGAGTCCCAGTCTTCAAGGAATTGCACATGCCCCAGAGCAAGGCAATTTCCTTCCTTGGCCCTGCTGAGTGTGCTGTGCCTGCTGTGACTGGAAATCCTGGCAGGGCATGGCGGGGCCCAGTTCTCCCACCCATGGGAAGAGAAGTTTCACTGCTGGCAGGGCAGCCGGAAAAGCACCTTGGGTAAATGTTTTGGCATCAGTAATTAGTACTAGAGTGCACAGCAACGAGGAAGAGTTGCTTTGTCCCATCCCAGCAGCCAGGCCACTCTGGCCTGCAGCTCTCATCAGTGTGACACAACAGATGCTGTTCCTGACATCTCCCTTTGGTGCAAGGCTTGGGATCATCAGGGAAAACCCAGTGTTGCTCCACTGCGTGGTGTTCACAACATGTCCTGAGCCAAAGGGAGGCCAGAGGGAATTAAGAGTGGCTGGAAACAGCTCTGCCTTTGAAACAACAGCAAAGAGAACACGGACAGGCCTTTCCTGCCAGAGGAAGAAGCACTTTCTGTTCACCCCTCAGAGCCTGGCACAGAGCTCCCCACCCCGATAGCTCCACATGACTTTGCTCCATCAGCTCTTTACGGTGATCCTGCAGGCCTGTCTAGGCAGTCTGAGGGGAATCAAGGATTTGGAGCCATTAGGCTGCAGGTGTTGCCACTTGGTTGGTTGTGTATCAGCTAATTCAGGCTGCAGTGCCAAGCCCTGCTCTTTCCCATGTAATTGCTATGGGTAAGTAAATAGAACATTCATGAGATTTTTGGTCCCATCATTAATTATTTCTGAAAGGGCTTTTAGGATACGCCTCAAAACCCCAGACAGAAAGATGACGTGCGTGACATCAAGATGCTCACAGCCGCAGCTGAAATGAAAACAAGGAAAATCAGAAGATCTTTTGCTCCTTTTTACTCTTTACTGCAGTCCTCTGGTCCCACTTCATGCAGACCCACCGAGCCTGGAAGTGACCCCTGGCCCAGCCACGGCTCTCAGGGTTTTTGTATCTCCAAATATCACTGCAAATGGGGTGAACTGGGGACTGTTGAGAGGTGCCTGGCGCTGTTGGCTGCTCCCACTTTTAAACGCTGGCAATTTTAAGGTGTGCACGGTGGCACTGCTCAAAGTGGGTTCCCTCTGCGTGTGCATGTCCCTGGGGAAGGCACTCCTGCAGGAACTACTTTAAAAGCGTCAGAGAGAGCCTGGATGTGCCCCCTGGTCTGACGCGCTGCACCCAGCGCTTACACATCCAAACTCGGAGCAACCCAGGGGCCGGTGGCACCCCCTGTTTGACGGGGTGGCACTTCCGAGGGACACACAAAAAGTGGTGTCCCACGCGTGTCTGCAAAGCCCCCGGGGCGCTTCCTCGCAGCGATCCCCCCGTGTCCGGCTCCGCAGCCGCTGCGGGCGGGGGCTGCGGGCGGGGGCTGCGGGCGGGGGCTGCGGGCGGGGGCTGCGGGCGGGGGCTGCGGGCGGCTCCGCCCCGGCGCTCCGCGCTCCCCGCCCCGCCGGCCGCCCGGCTCCCGCCGCCGCGCCTGCTGCATGCTCGGTGCTCAGCCCCAGCCGGAGGTGGAAGATGGCGGAGCCGGGGCCGGATTGCAGCTCTCTGCTCGACGAGGATCTCTCCTCCTTCGTCTTCAGTTACCTAGCGGACAGCCAGGTAGGCAGCGCGGGGGGGGCTCTGCTGCGCGGCTCCCCGGCGCGCTGCACCGGAGGGGGGAACGGACGGCCCCCCCCGCTGCTTGCCGGGGCACCCGGGGAAGAGCCGGTGCTGCCGGAGCGGGGCTGCGGGGCCCGGCTCGTCCGCCGGGTGCCCCGGGTGTGCGGCGGTCCCGTTCTCTCCGCGGCTGCGGAGCCGGCCGCCCGCGGGGCTGTGCGCGCCCCTCCCGGGGCTCCCGGGCGGCCGCAGCCCCGCAGCCCCGCCGGCGCTTTCAGCACCACTCGCACGTGGACTCCCGCGCCCCCCCAGCCCGTTCCCCCATCGGCCGGCAGTTTGTGGGGGACGGGGGACAAGTTGAAGGGGCGATGGGTTTCGGTGCAGAAGCACCCCCCCGGTTGTTAGGGCTCCCCCGAAGGTGGGGAGGGGGCGGCGAGGTGGTGGGGGGGGCTCTGCAGGGGGCTGCGCGGTGGGGGCTGATAGAGCCGGGCTGTGGGATGAGTCATGCCGAGCGTCAATTCCACGCATACGGGCTGGGATCTTGGGGGATGGAGGTTTGGGGAGGGGGGGTGCGACAGCGACAGGGGTCTCGGTGCTGCGTGTCGCCGGCTCCAAAATGTGGATGGGCTGTCTTTTGGACGGAGCCGGGTATTAAAATCAGATTAAGGCTCCTTGGCAGCTCCGGCGGGATCACGAGAGCGAGCCGTGCTGGCTATAGGGCTCGCATGCTTTTCCATTTTGGGGGCTGCAAGAGAGGCGCTATACAATAAACCGGGCAGGAGCCGGAGCCGGGGCTGAGCCCGAGCACGGCCGCGCATTTCGCAGTCGTCTCGATGAGGCTGCTGCAAGTGGGAAGAGTTTTCTGTAGTTATTTATCATCCCCCCCCGACCCTTCACTTTCATAACCACGGATTACAAAATAGCTCTGATTGTGAAGCGAGCGCATTCATCCCAACCCTTGCTCTCTCACCAGTTCAGCCCCGGCGATTGCAAACAGCCAGGAGCGTGTGCGTTTGTGGGGGACAGGAACCAGGGCTAATCCTGCCGCCGTTTGGGTTCAAAACAAACACGGGCTCGAGACCTGGTAAATCAGATTTGCCCGCGGTGCGTGTGCCAGACAGAACCAGGCAGGGCTTGCCACCAGCCAGATTGATGTAGTCCCGGCACCTTTGCCCGCCCGCACCAGCGCCAGAGCGCTCCGGCTTGGCACGGGACCGGGCGGCTTCTGGGGGCAGAGCAGGGGGGCAGGCAGCCTGGCTTCTTAACCGAGAGCTGCTGACAGGTTGATTACAGCAGGAGGGTCAGGAAAGGTGAGAAGTGGGCCGAGATTTTGTAAGCACTTTGTGGGTTTTTTCCATTTTGTTATTGCTGAGGGAGCCCATCGGCTTGCAGGAGAGGAGGCTGGCTGTGTGGGACACTGTCCCCCGAGCTGGCTGCGTGTGTGGGATGTCATCCCCTGGAAGTATGACACAAAGGCTGCAGCTCCCACCAGCCCCACTGCTCCCTGAGCAGGTGAAAGTTCCTGGCTCCACTTCCCTGTAATAACCCTCCTGTTCTCAGTGTGTTAATCATGACATGAAAAGCCCTTATGGTTGCAGCATGTGCCTGGAGCCTTGTTTCTCTTTTTCTTTGCTTTTTGGTCAGCATTTGATGTGCCAATTTAAGAATCTTATTCCGAAAAGCGACTGCTAAGGGAGAGGGAAAAAAAATCCTATGAATTGTCATCCCTCTCTGGTGCAAGCCCACCATGTTGTGAATATTCCCTGGAAAATTTGGAACTGTGTAATGGCCTGTGCTGAAATGAGACGATGTTGATGAAACATAGTTGGCTGTGTCCCCTGTTTTCTCTCCCTGTCCCCGGCGTGCTCTCTGCTGGAGGGAGCAGCACAGGTAGCGCTGCTCTGAAATCTGCAGGTGTGGGAGGAGAGGAGCAGCGGGGGCAGCCTTGCAGCTCGCTGCAGCTCCCGTGCAGCCCCTCTGCGCTCTCCCGTCCGTCCGGCGCCTGCTTTCGATAATTCCGTTTCCTCTTCTGTCCCCACGTGCGCTGAGGGGCTCAGGGCTGCGATGGGAAGAAAAGAGAAGATGGAAAAAGGGAAGAAAAAACAGCCGCCCCCCGAGCTATGATTTGCATGTCTTTGCTTAAGAACCGCCTGAAGTTGTAAGCATGTGTTGTGCTTGTACCTTAACCTCTGATGAAACTGGGGGAAGGCTCCAGCCCTGGCTCTGTCACATGCTGCCTTCTAACTGGGAGCGGGAGGCGGGCCGGGCTGGCGCTGACGTCTCTCCCCATTACTACTGTACGAGCCTCTGCTTACAACTGGGTTACTGGCTCCTCCGGGGAGCCCCAAAGCTGCTGCCCCCGGGACCCCAGTGCCCCGGCATGGAGCAGGTTATCCGGAGAGGCTGCGCTGTCAGGAGGCCACGGGATGATGAATTGTGGCCGTTTCCTTCGTGGAAATTTTGAGGAACTGGGACTCTCCTGCTCTCTCGCCCCTGCTTCTCCCCGTCCTGCTTTTGCAGTAGGTTGTGAGAAAGGCACAGTTGGTGCAGGTGCCAGGTGATCCCTTCCCTTCCAGGGGAGGAATCCTGAGCAAGGTTCTTGGGGAGATGCACAGGGGAGGTTTGACAGGGTATCTGCATCAGTCCCTTATTCACAAGGGTTTGTGCTGAGGGTGCCAGCTAACCTCTATTTACATATCGAGGACAGCGATGATTCACGTGGTACCTGCATTGCTACAGAAAGAAAATCAGGGTTTTTCACTTGATATCTGCCTTTCTCCTGCCAACTCCTTTTTCCTTTTTTTTTTCCTTTTTTTTCCCCAACAAAAAAAAAGTGATTTTGTTCTGCTGCGCCTCAAAATGTGTCATTTCTGGGCCTGCTTAATCCATTTTGTGCAACTCTGCTGCTCAGAGGTATGAAGCTGGTTGTAGCTGGTTCATCTGCTGGCACCAGGCACTGGGAAGTGCCAGCCAGGCAGCTCTGCCGAGAGCACCACGGAGCAGCTCTCAGCATCCCTGTGAGAGGCTGGAGCACTGTGGCTCTAACGGCTTCAATTCGTTTAAAAATCCCAAACAAAGTGCAGCAGGAGGGGGGAAAAAATAATAATAAAAAGAACCCAGGCTGCTTCTCAGAGGGATGTTTAAAGATCACATGAACTGAAATACAATATTCCCTCTTTAACTTCCCAGCCTCCTGCTAACAGCTTAATCCATCGATGAGTGCAGGAGGCACAGCGAGCCCGCGCTGGGTTGGCATTTCTAGTGCTGAAATGGGGATGCATCTCTGATTTCTGATAGTCCTCACTGAGCTGATCGATATCATGCTCTTTCTGTGGCTTTTCTCTTGAAGATTTGGGGTGGGTTTGGACGATGGACAGCCCGAGGGCCTGTGCAAAATGCATCCTCAGCTGCATTGCTGCAGCATGGGTCGAAGGGCTGCTGCAGTGGCAGGGCTGGAGGAGGCTGAAGTTTTCTGGGAAGCAGGGTGGCTGTGTCCTGGTGGCCGTCACCGTGCTGGAGCTGGGGGTGCTGGTGGCTGTCCCCACCACAGCAGAGTCTGAGCTGAGCCAGGAGAGAGAGAGAACAGCCGGAGGGAGGGGAGGGCTGGGCTGGAACCTGCCCCTCAGAGCCTGCCCCCACACCTGCCTGCCTTCCCCCTGGGATTCTGACCTCTGTTCCCCACCCCAGGGGTGCCCCATGCTGGGGGTTTTCCCCCACCTGCCTGCCTGCACATCCCTGCCCTGTCTCATGCTGTAATGGAAAGGCACCTCTCCAACAGGTGAATAATTAAGGGCTCAACGAGGGCCTCCAGCAAAGGGAGCTTTGTGAGGGAGAGGGATCTCTCTCACATTAACCTTTCAATGTCAAAAGCCTTTTTGTAGGGAGGAACTCCACTTACATGAGCTCTTTGGCACGGTTGGTTAATTAAAAATGCTCTGGGAATGCCCCTTCCAACCCCAAACTCTTGTTTTTGGGGAATGGGTCCCATGTTTCTGGTGCAGGGCTGGGGACAGGGATGCCACAGGCTGGCTCCTGGCAGATGGTTTGATGTGGTGCCAAGGGCAGGAGCCCACCAGGCTCTGAGATCCCCTTTGGTGGGGCTGGGGGCTGTGGCAGGATGTGGGAGTTGCAGTGCTGTAGAGACAGGACAAGGAGAATGGATCCAAACTGACAGAGAGTAGGGTTACAGGAGACACTAGGAAAAAATTCTTCCCTGTGAAGGTGGGGAGGCCTTGGCACAGGGCACCCAGAGAAGCTGTGGCTGCCCCTGGATCCCTGGAAGTGTCCAAGGCCAGGCTGGAAAGCGTGCCTGCCCATGGCAGGGGGTGGAATACACGAGCTTTAGAGTCTCTTCCAACCCAAACAATTTTATGATCCCATGAAGGACACGATTCCCCCTGGCCAGCATGTGCCAGCACCATGGAGGCTTGGGGACATCCCTGGGCTGGGGCAGAGACATTGTGCAGGGCCAGTCTGTGCTGCTGCTGCCAAATGCCACCACCAGAGCCACCACTTCTGCATGCCCATGGCCCTGGGGAGATGCTGTCACCAGGGCAAGGGGCACTGTCCCTGTGTGGCTCTGTAGCAGTGTCAGAGACGTGGCTCCACCGGGACCACGCGTGTGGCACCGCTTGGCTGCCACCGCGGAGCCGGGGACGCGAGGTGCTGGCAGGGCCTCGGCTGCAGACACGTTTGCCGGAGGAATCGGCTTCAGGCTCCCGCAGCTGAGCCCTGCTCCATGGCAACCCGGCGCGGGCTTATATTTCTCGTGACTGCTTGGCAGCCTGGAGTGATTAACAGGGGGGAACTCTGTGCGCGCCGGAGCCACCGCCAGCGCGGCCGTGCTGTGGTGACCGCCACGCTCCAGAGCCATGTGGGGCTCCAGAGCCGTGTGGGGTTCCAGAGCCGTGTGGGGCTCCAGGCCGTGTGGGGCTCCAGGCTGTATGGGGCTCCAGAGCCGTGTGGGGCTCCCGGCCGTGTGGGGCTCCAGAGCCATGTGGGGCTCCAGGCCGTGTGGGGCTCCCGGCCGTGTGGGGCTCCAGAGCCGTGTGGGGCTCCGGCACCCTGCCCACAGCCCAGGAGTGGGCAGGATCCCATCTCCTGCTGCCTGCAGAGCCACCTTCTCACCTGGACAAGGGTATTTTAAGATGCCTGTGCTTGTAGTGAGGAACCAGGGACTAAAGGTTGAAGTTAATGGGGCGAGTGGTCAGGTGAGGTAGTGACCTACTTCCAGGGGCATGGGCACTGGAGGCACTGGGTGATGGTCCAGCCAATGTGTTTCCCTTCCCTTATCACTCAGCCAATCTGCTTTTCAGCACTTTTCCTGAACTCTGGCTTACAAATTATTATTTATTTATTTATGGCAGTTGGGTTGTTTTTTTTTTCTTCCCTTTTCTTTCAATAACGGGAGCTTCCAAGAAACGCCGAAGGACTTTGCACAGATCTGGCTGTGCTCAGGGCCTTGTCAGCCCTGTCCTCATCCAGCCCCGTCCCACTGCACTTCCCCACGTGGAGGCAACAGCCAAGGCCGAGCTGCTGCATTAAACCAGTTCACTTCTGAATTAACACAGGGAAAAGTAAAAGCTGGAAATCTCCTTTGGCCCTGGGAGATCTGGAAACCCGCGGGAGGGGTTCTCCATGTGGCAAGCGTGGTATCTGCTGGTGGGGGATGTGGAGGGGCTGTGGCCCCATGCAGTAGCCAGAGTCACCTTTGATCTCTGCCGGCTCCGGGCAGCAATGTGGGGCTTAGGGAAAATACTTTCCTTATCTCACATCCCAGTGTCCCGAGGCAAAGCCTGCAGGCACTGGGAGCTGGGTGGGCACCCCAGCACCAGGAGCTTCCCTGCAGGGAGCATGATGATGCTGAAGGGTGCCAGGAGCTTTTTACATCTGTGTCTCCTGTGCCAGGAGCTTTTTCTGTCTGTGTCCCCTCTGTCCCTATGGCCCCCTGCCCACCCAGATGGGGACAAAGGCTGGAGAGCCCATGGAGGGCTGATGTGACACTTCTCCCCTCCCCTGGGATGAGCAGTACATGCTTTATATGGATGTTTTTGTGCTGAGGTGGCGCCTCCAGCTCTTGCAGGGACTCCAGTTGCAGGGCAGCAGCATATCTTTACTGAGATGCATTTTCTGAATTCTTCCTGTGGCCCTGCGGCCGGGGCAGCACCGCAGCCCCTCTGCTGAGCCAGCCACGGCCAGGCCCCTCGGTTCCTGTTTCATTTTGCTGCCAGTTGGGCTCAGAGAGCAGCAGCTCAGCACTGCTGTCACTTCTGCTCACCCCTTTGTCTGGGGAGGCTGCAGGACGTGCTTTGTCCCTGGCATGTGGGGGGACGGTGTGGGAAGTGTCATCCTTTCACCCCCGCTGCCAAAAGCTGCCTTCCCCACCTATTCCCCTAGGAACCCTCATTTCCTAATTTTCATGGACGTCAAGAGCAAGGAAATCCTGTGGCGAGGGCCGAGCGTCCTGGCCAGGGCTGCGGGCCCGAGCTGGGGCAGCCTGGGGTGGAAGGAAGCCCAGCTGCCTCTTCTCTTCATGATTGTTCTCCTCCCTCCTGCGCCCCGCAAGGGGGATGTGGCTTTCACAAGTGACAGCTGGGGACCTGGCTGTCCTGCCACGAGGTGACCCACGGCTGGAGCAGCCCCAGCTGTCCCTGGGGGTGCAGCATTTTTGCTGAGCGTTTTTCTTGCGTTTTTTAGCCAAGTTCCTAGGTAGGAGGGAGTCGCGTTATTATTTTTTCATGAAGAAAGTGCATCTGTAGCTGCAGGGTGTTCGAGAGGCTGCCATGACCCCTTGCATGCACGCAGGACTGGCACACTGGGCTGCAGCCAGGCTGGCTTGGAGCTGAGACCAGCACTGGTCACCCCGAGGCCGTGGCTGTGCACGTGCCAGGGTGGCAGCGAGGAGCTGGAGGTGACAAACGTGGCACTCACAGCTCTCCTGGAAGGATGAAGCAGGGCCAGCTCCTGGCTCTCTATCCCCTGCAGAGGCCAATCCCTCTGCCAGCATGGTGTGGTGACACTGGTGGGCACCGAGGTGGTGGCCGTGGTCCTTTGCTCCACGTGTGCTGCCCAGGCAGAGCCCACGCTCCTGGGCCAGATCCCAGTGCCCATGTGTGGCAGAGCTGGCCAGGGGCTCACCTTGGCTGGTGCCAGGTGAGCTGCCAGCACCCGCTCCTGCCATGCACAGGCTGCTCACCGGGCACCAGCACGGCAGGGCTGAACTTTGTCCAGCTTCAGCCCTGATTTCTTGGCACCTTCCCTGCCTCGGTGCAAATGTTTGCAACTTCCACAGCCCTCGGCTTCCAGCTAATTAAACTTTGCATTCCTGTTGGCTCCCTGCAAACCCAGGCTGCTTCCCTTTGCCCCGGGCTGGGGGACCTGGGGCTCTGCCTGTGCCAGGTGTGTGTGGCTCAGGGCCACCTTCCTGCACCTTCACTGCGGGAGGATTTTCAAACCTCCCCTCCAACAGCATCAGCCCCAGAGCTCTGCACAGCTGGAGATTTAAACCACCAGCATCATTTCTCCTTTTGAGCAGGCTTGCACACAGTCACGACCAAACCGTGCTGATAATGAAAAGAAAAAAAAAACACCATTTTTTTTCTTAAAAAGGAAGTTTCTGTTTCTGTGTGGGCCCCACAGGGAGGCTGGCGCATGCGGGTTTCCAGTGCTAGAACCCATTTCCCAGGTAACAGAACTCCAGCCTGTGAGAACTGTGTGGCTTTCTCAGGCTGAAAGGTTGGACGGTATTTGAGCTGCTTTTTTTTTCCCTTGTTGCTGTGTCCTTTTAAGAAGGAGTAAGTATGTCTATTTATATGTATTTTGGAAATGAAAGCACGTGGCCTGTGTCCCCAGAAACCCTCACGGTACATGTTGCCTCCCAGCTCTGGGGGGACATTGCTTTGCTGGTGACCACTCCCAGCCCATCCCTGCGGCAGAACTGGAGCTGGGGATGAGCTGTGGTAGGTGCAGGACATTCTCCTGGGAATTCCCCATGGGACCAGAGAATTTGGGATGTGGAAGTGGATGCGGCAGGAAGGAAGTTGGTGGCTGAGAGGAGAGCGATGTCATGGGGGGAATGTTGGGACAGCATGGATGGGAAGGGCTGGAGCTGCTCACTTCCTTTACTCCTGTTGACTCTTCCTGCCTGTGCTTTGACTGGTGCTGCCTGGCCTACCTGCAGTGCTGGCTTTTCCCTTCCTCTGCCAGGGCATCTGGGATGCAGAGTGGTTTCCCTGGGGAGAATTGAGGGTCTGCTTGCCCTGGCTGCCTCCTCTCAGTGTCCACCTCAATGTCCACCAGTGCCCGCTGCCCATCTGCCCAGAGGAGCTGCAAACCCATCTGCACATCCAGCTGAGTCAAAAATACATGAAAGGCAGATTATCAGGGGGAGACTGTCCTCATCTCTGCCGCTCACTTATGGCAGTGCAAGGACCTGGAAATACAGCTTTCAAGTTTCTCTCTGTATTTATGTAACCCAAACGAACTCTTTTTTGGAAAGAGCCACTCTGTCTCATTTAGATACCTAAATATAGCAGCCTCTCCGGAGGGAGGATTAGCCTGCGAGTGCCCTGGCGGGTATGGGACCTTTGTGCATGGGTGTTATGGGGAGTTTGAACCTCATTCAGTGGGGCCTGGGGGGATTATTCCCCTTGCCATTATCAGGGTGGGTTTGCAGTGTTCTGGGTCAGCAGGGAGCTCACGGCAGTGACTGGGTTGGGAAGCACAAACCTGTGGAGATGTGGACTGCAAGGTTTTTTCTAAATGTCTCGATGCCTTTTGAGGCCAGGGCCCTTCTATGCCCAAACATCCTGTTTATTATTGTGCCACCTCCCTGTGGAGGGAGGATCTGTGCTCCAAAGCACTGAAGCAAAGCTGAGCTACAGGGTGAAACCTCCACATCCAGGCCTGCCAAAGGGCCCCGTGGGGCTGCAGCACCTCGGGGTGATCAGTGAGGGCTGTTGGGGATGAATCACCCCCACAACGTGGCTGGGTGGAAAGGCAGGGAAGTGCAAGGGTCCTTTCCTCAGGTAAGGTGCACCTTTAGGGAAAGGTGTGGGACCAAGCCTTTGAAATGCCAAGCTGAGGGACACCCCACAGGTGCCATTTCCCTTTGCCAGGGATGTTCATGGGCATTCAGGGACACCCACCCTCCTGGGCACCCACCCTCCTGGGCACACTTCTCTGAGATGCAGATGTTGGCAGAATCTGGGCACTGTGCACATCCCATGGACCCACTTCTGCTTCTACACACACACCAGAGCTCTTTGCCTTTGGGTGAGCACAAGAGATGGGTCTGACCATGTGGTGTGGGGGGCTTCTCGTGCACCCCCTGGCATCAGCCAGGCTTGCACCTTGCACCAAGCATTGATGGAAACTGAGTTTCTCAGAGGTGCACAGGGTGACCTTTGCTTTTGTCTTGTAACATTTCCAAGTGCCCTGCAAGTGAGGGTGTCACTTCCAAGGAAATGGGGAGTGGCTGTCTGTGTGTGTGTGCTGGTGTTCTAGGGACTTGGTGACACATGCTGCAGGAGTCTCTGCAGCTGGCTCATTTTAAAGAGTGTGGAGAGGACACCCTTGTGTTCCTCTGCTCCTGCCTGCTTTGCAGCACTGATACAAGAGCAGCTCCCTGGCCTGGTGTTGCTGGAGGAGCTCCTTGGGATTTGGAGACACACAGGAGCTGCCTTGTGTTTTCTGCAGGAAAGCAGAGAGTCCCTCAGCTGTTTGAGAGCTGCCTCTGTGCTTTTGGTGGTCTTTTGGCTCTGCCTCCCTGCACACCTTGTCCCCCCCCCGCTGCCCATCCTTGCTCCGCCCTGTGCCAGCTCAGCTATGCAGCCTGTGGTGTGCAGGCTCCTCTGCCATCCCCCTGGGGCAGGAGCCACCTGGCTGAACCGTGGGACCCCGGGGATGTGTCAGTGAACACCTGCACGCTGGCTTCACACAGTGCCCTTGGGCAACCTTGCACGCCCTGGTGCCGTGTCCCCTCAGCTCCCAGCGGGGACCAGGCAGGTCCTGTTTGGGCACTGCCCTGCTGCAGGGTGCAGGTGGAATGGACAAGGCAGAGGAAGCAGAAGGGGAGGAGGTGGCATGGTGGGCTCTGTGTGGAGGGCTCGCAGTGTCCCCAGGATCCCCGAGCTCCTGGCAGATGGCTGCAGCCCTCCCGCCCTGCTCCGAGGAATACAAATGTGCGGCAGATACGGTTACCCGGCCCGGCAGCGGTGTTGGCTTTCATCTGGATCGATATCCCTGCCGGCCTGCGTCTGCAGGAGTGCTCAGCTGGCAGCACAGGCCTGCCCAGGAGCAGACACCCACCCGGGCTCTGCTGCAGCCCCTGCCCGTCCGTGTGTCCGGCTGCCTCAGCGTGGTGCGGCCGCAGCCACGCTGTCCGGCTCCGTCATGCGTAAAATGTAATAAATAGGGCCATAAGCCTTTTACAAAGTCTATTTCCACTCTTGGATCCGGGATTTAATGCATGGCTGCTTAGAGAGGCTGAGGATTTCAGGGGTCAGCAAGGCTAATTGCACTGCTGGAATAAAAGGGTGCGTGGTGAGGATCCTGCTCGCGGGCGGGAGCGGGTGCCGGGGGTCCCAGCCCCCCGCCCGCTGCCCCGGCCCTGTGTGCTCCCTGCCAGCAGTCTGGGAATGCCACGGCCAGGCGTGGCAGCTTGGCAAGGGTAGGGGTCCCCAGGGAGGTCTCTTTTGGGGCCCGGGAGGCCGAGCCAGCTGGGGAGTCACATGCTGCAGTTGTTCGGTTACCCGCTGCTCCGTGGTGTCTGTGTGCGTCTGCCCAGGCACGGCTGGCTGGAGCGCTTGATCTTAGATTACCTGTAAGCCAGGGAAAGCCTCTGCGGGGCCAAGGGCCAGTGAGGATCAGGGCTGTCCCGGTGCCAGCTCAGCCCCAGCCTGCAGCATCTCCTTCAGCTGCAGAGGGGAGCTGGGTACCACCCTGCCAGGCTGTGCCAGTGGGCCCTGACTGGGATGTGACAAACATCCACAAACTGGGATGTGTGCCCTGTGCCGGGGAGACAGCCCCACTGGGAATGGAAATGGGGGAGAGACCTGAATGGGGGTGCTCCAGTGCCAGGTGTGCTGGGTGGCCAGCACAGGGCTGGGGTCAGGACCTGGACAGAGCTTTCCTGGAGGTGCCAGGGAGGGGCTGATGGGATGTGCGGGCTCTGCATCACCAGGACAACCGGCAGCCACACGCTCTGTAAGGAGGGGGACCCAGATGCCCTGAGGCTGCCGGGCGTGCGCCCTGTGCCAGCCTCTCACTCTGGCAGGGCTGTGCCGCTGGCCACGGCAGACGGAGGACGCCAGCTCCGCTCAGTGACTCCGCTGGCTGATCCCGTCAGCTCCATCTCGCGCCAAGTGCTGAAGTCGCCATGGAAACCAGCATGGCAGCAGCCTCGCCAGCATCCTCGCTGCCAGCGCCCGGCCGGTGCCGCGCCGGTGCCGGGTGGCCGGTGGCAGCCTGGGCCCCTGCTGCCTGTCCCCGTTCCTCGAGGGTGTCAGTCCCACTGATGGGCTCGGGGATGCACACGGGGCCCTTCCCCAGAGCCATGGCAGGGCCCGATCCATCAGAGCTCCTCCATCCCGCAGAGCCCCGCAGGAAGCACAAAGCAAAAGCCCGAGAGTATTGCTATTAATAGTACCTGCTCACAAAGTTATCTTTAGCTGCACTGCTCCCACCTTCATTCATAACAGCCATGGCACGGGCCTGACTCTTCATCCTGCTGCTGGAGTGGCTTTGAGGTAACCCCGGCATCCCCAGGTGCCCCACTCGCCTGGGCTTCCACCACTCAGCAGCCTTTCCTCTGCCTGTGGAGAGGCATGGGCTGCAAAGCTTTCCCTGTAGTGGGAAATGGAGCTGGATTTCTTTTCCAGGGTTCATTTTTTTGTGGTGACCGTAACTCTGAACTCTGCTTGGCTTTGCCTCTCCTCCCACGTCACTCCTGTGCAGCAGGGCTGTGTCTTGCCAAAGGCTTTCTCCCTGGAGCATCCCTGCTGGAAGTCCACGCTGGTGCTGGGATTTTGCTTGATCAGTGGAGGAGGCAGTGTGTGAAGTCAGCTATTGGGAATGGAGTATTTTCCCCTTGTATTTCAGTGGGTGTTTTTATAGGTTTCAAGCTGTGGTCCACCCTTCCCAGCATCTTTCATCTGCAGAGCTCACACAGCTCCTGGGAGGGTGCAGGGCTTTGAAAGGGCTTTGAGGATTCAAGGGCTCATCCCACTGCTTTGAGGCAGCATCTCCCACTGTTGCCAGGGAAAGGCCTGTTGCTCCTATTCTTGAACTCGGCAGTCACCGAGTTCCTCAGGTTCCTGGGTTAATCTGTTCCTGCCTTTAATGAGCTGCCTCATTAAAGTGTTTTTCCCTAATAACCAGCCCTCCGGGCTGGGTGATGTTCAGCTGCAGACAACTGGAGACCTGCAGGCTGCAAAGGGCTGTTCAGGCTGTGTGTGGGGTGCAGGATGAGCACCATCCCTCTTCTCCCACATGGTGCCAAAAAGGCTGTGAAGGGAGCAGCTCAAAGCACCCCAAATCTGCCTCTCCTGGGTTCTAACACCAGACCTACTGCACCCACAAACTACAGGGCAGGCTGTACTGAGGGTGGCATCTGCCCTTGGGGTGCAGCAAACTGGGGATACTGGGACTAACCCATTCTGCTGCAAAATGGGACTAACCCATCTTCATACAAAATGTTCTTACCCAGGGGTGTGTAGCACAGGGGTTGGACATCACCCTAGGAGCCAAACCTGTGGGTGCATGCCTGCACCCCTTGGGCTGGGAGGCATCTGCCCAGCCCTAATGAGGGGTTTGAGCTGCTTGCCTTGGTGCCTGGGAGCTCATCTGGCTGGTTTGGATAAATGGAAATGAAAATCTCCCTCCTGGGGGCCTGCTCTGTGTGGAGGAGTGCACACACAGCTTGCAGCCGTGGCCTCCTAGGAACATACATCCTTCAGGCATCTGTCCCAGCTGGTCCCCTTGTCCTGCAGGCATCTGTCCCACCTGGTTCCCTTGTCCTGCAGGCATCTGTCCCACCTGGTCCCCCAGCTCCGTGGTGGCTGCCCTGGGCCAGAAGGAGGAAGGCTGGGAGCCCTTGGAGCAGTGGCTCCAAAGGAGCAGCTTCAGCAGAGCCTCTGGTGAGGCAGCAGCTGCCACAGCCCCTGTCCCCAGGCCGTGGTTTTTAGGGTGTCAATGATGCAAGGCAGGAAGGTGCCTGGTTCTGGGGCTGCTCCATTTATATTTAGCTGACCCAGTTGCTGAGCAGGGGCTGCTGGTCCCTCCTGGTGCTGCACTTGGGGTGCCGTGAGGGAATGCAGCAGCAGCATCCGGCTGGGAGCGTGGGGCTGGGCTGAATTCCTGCATCCCTGCATTCTTGCATCCCTGCAGCCCTGCATTCCTGCATCCTGCATCCCTGCAGCCTGCAGTCTGCTCTGGAAGGGCTGGACTGTGCTGGCATCCACCGTGCAGCCTGCCAGCCCCTCAGCACCCCTCCCAGCTCCCCCATCCAGCAGCACCCCAGATCCCCCAGGGAAGGAGGAGCTGTGGTGCCCCAGCAGAGGTGGGGAGGCAGCAGTTGCTGCTGCAGGGAGCAGCCTGAGGTTGTGCACAGACTGAGGCAGGAGCAGGCAGTGCTCCAGCCCCGTTCCTGGAGCCCTCCCATGGGGTTCTCCTGCCTCTCCAGCCTCAGCTCACCCTGCCAGCATCCTGCTGCTGTCTGTGGTGGGTGCTGCCGCTGTGTGAGGGGCTTCAGGGAACTCCTGGAAAGCACTGTGCTGCCAAAACACATCCTCTCAGTGCCAAGCACCTGCGAGGCAGCTGCTTCCCCAGGGCAGGAAGGAGATAAAAAGAAAATCTCTTTCAAAGGCAGGGTGGCCTCCTCCCCGGGATCAGGGCGTGTGGCCAGGATGCTTTCCCGAAAAGAGCCGCAATCCCTGCGTAGAGAGGGGCTGGAGGGGACATGGTGTTCCCATCCTGATGTCCCTGTGGCTGTGTGCTTCCAGGGCTGTTGTGGTTGGCACACCTGGAGAAAGGCGAGTCCCCAAGGCAGGTCAGAGCAAAGCACTTGCTGCGGAAAGGGAAATTAATTATGGGCACTTTGCTGCACTCCAAGTGACTGCAAAGGCTGATGTTTCTCCTCTTGGCCCATAAACTAATTGTAACGGCAAAACCTCAACAAAAGCCAGGCTCTTAAATGCTTTCTTAATTAATAATTCTCAATAATCACTTGACGTCAATGACCAATTAAAACTTTGCAAAGGGAAGTTGTTGTTAAGTGCCCGGTACCTTTGCTCCTCAGTCGCTGCAGCTCTGATGAATCCTGCAGAAAAGCACCGGGAGGGCCAAGCCCGATGTTTTTAAAGGAAAACATTAAGCAGGAAAAACGTGAATATTCACGTGAGAGTCCACAGGGACAAGAGCAGGGAAGCTGAGCAGTCACTTGGCTCTGCTGCTCCCTGCCGAGCAGCCAGCAAGGGCTGGCAATGCAGACACCCAGAGGGTGGCACCAGGGGTGCCCCTTTCCTGCCCCTCTGGTGTGCTGAGTCCCCAGGGACAGCACGAGTGGAAGGGCATCATTTCTGGGAGTCCATATTGCAGGGGTCTTTAAGGTCCTGCTGAATGTCCTGTCCCATGGTGGGTCCTTGATTTGTCATGTGCCTCCTTCTCCTCCTTCTCTTTCTCCTCCTCCTTCCCACAGCCTGTCTGAGGTCAGCATCTCCCAGCTCAGCCCTGCCAGGCCTGAAAGCATCACCAGCTGGATTTTATTGGGTGGGAGTTGAGTGGTCCCCAATCCATCTACTGTTAAGTGGAGCCTCTGGAAAGCTGCCATTCATCTCCCTGCAGTGCTGGTGGCTGCAGCGCAGTGCTGGGAGGGTTAATGTCCTCCTCCTCCTTCTTCTCCTCCTTCTCTCAGCTTCACAGCCATCTTAAAACTGCTGGAGCCAGGGCTGTGCACTCCCTGCTCCCACTCCTTTTACAGTATGGGCTGGCTGGCCAGGGAGCCCGGCCTGCTCCTGCATCCATCCAACTCTTTTCCTTCTTTGGATGTGCCCTGTTCGGGCTGCCCAGGCACTGCCTCCCCCCAGGGGACCCGTGCCCCTGGCCAGGGGTGATGCCCAGGGCCAGGGGCTGCCATGGCTGGCCTCAGCAGTGCCAGGGTGAGATTTTTGCCCATGTTTCTCCAGGACAGTGCTGGGTGTCTGCCAAGGTGGATGCCAGCGGCTCCCGGGCACTGAGTGGGCACTTTATACCTGCAAATCCCTTGGCAGGCACTGGGAAAATCCTCCCCTGGGAAAGGTGGGAGAGGGTCAGAGCTGGCAGAAAGGAGGGTGAGGAGGGTGGCAGAGGGGGCAAGGAGCTCTGTGGCAGAGTATCCCATCCACGATGGGTACAGCCTGCTCCCAGCAGGGCAGCAGCACTCCTGCAGGGGGGAGCAGCAGTGGGGGCCCTGCAGCGCAGGGAGCAGGGAGGGCAGAGCCTCAGGCAGGCAGGTGCCCTCTGTCACCCCTCACAGCTGGCCTGGGGGGTCCCGGGGGTGTTGCTGGCGGCCGTGGGAGAGTTGCTGAGCCTGTGCTGATGGCCAGGCACAGCCCCAGCCCTGCGTGTGTCAGGACAGCAGCAGCACGTGCTGCTGGCTCTGTACCCCAGCGTGGCCTCTTACCCAAATACCAGCCACTGCCCAAGGGTTTGTGCCCCTCCTGACCCGGGGCAAAGCAGGGGAAAGGCCTCTGGGGCCGAGGGGGAGGCAGAAACAGAGCGTCCCTGTGTCCCCTCTGTGCTGCTTCAGCAGATGTCAGCACAGGGAGCAGGAGGAGGTCACCCAGGGATCACATCTGGGCATTTTTTGGGTTGCTGACAGTCCATGCATCGGATGGTGCCTGAAAAGGGAATGAGAGGAGAAGGGGGAGCAGCCCCAAAAGGCACGGGGAGGTCTTTGGTGCTGTGGTCCCTGTGGGTCACTGGCAGGAGCAGTGGGGACACTCTGGGGGGCCAAGGACCTGTCATTCCAAGTGGCTTTTTCATGAGCCCCGTGCCTGTCCTGCCTGTCCCTGTATGGGGACAGCAGCCTGGGGTGTGAGAGCCCTCGTGTCCCTGGTGTCCCTGCAGCCACCAGGCTCAGAGCAGGGACTGTCACCACGGTCCCTGCTGGGGGATGCTCCTGGGGCTGTGTCCCACCCTTCCAGTGCCCAGACAGGGTGGGTACAGCAGGAGTGCCAGGCACGTTCCCAGTCCCCTCCCAAGCAGGTGGCACAGTGGGCACCAGGCTGCCTTTGCTGCTGCCACCACTCCACCCCATTGTGCCCAAGGAAGATGAGGCAGCCCCAGCAGACCCCACAGCTTGGGAGACCCTTCAGAGGGCCCAGTAGCAGTGTGGGGAGCAGGACTGGTGCTGCTGTGGGTCCAGCAGGGATGATGAAAGGCTTAACCCTCTCCTGGCACTGCCAGCCTCCAGCTTGGATGGATGGAGCAGGATGGGATGGAGCAGGATGGGATGCAGCAGGATGGGATGGAGCAGGATGGGATGCAGCAGGATGGGATGGAGCAGGATGGGATGGAGCAGGATGGGATGGAGCAGGATGGGATGCAGCAGGATGGGATGGAGCAGGATGGGATGGAGCAGGATGGGATGGAGCAGGATGGATGCAGCAGGATGGGATGGAGCAGGATGGGATGGCAGCAGGATGGGATGGAGCAGGATGGATGCAGCAGGATGGGATGGAGCAGGATGGGATGGAGCAGGATGGGATGGCAGCAGGATGGATGCAGCAGGATGGGATGGAGCCAGGATGGGATGGCAGCAGGATGGGATGGCAGCATGAGGGATGCAGGAGGATGGATGGAGCAGGATGGGATGGCAGCACAAGGGATGCAGCAGGATGGGATGCCTGGAGTTCTGTCCTGCTTGGCCCCATCTCAGTGGCACTCGGTGCCAGCAGTGAGGGGATGGCTGCTGTCAGTCCCAGGCTGGTGCCAGCAGTGGGGGGATGGCTGCTGTGAGTCCCAGCAGGGTCACAGCCCAGCCTGGCTGTCTGGCTGTCCCTCCTTTTCACCCCTTTGTCCCAGATGTGCTGCTGGAGGCACGCAGGCCTCCTGCCAAAGGATGGGTGGCTTTCCTGTGGCTTCCCTGCCACCAGAGCCCGGGCATGGCTCCTCACCCAAGGCAGCCACGGTGCCAGTGCTCAGCCTGGCTGCACTTGCTGTCTCCCTGGCACTGCAGGCAGGGGATTGTCTGCCAAGCACCGGGGTCACACCAGGATTTGTCTCTGCTGCACATCCCAGAGGAGAGGAGGTGGAGGCACCCATGGCTCCCTGCCCCTCCTGCCTCTCTGCTCCAGCTGTGGCTGGCTTGGTTGAGGAAGATCCCTGATTTTGGCAGTGGGGAAGCCACAGGAAAGCCTCCCATCCTTTGGCAGAAACCTGGGTACCCTCACCAGGAGCAGGGGACCCCCTTCCCAGCCAGGCAGGAGCTGCTCATGCCAGCACAAGGAAACCCTTGTGGGATGCAGGGTGGGGGATTCAGACTCAGTCTCATCTCTCAGGGAAAAGGTTTGTGGATTATTTTATGCTCTGCAGCCAGTTTGGGCCAGGGTGAGCCTGTGGATGTGTCCAGGCAGCCCCAGCCATGGCTGAGGGGAGCATCAGTGCAGCCCCTGGCTCCTCTCACACCAAAGGCAGCAGCTGCAGGATAATAAATGAGCAGTCTATATTTAGAGCCTGTGTCTGGAGCAGCGTCACGGCGTTGCCAGAGGGTTTTACCATTCACCACAGGCAGGTTTCCCTGCTCCTCCAGCTCCATGCCACCTCTGCAGAAAAGCTCATCAAAGACATCCAGCTGGAAAAGCACCCCGAACAGAAAAACTGATACCTGCACAAAATCTCAGCACCCACCGAGGGATGACAGAGCAGAGCATTCCAGGGAGCCTTGGAAGGAGCTGGCCTGGGGCCATTTCCTTTGGCAAGGGCTTTATTTTGTCGCACAAAATTTCGTAGTAAAGAAAACAGGGATGGAGCCATACCTTGTGCCACCCCAGCCCCATGTCAGCTCCTGTGCCTGCCCTGCTGGTGCAGCCAGGACAGCTCTCACCCCATGGAGCTGCTGGTCCCTGTGGTCCCTGGATCCCCCAGCAGCCTGGCTGTGCCACTGCAGCTGCCAGGAGCAGCTGGGCTGGGGAGGGGACAGTTCCTGATGGAGCTGGGGGTGCTGGCAGTGCCTGGGAATCCGTGTGGAAATTCCAGGAGAGCTGGAGTGTTGTGCAAAGAGCCCTGTGCAGAGCCAGGCTGTGCTTTCCTGGCAGCCCAGAGTGCCTGGCTGCCACTGCCTTCGGAATGAGGGGATTTGCATGAAGGTTCCTGGTGCTCACATCTGGGATTTTCCCCGTGTGTTGCAATGTCAGAGGGTGTTGGGAACAGATGCTGTCCACTGCTGGCTCCTCCTGGCCTGGGGAGGGTTTCTCCAGGCAAAGCCAAACACTGAGCCCTTGCCATGAGCTGTGAGTGTGGCAGCTGGGACAGCTCGTGACAGGAATGTGACCAGCTCTGCCCAGGCCTTCCTTTGTGGCTCACAGCACCAGGACTTTTTCCCTGCTCCCTTCCTTCCACAGGAAGTCTTTTGCTTGGGTTCCTGCACCTCCCAGGGATGGGAAATGCCAAGGTGAGCACAGTGCTGGGTAAAACTCACCAGCACACAGCCCCTTCCCCTGCCTGCACAGCCCCACATCCCTGCTCCCAGCTGGGCACTGTGGGAGTGGGGCTGCCCCTGCATCCCTGGCAGTGCCCAAGGCCAGGCTGGATGGGGCTTGGAGCACCCTGGGATGTGGAAGGTGGAACAAAACCTTTCATGTTCCCTCCCAGTGCAAACCAGTCCCTGATTCTGTGCAGGTTCACAGCCTTCCCTGTGCCCGCCCGTGGTGCCAGCTGTGCCTTGGCAGTACAGGGACACCTGAGGACACCCCAAGGACACCCCACTGGCAGAGCTGGCTCACAGCTGAGCTGGGGGAGAGCAGCACTTGGTGCTGGGGGTCAGTGAGCCCCTGCCTGCCCCCCACATCCCAGGACACCCCAGAGCACCCCAGCCCCTTACCCAGAGCAGCGTGGGGACAGAGGCACCCGCAGAGCTTGGGCAGCTGCCCAGGGCACTGGCAGCCGTTTGGGAGGAGGAGGAGGAGGAGGAGGAAGGCACCTGACTGCCAGGCAGGAGTCCAACTAGTTGAAACAGCTCCCGTTGTGGTTTGCATAACCCAGCCTGGCTCGGCCAGCTCTGGGTACACACGGTGTCACCTGGTCCCCAGGCTGGCCCTGGGGCTGGCTGGGCAGGCTGAGGGGCTTCCTGCCTGGTGCCCACCATGCCCACCGTGCCCTCTGTGCCCTGCTGTCAGGCTGGCACGGGCAGGGCTGGCTGTTCTCCTCCAGTGCAGCCCCAGCTGTGGGGCTGTGGCCCAGCAACGTCCCCTCGGTGCCACGCCAAGCACAGCCCTGGTCCCGCTGCCCTGCCTCCCTGCAGGACCCTCCAAGGTGACCCTGCAGGCTCTGACAAGGGCTCCTGGCCACGTCCCCACATGGCAGCCCCTGCCACGGGGGCAGCAGAGGCAGAGGGATGGATAAGAGCGGGTGGATAAGAGCGAGGCAGGGCTGGGAGCTGGAGCTGCTCACATCTCACATGACTGGGGAGCTGCTGCCAGGCTCTGGGGCCATGCAAAGTGCATGAAGGTGGCACACCAAGCCAGCCCTGAGCAGCCTTAACCCCTGCCAGCCCTGCACGGGTTTCAGACCACCTGGCATGTGGCACTGCCAGGCTAGAGGTGCCTTCCCCTGGCTCTGATGGCCCCAGCCCAGGGGTGGCTGCTGGGTCAGAGCAGTTCTGTCACACCCAGAGCTCAGGGCTGGCTTTCAGGCCAGCCTGCCCTGGGGTCTCTGGCTTTCTGTTGATCCCTGGATTAGCTGGGGTCAGAAACAGGGGGGGACAAGGCTTGGGGGCAGGCAAGCTCAGGGCAGGGTGGCACAGCACGTGGAGCAGTTAAAGGATCTGGTTCAGTGTAAGAACTTGAGCTTGTGGGCTTCACCCCAACTGGTTTGGGAGGAGCAGAGGGGCCCCCAACTGGTTTGGGAGGAGGAGAGGAGCCCCCAACTGGTTTGGGAGGAGGAGAGGGGCCCCCAACTGGTTTGGGAAGAGCAGAGGGGCCCCAGCTGCTGCCTCAGGGAGCGGCCAGACCCCTCCTCTCATGCCATGTTGGAGCCTGCCTGGGGTTTTGGGGAGGGGAAAGGTGTGGTCCCTCACAGGAGAGAATTTGGAATAGAACAAAGCTTTGTGGATGTGGGTTTGCATGTGCTCCTGAAGCAGCTTCTTGCCCTCATAGGGGTTTTCTATCTGGAGATCTTGGAGCCGTTTCTTTCCAGGGTGAGTCAGTTGTTTGCAGAGTAGGAAGCCCGAGGAAAGCAGGTTGGCAGCAGCAGCTCCAGGCTGTGGCTCCCAGAAATGCTTCCTGCAGAGCCAAAAAGCAGGGGCAGAGCCCAGCCCTGGGGCAGGTGGCCAGGCTGGGCCAGCTGACAGTGCCCGGGTACAGACCCGGACACAGCAAAGCCTTGTGCAGCCCCAGGAAATCCCCAGAGCAAACACAGCACAGATTGTGCTGCTGTGTGCCCAGCCTGCCCAGAGCTGCTGCTCAGGGTTCTCACCTCCAGCATCCACCTGGGAGCGTGTCCCTGCATCCCCAGACCTGCTGGGACCTGCTCTCCTCCCACCTTTCCCTCAGAACTGGAGTGGTGTCAATACTGAGAATCACTTTATGCCAGGGACTCCTGATGCCCACCTGGAAAATACCAGCTGGCAGCACTGCCCCTCCCCAGCAGCTTTCTGGGCACAGAAGGGTCAGAGCAGAGGTGACCACACTGGGTGGTGACAGTCCCCTCTGGCCAGGACACCTGCAGAAAATGGGCAATAATTTATTTGGGTGTAGCAGGATGGGGGAGCAGTGGGAGCCCCTGATTCAGGAGCAGAAGAGGGGGGGACTCACCTCTTGCTGTGCCCAGGTGATGGGGACAGGGAGGTGCAGGGTGCCAGGTTTGTGCAGGGCAGAAGCAGGAGCTGGCATGGGCAGTGCAGCAGTGAGGGGTGGCCAGCAGTGCCCACCCACCCACCTGGCACCCACCTGGCACAGCTGGGGCTTCCAGCAGCACTGGGCACACCTGGGCAGGCTGGGCAGGGGGTAAGGACAGCTCTGGGTGGTTGGGGGGTAAGGACAGATGTGAGTGGTTTGGGGGTAAGGACAGATGTGAATGGTTTTTCCCCTTGCACAGAGTTTTTCATCCTTGTGCATGCAGCTGAAAACTTCATTTTCACGTGGGAGCCGGGCACAGTGGGGGCTCCCACAGCCCCCATGGCAGCAGGGCCAGCTCAGCCCGTGGCCAACAGCAGAAGGGCTCCTGCAGGGTCCCACTGAGGCTTGGTGCTGGTGGCTGAGCCCCAGCAGGGCAGGGCTGTCCCTGGGCTGGCTGTGAGGTCAGGCTAATGCAGGAAGATCCTCCTTGTGCCTTCTTAACCCCAGCGTGAACCCTCCCCGTCTCCTGCCTCGGCCTGATTAGCACTAAGAGGCTGCTGGTGGCACCAGCAGTGCCAGCCCACGGTGCCTTCCCTGGCAGGGGCACCTGAACCCCCTCAGAAGCAGCAGGGTGGGCAGGAGCTGGGCTTTCCCCGGGCAGCAGGGGACACCTTGTCCAGGCAGCCCCTGCTCTCAGCAGAGCACCAGCGAGCTGTGAAAGCGCTGCTGTGCCCTGGGGAGGTGAAGGCTGTCCTGCAGGTGATGGGGACAGAGCTGGCAGCGGGTGACAGCTGGCAGGGGGTGACAGCTTCTCTCCAGCTGCTTGTCAGGTGTGAAAGGGGCAGGGCTGGGCCCGGTGTGACACGGTGTAACCTCAGCTCTGTCACACGGGCTGACTCCAGAATGTGCTGGCAATTGCAATCCCAGCCCTTGCCCAGCTGGGCAGGGAGGCTGAGGCAGTGCAGGGATTGCCAGGCTGTGGCTGTGGCTCCTGGAAAGCCAAGGGCAGCTCTGGCAGCCTGGGAGATGCCAAGGCCGTGCCTGTGGGTGGGGAGCACGGCTGTGGCTGGCCTTGGTGGCAGCAGGCAGTGATGTCCCCAAGGGCAGGGGCTCTGAGTGCCACCACAGCTCCGTGTGACAGTGGAGGGGCAGTTGGTGCTTCCATCTGGGATTTGCTCTGGAGCTGGCTGGGAGGGGTGAGGAGCTGTGCCAGGCTGAGCAGTGCCCCTGGAGCTGAGCTGGGCTTTGGTGTGCCAGGCTGTGCCATGGCAGGATGTTTGCAATGTCCTCTGGGCAGAAAGGGCCTGGTGGAGCCCTGTCAGCCTCTGAGCCGGGCACCAAACCTCCCCAGGGCAGGGGCAGGGGCAGGGCTGCTCCTCCTCGCTGGGCTCCCTGTGCCCACATCACTCATGGGGCTGCTGGCTGCAGGGACATCAGAAGAGGAAGCTCTGAAAATAATCACCCCCTCATGCTTTCCTTACCAAAGGAGGGAGTTGCCATCGAGGGGAATTCTTGTGACCAGCAGAGCTGGCTAACAGTCAGCTCCTCAGTGAGTCAGGGCTTGTCCCCATCATGGCACAGCCAGTCCCCTGTGCTGCCAGCCTGGCTCCCAGGGCTGCACAGCCTTTCCTGCCCCTCAGTGCTGTGTGAGTGGGAGCCATCCCAGGAATTTCAGTGTCTCAGTGCTCTGCTGGCCTCAGCCACAGTCCCCACTGCTCCCAGTCCCACTGGGCATCCCCTCAGGGCTGCAGGGGGGATGTGCCACCTCTTGGCCTGTCCTTGTCCCACACAGGCTGGAGGACACCCCACAGAAGGAGGAGAGGGGTGCTGGGGGAGGCCTGCCTGCTCCTGCTCCTGCTCCTGCCCCTGTTCCTGCTCCTGCCGCTGTTCCTGCTCCTGCCCCTGCCCCTGTTCCTGCTCCTGCCCCTGTTCCTGCCCCTGCTCCTGTTCCTGTTCCTGCCCCTGCTCCTGTTCCTGCTCCTGCCCCTGTTCCTGCTCCTGCCCCTGTTCCTGTCCCTGTCCCTGCTCCCTCCCTGCCTGTCCCACGGCCAGGGGCTCCCCTGGCAGGGCTGGCAGCTGATGGCACATTTCAGTCCCCACTGTGCTCTGTGCCCAGCTTGTGCCAGCTGCTGTCCGTTGCTCCTGCCTTTGCTCTGGGGAGATAAAAAGGAATTTCCTAGAAAACCCCAGCAGTGTTCAGCCTGGTGTGTGTGCCCTGCCTGGCTGGTGCCATCGAGGGGTGGCAGGGAGCTGGTGCCAGGGACAGGCTGGCAGCAGCCACTGGCACAGGTGTGTTTGGTGGTGGATGGGGTTTGCCAGGCTGGCTGCTGGCAGCGTGGGCTGCCATGGGGTGCTGCAGCTTGGCCCCTGCAGGGTGAAGCTCTCACACTTGGGCAGGCACAGTTCTGAGCACGCTGAGGGTGCCCAGGTGTGCTGGCACTGCCTGGCCAGCTCTGGCTGCCCACAGGGGCTCTTTCCATTAGGTGGTGTTGAGAGAGGAGGTGTTCCTTGGAACAGCCTGTTCCTGCTCTGTCTGCTCCTTGCATGGGGCACCACCTGCCCTTGCCTTGTGCTGGGGGTGCTTCAGGGTCTGTGGGGGCTGCAGGGCAGCTCTGGGCTGGTCCTGGAGCTCAGGCAGAACCAAAGTGGACTCTGTAATCTGGAGCCTGAAGAAATGAGCTGAGTATGGAATGAACATGCAGCTCTGTAACCTGTGATACGCTTTGCTGTGCCCTTCTTCCTAAACCCGACACACCTTTGTTTGAAGTATTCCAGCAGAATGTTGTTTATCCAGGGCATTATTACCAGTATCTCAGGCTCCTTTTTTCTGTCCTGTGACTCAAGGACAGTTTAGTGCAATTTCTTCCATCTTTCCTGCATATCAAAGTTATCCTGGCAAGTTCATGTTTATTGTTTGTGGTTAATGTTTAATATTTCCCATTACTGGCATCTCCTGGTTGATCTTAATTACACCTTCTAATGTGAGACAAAAGTCAAGGAATGAGACTGTGCTCAGCCTGGGGCTCAGAGCCTGGCACTGGGCTCCCCTTTTCCCACCCAGCACCCCTTTTCCCACCCAGCACATCTCAGGCTGGGTTGGTGGGGCAGCTGCTCCACGTGTGCCACTGAATCACAGAATCATTTCAGTTGGAAAAGACTTCTGAGGTCATCAGGTCCAACCTTTGAGTCCAAGCTCTGAGTCCAGGCTGTGTTGGCACAGCGTGCCCAGCGTGGGCAGCTCCCACGTGCTGCACCCAGAGGGACCAGCAGAAGTGGCTTTGGAGTGGCTCAGGAGGAAGAAGGAGCTGCTGTTTGCTCAGTCCAGGTTTTAAATGAGGTTTTGCCTCTTGCTGGCTGGGCTGAATCGTTAAAACGGATTAGCAGAAAGTTCAAAAAAGTAATTAAAAATTAACAGGGGGCAGAGGGCAAAATGCCTGGCAGGACAGAGAGGTGTCTCTGCTCTGTGCAGCCTGGGAGGTTCCTGTGGGCCTTCCCCCCAACCTGGGCAGGGGATGAGGGCCCTGCCTGTGCCTGTGCTCCCTGTGGGTGCAGGCAGGGTCCCCTCACCTCCAGGGACCTTCAGGCTACCACCTGGGGCTCTCAGGCTATAAATATTGGGGGTGTCAGGGGGTGACAGGGCCAAGGCACAACCCGACACCGCCTCTCCCTCATTCACAGTGACATTTTGTCAAATGCCACTGGGCAGGGGGGTTGCTTATCTGCTGGCACACACTCTGGTGACCTTCACCGCTCTGGCCAGGTGCCTCCTTGCTGTATTTACACTTATTTATAGCTGTCTCCTCCATTCCCACCTCTGCCCTCCTCCCTGGTGCTGGAGCCAGGCTGTGCCCCACATCCCTCCTCCCTCTGGGCTGGCACAGAGCTGGCACATCCTTGGGCATGATGAGGGGCTGGTGCTGGTGGGTGACACCACGGGGGCCGTGTCCCCTGGCTGGGAGCTGTGGGGACAGCAGGGTGCAGCCCTGGCTTGGTCCCAGTGTGGGTCGTGCCCCCAGAGCCTCCTCACTCTGCTCTCTGCTTCTGGGGCAGCTCAGGAGGGAGCTGGGGGTCTGCAGGCACCAGCCCTGCCTGAAAGGGAGAGTGGCTGTGCCCAGTGCTGCACCAGGCAGCCCAGTGTGGAACCAGCCAGTGTCACAGCAGCCCAATGCCACACCAACCAGTGCCACACCAGCTCAGTGCCACACCAGCCAGTGCCACAGCAGCTCAGTGCCACAGCAGCCCAGTGCCACACCAACCAGTGCCAAGCAGCCCAGTGCCACACCAGCCAGTGCCACAGCAGCTCAGTGCCACAGCAGCCCAGTGCCACAGCAGCCAGTGCCACAGCAGCCCAGTGCCACACCAACCAGTGCCACACCAACCAGTGCCACACCAGCTCATCACACCAGCCCAGTGTGGAACCAGCCAGTGTCACAGCAGCCCAGTGCCACACCAACCAGTGCCACACCAACCAGTGCCACAGCAGCCCAGTGTCACAGCAGCCAGTGCCACACCAACCAGTGCCACAGCAGGCAGCCCAGTGCCACAGCAGGCAGCCAGTGCCAGCCCCCTGGTGCCAGCCCGTCCCAGGAACACCCTGCTGTCTCCCTGCAGGGCTGTAATCCCCGTTTGAAGCAGTCTGTGATTCTGGATTTCCCTGATAAGCCCAGACAACTCTGCAAAACCCCTGCCCAAGGATTTTCTTTCCTTTCCCGAGTCCTGCTGAGGGTGAGGAGGGAGAAGCTGCCCTGGGGCCGGGGCAGGGCTGGTTGGGAGCAGCACTTGGTGTTCTCAGCATTTCTCACCTGCTGCTGCTGTGGGTGCCAGCCTGACTCTGCTGGCTGCTGTGGGGCAGTGCCTGCAGCTCGGGTGGATGGATATTTATCCCTTAATACCTTGGGCAGGCTCCTGGCTCTGCAGGGAGGAGCTGAGTCACTGTTTGCTCCCAGTGAGGAGTGGGCTCTGCTGTCCCTGGCTGCTTCCCTCGGCCCCTCTGAGGTGCTGCCTCTTTGCTTCCCTTTTCCCATGGCACAAGAGTGACAGGGCACCCCTGTCACAGGGGCAGGATGCAGGATGAGGCTGCTGGAAGGTGCTGCCCCTGGCCAGCAGCACTTCAGAGGCTGTCCCTGTGCAGGCTGAGTGAGCACCAGCCCCGTGTGCCATCCCCCTGTGCCCACAGCCCAGGCCAGAATTCTTGGCCCTGACTTCAAGGGGTTGGACCCAGGGTTTGTGCAGATAAGGGTAATTTCTGGCAGGGCTGGAGTGAGACAGGAGAGCACCTGCAGGGCTCTCTGTCACGGTCACTGCGCTGTCCCCAGCTCCTGAGGCAGCTCACAGAGCACACAATGAGCTGAGCCCTTGCTTGCCCTGTTCAGGCTGCTGTTCCCTGGCAGCTCCTGCTCTCCCTGGGCTCACGGATGCAGCTGACCCCAGGCAGCCTCTCCAGTCCTGCTGACTGCAGGGGTTTTGTTTGGGGAGCCCAGGTTGACACTGAAAAAGAGGAAAACATTTCCTGTCTCGTTAATCCAGTGTTTGAATTAGAGTTGGGCTTGGGGAGGAGTCTGGTGTCTCCTCAGAGATAAGACCTCACGTGCCAGGGTTCACACTGCTCCAAAACAGAAGGACTGAAAGGGACATATCCCACCTGCTGTCCCCAGGGCGTCAGAGCCATCACTGAGCTGGGACATCCTGGGATGTGGCTCCAGCCAGTGGCTGTGGCTCCAGCCCAGGACATGTCCCCAGAGCTTCTGGGCCCACCAGAGACTGTGGCCTGCATTGAACACCCTCCCAATCAGGGAGATGGATCTAACCCTGTGCCAGCTCCTCGTGCTGCCTCTGCCCTGGGAAGGACAGACTGGGGACATGGCAAAGGGACAGGGAGTGGGAGCACATTGCACCCAGAGCCAGAGGGACGCTGACCCAGAGCACCCAGAGCCAGAGGGATGCTGGCCCAGAGCACCCAGAGCCAGAGGGACGCTGGCCCAGAGCACCCAGAGCCAGAGGGATGCTGGCCCATAGCACCCAGAGCCAGAGGGATGCTGGCCCAGAGCACCCAGAGCCAGAGGGATGCTGGCCCAGAGCACCCAGAGCCAGAGGGATGCTGGCCCAGGAGGCAGCAGGAGCTCTCCTCCCTGGAGCAGGGGCTGCTCAGACATGGCAGAGCTCTGGTGGCAGCCTTGCTGCAGCACAGCCAGGTGTCTGGGCTGGAGGATGCCTCCCAGGCTCTGAGCATGTCTCCATGGGTGTTTGCTGGCTGCACACCAAGAACCCATGGCTGATCTTCCTACAAAGTCCCGAGTAAAATTAGAACAAAAGTTCACTCCTCTCCCAAGGCAGCAGGAAGTGCAGAGGGTGGGAAAAGGGACAGTCAGAGCAGATGAGGTCCCGTGCCCACAGGCAGTGTCCCCATTGCTGCTGCCACCCCCGAGCTGGGCAGGGGCTGCCCCTTCCCCAGGCCTGGGAACAGCCCAGAGGGGCTCAGGGCCATGGGCTGGGAGTGGTGGGCTCCCTCTGGAGCCCAGGTCCTCGGTGGCTGGGCTGGGTAAGGGACACTGTCCAGCAGAGGGGACTGGCTGGGGTGCCCATCCAGGTGGCCCCACCAAGCAAAGGCTGTCCCCGTGTCTTTCAGTGAGGAGAGGAGGAGGCTCCACACAGACAGAGCTGAGGTTTGGGCATTCCTGGCCCGTGGGAGGCAGGAAGCTGGGAGCATCCCCAGCATGGCAGTGCCAGTGGCAGTGACAGTGACAGTGGCAGTGACAGTGGCAGTGGCAGGGCAGTCCTGCCCCCAGTGCCCAGAGAGGGCAGCTCAGCAGCCTTGGATTGCAGGGGTTTATTTTTACCCAGCCCTGTTGCCAATGGGGACATGTCACATCTGTGGAGTTGATCAAAAGACATCCCGAGCACTGGTGTCAGCTGCTCCTTGTGATCTCAGCACCAGGATCTTTTCCCTTGTGGCATATCAAAAGGAGCAGGAGAATTTGGCTGCTCTGCTATTTTTAATTGCACGCACACACGCACACACAGACACACGTATAGCTGTGTATGTATGGCTTGGCTAAAAATAAAAACCTGTGCCTGTGTTCCCATGGGAAGATTTGGGGAGAAGGGGGAGACAAAGTTGTCACAAGACTTTTTCTGGAGCAGGGACAGGAAGGCAGGGACAAGCCGCAGCAGGTAAGGGACACATCTGAAAGGCCAGAGGACATCTGATCCCAGAGCAGTCTGGGCAGAGGGACAGAACAAGGGGGAAGGCAGCATCTGTGTCCCCCAGAGCTGGCAGTGGGGACTCCTGACCTGCTGCATGTGCTCTGACACCTGGGAACAGAGGTTTTTGCAGGACAGGTTAGAAAATCCCCATCCCTGGGGGCCCAGTGAGGAGTTTCAGCTCCCAGAGCCCCCAGGGGTGCCCAATACTCTTTGTGGCACCACACTTGTGGGATCTACCTGATACACATCCCTCCAGCAAAAAGGTGAAGGGAGGGTGCTGGGAGAGCATCCCCAGAGCAGGGGCAGCTCCCAGAGCTTTGTCTGGGGCTCCCTGCATCCCCTGCAGCCCCTGGGCATGGCTGGGGCATGGCACTGGCTCACCTTCAGGCCATAAAACCACTCTCCCTGCCCTTGCTGTGCCCTCCGAGGTGCCCTCCCTGTTTTCCACCTCCCCTGGGATGGGGCAGGGTGGGAAGCAGGTGGGAAATGCAAAAAGGGAGCGAGTGTGTGCCCAGGAGTGTCCTTTGGAGTGTCCTGGATGTGGTGGGGAGCGTGGCAGACAGGCTCCTCAGCCTGGGGGAACACAGCCAGTAATCCCAGATTATCCCAATTTGAAAAGCAAAAAACGAGAAGAGAAAGAGAGAAAAGCTGTCTTTCCCATTCCTGCAGCTGGGTTTGAAATCCCTTTTCCTTCCCACTGAGTGATGGAGGAGACCCTTCCAGGGTGCTTCAGGAGGAGGGGCCCCCATGCTCCCCCACAGCCTCCCTCACATGCTCAGATGTTTGCCTGCTCCAAAATCCATTTGCTCTGTAAATAAACTTGCTTCCCTCACTGCCAGAAGCCTCCCCTTGGGCAGGCAGTGCTGGGAGGAGTCTCACCAGACCCTTCCCTGTGTTTTACCCTGACACTGAGGCAGAACCAGGCACGGTGCAGATGCCAGGGCGGGCAGTGGGTGCTGGTGCCAGCCCCAGCTCCCTCGGGCACTGGGTGCAGCTCTGGGGTTTCGTGGCTGGAACCCAAGTGGGGCAGGTGCCAGCTCCTTTCTGTGGTTAAATGGAGATTTTTAGCTCACATCACCCTGAGTGCTCTCAGACATCCATTCATTTCCATGCTGTCCTCACCCTGCAGGGAGCAGGGAGCAGCTTTGGGCTGCCTTGGTGGTGCTTTGGGATCTGCAGCTTCCCTGAGGGGTGTCCTGAGTGCTCCAGGGCCATGTGGTGGGACAGGGTGAGCAGCAGCTGTGAGGCTGGCCCTGTGTGCTGCTGTCCCAGGTGTCCTGTGCTGATCCCCAGGCCACCACTGGATGTCACTTTTAGGGCACCAGGGGCAGGAATTGCCCCTACCATGACTGTGCTGTGGCTGTGCTGTGCCCTGACCATCTGCTCACTGGGAAGGGATGAGGCTCTTCCCAAGCAGCTCCAGCTGTGGCACAGCTGGGACACCAGCGGGGGTGTGCTGGAGCTGTGGGGCTGCACCAGTGGCCAGTGCCAGGCTGAGTGGGTGCAAAGGTGCCCACCACACCCTGCCAGTGCCTGGACCTGTGTGGGAAGAGGGGCTGGAGCAGGACTGGGTGGATCTCTGGGTGACAGGGGGGGATGCTGCTGTCCTCAGTGCCTGCTCCTCTGGTCTCAAGCATTTCTCTCCTCTCCTGTGTGCAGTATGAGGTGTCTGGAGAGGAGCACCTCTACTCGGACTTCCCCGAGATCGATCTGTCCCAGCTGGACGCCGGCGACCTGGACTCTGCTGGCTGCTTCAATGAGCTGCACTGGGGAGGGGAGCACTCAGAGACCGACTCCAGCCAGTACAGCACCGACGACTCCGAGCTCTTCCAGGTACCCCATCCCCCCTGGGTGCAGGCAGGAGGGAGCACGGAGCTCTCCAGGCACCCCAGGATGGAAGCAGGGGGAGAGGGAGGCTGGCAGGAGGGAACACACACAGGACTATTAATATCTCCTCCCCAGCTGATTAGTGCTCCATTAATTTGTGCACCGGCTCTAAATGGGGCAAGCGGAGTAGGGCTAATGAGGAGGAGGAGGAGGAGGAGGAGGCTGCTGAGGCAGCCCTCCTGTGCTGGATTATTCACTGGAACTGCAGCCGGGGTGCAGCGTGTCCTGTTCCATTCCTGGAATGCCAGGGCGGCAGTGCGGGGGTCTCAGCACTGGAAAGTTCCCTTCCCAGGAGCTGGAAGCAGCCCCTTCACCCTGTTCCTTCACAGGAACCATCCCCTTGCTCTGTTCCTTCACAGGAACCAGCCCCTTGCTCTGTTCCTTCATAGGAACCAGCCCCTTGCTCTGTTCCTTCATAGGAACCAGCCCCTTCACCCTGTTCCTTCACAGGAACCAGTCCCTTCACCCTGTTCCTTCATAGGAACCAGCCCCTTGCTCTGTTCCTTCACAGGAGCCAGCCCCTTGCTCTGTTCCTTCATAGGAACCAGCCCCTTCACCCTGTTCCTTCACAGGAACCAGCCCCTTCACCCTGTTCCTTCACATGAACCAGCCCCTTCACCCTGTTCCTTCACAGGAACCAGCCCCTTCACCCTGTTCCTTCATAGGAACCAGCCCCTTGCTCTGTTCCTTCACAGGAACCAGCCCCTTGCTCTGTTTTCCCAGCTCTGGCAGCCCCTCTGTCCCTGGGGTCCCTGTGTTCCTCTGCTCGGCTCTGGGCCGGGATGGATCCGTGGCTGTGCCAGCACGGTGCAGAGCTGGGCCAGGGGATGCTCCTGGGCCAGGGGATGCTCCTGGGCACAGGCAGGACTGCTCCATGTCCCTCTGCCCCTGTCTCTCATCTCCTGGAGCTGTGAGGGCAGGGCAGGGCTGTCTGACAGCACAGCCAGGCTGGAAGCAGGGAGATGCAGAGGGGACTGGGCACAGAGCAGGCTGGGCAGCCCCCTCGCCCTGCCCAAGCTTGTGCCATGCCCTGGATGTGCCTGTCCTTGGGGCTGGGGTCTCTGTGCCCTCCTAACCTTTACCCCCTTGCACAGGAGGTTGTGACCCCCTGGTACCAGCTAATCACCAACCCTGGGTTACATTTTGGGAGGAGGATTATTTCTATTTAAACAAGGAGATGAGAAAAAAAAGCCTCAATATTTTCTAACCTGCCCATAAAATAACAACCCTCTGGCTTTTATGCTGGGCTGATGCTGTGCTTGAAAATGGTCCAGTCCAGCTGAGGGACCTTCATCACGAGATGCATATTTTCCATGAACTTCCTGGGGAAAAGATAAACAGAAAAGAAATGCAAAAGCCAGGCCGATGAGGAGCAGTGGAGTATGATGAAATGTATCCCACTGAACTTGTATGCACAGCAATCTCGTGCCAATAACAGGAGGAAAAGAAACTGAGCCAAAAATGGAGCATCCTGCTGCCTTTCCCTGGAGCCTGCTCTAGGAACTGCGAGCAAGGTTAGGGCATGGAACAAAAGATGTTTAATTTTCAAACAAGAGGAGAGAAACACAGGAGGCTGTGTGCAGGCAGCAGTCCTGCCTGTGAGCTTGACTTTACCCCCGTGCTAATTTTATCACTGATGGTAGCCTGCCTCTCCTTGGACATGGTTTACATTCAGATTGTGATGGAGGAGGACCAAAAAGAAGGAGCTGCTGGCTCACTCCAGCCATTCCTCAGCTTCTGCATCCTCTCCTGGCCTTCAGCACTGTATTGCCAGACTGGAAGGGAACTCATGGGGCTGGGTGGGACTGGGAGGGCACTGGGAAGGCTGGAGGTGCATCAGCAAAGCCACGGCCCAGGAGAAAGGAGGGGCCCAAGCCAAGCTGGAGCAGTGGGCAGGGAGGAGGCGGGAGCAGCCCCTGGCCCTGGGTGAGATGGGCCTTGCACTACAGCTCCCCTGACCCAGTTTTGGGTGAACAGGGTGATCTGGGGTGCTGATGGGAGACTGGGGAGTGACTGGGGCTGTGCTCTGGACAGGATCTCTCACAGAGCACTGGGTGCACCAGTGTGGGAGGGCTGAGAGCCCCTGAGCAGCTGGAGGTGCCTGCGTTTGGGGGCTCTCAGTGAACACAAAACTCAGAGTGGTTCTTGTCACAAGCTGTGGCATCAGGCCAGTGGTGCAGCCCAGGCAGAGCTTCCCCTGTGCCCTCCTGGGAGGCTGTGCCCTCTTGTCCACTGGGCAGCCCTGGCTGAGCTCACAGCTCTTGCACTTGCAGAGTCAGGAGGATTTGGGCCAGGAGCTTTTTCCTGACAGATCCTTTATCTGCTGCTGTTTGCCTCATGGTGGGGTGGAGGCCCTGTGGGGAGAGAAGATGCTCTGGTTCATTCTTTTCCTGCTGGGGTGCAGGTGGACAGACGGACACTCCTCTCCCAGGTCTCACAGTGGGGTCCCTGGGAAGGGTGGGAGCTGGTGTGGCTCTGCTGGTCCCTGTCCCCCATCCAGCATCCTGGGGACCCTGTGCCCAGCCTAACCCCCTCTTTCTTCTCTGCTGCTCCTTTCAGATAATAGACAGCGAGAACGAAGCGCTGCTGGCAGCCCTGACCGAGACTTTGGATGATATTCAGGGAGATGACATGGGCCTGGCTGCCTTCCGAACTATGGAAGAGGGGGACACGCTCAGCCCTGCCACCACCTCACCTGCCCCCTCCCCCAAACCCACCGCCCCGGTCACGGGGGGCCCCCCGGCCCCCGAGGGTGATGAGCTGTCTCTAGTAAGAACCCACTTCCTACTGTTTAAGGTGGATTTGGATGAGCCCCAGATAAGCCGGCTGCATGGGTATGATAGGAAGCCAAGGTCTGAATTTTTTCATTCTAGGCTTAAAACTCTCTTTAACCGTCAATACCAAAGCATATTACTTGTATTGTATACGTATACATGTTCTGCATCATTGCTGTCACCTCCATCACCATCCTCACGGGAACCAGCTGTGTGTATACAAACCTACATGGGCGGGGTAGGGGCGGGTGCCAGAGGGCTGGGGGCGGCTTTGGCACACCCACACCTGCTTTTAACCCCACCTGCAGGCGTGGGGCTGCCCGGGGCTCTCCCTGGCTCATCCCAGCCCCGTGCCCACGGGCAGTGGTGGCTTTTCCCCCTGGCTCTGCCCTGGGCTGAGCTCCCTGCTGTCACAAGAGGGGCTTGCCTGAGGGTCAGCCCCTGCCCTCGGCTGTCAGTGGGAGGGTTTGACCCTCCCTGTGCATTCCATTCCTCGGGGGCTGTGTGGCCTCCAGTCCCTCCAGATTTGGTGGCTGGAGCATCCCCCTTGGTTCCCTGCAATACTGGGGCTCCATCCCCGCTCCCCTCCCTGAACTGGGAGCGTTTCCTGCCGTGCCCGGGAGGCTCCCTGGCACAGGACACCCAGCCTGCTCCCTCCTGCGGCTCACAGAGCCCCCAGCCCGGTCCCGGGGTGTCCCCACAATCCCAGCCAAGGGGAGGAGTGACATCCAGTGGTGACAGCGTGCATTTCCACCGCCCACGCCCCGCGCAGGGGTATATATCACACATGACCTATATGTGTATATATAGGATGTATACGTTGCAGGGGCGGGGGGGAACGGGAGCTGGGCGCTTCCACCCACAGGAGCCTCTCTCCTAAAGCCTCGGGTGCCCCGGCTGGCATTTCCTGGCAGACCCTGACCCGGGCACCCCTTTTCTGTCAGCCCCTAACCCCCCAGACCTGTCTCTCCTGCAGTCCCGGGTGCCTACGCAGTCGTCTTGCTGTTGAGCTGTTGTCGCCTCCGGTTGTTAGCGCCAACGGGCACAATCTCAATTGTTGTTGCTGGGTGTGGGGTCTGGGGTTTTTTTCCCTCCCCCTGTCCAAAATTGGGGTTGAGTAGAAGGATAAAGTGGTGGCCCTGCCATCAGAAGGGGTGGCACTGCGGGCGAGCTGGGGAAAACCCCGCTGCAGCACCCATGGGTGTGACACGGTGCTGGGGGAGATCCTGACAGATCCCACAGGGATTTGCATCTCCAAAGAGCCTTGAAAGCTCGTTAGTGAGTCGAGGCCCTCTCTGGATGTTTTGGCTAAATGAGCCTCACACGGGGACTCGGCGATCTGTCCAAACCCATCACTCACACCAGTGCAAAGCCTCTGTCACCTCAGGGCAGAGCTGATGGAGTGAGAAGCTGGGATGCCACGGCAGCTCCTGTGTGTCTGACCCGAGTGGGGTTGTCCCTGGGAAGTAAATTCCCTCCTGCACGCTGCCCCAGCCTGCCTGGGGATCCCTGGGCTGAATGCTGTGGGGACACCCTGACCCCCACAGGGCTGCACACAGCCAGGCACCTGCCCCACAGCCGTGTGGGGTGGGAACTGCTAACCCTAACCCTCCCTGTCTGATACTTTTTTGCCCCATTTTTGGGTGGGATGCTCGGGGATGGACGTGCTCACACATGAGCCAAGGGGTGTTTTCTCCTGCCCTCGCTGCGATGCCGACTCCTTTTCTTGCCCCTTCTCTCTGCAGCTGAAGAAGCTGCTCCTGTCTCCATCCCTTCCGAGCTGCGAGGCCCAGCGGGACGGGAGCGCCCGGCGCCCAGGGACCCCAAAGTCCCGGCCCCCACGGCCCTGCACTAAGGTACTCCCTGAGCCCCTGCAGCACACACACCTCCAGGGAGGTGCCTGCAGCACCCACCTCCTGGGAGCTGGCCCAAAGGACGGTGTTGGGGACTGTGAACAGCCTCTGGGCTGGGCAGGGCATTGGGAACAGGCAGGGACTGTCACCCACAGTGCTCCCTTCCCTGTCTGATGCAGTCTGGGCTCTGCAAAACTTTAGACTCTGTGCTGTGCTAAGAAGCACCTTGATCTCACTTGCACCCAGGGGGGTTTGGTCTCTCCCAACTTCCCTGAGCACCCCTTTGTGAAAACCCCATGTGCTCCATTTCTGTTCACCCCCTTGCCCCCCTCCCTGCTGACTCTCAGCCCAAGCCAAGGCCTTTGGCCAGGAGTCTCTGCCTGTTGTACTGCAGAGCCCACCCCAACACTTGAGCTGATCTGAAACCCGGCAGAAGGTGCCACCAGAGATTTTCCTGCTTTGCTAATGGTAATTGTGCAGTGCATTAGGCCTGGCCAATTAGATTGTGTGGGAAGAGCAGCAGATCCCTCCTGGGGAGAAGGAGCATCCCTGCCTGCAGGAGGGGCAGCACTCGGGGCATGGGGCTGACCCCAGGGAGGTCGGGGTGCTGGTGAGACACAGCTGGGGGGTGTGAGGGTGTGGGGGGGCTCTGTCACCCTCCCCCCAGGGTCGTGGCTGGGGGGCTCAGAGCTGACTCTCCTCTCTCCTCTCGGAAGGTGGAGGGTCCCCGGGACAGGAGGGCAAGCGTCCCGCAGGCTCAGAGCCGCAGCTGCACGGAGCTGCACCGGCACCTCACCTCCAGCACCTCCTGCTCCCAGACCAAAGCCCCCCAGGCACCTGAGGAGTGCCCCGGCAGCGGCCACCACCCGTCCCCAGGTGACTGCGCCCACCACGAGGACGACAGCGACTCCAGCGAGGACTCGCTGAGCTCCGGCGACTCAGCGGCCGCGCTGTCCTCGGCGGAGGACAGCCCGGGCAGCCAGTTCTCCTGCGAGGGGGAGCTGCACTCGGTGCTGGAGCTGATCCGCTACATGCACACCTACTGCCTGCCCCCTCGCAAGCTGCCCGCCCGCGACCCCGCCGAGGGCCGGCCCCAGCCCTGCAATAGCCCCTACAAGAGAGCCAAACCGGACTGTGCCCCCGGGCAGAGCCGGCCGGGCTGCGCCTGGCAGGCAGCTGGCAGCTGCAAGAAACCCGCAGCGTCCTTCTCCATCCTGAAGGAGCTGCTGGCGCGGGACCTGCTGTGCGATGTGAGCAAGCCATACCGCCTGGGCAAGCCCGTGTACGCTGCCCTGGCACGGCCGCCCGGCTCCTGCTCCCCCGTGCCGCCCGATGGGGACGATGCCAGCGGGACTTGCACGTCCAGAGCCAGAGCAGAGAGGGGCGAGCCCCGGCAGGGCCCCGAGGTGGAGGCGCCGCGGGAGCCGGGGGCCCTTGAGGACGATGCCGGGAGGCAGGAGGGGAAGGCGCCCCTCAAGCAGGACAGCGCTGTTTACACCGTGCGCCGCTCCAAGAGACTCAACCCCGAGCTCGGGCACTGGCTCTCCTTCCTTGAGGAGCCCCACGCCGAGCCCTCCGTGCCCCTGGGCTGCAGGGAGGCCGTGCCCTGCCCGGTGCTGGAGGGCTTCTCTGCCGAGGAGCCGGCGGCCGAAGTGGAGGTGGGGGGCACAGCCCCATCAGCAGAGCCCCAGCCCCTCTGCCTGGGCTCCCTGGGGGATGGAGAGGTGGCCACGGAGAGCCGGCGCTGTGCCCTCCTGGAGCAGACAGGTGAGGGCCCTGGGCACTGTCACTGTGCTCGCTGTCCCCGGCGTGCCCGTGCTGCCCGTGCCATCCCTGCCGTGGGCGAGTGATGCTGCCCGGGTGCTGGGCACTCAGCTGGCAGGAGAGCTGTGAGCAGCCCCCTGTGCTGCCTGGCTGTGGGGTCCCATGCATGGGCAGTTCTCTTTTGGGGTGCTTTTTCAATCCATGAGCATCTTCTGCCTCAGTTTGCCCATCCTTGTAATGAGGTGGAAGAGTTGGTGTGGCCATAACCCAGCAGGGACCAGGTTGCCCCATCCCTCCAGGTTTTTCCCTGTGGGTTCTCCCTGGGTCTGGGCTCTGGGGTTCAGCTGCAGTGGTGCCCCAAAGCCCCAGCAAGTTGCAAGTGCAGGAGTGGCTCAGCCCTGGCAGTGTGAGCTGTCCCTCTGGGGTGGGCAGAGCCCTCAGTGGGCACTGCAGGGGTACAGCCCCACTGGTAACCTGCTTCTCTCCTGCCTTTCAGAAACACCCAGGTGTCTCACGCTGTCCTTGGCACAAACGTAAGTGCAGGTGGGGCTGGATGAACCATTCTGGGGCTGGAAACTGCCTGGGGTTGTGTGGCTGGGCAGGGCCCCTGCAGGCAGCACAGGGAGCTGTGTTTGCAGAGCACAGGGAGCTGCCCTGCTGGGCACGGCGCTGTGGGGAGCCACAGGGTGCGAGGAGCTGGGAGAGTCCCATGCCCAGGGCAGGGCATTTTGTGTGTGCCCTGGAGCTGCTCACCCCACTGCCCTTGTGGGGTTACTCTGTTAGGCACCAGCCAAAGTGGGAGGCTTTGCTTGTGTGAAGTCTTTTCTCAGCTTGCTTTTGGGTTTTGGGGCTGTGTTCACTTAAACACTTTCCTGGTTTTTTGCTCTTCTCCAGTGACCCAACCTTTGGGAAGAGAAACTTTGAGCCAATGCTGACCGTGGAGCTGTGTGGGACAGCAGGTAGGACATGCTTTGAAATCTTTAGTTTTATAAAAATGTACTCTAGGAGGGAGTTCATTCACCCTAAATTTAGCCTGGAGGCATCATTCCAGCCTGCCCAGCCAAGGGGGCACCTTCATCCCCTTCACAGTGCAGACACAGGAGCCTGCTGTGCACTGCCACATCCGAGCACCAGGAGCAGCTCAGGGGAACGTGTTTGGGGTGGGAGGAGATGTTCAGGGGGGCTCTGCATGAGCCAGGAGGGAAGGGAGAGTCCTCTGGTCCCTCCTGGGATCAAGGCATCCTTCTTGTTCCCCCAGGTGCCACTGGATGAGGCTGTGGGGGCAGCCCAGGACAGGGGTGGGGCAGGGCAGGCCGGAGGGGGCAGAGCTGACTCCTGCCCTTTGTTTGGGGGGTCCAGGTCTCACACCGCCCACCACTCCGCCATACAAACCCGCCGAGGAGGACCTGTACAAGCCAGACATCCCCCAGGAGGCAGGGAAGGAGGAGGGGATGGCCCCCAGCCCCGGGGACGTGGCAGCCTCGCGGAAAGCCCCCAGGAAGCACCCGGAGAGGACGGAGCTGTTCGCCCACCTGAGCCGGGCGCGCCCGCTCCCCGAGCAGCAGGGCTTGCTCAAGCGGCCCTTCTCCCGCTCCTTCGGGGACCACGACTACTGCCAGGTGCTGAAACCCGAGCCTGCCCTGCAGAGGAAGGTGCTCAAGTCGTGGGAGCCCCCGAGCCAGGTGGAGACGGAGCACAAGAGGAGGGTCCCGGCCGCCCACTACCAGGGGCTGGAGCTCGGCAAGGACACGGGCACCGAGATGCTCTGGAAGGACGGCGTCAAGCAGCTGAGAGACCAGGAGATCAGAGCCAGCTTAACAAAGCACTTTGGCTTTCTGGACAGTGCCCTGGACGACGAGGACATGGTCTTCTGCAAGACCCCCGAGTACGACACGGTCTTCGAGGACAGCTGCAGTGAGAGCGGCTCCCCCGTGGAGGAGGATGAGGAGGAGGAGGAGGAGGAAGAGGAGGAGCACGGCGACTCCAAGCTGTGCCTGAGGAGAAGTGCCCTTTCCAGGAGCAGTTTGCATTACTGCTCCCGGAGCAGGTCCAGCTCGGGCTCCTCGTGCTGCCGGTCACGGTCACCTGCCAGCAGACGCACCTTCAGGTACGGGCACACGGGGACATTGGCACTGGTTGTGTCCCCTCAGTTTTCAGCATGATGCAGGGCACCCCCAGTGCTCTCTGCTCTGCTGGCACAAGAAGTAAAGATGCTAAATAATGAAAGAAAAACTGTGAAAATAATTGGTGCTGCAAGCAGTAAAGATGCTAATTAATGAAAGAAAAACTGTGAAAATAATTGGTACTGCATCAGCCATTGCTGCAAGTGTCAGCCATGGTCTGAGGAAGCAGTGGAGGACTGAAGCAGCCAGGGGGTTCCATGGGTGGCAGGACATGGGCTGGACCCAGGCCTGGGAAGGGGCAGCTGCTGGCTGGGGACACCCTGGCATCTATGAGAAGAAACTTTGCAGTGTCCTTTCCAGTGAGTCCAGACCCCAGTCTCTCCTTGGCTCCCAGTGCCCCCAAGTGCTCACCCACTCCTATAGGTGTCTCAGCTTCTCACTGATGTTTGAAGCTTTCCCAGCAGCTCCCCCAGCCCCAGGCTGAGCTCCTGTCCCTCCTTGCAGGTGTGAGAACAGCGAGCAGTGTCAGGGCAGCAGCGGGCAGCGGGGCCAGCTGAAGAAGAGACGGGAAAAGGCCATCGTAAGTGAGGGGGGACCCCACGGGGACACAGCAAGGCCAGCCCTCGGCTCATCTCCTGCTCCAAAAAGCAGCAGTGGAGCCCATTAGCCCTGGCTTCAGCATCCCTTGGTGCGAGGCCAGTGTTAAACAAGGACAGGGGGTGGTGGGGGGAGGAAAACCCAACATGCAGCAGAAGCCGCCAGCGATTGGCAACACACGGAGTCCTTGGCACGGGGATGCCCAGAGCCTCCTACGCTGGTGCCTCCGTGCACTTGGCACTGGCAGTTTGTGGGGTGAACTGGGGAATCCCTGATGGCACAGATATGGCCCTACTGCATCCTCGTGCACCTACAACCTGTGGGCACATGGTGGGAGCTGGGAGAGGAATGGGCACGTGGGAGGGTAAATTGGTGCTCCCTACTGCTGTGCACACACACTCTCACACACATTCACACACATGCTGCTTTGGCACTTCTTCCTGCAATGCAATTGCATTTTGCCCCTGGCAATTCTTGGGACTATATCCCACATTTGCCAGGAGAAGCTGCAAGAATGCAGGAGAATTTTAAAAGAGAAAAGGGGGCAGTGGCTGCTCCAGCCTGGTTATGGCTGTCCTGGGGGTGACACTGTGAGATGTCAGGCTGTGTCCATGGCAGTGTTTCCCAGTCTGGCTGCAGGGGCTCCTCCATCAGCAGCACAGAGGTGCAGGGTCCAAGCCTGAAAGCTTTTGGTTGCTTTGGCAGGGGGAAGGCCGGGTGGTGTACATCAGAAACCTCTCCAGCAGCATGAGCTCCAGCGAGCTGAAGAAACGCTTCGAGGTGTTTGGTGAAATCGTGGAGTGTCAGGTCCTGACCAGGACTAACAGGTGGGTGGGCAGTGAGCTGTGGCCCAGGGCTCCAACAGCTACAGGCAGCTCCTCTCCTCAAACCCCACAGCACTGCCAGGCAGTGCCACATCAATCCCCTGGGTCAGCCGAGCCCTCGGTCTCGGTGCTTTTGTCAAGAACATTCAGTGTGTCCAGAGCTCCAAGGGCACCTATGGGGTGGAGGAGTGGAAGAATGATGGGCCAGGGGTGTAATGCTGCATCACAAGGGCTGTGGGGCTCATCACATCTCGAATTGTCTCTCTGGTTGCTCAGGGGGGAGAAGTACGGCTTCATCACGTACCGGTACTCCGAGCACGCCGCCTTATCGCTGAAGAACGGCCCCTCGCTGAGGAAGAGGAACGAGCCCTCCTTCCAGCTCAGCTCTGGTGGCCTGGGGCGCTTCTTCTGGACCAGATACGCTGACCTGGGTGAGGAAGCAGCAGCTGCTTTGTCTCTTTTATCAGCACAGAGCTGTTAGAGCACAGTGCACCACTGAGCCCTGGTCACACAGGGATCCCCAAGGCCTGCAGAGCCTGCAGGAGAAGCCCACTGCCTTTCCTATGGCTCATGGGACAGGTGGATTGGGGAACTGGGGAGAAGGAAAGAAACTGGTGTGAGGCCTCAGGGTTTTTGCTGGCTGCAAAATGTAGCATCACAGCCTGGGGTGCTGGGTCTCAGCTGAGCACAGCCCATCCTGTGTCTGCTGAGTTTCTGCACAGTGCTGGAGGCTTTCCAGCAGAAAACTCCCTGCCCAGGCATTAGAGAAGGCAGTCAGCAACATTTCATTAGCCCAGGAGGTGATGTGGGTGGTTTGCTGCTCTGCAGGACAGATTCACCAGGCTGCACATGCACTCTGGAGCCAAAGTGACAGCACTGAAATGTGCTGTGCTCGCATTAATCCTTTCAGTGCTTCTGCAAGGTCTCAGTGACTGTGTCACCAGGGCTGCAGCCTGAGCTGAGGGCCAGGAGCCAAACCCTGTGCTAGTCCTACAAGAGAAATGTGTCCTAGGCTTTGCCCAGCCCTCCTTGCTTCAGGTGTTTCACCAACACTGCATGTTTATTTCTGTACCCTCTGCAGAGGCTGAAGGGTTCTGGATATTACTTGATGAGTGAAAGATTGAGGTCCAGAAAATAAAGCCCCAAGTCTTGACTTACCTCCAGATGCCCCATCTGATTCAAGTACTCCCTGATTTTTTTATCACTTTGCAGTATCTGCTCTGCTTAGAGCAGCCATCCCTTGACTTTGATTGTGGGCACAAATGTCCATGGTTCATCTAAATAAATCCCAGAGCCTCCCATTTTGGGAACAGAGAAATTAGGAACCAGATAGCACCCCGTGAGGAAGATGGTGACTGTGCAGTGCTGTGGGGAGGGGGGCCAGAGCTGTCCCCTCTGCCTAAGAGAAGCCCCCTGAGTGCTCCTCACCTGATTTCTGCAGAGCCACCAGTCACCCCCTTCCTGCACAGCCCAGCTCATTCCTGAAATCCTGCTCATCCTGGTACAGGATGACAAGGGAAGCCCCCAGGCAGAGGTGAAATGCAACCACACCAATCAAAAACATACCCCCAAAATGTTAAGCTGCTGTGTTAGGCAGCCTTAGTTCTGCTGTGTGCTGAATTCCCTGGGTTTTCCAGGGACACTCTGTGTTCAGCTCCTGGCACAGGGCTGGCAGTGGAGCAGGCTGGCTCTGCCACCAGCACAGCTCCCATGGGATGGCCCTGTGTCAGCCCCTCCAAATTCAGCTGCACCCAGGAGATTTTTTCACCCGTGGCAGTGAATGCCAGTGGTGTGTGCCCTGCCCAGCTGGGCCTGGCTGCAGCCCCTCTGCCCCAGCTCTTTTCAGTGCCACCATCACCACTGTGTCCAGCCTGGCTGTGCAGTAGCAGGGCAGTGAGCAGTGCCTCAGTTTCCCTCCCCATGAGGCAGACAGGACGCTGATCCCCATCCCTGACCCGGCTGCCTTCTGTCCCTGCCATCCCCAGATTGCGGCACGGACGAGTCCTCCCCAGCTCCGGTGAAAAGCAAGTACGAGACCATGGATTTCGACAGCTTGCTGCAGGAGGCCCAGCTCAGCCTGCATCGGTAACAGCCTTAACCTTGGAGGAATACCTCAATACCTCAGTCAAGGCACTTCCAATATGTTTACGTTTTCAAAGAAATTATTCAGTCTATGGCAAGCGAGAGAGCGAGAGAGAGCGAGAGCACGCCCGCGAGAGAGAGACTGCTGTCCCCTGATCGATGTTTACATTGAACAAAGCTGCTTCTGTCTGTGAGTCCCCATGGTGTTGATGTCTCACTGCCACACGTTAGTCCCCCCTCTGCTTCTGACTGGTTGTTTTAGGGTGAGCCTAGGAGCCCCCCGGCCCCTCTTCCCCCTCCCAGCCCTACCCATGCTCCCGCCGTGGAGTTGCAGCTGTGTTCACCATAACATTTTTTTGTCCGTAGTGTGTGATGATGAAATTGTTCATTGTGAATAGAATCAGGATTATAAACTAATTTTTAATAGAAGAAGAGAAGAAAAAAAAAAGTATATACTTAAAAAAATGTATTTATGGCTCAGATGTACTGTAATTCAGATTTATTGTACCGCTTCCTTGATTTTTAACTATGCACTGTAATGAGGCACTTGCCACTCAGCAAATGGGGGGTCAGAGCAGTCACAGAGCTGACATTCCCCTGCCTCCCCTGCTGGCAAACCGGGGTGCTCGGTGCTTGCCCCAGGGTCACCCACTTTGCTGTCAAAGCCATTCTTCGTGCTGGTGTGGCCCAAGCCCCCAGCATCACCCCCATGCTGAGCTGGGTGCTGGTGGGTGGTGGATGCAGCTTTGCAGGCTGCAGAGGCTGGGAGAGGGATGCACTGCCTGCAGCCAGTGCTGCTCCGGCCTCCGCTGCCTTTGGAGCCAGGAGAGAGGGGCTGGGGGGCTGCAGCCAGCTGGGCACATGGGTCCTGCTGGCACAGCCTGGGGGCTGGATGTCTCCGGTCCATGTGGAGGAGCTGGCTCCTCTCCAGCTCCTTGGATGGCTGGGAGACTGGCCAGGCCCTGTGGCTTGATCCACACTCGCTTCCACACCCTGCAAAGCAAGCGGGGTGAGAAGACCTGTCTGTGCTTCCCACTGGGCAGCCAGCCCAAAGTAAGCCCAGCCCAAAGTAAGCCCAGCCCCAAGTCCAGAGAGGCAGGGCAGGCACAGCACCCTCACTGAGCACCCACCCAGCACCCTGCCCCGTAGCTGATAAGCCATACACGTCCCAGCACCCACCCGCACCCCGGATCCCTCCAGCGCCCCGGGGCACAGCTCTGCCTTTGGCCAAGGGCCCTCGGCGCTGGATTGAAGTGTAAAATGAACTTGTGGACTTGCCCTCCATGTGTGGGTGTGGTGGGAAGGGGACACAGCCCCCACCAGCCAGAGCAAAGCCCACCACCAGCCGGCCAGAGGCACTGTTTTCCCAAGGGAGCAGGAACCTCGCCGCTCCTCAAGCCATCACCACCTTCTCCTTTTATTTTTGAGCCCCAGAGACCACTAGGGATTCAGCCATCCTCTGTAGATAGAATATTATAGCCTTAACTCTGCCAATAGATAGATTAGAGTCTCCTGGGGTCTCCCCTCCCCGTGACCTGGGGGTTTTATCCCTGCTTCCCTGGGTATGTTCCGTCCTGCAGGGAGAGCGACCAAAGCCTGGGAACTGGCACAAGATGCGAGGCCAGGAGCCGGAGCCCTGCCAGGGTGGGCCCTGGAGCGCAGCTGGGCTCTGGCAGGAGCAGGAATGCCGGCAGCGCCGACACCAGCACAGTTCCCTGGCTGCTCCCTCGGGAGAGCCGTGGTTCTGACAACACCAGCCCGGCAGCGCCGGGGCCCAGAGGCCACCGCGGGGCCCCCGCCCCGCCGCCGGTGACCATCGCTGCCAGGGAACAGTCCTTGTGCCCTTCCAGCCTCAGCAGTGAAATCTGGCGTCTCTCCCACCCCAAAATGCCCCGGTTCTCATCCCACCTTAGCGACCACGAGCAGCTCTGGCCGAGACTGAGCATCTGCTATTGGCAATTGCCTCATTGTAGCTTTGCCTTTTTCTGTCCTAGTATTTCCTCACGATGATGATGTTTACATGTGATTGCTATAGAGCTTATGTAGAATGTATATAGCGACACATTTAGGGTGGGTAGTACTGTCCTGTGCTGTGCTGATGTTTTTCAGAAAATGATCAATCCAAAAGAAAAAAAACCAAAAAAAAAAAAAAAAAGAAAAAAAGAAAGAAAAAAAAAAAAGCAAATAAGTGGAATTCTTCCATCTCCCACTCAGCTGGGGGCACCCGTGGCTGGGCCCCACTGGGGATGCATCAAGGGTGGTGGAGGGGAAGGGTTAGTGCAGAGCTGGGGGTCTCCAGCCCACGCCAGGGGATCACTCAGTCACTTCCCAAGCACTGGTTTTGGTGGACCCAGACCCAGAATTTCCCAGTGTTTTCCTGTGGCCGGGTGCCCTGGGTCGGCCCCAGCCCAGCTGCTGGGTCCCAAGGCTGGTGCTGGGGAAGGGGAGGGCTGGTCCTGCACAGAGCTCATCAGTACTGCAGCCCTAGGGTAGGAGGAGATGCAATAAGTGGTCTTTGTGGTGCCTGAAGCCTATAAGTGGGGTTGGGTTTTCTTTATTTTTTTTTTTTTTTTTTTTTTACTTTTTTTTTCCATTCACTTGGGATGGTTTGTTTTCCCTCCTCCCCAAAATAATCTTTCCTTTCCAGACTTATGCACTATGCTTAGAGCCCCTTGGGCTGTGTGCTGCCTGCCCTGGGGCTTCCCCCACCTCTTAGGACTGGGTGAAATATAAATTTCCACTTGATTTTTTTTCTTTAATTTTGTGGTTTTTTGGTTTTTTTTTTTTAACTCTAAAGGTGTCTTTAGCTCACAGTGCTGGAGTCTGCAGGAAGGTGGGTCGGGCACAGGAGCAGGCGAGAGCTCCCTCCTGAGCTGCCTAAGGTTTGGATTCTGACAGGGAAATGAGGCAGGAGCAAAGCAATGCCCAGGCACTGCTGCCAGGGAAGCCAGAGGTGCCCGGAGCTTTGCAGGAGCTGCCAGGGACTGGGGATCCCCCCTTTCCCAAGGATTGCCTTTCCATCCCACCCAGCCTGTGGGACCCCTCACACCCAGCCCCCTGCAAGGGCTGGGGCTGGGCATGGGCAGGAGAAACTGGGAGCAAAAGGGTTTATTCTGGTAGGCAATAAGTCAGGAGGAGATTTATTTTTTTAAAACTGTGTAAGTATAGAACGTGCCCCAGCTGTTTCCTGCAGGTGCTGTGGCAAATGCTGAATGTGTGAAGAGTTTCTGATAAAATGCCCCTTTGCTTGTTTTGCACAGGTTTATCCCAGAAAAACTCGTTGTTCTTGGGGGCAGCAGGTTTCTGGCTGGAATCCAGCGTGTCCCTGAGGCTCCGCAGGGAGGAGCAAACGTTTCTGAGTGTGTGGGCTGAATGCAGAGGACAATCCCAGGTTTTAGGTCGGGTGCTGCCCCAAAGACAAAGGTGTCTCTCATTTCTTCAGCACAGCTGAGGGCTGCACATCTTTCAGGAAGCAGCAGCTCAGTCACCTTGTTGCAGTCCTGGGTGCGATCTCAGCTCTGCACCATGCAAATGGGTTTTGCAATTGCAGATCAACACGGTTTTCTCCTTTTTTTGGGGATTTTTTTTTTTCTTTCTGGAGGTCTGCTGGGTCCTGAGGTACCGGTGTTGGAGCTGAACCCAACACCCGTTCCATTCTTAGTCCATCCCTGACAATCTCAAGCAATACAGAGCCAAATGCAGCCTTGGGGTTTCATTTTGGGGTTTCATTCCTCTTCCCTTGCCCTCCCCGGGGCCAGGGGCAGCAGCAGGAGCTGGGGAGGGAGTGTGTGAGTGCATGTGAGAAAGAGAGAACGGTTCAATTGATGCATTTCTTCAGAAAGGTGTAAGAATTTCACCTAAAAAGGGGCACATCTGCTTTGTTATTTATATTAAAAAGCTAAATTCTGTGTTTTTCTTCTTTTTTTTTTAATTTTAATGTAAAAGGACACTGCTCATAATTATTAGGGGCCAATTCTGCCTCTGTTGCTCATGCTAAGTATTACTTAACTCTGCAATTTTCTACTTGCAGAGTAAGTAAAAGCAGAATTGATCCCTCTATGATTAAGAATCAAGTTTTTAGTATTTTTTTTAATTGGTAGTGGTTTTTTTTATATTTCACTTAATTTTTCCCCCGGTTCCGTTCTGTTGTGTCCTTATTTATGTAATATACTTTAACCTTAAGAGATGGCATGGATTCTTATGCCTTTCCTTTATTATTATTGTTATTATTTTTAAAAAAGAAAAGAGATTTATTTCTAGTGTGATTTAACTGTCTACCTTCTAAAATGAGAGAACGTTTTCTTGTATTTTTACATTGTCAGATTCTATAGTTTCATAGATAATTTAACCAAATCGCTCAATGTATTCTCTATATCTATCCAGTGGGTATAAAAGTTCTATTTTAAATTGTGTAAATACTTCAGAACTGGCTTCTTTTTCCAGACTCCCCTGCCGTGGAGTTTCTTGTTTACATCAAAAAGACTGTAGAATCTCTACGCTCATGTACTGTAAATAGTGAAGTGATCTGCCTATAAATAAACGATAACATATATACTATAAAGTGGAAAGAACAAAAAAAGGAACCAGCTTGTGCTGCTATACTTTAGTTTTTAGTGCAAATCTGCTCGGGGTGAGGTGTTTTGCTCTGCCTGGCTGGCAGTGGGGCTGTGCCAGGGCCAAGGGGGTGGCAGAGCCTGCCAGCTGCCAGGGATGCAGCTCCTGCCTGGGAATATCGCTGTCTGTTGATAGTTTAAGTGTGCCTTCTCCCAGTTTAAGTCATGCAGGAAAAACCTGGGCTCTGCACTCTGCACTTGGATGGTGCCATTGCCACAGGACCCTTCCTGAAGAAACTCCTCAGATGGAGTGGGTGAAAAATGCAGCTGGGCACGCTCCTCAAAAATTCTGGAGTGGAGTAAGAGAGCAGGAAAAAATGTGGAAAAGACTGCAGGTGGTGACGCAGCAGCCGTGCAGCTGAGGCTGGCAGCTGGAGAGGCCCTGGAGCCAGGGGAGCAGCCCTGGGAGCCCAAGTGCTCTCCCGGAGGCAGGGCTGTGTCCGGGTGTCCTGGTGTCCTGGTGGTGTCCTGGTCCTTGTGGCGGTCCAGGCTCTGGGAGGGATGTTTGGAAGGCAGGGGCAGGCCCAGCACAGGCACAGCTCCCCCAGGCACACGGGAGCCCCGTGCCAGCCATGCCCTGTGAGGCCTCACCAGGCTGCAGGGGTGGCACTGGTTTTATCCAGACCAGGGGTCGGTGAAGCTGCCGGGCTGGGGGATCCCAGCAGCCCGAAAGGAGCAGCTCTGTGAGGTGGTGAGCTGTGCCAGCTGCTGGGTTTTGCTGACTGGCACCGATGCAGGCAGCAGCTCGGCACCTGCCTCTCTCCAGCACATCTGTGGGAGCCCAGCGTGGGTCCCCCGGGCTGGGCACAGAGCTGGAACCTGCCTCCCACCCCAAAGCCAGCCCCTCATCCCTGCCACTGCTGCAGATCCACGGGAAGCCCATTCCCTGCTGCTCTCCACAACCAGCAGCCTTCAAGGCCACCAGAGAGGAATGTTTTTCCGAGCTACATCAGGCACCGTGATGCCAAGAGTGCCCAGACAGATGAAAATATGAATTTGGAGGGGGGAAATGTGGGAATGCAGCAGGGACAGCCAGTGATGGGGTGCCCAGGGTAGGCACATGTGGAGCAGAGACACAGGAGTGAGTTCCCAGGAGGGACAGGGGCACACAAGGGAAGGGCCTGCAGGAAGGGACAGACCCACAGCTGATGTTTGTCCTCACACCCCGACCTGTGCCTCCAACACTGCATTCCCAGACAGCCTCCTGGAAAACAAAGCACTGATCTCTTTATTGAATACAATTGTTTCTTGAGGATAATTCCTGCAAGCAGACCTAGAATCTGCATGAAGGGATGGTAAATGTTGACACCAGTTCATCAGTTCCCTTGGTCCCAGCAAGTACTTCCAACCATTTGGGATAAATCCCAGCTGGCCTGTTTTTATTTTGGCAGAACTTTGTGATAAAACAACTCTTTTTCACACACACTGGAGCTGTTTTGGAGTGGCTCAGAGGCTGCTGGAGTGGAGGGGGCAGTGTTATTTATCTCCCTGCACAGTGTGCCTTGTGGGAGGGGAATATCAGTCACTCAGGAGCTTTTGTGAACAGGGACAGCTTTGCTGGTGCCCTGGGCTGGCTGGCACCTGGCAGTGGGGGCAGCCCACCCCAGGCTGCTGCTCCTGACCAGTGTGCAGTGCCCACTGTGTGGACTCCATTTCACTGCCTGCTGAGCTGTCCTGGGCTGCTTTCTGGAGTCCCAGCTCCCACCTGTGCCCTCAGCAGTGGCACCTGACACCAAATCCTGCCCTGGGCTCTGCTGGCACAGGAGCTGCCTGACAGGGACCTCAGCTTTGGGCCACACAAGCTCTGCCCTGGGGCCCTGCAGGCTGCACTTCAGGTAAGCCACACAATTGCTCACTCAGGGTTTATCAGTCCCAGCCTCTTGTCCAGCTCCATCCAGGAGTCTTTGCAGAAGGGAACAGCTCTGGTTCCTTTGCTCTCTGGCTGCTGGTCCAGCTGTCCCAGCCTCCCTGCCCATAAGGATTCTTCCCAGCTTTCCTTCCTGCCTCATTTCCTGACCCATCACAGCAGGGCTGGACCTTCTGCCATGCTGCCCTTGAGGTGTCCAAGCTCTCAGCCTCGAGCTGCTCTGAGGAGCTTGACTTGCTGTCACTGGGGAATTAAACTCTCTAACACTGTAATTTCAATATTAGAAAGTGGCATTTCTTTATTTCACCCCCAGGCATGCGGGGCATAACACACAGCACACCTTGCTGACCGACCAGCTTTAATCTATGGAGCTTTTACATATCTATTTCCCCAAACTTATACCTATATGCTAAACACTCCCTTGTATTTTCTGCATGTTTAAATCACTTCTCAGAGTTTATTTTCATTGGAGTAGGGTTCTTTTGAGGTTCTTGGCTAGTCGTTTGGGGAACATCCCATTTCTCCAACTATTCTTTTTTGTTCACAGACCTCCAAAAATGTTTCTTCTCTTTGAATGCATCCCATTGCTGTGGTCAGACCAGGTTATTAGTTCCTACCAGCGTATCTCAGGCTCGCAGTCTTTACGGCTGAGATAACCGCTTGCCCACAGCACAAAGCCCTGTCCGGTAAACCGAAAGGAATTTCCAAGAGTTAATTAAACACGACTTGTTGCTTTTTTTTTTGTCAACCCCGGGACAGCCTCAGCCCCTGCCCACGTGTCCCCAGAGGCAGGAAGCCTCAGAGAGGGCAGGGACGACGCTCCCTTGCGAAGGGGAGGAGGCAGCAGCCTTCAGCCCGCGGGGTGAAGTTCGCTCCTCCTCACTGCCCGGGTTAAGTTTCGTTTCCCAGCTGAGCCCTCCCTGTCCGCCCTGCCCGGAGCTGGCGCCATGGCCCAGGCAAAGGCCATGGCCGGGCTGAAGGAAGAGCTGACCTGTCCCATCTGCCTGGACATCTACAAGGAGCCCATGAGCGTGGGCTGCAGCCACAGCTTCTGCAAGGACTGCATCAAGCAGGCGCTCCGGGGCCAGCAGAGCCCTGCCCGGTGCCCGCTCTGCCACTCGCCCGTCGGGGAGCTGCGGGCCAACTTCCACCTCCGCAACATCGTGCAGAGGTTCGTGGACGGTCCCGCGCACCAAGAGGAGGAAAAGCAGGAAGGGCAAGGCAAGGAGAAGGGGGAAAGCTCGGGCCAGGCAGGCGAGGTGGTGCTGTGCGATTCCTGCCTCCAGGAGCCGCAGCCCGCAGTGAAGACGTGCCTGAGCTGCGAGGCCTCGCTGTGCCAGGCGCACCTGAGCAGGCACAACAGCCGGAACGGGCAGAAGAGCCACGTGCTGGTGGAGCCCTGCGACGGGCAGCTTTTGGCCGAGAGGAGATGCCCCCAGCACGGCAAGCTGCTGGAGTGCTTCTGTGAGAGTGACTCGGAGTGCATCTGCGTCCTGTGCTCCGTCATCTCCCACAAGAACCACAAGATCATCAGCTTGGAGGAGGCTTTCAGCGAAGCCCAGGTAAGAGGCTGCTGGGGCGGTGGCCCTGGCCCTGACCCAACTGCTGGGTCTGCATTCTCAAACTCAGGAGCTGCCCCTGCACCAGGAAAACCCCAGAGAGCTCCCATGGCACAGGGGCAGCTCCTGAGTTTGAGAACTGCAGACCCAGCACGGGGCTAAATTGCAATCCTGGGCTTTTATTCTGAGTTTTGTCCCAGATTCTCTCTGGCTTTGGCCCTTGAGATATAAAACAAGATATTATAAATGCTTTTTTTCCCCTCCTGAGGGAAGAGTTTGGCCAGACTGGTGGGACTGAGTGCTCCCGCAAGGTTTTAGTCCTTGGTGCACCTCCAAGGCAAAGATGAGCCTGAGCTGCACTTATGCAAATATAATTAATGACAGAGTAACAGAAAGAAAGGTGCCAACAGGGGAAATAGCTTTGTATGTGGCTAGTGCACATGAACAGTTTTCAGCTTCCAAATGTCCTTTTTGTGCTTGTAATTGTGGCATTTGTTCAGGGATAAAACCTTCCGGTGAACCTTTATCTACTGATTTGTCCTGAGAGCATGCAGTGAGCAGACCTTCTGCAAGTCCAGCTTAACCCCTGTCGATAAAACTGCTGATCTTGTGCATTATGCCAGTCCTCTCCTGATATCTCCTTCCCGTGATATTTGTAGGTATCTTTAACTGGAATTCTGAAAACATTGAAAAACCATGAAGCTGCTGTGGATAAAGCCATAACAAAACTGCTGAAACAAATGGACAGACTAAAGGTTTGTTTCAAGGTCCCATATCACCTTGGGTGGTTGCTTGCTGGTAAATAATGAGATAAAGTTTTCTTTTGCCCTTCCCCAGATCATGGATTCTGAAGCTTTTTTAGTTCCTGGGTAGTTTCTCATGTATTTTTGAGATTTCTTCTTTGAGAAAGGACGATGCAGAACTTTCTTATCAGTCTGGGAGATCCATTCTTAGTTAAACTTGAAAGTCTGTGCCTCCTAATGAGTGGCTGGTGTGTGGCTTTTTTATTTTTCCAACTTTCAACGTTAAGTTACTTTTTTTAATCCCAGAAAAAAGACCGATTTTTTTTTCTGAGTAAGAGCTAATGTAGAAAATCTCCCTTACAAATTTGAAATTCTTTTCTTAATAGATCGATGAGAGCCAGCGAAGGGAACGGCTGGAGGGCCTGTTCAAGGAGATGTATAAGGAGCTAGGGAAGAAAAAAGGGGAGGTCCTGAAAGTTCTCAATGATTATGAGGAGGAAGAACTTTCTAAGATTCAGACAGAGGTGGATAATCACAAGAGGATTAAGGATTTGGCCAGCCAGGATGTTCAGGAGCTGGAGGCTCTGAGGAATCAGAAGGACACGCTTCTTTTCACCAAGGTACCTATCAGCATCCCCCTTCCCAGAGACACACAGCTCCAGGGCTGGCCTGTACCTGCACTGTGCTGATTCTGCTTTCAAAATGTCTTTACAGGCTTTTTCAGCGATCAGAGGCAGGTAAGCTCTTCTGAGGTTTAATGTCTTTATTGCCGATGGAGCTCTCGATAACAGGAGGGGACAGCCTGGGGGGGACAGGGCTGTGCTCCAGGGACAGGGACAGGAGAGAGGGAACGGCCTCAGGCTGGCCAGGCAGGCTCAGGGTGGGCACAGCAGGAATTTCCCCATGGAAAGGGGGCTCAGGGCAGGCTCAGGGTGGGCACCAGCAGGAATTTCCCCATGGAAAGGGGGCTCAGGGCAGGCTCAGGGTGGGCACCAGCAGGAATTTCCCCATGGAAAGGGGGCTCAGGCACTGGAACTGCCCAGGGAGGGTTGGATCCCTGTCCCTGGAGTGTCCAAGGAAGGGCTGGAGGTGGCACTCGGTGCTCTGGGCTGGGGACAGGGTGGGCATGGGGCACAGCTGGGACTCAATGGCCTTGGAGGTCTTTTCCCACCTCTGTGATTCTGTGATTCCTTCTGTGTGTTTTAGGAAATGCCAGCCACTTCCTCAAAGGGAAGCTGTGCTAAAGCCACCCATTACTTTGGATAAATCAACAAAAGATGAGATTCTGAGACTTTTCCAGCAATTCATCTCAAACATGGAGGTCTCCTTTAGGCAGCAACCTATCCCCATATCATCTTGGGGATTTGCAACAACATCTACTGGTAAGTGCTCATTTCACCGTGTCAAAAGCAAATGGGGAAGTCAATAAAACATCTTTAAGAAAGGACTATAATGAGGCACCAAGTACACTGAGTACCTCTAGAAGTGCTAATTCCTTACACGTGTGCTTATTTGCACATGTGTGTGCAGCAAAGGGAGTTGGTCCTGGCATTCAGGGCTTTGAGGCATGCCTTGAATGCACCTTGCTAAACCAGGCTATGGATGAAGAGGTTGCAAGTCCCAGGAGTTTTGTAGGATTAAGAGAAGATAATAGCAATACCTCTTTGGCATCTCTCTGATTCAATGGGATTTTGAGAACTCATCCCAGCAGCAGCAGCAGTGTCAGACATAAATAACCTCCTCTTCCTGTGTAAATATTTCTACTCCTTTGCAATGCTTTGCAAGCTTAGCCCACAGTCCCAGAGCTGTGCACAGGGGACACCTGTCTGACTGAATTGGTGAAATTAGGGTTCCCTAGGTATTGTTCTCTGGATGTTGCTTCAGCTCTTGCTGGCAGCGGGCCTCGGGTCAGGACAGAGGCAGACTCCAAATGTCCACAATTATCTGGTAATCAATGCATTTTTTCTCTTTAGGTCCCTTGTCATTTAGTGGTGGTACAACATACTATGGATCCATTTATGGATCTACCTCTCATTTTCCTTACAACTAGCCTAACGAAACACAAATTCAGTGGCAATCATAATGATAACAATCATAGAAAGGAGGAAGAGAGAGAGAAAACCCAACCAAAACTATTAGTGCACAGCACGATTGCTCCCCCATCACCTGCTCCCTGATGTCCAGCCACTGTTCCCGAGCAGCAATTGGCTCCTTGTGGACATCTGCCCCCAGTTCATACACTGGGCATGGTGTTCTGTGCTGTGGAATATGCCTTTGGCCACTTTGGGTCACCAGCCCCAGCTATGCTCCTTCCCAGCTTTTTGTGCACCTCCTCGCTGGCAGAGCATGATTCACCAAAAGCTCCTCGGCTCAGGTCTAGCACTGCTCAGCCACAGCCAAACCATCTTTCTGTTACCAACATTATTCCCTACTGAGCCCAAAACTGTACCAGCTGCTGAGAAGAGAATGAATTCTCTGGAATGGAGTTCTCAGGATTAGAATGAATCCCAGCCCAAACCAGGACAGGACTCCAATACACACAGTGCCATCCCAGAGCTGCTGGGAGGAGGAGACCAGCAATGAGAGCTGCTGGAAGCTTGGAATTGTTTGTGCCTGGTTTGAATGCTGCCTCTGTGTGTTCCTTAGGTCGAAGACATCCATGGTAGAAGAAACACTGTCTTTTCATGATGTGTCTGTCAAGGCTGGACATCCTGCTAAGAACTTCAGGCTTAGAGAGACTGGAACCTTTCCTTTCAAGTATCCCATCCATGCTGCCATCAGTGTGATGAAGCTCCTGTTAGTAATGTGGTTACAAGGTGTTGTTTTGTTTTTTCAGGCTTAGAAATTGTGAGCCTTGCATGGAGGCTATGCCAGGCTGGCAGATCCGAAAGTGATGTGGGTGTATCACAGCACCCCGCCTCTTCCTGCAAGAGCTCCTGTCTTATTGTTCTGTTAATCATAATGGAAATACCATTAAGTTGGGCATTTTTGCTCAGCTGTTTTAAATACCGTGTTAGGTTCATGTTAATAAAGTCATGTTATTAGTTTGTTAAACGCGATGGCAATTTATTTTATCTAAAAGTTGACAGCACAGCATTAACTGCTACACCACTGGGCAGCAGCGATGCTGATCTTTGATCTAAGGCGGCAGCTTTTGCCTCTGCCGCCTCCTTCCATCCTGCACAGCCAGTGCAGAAGCAAAGCTGCCCTGGGAGGCGAGGAGAGGCTGGGCAGCGTTCCCTGCTGGAGACTGAGGGAAAACTTCCCGAAGCGGCTGCCACAGCGTAGGGAAAGGCGGAGCCGGCAGAGGGAACATTTCTCGGCCTGGGCTGGGGCGGAGGAAGGGGCTGGAGGGGGCGGGCTGGCAGGGCCGTGGGCTGTCTGCCTGCCTCTGGGTTCAGTCTCGGTTCTGTGCTGCTGCTGCAGCCATGGGCAAAGCTCGGCAGGCGTGTGGAGGGGCTGGCATCCTGGAGGCCGAGCTCACCTGCCCCATCTGCCTGGAGCTGTACCGGGGGCCGATGGCGCTGAGCTGCGGCCACAGCTTCTGCCGGCTGCGCGTTGAGGAGGCGCTGCCCTCTGGACTCGCCCCACATGTATGGCCGACCTGGCTGTCACCTTGGAGCTCATTTCCCAGCAAGTTTTTGAGTTGTGGACAAGCTTGGTAGCTAGAAGGATTTATTATTATCTTTATCTCCCACTTCCTATGCACTTCCTGGGTGTCAGCTGTAATTCAGTGGTGCAACGCTGCACCAACAGTTCCACATCCACGAGAGGCTTTGCGGCAGCACGGCAGGCCCCAGCTGGATGAAAGGCTGTCTCACACATCTACCTGGAATTTGAGATGTCACCTCGGTAACTTGCACAGATTAAAGCTGAGTTCAAACACTCGGCTTGTAAGCAGAGCTTGGAATCACTGTGTACCTCAGGGCTGCAGCTCAGTCTGTTACTCACAGCTGTGCTGCAAGTCACATCCTAGCCTGTGGGATCAAGGTACTTTTCCAGAAACCTGGACACCATTTAATACATGTGGCATTCTTGTTCTGGCACTGCTACAACAGTAAGAGCCTGCCTGCAGCAAGTCAAGGCCCTGTTCACACACGGGGATTATCAAAACACCTCCTCCTCTCTCATTATCAGCATTTGAAAGTTCCAGTGCAGGTTGGTTAGAATAAGGCATTCCCAAGTAACAGTATGTAACAATTGGAATTCAACCTTCACAAAGGGCTGTTAACCCAATAATTCATGTTGCCAAAGCCCTCTCCTCTTTGCAGACTCTGTCCTAGTGAAGAATTCTGTTACCTTTGGATGCTGGATGGTTTTTCTTGGTGCAGTGACTCTGTGTGCCCTAGGATTGCGAGTCTGGATCTGGTCACTGAGGATGTGAAGGTGGAGGATGTGAAGGTGGAGGCAGTGCAGCTGAATGACAGACTAATGACCCAGTATAAGACCCAGAAAAAGAAGTTTTTGTTGCAGCTGGACTTTCTGCTGGACGACGTGCACGGTGAGCGGCCCCGACCCAGCCCTGCTGACACCGTGGGTAACAGGGACCCCAGTCCTTGGCAGCTCCTTCCACCAGGGTGTGAGGGGCTGGGGTGGGGTCCTGAGAGCCGTGGGGAGGGGGCAGGTTTCTGTGGATAATGAGGGGATCTGCTCCTAAGCAGTGCAAGGCCAATTTGTCCTCTCTCTGATGTGGTTTCCTGCTCCCATCAACTTCCCAAGTTCTGGGTGCTCAGTGCCACTGTCAAGGAACATCCTCTGTGTTTGCCCAGCCCCATCCCCTCCTGGTTTATCTCTGACCATGAGATCCAGGGGGACAGTACCCAGCCCTACACTTGAGTTCATTGCCAGCTTTGTTAACCATTCTTCTCTATTTTTTTTTTTTTTAGATCAAAATCACCAAGTAAATTAAGAAGAGCAGGTAAATCCTTTTCTTTACATATAAAATGTTCCCTGCAAATTTCTCCAGTTGTTAATTTAAGGACTGTATGTCCTGCATTTTCCTGCTTCAGTTTTAAGGAGACCTAAGCAGAATCTCAAAGGCTGTCCTTCACCTTAAAAGAAGGGACTCAGATCTATTCACATCTTGTGTTCTGTTATTAACAAGATGTGATTTGTGTTTTACAAGGCTCTAACATTCAATACCATTTCTTTACAGCAAGGCTTCACCTACTGATACCTCTTCAGAATGTAAGTAAGTGTTCAAAAGTACCATTTATTCCTCAGGACTCTGGCTTGGCGCTGTGGGTCTTGCAGAGAAAATCTCCCACCTAACAGTGTGATCAGCATTTTGTTGCAGGTATCTCCTGTCCTTGCCACAGCGTGTAGCCTCAGGGCAGAAATCTCTGGGAACTCACCAGGGAAATCATCCTCAGCCTGAGGGAGACACTGGGTTTGCTTCAGCACTCAGGAAAATTCTGAGCCTGTTCCAAGGAAAGACCATGGAGGGGTTCCCACCAGCTGGGCAGGAGCTGGAGCAAACTCAGTGCCTGAAAAGGTTCCCTAAATAAATCCAAATGCTGCAGGAGATACGAATTGCTGCAACTGAAGTTCAGTTTGCAAATTACTATCTTCTTAATTCGTAAATTCAAAAGAAAATCTTACTTTCTTCATCACTTTTTAACTTTTGGGAGCAAATCTAGAGGTATATTTTTTTAATCAGTGTATATGTCCATTTATTTCTCTTGTGAGCTCAGTCAGTGGCTGTGCTCTACACAGAACGAGACAGTCACTCAAAACAGGTCAGGGAAAAAGAAATATTTTTTTCTAAGACAAGGCAATGCTCTACTTGGAAGCAACTTGTCAAATATGTTATAAAATATTACTTTATTTTACAGTAAGTGAAACTTTTTCATCCTGTTTATTCGTACTGCAGGAAAGCATTGTCGAGAAGGAACAACATACATACTTGTTTGAGAATTTTGGTTCTCTTAGGTCCAGATATAAGGGAGATGTGAAAAACAGATGTCAGAACTGAGATGGAAAGAAAAACTTGAATATTATCCAAAATTACCTCTAGTAATGAGAACCTGCCACATGTTTTGATCTCCCCTCCTACCTAAATTCTCCTCCCCTCCTAAATTCTGTAACACATGAAAATTTTTTTTAGAAGTACTAAGAATTAACATGAACATAATAAAATTTCCAACTGCTGCTGCATTGCAAACTGTGGACTGTATTATCTCATGGGTCTAATTATACTTTTGGATGATGATTTGAGGTGACTCTGTTGTCACTATGTGGCTGAATAACCAAATAAATGGCTCTAGACATATGTAAGCAGGGTTGGGGGGTTCCATACCATCACCAGGAATTAGATGTTGAGAGCATTTTTTTGTGGGTAGACTCCCAAGAAATCAGGGCTGAAGTTCTCTGTTCTTTTACAGGACTTGTGGCTACAGCTCTGTTCTGACACTTGTGCTAATCAACACATACCTGATTTCAGGGATTAAAAATAAACCCAGCAGTCCATCTCAGATTTAGGGCAACATCTCTTCCTGCTTGAAATGGACTCTCCAAGCTGTGCTGTGTGCTCAGCCCTGGCTCTGCTGCACCCATCAATTGTCAGCACGACAGAAAGCGCGGGGCCAAATTTTGGGAGCTCAAGGTGACTTTGCAAATGTTCCTTCCTGCTCGAAGGCAGCAAGGCACAAAGGGCAGCTGCTCTCAGCACTCAGAGGAGGCAGAAGAATGGAGGCTGTCCTTCAGCACTTTCCTGACCATCCTGGGCTTTCTCTGGCTGCCAGCTGAAGGAGCAGCCAGTGCTGCTGCTGCAGACAGGGTTCCTGCAGTGCTGCAAACCCCTGCAGACAGCAGCCCTCCCTCAAACCTGGGATTTGCAATCCTGCTGCAGGCTCACAAAGCTTTTGGTTGAAAATGAGAATCTAGGAAGGTGGAATTTCTGAGTTAGGTGCTAAGTTGATGGTGCAGTTTAATTCCCCCATACATTTGCTTGTTTGCGAAGGGACTCAGTGGAATTTGTGACTTTTTTTAATGTTCTATGCTTTAGCCTTGAGGAAGCAAAGAGCTGAAAGACTGGATGAAAGCAGGGTAAGAAAACACACAGAATCCAGCAATTATTTAACTAAGCCTTCTAACACATCAACACTCTGAAAATTTTATCACCTAATTACTTCTTGACTCTTGGTGACAACATTGGGCCATGACACACACTGAAAGTGCAGCAATTCTGCACAGATGTTTGTGCAGAACACTTTTTCTTGATTGCAGTAAAATTGTGACATGCACAGTGACATGCACATGATATCCTGAGATAAGGACAGAACTTATTTCTTTTTGATAACTTTATGGCTTAAGTATTTTGATTACCTAAGAACTCTGATTCATTGCATCTTTCCTTTTGTATTACGCCCTCTCACCTCCAACCACTCAATTTTTACTTGGCATTTGTCTCATCCTTGATGGAAGCCTTTAAAAGCAGCTCATTTTAGCTCTTCTTTTTTGATTTTGCCAAGCACTGAATGATGTGACTGAATTAAATTAAATGCATTTCAAGCATTAGGATGGGCCTCTTCCTGTTACTTAGTCTGATGGGTTTTCTAAGTAAGTCAGACCTGCCACACATAGACGTGTGTGTGTGACACTAATTAGGGCCTTCCAAGCCCAGCAGGTCAGGGTGGGAAGGAAGGTTTGTCCCAGCTCTGACAGAACTCACAGATGGGAACCAGGCAGTTCCATCTTCTCCATCTCCAAACTTGATGCAAGAATGTGCAAATCCAGGCCCGAATCTGAGTGCACTGCGAGCTGTGGAGGGAGGGAAGGGCAAGGAGAGTTTAAAACTCATTTTTAACCACTCTCAGCATAACCCAGCCATCTTCCCATGGAGCTGTACCAACAGGAGCAGGGCACTGGGCAGGGAGGTGCCAGGAGGACAGGAAGGAAGGAAGGAAGGAAGGAAGGAAGGAAGGAAGGAAGGAGGCTCCTTACTCAAAGCTGGGAGCCAGGTGGCACAAAGCAGCTGAGAGCTGGGGAAATCACAGGCTGCCCTTATCTGCTGGGTGATAACGCTGAGCTGGGAGCCTGGGAAAAGCTGGGAAGAGCCAGGGAGAGCCACTGCCTGTGGGGTTTATGGACACAGGGCTGATAACACCATCTCAGGCAGAGCAATGTGCCAGGTGGCACCAGGGCACGGCAGGGCTGGACAGGGGCTGCTGGGCAAAAGGCAAGGAGGGAGGGCTGCCAGGGCTGCCCAGGAGTACCTGCTCTGTGGAACAAAGCAATTTCCAGGATTACTTTGCAGTGTCACCAACTGGTCTGTGGAGATCTGATATTCCAAAGATGATGTGGTGATCTGGGGAAGCATTGGGTTTTCCAGGCAGGCTGAGTGGGATGGGCAGATGGCACACGCTGGCATTTGTGTGTCAGCAAACCCCAGCCTCTTGGCAGGAGATTCTGGAGCGTGAGGAGCCCAAAGACACATTTCTCCAAGGGCAAAGGTTCCCTCAGCACAGAAATATATTAACCATAAAGCTTAATATACCTTGAGAGGAGGAAAGCACTTGGAAGTGAAATTATTTAATTACCTTAAATCATTGCTTGGATTTTTTCCACCCATTTTTAAGAAAACCAGTCTAAAAGTAAGAAGGAAAAAAGCCTACTATTTTTTTAGGTCCAGAAAAATAATAATGCTTGGGGTTTTTTTCTTTTACTATCATGTTCCAAGAAGATATTTCCCTGTTTCTTCCATGAAGACATGATGTATTGGATGATCCAAGTTTTCCACAGTCTGTGCTTCTAGAACAAGAATGAAAATGCTGGAACACGCATTGCTTGGGTTTGTGATTTCTTATTAGGATTCTGCAGAGTCCCTGCACAATAGGCTTTGAATGCTTTTGTCATAGATGTCACTCCCGCCAAGGATTTGCTCTGGTTGTCTTGAAGTCACCATACTTCAAACTCAATTAAAACTCCTGTGGAAGTCCCTAAAGGGATTGGGAAGTCAGTCGCTGATGTTTTTGACAATGGACAGTCAGGGGAGAGGGAGGGAGCTCTTCTATTTCCATTGCAATTGCCTGTTCTGGTTACCATGACATCTAATAAACCCTCATGGAGAAAGGAAATGTTTTCTATTGAAATATTCAGTATTTCTACAGGAAGATTTATAGCATTTGCTTAACACTGAAAGACAAGAGCATGAATTCTGCAGGCTTGAAGTTGGCCTCCTTTGCTCCAGCTGCGTATTGATGGGGGTTTTTGACAGTTTGCATTCAAGGTTCCACCTGGAATGCAAATATTGGGCAATGTTTGACTTCAGATGAAACGTCTGCTTTTCTGTGTGAAGGGAAGGGAAGGCAGACAGGGCTGGGCATGGCCCCTCCGACCTTGAACCCCCAGCCCAGAGACAAGAGCAGAGCACTTAACAGAAACCTGGGATTTTTAATACCCACAGTGCCAAGGATCCTTCATCCTTCCCAGGTTTCAGTGAATCCCATTCATTTCCATGAATCCAGGTTTCACTGAATCCCATTCATTTCAACGAATCCAGGTTTCACTGAATCCCATTCATTTCAACGAATCCAGGTTTCACTGAATCCCAGTGGTACCCAGGGCAAAAAGGGGCCAGAGAGTGCCACGCTTCCCCACCTGCGCCAAGTTTAATCTCACTTCACCTCACATTATCACCTCGCATTACCAACCCTACACTTCCAATTTAAAAGGGCTGCTTGCAAAGCAAAGGGCCAGGAGCCGCCTCTCCCGTACCCCCACACACCCGGCTCCCCTCGGAAGTGCCCCGGGCCGGGGCTGGAAGGGGCGCGGCCCTGCCCGGCCCTCCCTGCCCGGAGCGGGGCGGTGCTGCCGGGCCCCGCCGCGGGCGGGCGGTCTCTCCGTCTGTCCGCCTGTAACTCTGTCTGTCCGCCCGCCCGGCCGTCTGTCTGTAACTCTGTCCGTCCGTCCGCCGGTCGGTCCCAGCCGCCCCAGGGAGCCGCGGGCGGTGAGTACCGAGGGAAGGGGCCGGGGCACAGCGGGGTCCGGCTCGGACCCTCCTGGGCTGCCGCTCGCAGCCGCGGAACGAGCAGGAGGAGAGGAAAATGCCCGTGGAAGCCATGAGGAAGCTGGGTAGGAAGGCAGCGGGACCCCGAGGCTGAAAGTGAATGTGGCGTTGAGGGCTGCGCTGTTGCTGTCGCTTCCCTTCCGCTCTGCCCGGACCCTCAGTGCTGCCTGGGCTTCCAGAGCTCAGCGAAACCCGCAGTTTCAGGGGGCGCACAGCGTGCGGGCTTCTTCTTGCAGGTTTTTATTAATTCTGTCAGTTTTTGTTAATTAAAATACAACAGTTGCATTATTCAGCGCCGTCCCGGTGTGCTTCCATTGGGATCAGACTGTGGATGCAGCCAGCCAGGCTGTGATGGGCAGTGTGGGATGCTCTGGGATGAGCTGGCAGCTGCTGCCTGAGGAAATCCCTTTGGGAGCTCTTCCTCAGCCCATCCTCAGTGCCCGGCCCAGCTGCTCAGTGTGCCACCCTCCCCTGCTAGCAGAAAGGGTGGGAGAAGGGCCCTAACGCAGGAATAACTGAAATTGCTGAAAGCCTTGGCAAACTCTCCCTAGAAATCCAGGTGGGATGGAAGCTTCAGCACGCTCAGCTGCCCTTGGGAGGTGACACAACTTCCCTGGAATAGCTAGCTGCCAGCAGGGATCCCATGGGATCTTCCCCAAAAATGCAGGAGGCTGCTGCTGCTGCTCGGGAAAAGTGAGGAGATCCCGTATTTGGAGTCGGGGCAGATCCCATATTTCACAAAAGCGAGGTTTTATTGTCTGGCTTTGCAGGTTTTCCCACACGAGTGGATGGCTGCTGGTTATTGTGCCAAAAGCAAGGCAGCTCTGTTTCCACATGTGTTCCTTAAACGTGGTTTTCATTATTCATGTTATTTTCAGTCCTTTGTGGAAGTAAATGTTTGTGGCTTGAATGTTTTGCTGGAGGATATGAAAGATTCTGTCAAATTCCAAGGTGCAGGCAGTGTTGTTGCAGTGCTTATCTGGGTGGTATCATGGTAATATTGAATTTCCTTGTTGCTCCACAACAGTAAAGACATTATTTGAAAAACCTTCTTGTTTAACAAGAGAAAGGTCAGAGATTTAGTTGTCAAAAGGATGTGATATACTTTCATGCTGTATTCTTAGGGGGTGCATTTTCTAAGGGCCCAGCTCTGGTCGGTTTGTGTGGAATTTGGATTTCTGATTCACCTTTACAATTCTCCACAAATTGTTCATGTCTTTTTAGATTATGGAGTTAGGCATTAGTTTTTAGTTCCTGTAAATTCTTTTGTCTAGCAAGGGGTACATGAGGGTGGGAAGTGATCACATACAGTGATAATTTAAATGTGGAAAAATAAGGAAAACTGACATGGGTGTTGTAGCAGCTGACATGGGTGTTTTGATTCAGTTTCTACTCTGAAATGCTCACATCTGAAGTTTCACCTCGTAGTAATTATTTCAGCGGGTGAGTGAGCTTCCCAATCCAGTTTTCTCTTACTCTCAAGGTGACTCTGATGTGCCACAGAAGAATGAAGTCCAAGCCAGCCCTGGGCTGCAGGTAGTGCTCCCCCAAAAACAGAAGCCAGGCAGATGCTGCCACATCATGGGATCAGAAAGAAGGGCCCAGATGGGCTCCAGAAATAGTCTGGAGGTCTGATGACTTCTAGAGACTGCAGGACCTCCCTGTATCTTCATTTTATGGTAGTCAGTTGATAACAGATACTGGAAATTTCCTCAGTTCTGTCTTGTAGTTTTTTTATCTTAAGCGAAGTTTGTCACAACGAGACACTCCCTGAAAGGCCAGAAGGAGTGATAAAAGTGAATTCTGGGTTGTGTGTAAATAGCAGCTTTCAGAATAAAAACTACAGCAGCTCCTTTTTCAAGTTATACGTACAGAATGTCCTTCAGTGTCCAAACCATGAACCAGAGGTGTTTTCTCAGCATTGTTTTTTTTTTTTTAATGTGTAAGAATAAAATCCAGTTTTGTTGGACAAGCCAGGGGCTAACGGTTTCAAAATTAATACAGGGCAGCACTTTGAGACAGAAAAGGGTGAAATGAGTGTTGGAAATGGTGTTATTTCCTACTGTCCTGACATGGCAAGGGGCAGGGACTGTGTGCTGAAAGGTCCTTTTCATGCCACGGAGAGAAAGCTGTCATGCAAGTCAGCACAAAGAGCCAGTATGTGCTCAGAGCTCTGGAGCCAGAAAGGTTTTTACTTAGAACATTTCCCTACTGTCTGGACACAACCAAAACCCAGGCACCCCCTCCCATGCAGATGTTTTACAGCAGCACCAAACTGAGCTGTCTGGGGTTTGTCTTGGCACATTTCAGAAAATTCCCAGGTTTGACTGAGCTGCCTGCAAGTCCTGGAAGGAGGGACAGAAGGAATCAAAAGAATTTTCATTACTGAAATCTTTACTAAAATCTCACAAAACAAACTCATTGCTACACATAAAAAGTACCCTGGCTTGGTTTTTTTTTTCCCCCCCTCAGCTTTTACAGTGTTGATTTGCTGAGCTTTGGGTGGGTGAGAAGCCTTTTGATTTGTAACTCTGTGCTGGTAAAACAAATACAACTTCTTGAGCAAATACAGCTCCAAAATGGACTTTTGCAAAGTAGAGCTGACACAAGCTTTTGTAATAATCCCTTGATTCTCACTGTGTATTTAAGGGGGTTATAAGGGCTGTAAATCATCCCTGAGCACAATTTGCAGCCCTGTACAGGTGGGTGAGATTGGAAAGCTGCGGGGTAGGGCTGGGGGTCTCCTCCAGGTGTGATCATCTTGAGCGTGTCCCTTCTTGCAGTGCAGCTTCTTCATTTGAAGATCCTGACTCTTCACGTGGCACTCGGTGCTCTGGGCTGGGGACAAGGTGGGCATTGAGCATAGCTGGGGCTGGGAGGGCTTTTCCAACCTCCCAGGGATATTACAGGGATGATCCTGGGATATTACAGCAGGGAGGGAGGCAGCCCCTGGGACACAGAAAATCCATCCCTGCTGCTTTGGGGTCTGTGTGTGAAACTCTCTTTTCAGTACCGGTTCAGGGACACCCAGCAAAGAGTGGCAGGGTTTGGTTATTGGGAGGGTGCAGGAGCTCACCCACCAAAGAGATGCTCCCTGCCTGGGTCTGTGCTGCATGGAAACTCCTTTGGGAGTCCCAGCATGGAGCAGGAGATGAAACAGAAACTCCTCCCTGGTATTTTCTGTGTGTTGGCTTTAGATATGTCTGCAGCTCCAGGGACAGGGACACCACGGTTGGGTTAGTTGGGTTTGGAATTACTTTCTAATTGGTTCTAGAAGTCTCTGAAGGAGCCATTGTAAATATTAAGTCCTGTAGTTGTTTCTGCTCTTGTGGGTTCCTTCTGCTCAGGCTGTCCTAAGGCACACAAAGTCACTCCTCTCACTTCTCCCTCCCATACCTTTGGGAAACTCACACTGCAGGGATGGTAGCAGGGAATGCTTTAATTAGGAATGTTTCTGTACCAATAGGACTGTCCAGCCCTGGCCCAGCTGCCCAGGGAAGTGCTGGAGTCCCACCCCTGCAGGGATTTAAGGCTTGTAGATGTGGCACTTGGGGACATGGGTTAGTGGAGGCCTTGGCTCTGCTGGGAGTGGCTGGACTGGGTGACCTCAGAGGGATTTTCCAACCTGAATGACTCCACAGTTCTGTGATGCTGTAGCTGCTTGAGAAATGGTGATTAACTGAACACATTCTGGGGCAGACTCAAGTGGCATCCTTAGCACTGCCAGTTCCAGTAGCAATTTATTAATTGGTACAATTAATTCAGGGCAATTGGACAATTAATTGGGCGATTAATTCAGCAGTGAGCGTTCCATGGACAGGAGTCTGGCTGATGTTTGCACTTCACGGAGAGGACGTGAGCAGCACATCAAATCCATGCTGTCATTGGCACTCTGGGACTGCAGTGCCAGAAAGGGAAGCCTGGCAGTGCCACCTCTCAGGGTTCTCTTGCTGGGTCTCTCACCAGACCAGTGAGCTTCTGGCTGAAATGGCCTCACTGTACTGGTGCTGCCAGGTGTTGGGGCTTAAGGAGTTTTCTGGAGAATTCTGGATGTTTTCTGCCAGTGGGAGAGCTGTCTAAGTGCTGGCAGTCACTTGGTGTGCTCAAGTTTCATTAGGGTTTGTCTCATCAAGAGTTTGCTCTTTCCCAGTCAGGCAATATGTTCCCAGTGTTAAATTATTGGTATAATTACCCTGCTTTGCTGTCTGTGGGCAGCTTGGTCTAGAGCACCAGTTCCAGCAGAAGTGTCCCACCTACCTACCATTGTACCCAATAAGATGTTTTTCACTTCTGTACATTATTTTGATCAGGTGCAATTTCCTTGTAAAACCAGTTTTGCAAAAGTGTGAAATGCTTTTTTTTGCAGCGTGTCATTGGCTATAAAAAAGCCACTTCTTAGGTAACAGACCTTTACAGTATTTGGCAGGCAAAATCCCTGCATCAAAAAAAAAAAAAACAAACCAAAACCAAAACAAAAAACAACCCACAAGAGACGTAGACTGAGCTGTGCTTTGCTGGAAATGTCCCACTTGCAGTTAATTTTTAGCAGCTGAGCTGGAGTGGCTGTGGCACTACAATAAACCCTCTGTCTGGCTTTGCGAGGTGGAACAGGCTGCAGGCAGAGATTTTCTCAAGGAAGCCTCCCAGAAAGGCAGTGCTGCTGCATTCCTGTCCATGTCCCAGCCCTGCCAGCAGCAGGTGTATTCCACGGGATATCAGCTTCCCTCCTGGGAAAGGTCATTCCTTGCTTCACAGGGATACAGTGGGGGGAGGCTCCCTTGAGAAAATCTCATTTTCTCAATTCCCAAGCAAGCTGAAAGGTTCCCAGTCTGCTTGGAAATTGCTTTCTCTCTGCTGAACTGAGAGTTTCAGCCCTTGCTTTTGATAAATGCTGTGTTCAAGTCTCACATTGTACATTCATTTTTGGTTTAATGGTTTTTCTTTGTGTTTTCAGTGAGTCCTGGTGATGGCAGCGATGACAGAAACCAACCATATCCATGAAGTGATGGAAGGGCCAGAAGGAGATGATGCCAAGTGCAGTTTCCATCACACAATGTTCCTGGAACCCCAAGAGAAGAAGAGGAACATGAAGGCTCTGCTGGTTAAGCAAGCAAAGGAAGCTTGCAGCTGCACCCCAGCCAAAATGAAAGATTGTATTCTGGGGTTTTTCCCCATCTTACAGTGGCTTCCTAAATACAACCTCAGGGAGTACCTCCTGGGGGATGTAATGTCTGGTGTGATCGTGGGGGTCCTGCTGGTCCCACAGTCCATTGCCTACTCCCTCTTGGCCGGGCTGGAGCCCATTTATGGCCTTTACACCTCCTTTTTCTCCTGCATCATTTACTGCATCTTCGGCACCTCCCGCCACATCTCCGTCAGCATCTTCGGCGTGGTGTGCCTGATGCTGGGCCAGGTGGTGGACAGGGAGGTGGAGAGGGCTGGCTACCAGCTGGAGCCAGCTGTGCCCAGTGCCCTGCCAGGCCCAGGGGGGCACGGCAATGGCACTGGCAACGGGACAGAGCCGCTCTGTGACAGCGGCTGCTACGCCATGGCCGTGGCTGCCACCATCACCTTCATCTCTGGGGTGTACCAGGTAAGGGCAGCTGCGGCTGCTCCACACCTCCTGTGGCTTCTTTTCTTTGTTCTTTTAATGCAGTGATTTCACCTGCCAAATACTGCAAAGGTTTGTTACCTAAGAAAGAGGTGGCTTTTTTACAGCCAATGACACGCCGCAAAAAAAAGGCGCTTCACACTTTTGCAAAACTGGTTTTACAGGGAAATTGCACCTGATCAAAATAACGTACAGAAGTGGAAAACATTAATGATAGGTAGGTGGGACACTTCTGCTGGAGCAGCTGTTGGCCTTGTGTTAGAGATAGAAACGAGACAAGACATCTGATATTTTTTTGCAGAATATTACATTTTTTATTATGGAGAGTTCATATTTTTATATGGTATTAGAAGGTACTGTGTTTGAATGTAATTGGCTAATAGTCTAGTGAAACTCAGTTCCTTGGTTGGTAAGGGTTATTGTACATGTCTATCAAACTTCTCTAGTTTTAGATATTTACATATTTTCTTCTAGTATTCTAATATTCTTCCAATATTCTTCTGTATTAATATTCTAATGAGATAGAACTCTTGTTTTTGTAAGTGCATCTCATTTTTTTCACAAGAATAGATTGTTATGCAAATTGATTTTCATTCTTAGAATTTGTTTCTCATAGAGACTCAACAGAGTGTTAATTCAGTTAAAATAGTAATAAGGCCTGATTTTGCAAGGCCTTTCTTTTGTAAAGTTTTACCTGCACCTGCAGCTCTCAGTCCCACCTCTGCTCACCACCTTCCTCGCTGTGGCCTGAAGCTCTGTTTATTTTTTTGGCATTAGACCCCATTTCATTGGGCCAAAATGTGGTGTATCAGCTCCTCATTCCAGTCTTTAATCATTTGCCTTTAACAAAGAAAATTTGGACAGTAAAAGTATCTCCAGTTTCCTTTTATTTGCAAATGTGCTTTTAAAAATTTGCTGTTTGCCCATTTGAAGCCAAAACAATGCTATTGCATGGAAAGGATTCTGCTGAGAGGATACACTATATTTTATATTTACATATCTCTATTTGTTTTCTAGAATTCACTGCTTGCCTAAATTAAAGCAGGTATCCTTGTTTTTAGAGTCTTATACATTAACCAAAGTGGGATTTTTTTAGCAGTACTTCAGAGCTGTGGTATTTGAGTTTGTGAGTTCACATTCATTTGTTCTCATCTGTCCAGGGTGACAGCCAGTCAAAATATATAGGAGGGGAACAAAACATGTTTGTGACACTTTAAAACACAGGTTTTGGACACAACCTGGAACTTTTTGTACTGCAAGTTCCTGTTGAGTTATTTCAGAAATATTCTGGGCCTCCCAGGCTACACTGGATTTTGGGTTTCATCTTTCATCCCTGTGGGATGGGTGCAGTTTGTGAATTGCACAAAAAGTCTTTGCAAGTGAAAATACAATTAAGTTTCTTTATCTGAAGAAATCAGATCAGTTTCTCTTCAGTCCCTCTGAATATTAGGCATATTCTCTACAGGCCAACACCCTCAAATTTCTTTTTTTCAATCAAAATCATATATTCTTTTTATCAGAAACTCTACAATCAAATCATAAAAAGAAAATCTTCTCTCATCAGTTAATACTAACTAGGTAAGCCAATTACTATTGATGTTTTACACTTAGAATCACCTTGAATTATCAAGGCAATAAGGGAGCCTTTGAGAGCTGTGGGCTGATTTCATCCAGTGCAGGTTTCAGACCTGCCTTATCTTCAGTAATTCTTTGAGATTCTCATGGAGTTCCCAGTTATCTCTGTTTTTATGATCTGCAGCAGAGCAGTTTGCAGCTCACAGACTTTCTGAGTCAGAGGCACCAAACTTTCTGCAGTGCAAAGGACAGTTGTCACCCCACAAGCTGTGGTTTTATTGCAGGCTCTGAACTCCAGTGCAAGGCAGACAAAGGCCAGCAGGAAAGTTTTAGATTCTTGCAAAGTTCACAGCGTTTAGATGAACTGAAAGAGAAATGGCAAAAGCAGGCAGTATTTCAAATGTGGGGTTTGGATTTTTCCCCTAGGTTTTCTTCTTTTCTTTTTTCCCCACCAGGGTAATTAGCAGAGCAGAAAATGAACATTTGTTCAGGGGATGGAAGATCCCTCAAAAAGCCTGGTTTGAATACTTTTATATACAGGGAGTATATAATAATTATATATAGATATATTTATATAATATTTTACATTTTTATAAAATATAAAAATATTGTATATTTTAATATTTTAATCATTTTATATTTTATATAATATATATTATTATATATTTTAAAAATACTTTGAATACAGGGAGACTTTTCTCCCTGCTCAGACCATGCCTCATCCTCCAGAGCCGTGCATCATGTTGTGTTTTTTAATCCCAGCTGACAAAATCTGTGGGATTTGTGTCCTGACACGTTGTGTGTGGTTGGTTCCTTCCAGGTGGCCATGGGTTTCTTCCAGGTGGGCTTTGTCTCCGTGTACCTCTCGGATTCTCTGCTGAGTGGTTTTGTCACAGGGGCCTCCATCACTGTCCTGACCTCACAAGTCAAGTACCTGCTGGGCCTGGACATTCCTCGGAGCGGGGGCGTGGGCTCCCTCGTCACCACCTGGATAAACATCTTCAGGAACATCCACACCACCAACATCTGTGACCTCGTCACCAGCTTCTTGTGCTTCCTGGTGCTCATCCCAGCCAAGGAGCTCAACGAGCGCTTCAAATCCAAGCTCAAGGCTCCGGTTCCGGTGGAGCTCTTTGTGGTCGTGGCAGCCACTCTGGCATCTCACTTTGGGAAGCTGAGGGAAACTTACGGCTCCAGCATTTCAGGGCACATCCCCACGGGGTTTCTGCCCCCGCGCCCTCCAGTCTGGACCCTGATTCCCAGCGTGGCCTTGGATGCCATCCCCATTGCCATCATTGGCTTTGCCATCACCGTGTCGCTCTCGGAGATGTTTGCCAAGAAGCACGGCTACTCCGTGAGGGCCAACCAGGAGATGTACGCCATTGGCTTCTGCAACATCATCCCCTCCTTCTTCCACTGCTTCACAACCAGCGCAGCTCTCGCCAAGACCCTGGTCAAGGAGTCCACGGGCTGCAGGACCCAGATGTCCGGCCTGGTGACCAGCCTGGTGATCCTCCTGGTCCTCCTCGTCATCGCCCCTTTGTTCTACTCCCTGCAGAAATGCGTCCTCGCCGTCATAACCATCGTCAACCTCCGCGGAGCCCTGCGCAAGTTCAGGGACCTGCCCAAGATGTGGCACCTGAGCAGGGTGGACACGGTGATCTGGGCGGTCACCATGGTGGCCACGGCGCTCATCAGCACCGAGATCGGGCTCCTGGTGGGGGTTTGCTTCTCCATGCTCTGCGTCATCTTCCGCACCCAGCGCCCCGAGGCGCCGCTGCTGGGCTGGGTGGCCGAGTCGGAGACCTACGAGTCCTTGTCTGCCTACAAGAACCTGCAAACCAAGCCCGGCGTGGTGGTGTTCCGCTTCGAGGCCCCCATCTACTACATCAACAAGGAGTGCTTCAAATCCACCCTCTACAAGCAGACTGGGGTCAACCCCGCGTGGGTGAAGGCAGCCAAGAAGAAAGCGGAGAAAAGAAAGCTCAAGGAGAAGGAGGAGGGGTCCGGGGACAAGCAGAGCAGCATCCCCGTGGATTTGGGGTCGGAGCCCGTGGCGTTTCACACCATCGTGATCGACTGCTGCGCCGTGCAGTTCCTGGACACGGCCGGCATCCGCGCGCTCAAGGAGGTCTGCAGGGACTACAGGGACATCGGCGTGCGCGTGCTGCTGGCCCAGTGCAGCCCCTCTGTCAGGAGCTCCCTGCTCCGAGGGGAGTTCTTCCAGGAGGGGGAGGACCAGCTGCTCTTCCACAGCGTGCACCAGGCCGTGGACTTTGCCCTGGGCACGCAGGGGCACGGTGCTCCCAAGAAATAGCTTGGGAAGAGAGAGATTGGAACAAAGGCTGGGCAAACGTGTCTGTGTGTCTGTGAAATCGATGTGTGTGTGCTCAGGGAGCAGGGCAGGGTGGTGCCAGCGCTCTGGTACCCTGCAATCTCTCTGGATTTACCTGCCTGGGGTAGTGATTCCATGGGAGGTGCGGAATGAAGGCAGTTCTTAACTTGATTGTGGCCAATCTGCAGATCTTAAGTTTGTACGGGATTGTTCATCTCATGTCTCCTCTCTGGAGCTTTCTGTGTCTCAGTTCCACTCTGAAATTGTGATCAAGTCTTCTTTGCCATCCTGTCCTTGTGGTTGGGGTGGGATTTTGGAGTAGTCTGGACATCCTGTGCAGACATCCTGAAGAATGAGGCAGCTCGTTTCTCATCCCTCATTCTGGCATTGCTTTCCATCACCACACCCTTGTGTTTGCCAAGGCAAGGCTGCCAGGGACTGTTTGCTCTGGTCTTTACTGGGCAGTGCTTGAATTTGCAATCTCCCTGAATTTCAGATGGAGAAATCAAATCTAAACATGCAGGAAAATATCTTAATGAATATCTTCTAAGCAAGCACCTCTCACCTGCAGAGGTTTTGGCAGTGCCTCCTAATCCAGCCAGGCCACAAGGACATGGTTATCTCATTTCTGCACAGGAAATTCCTGCCTGTGCCCATGGAAATGCTGCTTCTCCAGCTTGACTTTAATGATTTTTTTTTTTCCACAGATGACTCTTTAGAAGTCTGATTCATTCTTATGGTCAGTCAATTGTTTTCCTAATATTTAGGAGCTCTTTAGAATTATGAACATTAGATATGGAAAATATCTAGCTCTTTAATTTTGACCAATAAAAGTCCCTTCTAGGCAGTTTTTTATGCCAGGTTGAGAGAATCACAGGCACCAAAGTGAAAAGGGACAAATAAATTATCCAGCACATGCCCAGATGTGTCCATGTCACAGACTGTGCATGAGTGCAGGATTTATTGGCTATAAATCCTTTGCTCTGTCCTGGACTTTATGCAATGGGAGTGCACACACCATTGGAAAAGGAGCCAGGAAAAATCTTTCCTGGACCTTTTTTTTTTACCAGGTCACTATAAATAGAGCTTTTTACTTTGATTTTAAATTCTGTGGAAGTGAAGAGTGCCTGTTCTTCATGCTAAAATACAAGGATAGGATTTTTTACTGCTTTCTCCTCCCAGCAGTAGAATACAATTGTGAAGGCAGAATTGAGAGATTAACAGTTTTTCCTGAATAGCAGCTGTACACAGCACACATCCCTGCAAGAGGGTGCTTTCCTCCTAGAGGAGTTTATAATCTGAATTTCAGGTGCTTCACAGCTTTTAAAAGGGAAAGGTGCTGTGAATAGGCAATATTATCATCCTTAATAATTAAAAAATAATGAATCAGAAGCCAAAAAAGATGTAAAATCTAGTATGAATTGTGAAATGTTTACTAAATAGAAAGAGATTTTGAGTTTAAACTGTTTTGCTGCTTGTTTTTTTTTTTTTTCCTGAGCAAGCACCAGTAACTATTCTCTTCTTTCTGTGAAAGCTGAATGTCATGGATCACCTCACCCTGGGAGCCTCAGAGAAGGAGGAGGCAGCAGGAGGATGAGTCCTTTTTGTGTTACTGCATTTTTGAGGGCAGGGAGCAGCACAGAAGTGCTGGGGAGGTGAGGGGTGGCTGCAGCACAGCTTGGGAAGGGAGGAACCTCACTGATACCCACCCATGGCACCTCCTGGAATGGGCTCTGGTGAGGGAAAAGCCTCTGTGTGTCACTGGGAAAAGTCTGCAGGGTTCAAACCCCACAGATGTTGTTCTGCCTCAGCCTTGAGGCTTCTTTATGAAGGAGATGAATCCCAAATTCTGCTGGATTTCTGCTTTGCTGCTGTAACCTCCTGTATGAACGTTGTTATTGTGGGCTGAGGATGCTTTGTGTAGTCTGGGGAGTTGTGCTCGCTGCGTTGGCATTGCCAGGGGGGATTGGGCTGGGCTGTGTAGGAGCAGTGGGCAGGGTTACATTTTGGGGCTGTATTTCAGTTTTTAACCAAGCCTGGTTTGTGTGCAGAGCCCCGGGGAGGGCAGGTTTGTCCCCACAGGGGTGGCTCTGGGGGGAGTCCCTTTGCAGCTCAGTTTGCTCACAAGGTCAGAAAGAATCTCTGGAACTTTGAACAGAAGTTGCCTCGATGCAGCTTTGAAATGCTGATTTTTAACTCCTGTTTTGCCAGAGGGCAGAGCAGCACTGGAAGTGCTGACGGGAAAGGGCAGCACGTGGTGGTTGCAGATGTTTTATTTGTTATTGCAAATGTTCCTGCCTTCCTGCAGCTGCTTGTCCTCACCCTCTGCCCTGGGGCTTGGGAGGAAGGAGCTGCTGGCCAGGGCACTTCAGGGCAGCCAGGAGTGTGTGACAAAAGTCAAATAACAGCTGCTCTGGGTGATTCTTTCCTCTTCCCCTCTCTCCCTTGTTCTTCCCATGCTGCTCAGGTGGAGATTTTTTCACCTGTGACCGTACATAGGTGTGTGTAACCAAATTCCAAACCTTTATTTATTAAAAGATGGTTTTGCAATTCCATTCCTACCTGTGTCAGGAAGGGAGAAGTGGCAGCGTTAGCTCCAAAAAGGACCCACTTCCTGCAACTACTGGGATGTGCATTTGTGGCTCTTGGGTATTTATTTACATAAAAGCACAATAAAACAGCCATAAAATGATTTTTCAGGTAATTAGATTATATCTAAAAGATGTGCTGAACATTACCTGGAGCACGTTGCATTTGGCCTCAGTGCTGTTTGTGCAGCCTCCAAATTTCATTTCCAGCAAAACACAAGAAACTATTAAAATGCAACAGCAAAAGCAGCCAGGCAACCAAAGGAAATACTTTTAATGTTCTTATTTAAAATTAGTAAGTATCTATTAATGCACGCTGCCCTGGCTAAATGGGAACTGAAATAAATGCCATTTGCCAGAGTTCAGTGCAATAGGGAGTTCTTGGGAATTAACTGGAGATTAAATCTGATTATGGCTGGAATTTCTTACAACAGTGGCTTTCCGCCCTGTTCCTCTTAGGCCTGGAATTGTTTTTTAGCAGTGACATGGATCTGATTTGATCCTACTGGCAAGCAGCACATTTTTTGTTTATGGACCCTTTAAAGCAATCCAATTTATCTTTGGGAATTGGGGATCACTGACTGGAAACTTTTTTCCTCCAAAGCATTTGTTTCATAAAGGAGTCCATATATTTATATGTTTGTGTTTTGCTGCTGTGTGATGGATGCAGCAGCTGGATATCTCCATTTGTGCTTTTGTGATATTCCTGTCCTGTCCTGGAAAGGCCTCTCCTGCCTTCTGCTGTTTGAAATGAACAGTGCTGGGCCTGTGCCAGGTTTTTAAGGGGAAATCTGCCATACTCACTGCTTCCTGTGCCTTCCCCCATCCCCTGAATTTGTGAATTTGCCCCTCAGAACGGTTGGGTTTGGGTTATCCATCAGTCTGGAGCAGGGATCTTCCTCCCAGTGCAACCTGCAGAACCCCAGACCAGACTGGAAGCTGGTGTAAATCAGCTCAGCTCTATTCCCCAATGCCCCAGTCAGCAATTATCAGTCTAAATGAAGAATTAAGAGATCATTAGCACGTTCATTAATGACAACAACAGAGCATTATGGAAATGAACTCTCAGTCTCAGCTGTACTGGAAATCTCTTTAGCACTCTCCTGCTGAATGCCAGGCTCTGTTTTTTCCTCAAAATGTTTCACTTGTCTGAGTGTTCTGACACAAAAAAAACATTTTCAGTCCCCTTTACAAACTTCAGGCACTGCAGTGGGCACGGGGAGCTCATTTTGGGTTTCGTGCTGACATTTCCAAGCTGGGATTGAGTGATGCTGATGTCCTGCAAGGCTCTGCAGGACCAGCTGCTCCTCCTCCTCCTCCTGCTTCCTCCTGGGTTGTGCTGCCAGTCTCTCACTATTGACTGTAAACACAAGAAGCTGTGTGTGATGAGTTCCATGTGACCTGCATGCTCCCTTTTCATGATCTTCTGATAAAGCCAAAGCTCCTGAGCAGTAAAGTGAATGTAAAACAGCCCCAACCCCTCCCAGTGCTTTGGGAGAACCAGGGATCTGCTGGCTGAGGGGTCCCAGGCTGGAGCTCAGCCTGCTTTGGGGCTGGCAGAGGGTTTGTGGGGCTGTTTGTGCTGCCCAGCTGAACCTGGAGGTGCCTTTATTTTGGGATTGCTGTGGTTTGTTGTGCCTTGTCCACAGTGAGTGTGGCACGAGCAGAAATCAGGGATTTCTGGGTTTGTGGTTTTTAATTTTTGTGTCATTGTAATCTCAGTCCACACCTGACTGTAATTTGCTGTTGTGCCTTTGTGAGTGTGGCACAAGTAGAAATCAGGGATTTCTGGGTTTGTTGGTTTTTATTTTTGTCTCACTGTAATCCCAGTCCACACCTGACTGTGATTTGCTGTTGTGAGTGTGGCATAAGCAGGAATCAGGGATTTCTGGGTTTGTGGTTTTTGATTTTTGTCTCATTGTAATCTCAGTCCACACCTGGCTGTGATTTGCTGTTGTGCCTTTGTGAGTGTGGTACAAGTAGAAATCGGGGATTTCTGGGTTTCTGGTTTTTTATTTTTGTTTCATTCTAATCTCAGCCACTCCTGGCTGTCCCAGCCAGGCCAGCAGAGCTGCAGCCCTGGAAGCTGCTCCCTCCTGGGAGGAATCTCAGCCTCCCTTTTGTCTCTGCTGCTCTTGCCAAGGGGTTGGGATCCACTGCTGGTGGGGCTGGGAGCAGAGGTGAGAACTGCAGAAAAAGCAGCCAAATCCTGGCTTTGAGCCATGCCCAGAGCCTTGGGCTGAGGTTGTGAGCTCTGCCTGGGCTCTGTCCCAGCTCCAGCTGAGGGTGAAACTCTTCAGGCCAAAACCTGCTTCAGGGCATTATCTTCTCTGGTGGCTTGGGTTTCTTCCACCTGCTTTGGAAAAGTGATTAAACACCTCAGGTATTTGACATGTTTAATTTTTGTTTTTAATGGACATGGCTACGGTGGTGGAGCTGAGATGCAAACATTCCTGTGCTGCTCTTGCCACGCTGGGCTCTGTGCTGGTGCCACTGCCTTGGTGGATTTCTCCACACCAGAAGGGTTTGCCCTTTCTCCTGGCACGGACAAGAGCAATCCTGGCTTTAGTGCGGGTTTGGCACCAAGAATGACCTCGTTAAATCCCAAGAATTAATTACACTGGGTCATCATCCTAATGAGCCTTTGGAGGGTCAGCTGCTTGTGTGAAAAATCAACCTGATTTTTATAATTTCAGTCAGATTCTCTCTGAAGTGGAAATCATCCTGAGCCTTGCTTTTTCCTTGGAGATCATTGCAGTGCTGAAAGCAAGGCCTCTGGTTGGGTAGAATGGCAAATATTTAATATTTAGATTTAGTTCATAGCATAATTAGTACCTGTCTATTTTATTTCCTAGAGATTCTATAAGCTAAGGCATAATGGTATTTGATGTGCAAATTCACCAAATATTTCAGCATTGGATGGAGAACTAAATTTCCATTGAGGTAAAATTACTGCTTCAATATTTGAATCCCAGCTCTGACAGCACTTAGTCCATCTCCCAAATGATCTAAAGACTCCACATGTGGGTGGGAAACATTTTGTTGAACTTGGGTCCAATTTTTATGTCTGATTTTTTTTACTTAAAGAAGTGAATTTTAGGTTTATTTGAAATGCAATTGGAACATGGTTAAGGAGAGGTAAAATCTCATTTTTTATGACAAGCACATGAATCTTTGAGTCTTTAGTTTTGGGTTCCTGAATATCTCTAATATGTTCTTGGTATGTTCTGGGGGGGTTTAATAATTGAAATTTGGTTATAAATACTTGAAATTTGAAAAAAAAAAAAATGGTGATTTAATAATTGAAATTCTGGTGATATTTTAATAATTGAAAATTCAGTATAATTTTAGATGTAAATAATCTTCTGCAGAACACACGCAGTGGCAAACTGTGCCTGGAGCTGGTTGGAGAACCAGTTTAACCAACCAGGACCTCAGGCCTGGCCTAGATCCCATTGGTCAGCAGATCTGACCTGTTTACAAAATAATTTGTGTGTTACTGGAGTAAAATGTGGGGAAATTATGGTGTGTGTGGAAAAGATCACTTTGTTGTTTTTGCTGTGATTTGTCTGTGCAGTGAAAAGCAGGTGTCAAAGCCCCCAGGTGGGTGGTGGAGCACAGGGTGCTGGGGGAGCTGTGTCACCCTGTGCCCAGGCTGGGGACAGAGCTGCTGCCACCAGCCCCTGCCTCAGTGCTGGGCTTTGTGGGGAAAATTGGATTTTGTGCCATCAGTTCTGTGCCCACCCCCTGCCTGCTGGGGGCTCTCTCTCCTTGCCCTGTCCTGCCTGAGCTGTACCCGTTGTTATTCTTAATTGTTAATTTGTTAACATGAGAATTTTCTGTCAAATCTGGTAAAATCACTGGGATTTCTTCAGCACAATTAAAAGATGACATTTATGGGGTTTTTTTTGTTGTCACTGACTGATGGCATCTTCACCTTGCTCTGCCCCAGCTGCTCTGTGCTGCCAGGACAGGGTTTGTGGTGGCATTAATAACCAAAATCAGCCTGTGGGGACAGTGATGTGCCCTGTGCCAGGGAGCAGCTCCCTCCTGTGCCCTGTGCCAGGGAGCAGCTCCCTCCTCCTGTGCCAGGGCTGAGTTCCTGAGGTGTGGAAATTGCCACCTTTGGTGCTGCTTGTACTTTACAACAGGTGCAGTTACAGCACCTGCTACTGCAAAACTGCTGCTGGATTTCAGTGTTCCTTGAGATAAATTTCAGTGTTCCTTGGGATCAATCAAGCTGTGCCAGGCAGGTTTAGGTTGGATTTTGGGAAAGGTTCTTCCCCCAGAGGGTGCTGGCACTGCCCAGGCTCCCCAGGGATGGGCACAGCCTGAGGCTGCCAGAGCTCCAGGAGGGCTTGGAAAACCCTCCCAGGGATGCCCAGGGTGGGATTTTGGGGCTGGATTTGATGGTCCTTGTGGGTCTCTTCCCTTTGATTCTGTGATTCTCTCCCAGGTTCTGTGGCTTGCTCAGGTCATGGCCAGGAGGAGCCAGAAAAACCCATGAGCAGCTTTGAGGGCAGTTCTGGGCAGTTCCTGTGACATTGTGTCTGCAGAGGTGTCCTTGAGTTGTGGAAAAGGCTTTCCTGGCCCAGCATGGCTCAGCTTTTACCTGAGGATGCCTTTTACCTCAGGGGACCTCTGTGCACAGGCTGCAGCTCCCGTGCTGGTGCCAGCAGAGGAGAAGGAGCACTGGGGCATGGCAGTGCCTGCAGGGGCTGCTCCTGAAAAGCAGAGAACAACCCTTGCCTCCAGCCAAACCAGTCTGGTTCCCAGCTGAGGGAGCCAGGCTCAGCCAGCAGCACTTTATTTATTTATTTATTTATATATTTATATATTTATTTATTTATTTACCTAGGCAGCTTTAGGCTCTGCCTTACCTGGGATTAACTCATCCTTGCCATCCAGACTCCTGTGGGACACCCCAGCCCCATCTCCCACCTCTGGGGGCTGCTTGGGAAAGGTGTCCCAGGGCTCCAGCCCCTTCAGAACCTCCCTCACAAACCTCTGAGACCCCTGGTGCAGCTTCTGCAGCACCTCCTCACGGAGAGGCTCCATCAGCCCTTGTGCCAAAGCTGCCACCACGCCCTGCGGCAGCATCCCAGTGCTTGAGTGGTGGGAAAAACCTTCTCCTGTTTGAAATCTGGTGGAAGATCCAGTCCTGTCACATGGCAGGAGATGAGATGAGGTGGTGTGTGGCAATAGGACACGAAATGAATGACAGGCACACTGGAACTTCCAAGGTAAAAAGATGAAAGTTTAATTCTCCATCTCAATATATATATATAATTCTAAAAGTGATCCTGGATTGGAGGATGGAATTGCCACCTCTCCAACGACACTGGTCAAACCAACAGTCCATCAGATTTTTCCTCCTCCAGAAAGGAATGCAAAACCAATCATTATTTACATAAAAGTGTGTGAGAAACTCCATTATAAAAATGTAATCGTCAGAAGGCTTAGAAGAACAAGGCAACAGCATTGGGAGAAAACTCTTCATGGCTTGGAAGATGATCTCATTCCAAACACCTTCCCAGGTGCTCCAAGCCCTGTCCAACCTGGCCTTGGGCACCTGCAGGGATGGGGCAGCTTCTCTGGGCACCCTGAGCCAGGCCCTCACCCCTGAGGCTGCCCAGCAGCCTGGGGCCAGTGGCAAACAGAAACGTGTCCCCATGTTTTCACTGCACTGCATTCATCTGGAATCAGCTCAATCTGTTTGCAGAGCCACTGCAGCCTCTGCAGGGATAATCTGGATAATCTGGAAAAGGGCCCTAAGCACTGGGAATGTGCCATGCACGGAGAAACAGGGACAGCAGCAAGGGGCGGCAAAAGGAATTTCTTTCCTCCTTGTTGTATTAAGATAGAGTGCTCCCCAAAACCTCGATAGCTGATGTGCTTGGCTCTTTTTTTCCATCTTCCAGGAGTGAAAATGCTCTTTACTATTTATTTTGTAGTTCTCCTGGTCCCTCAGCCCCCAAGGGGCAGGGACACTTTTGGCCTCTCAGTATTTGTGTTATCTTTGCCCTGCTGGGGCTCCTGAACATTAAACGGCCCTGCCAGGGAACAGGGGATGTTTCCTGGGATGTGTTATCTCCTGCAGAAATGTAAATAATACCTTTCCAAGAAACAACTGCAGAGGTTCTGTTCAGCTTTTTTGTCCTGGGGTGCTTCTGTTGTGTGTTGCCATCTCAGCAGTGGCACCACCACTTCTGGGCTTGTCTCCTTTTCCTTGCTTTCCCCTTAAAAACGATGATGTTTTGCAGTAAATATATTTCAAGTGAAGCTGAACCAGCAGCCATCCAAAAATGCTGTCAGACCCCCCATGTGAAGGTAAGGTAAAGCATCTCTCTTAACCTGGCACCTTTACCTGGCTCGCTTCCTTTTGGTTTTTTTTTTAAATAAAAATTGTGATCTAAGTCATGGGGAGCAGTGGGTGCAGCCATGTCCTAAGCCAGGCTGGCCCATGACCTGAGGGGCTCCCAGAAGCCAAATAATCACAAATATATTTACAAACCTTGAAGCAGATCAGGCCCCTTTGTGCAGTGCAGTTAAATCTGTTCCCAGGAAAAGTGGAGGTGCCAACCTGTCCTGTAAAGCAAAAGGGATTGACACAGCAGCACAAACTTCATTTTGCTGCATTTCCCTGTTGCAAATGCCTGGATAACAATCCCAGACACAGGAAATTCGTGGTTTTTGCTCACTTTAGGCTAGAAAACAGCAAATGCCCCTCCTGCCTTTCCTGTGCCTGGAGCTTGTTGGCTCTGCTCTGTTTCTCACCTGGCTGCAGCCTGGCATTGATGGATGTTTAATTGCTCACACACCATGCCAGGAATAAAAACTTTGGATTTCATGCTCTGGGAAGCAGAGGGGGCTGTGCCAGTGCAGGCAGGCTCCTGTCCCCACCTGCATTGTCCAAAACCATCTGTGCAGCCCAGGATGGAGCTGAGCATGGGCTCAGTTTATAGTGGCAATAAAGAACAAGCCCTGAAGATGCTTTTGGAAACAAAACTGTTTCAGCTGTGCTGACCTTGCATGGGGAGGGCAGCACAGCCTTGAGTGCCTCAAGGTCACCTGCAGTTCCCTGGTGGGTTTCTTTTTGGTTTTCTTTTTTTGTGATGCTTTTCCCATAGCAAACGTGAAACTTTTTGTATTTTCTGCCCTTTTCTCACCTCATGCAGGAAAAGGAATTCCAGAGATGTGCACAGTGCCACCAAGGGTGTTCTCACAGCCCCTCTGCTGGGATGGAGGACATGGAGTGGCCTCTCCTCAGTGCCCACAGCTGGAATTTCCATCACAGAGAACCAGCAGGGACAAGGAGCTTGAGAACTGCAAAAAGTGTGGGATAACTTAAAGTATGGAATGTACTGAAATAGATATTTATTATTGGGATATACTAAAGCAGCTGGGAATTTGAACACAAGAAAGTGGAGAAAAAAGTTCTAGGGGAGGATGGCAGGGAAGGCTTGGAGGCAGAAATCTTGGAGAGGGGGAAGAGCAGGGCTCTGTCAGGGCCTCCCAAGATTTATCAGGGCACAAAGGAAATCTCAACAGATAAATGAGCTCCAGAATATAGAAATGAAGATGGGATTGGGGAGGAAAAGCAGCAGCAGCAGGCTGGAGGCTGAAGGTAACCTAAATCCTGCCACACATTGAAAAAGGGCTTCACCCCATTTTTGTGGTGCTCAGGGCAGAGATCCAGAGCTGGACCTTCCTAAATAAGATCAAACCCAAAGATGGATTGTGCTCAGCTGTGTTTCATCCCAGGGAACAATCAGACTTAAAAGTCCAGCCTGGCCAGCTCTTCAATGGGTGACTCATCACTTCTTCAGTGAATTTCAAGATGAAGGATTCATGGAGAAAATAGAAATTTGGGTCATTTGCTGGGGAAGAAGATGGAAAAAGAAAATGAGTGAGTAGAGACCACATCATCCAGGCCAAGGCACAAAATGAGCTGTAAGTAGGAACAATTACACAGTGCCTGAAAGATAGAGTCTGTTACTGAGAGAAGGGGAAGGGAAGGGGGAACTCTCAGTGTTGCACCTGAAAATGCATGAGTTGTGGAGGAATGGCAGTGAAAAAAAAAGAATTGATATAAATAGATAAAAAGATTGAGCAGCTGCCTCCCTACCATGTGCTCTCATTTTCTCCTGCTGCCAGAGAACACGGATTTGTTCCTTATTTATTTACTCCTAATTACTGAGATCCAGACTTCCCCTGATGAGATAAATGCAGCTCAGGATGCTGGTTTCCCCCTTCTCTTCCCTCAGGGTGTCTTCCCCAGCATCTGCATCCAAACCCTGGGCAACTCCCCCTTTCCATCCCCAGCCCCCTCTCCAAGGTGCCTGTCTGGCTGCAATCGGTCCGGCTGCACAGGGCATGGCACATCCAGCAAAATCTGGACTGGGTCAGTGGGAAAGGGATGGAAAAGAAGGGGGCAGAACAGGGGGAGTGTGTGCTCAGAGGGCTGGTGGAGGTTGTTGGCACAGCTGACAAGGGCAGAGCAGTTCCAGCTGGTATTTATGAGCTGCTCTTTCCTTTCAGGGTGATGAACAATCCTTTTTTCCTGGCTGCTGCTGCTGCAATTGCTCACCTTTACCTACCAAATAATACAACCCTGCTCCTTTCCCAGTTGTGTTTCTGCACAGCAAAGCCCCTTGTTACGTGTGCCAAAATGTGAATTGTGCAGATTGGACACATCCACAGTTCTGCTGTCTCCCTGAAATAACCTGTGTCACCACAGCTTTGCTCTCTGCCTTGCAGAGCCTCTGTGGAGGAAAAACTACCAGGAAAGGAAAGTCATTCTGGAACGAGCTTTGCCTCTTGGTTTTTGGCACAAAAGCTTGTCCAGAATAGCTGAGAACCCGAGCAGAGGAGCCCAGTGGGACCTGAGCTCGCTGGGTTCAGAGAGGGGCAGAGCAGGGAGGTTTCTTTCCATCGCTGCCCTTGTTTAGCAAACACTTCCCCAGATCCAAGCAATCCTCTTATCTGGCAGGAGCACTTCTCTAAGCCCCCTCAATCATTCCTGGTGTCCAGAACAAGTTGTCAGCCAAAATACCCTCTGAGAATGGTGTTTGTTTTCCAAACACGGCTCTGCTCGGCGGCTGCAGCGCCTGCACAGAGATAAAAGAGACATGGCTTGGCTCAGGAGCTCAGACCCCAAGGGAGGTGGCACCTGGGCCACCTTTCCTCTGCCCAGAGGTGCTGCCAGGTGGAGACAGCTCTGTGCCCAGGGGAGAAGCTCCAGGTGCTGAGGAAACACCCAGTTTGCAGCCAGAGGTAAGATTTGGTGATGTGTGCAGGGCAGGGAATGGGATTTCTCCTCATCCCAGTTTGGTTCCAAACCACAGCCACTCTGGGTCTCCCCTCTGGAGTGTTCTTCTCTCTGTCTGTGGTTCAGTTGTCACAAAATAGGTGTTTTGGTGCAGCTGCATTTTGACTGAAAAAACCTGGAGTGGCTCTGGAAGGTGTTTCTGTAAATTAAGCAGCCTGAAAAAGCAGGGTGGTTTCATTGTGCAGATGGGAGCCCCTGATTGATGCAAGCCACTAATGCAATTTAAAACTATGTAATGTTGAAGGAAAAAATAATTGGCAAATTATCTCCCTGACCCACATCTTGATTCCTAAAGTATCCCTTGGAATATCTTAACATTTCCAGAAAAAGGGTTGCCTAAGTAGCAGTGTCTTGACAGCAGAAGGAGTTTTAGTTTGAGTGAAATTCAGTGAAATTTCACTGAAATTGAGTGAAATTCCTGTTTCTAAACAAGAGGGATTCCTGTTTCAAAACAAGGGGAAGGAGCATGGGGGGCTCTGTAGCTGTGCCCCTGGTTTGGGGGTTGTGGTTAATCAGCTCCAAAAGTGACAATGAATGAATCAGCCTTGGAAAAACGCTTTTGTTGGATTTGTCTGAGATAATTTCCCTTTATTTATTTATTTATCTATTTCTTTACATTTTCTTTTTCATTTCTTTATATATCAATAATTAGTTTATATATATTTATAATTCAAAGTTATTTAGTTCTTTATTTCTATTTTAGCGATTAGTTTATATTTCATTGTTAGTTCGCGTGTCCGTTTCTTTGTATTTCAGTAATTAGTTTATTTATATTTTATTGGTCGTTTATTTATATATTAGTAATTAGTTTATTTATTTATATTTTATTTATATTTTATTTATATTTTATTTATATTTTATTTATATTTTATTTATTTATTTATTTATTTATTTATTTATTTGTCTATCTGCCCATGCCACGAGCCCTGGAGCTAAGCAAAGCCCCCGTGCTCGTGCCTGCAGCCCCTCACCTGTTGCAAACATCTTTCATGGAAAATCCTTTCTTAGGATTTTTCCTTGTGAGAAGCTGCAGTTTCAGCAAGCAAAAGTAGACAATGGTTATCAGCTGCTGTGGAATGCAACAGGTAGACCCGTGATTGATCTCCTATGGGTGTTTGGATTTTCTGACCACTCATGGCAGAGCTGGCTCTTGGTCTGTCTGAGACACAGATCTTTGTTATTCATTATTTCTATTTTTAGCTTAGCTAGCTTCTGAAGAAACCTTTTCCTTTCTATTTCTTTTTAGTATAGTCTTAATGTAACATATATCATAAAATAATAAATCAAGCCTTCTGATCATAGAGTCAACATTCTCATCTCTTCTTCATCCTGAAACCCCTGTGACCACGGTCACACTCACTCCTGCCTGCTCTCCCTCCTTAGCTCCCCTGTGCCCATGGAGGACACGTCCAGCCAGGAGCCAGCGCCCAGCAAAGCCCCCCTGGGCTCCCTCGGGCCACGCGAGGCTCCTGCCACCTTCATCATCCTGGAGGAGCAGGAGCCCCCGGGCTGCAGCCGCCGGGAGCTGATCCTGGAGAAGGCCAGGGCCGCCTGCAGGTGCAGCCCCGGGGCGCTGGGCCGCTCCCTGCGCCGGCTGCTGCCCGTGCTGGAGTGGCTGCCCCGCTACGAGCCCCGCTCCCAGCTGCTCGGGGACGTGGTCTCGGGGCTCCTGGTGGGCGTGGTGGCCATCCCTCAGTCCATCTCCTACTCCCTGCTGGCCAACCAGGACCCCGTCTACGGCATCTACACCAACTTCTTCTGCAACATCATCTACGCGGCCACGGCCACGTCGCGCCACGCCAGCGTGGGCTCCTTCGGGGTGCTGTGCCTCATGGTGGGGCAGTCGGTGACGCGCCGCCTGCAGCTGGCAGGCTATGGGGACAGCGGCGCCGCCCTCGGGGACAACTCCAGCTCCCCCAGGAACGGCACAGAGCCCTGTGACAGGAGCTGCTACGCCATCACCGTGGCCCTTTCCCTGAGCTTCCTGGTGGGCCTTTACCAGGTACAAACGTTCACTCTGGTGCTGTTCCCTCCTAGGAATGTCTCTGAGTTTGAGGTCTCTAAGTGTTGGGTCAGATTTAAGTGTCCTGAGAAATGTTTCTAGACCCCAACACTTGGATATTTGTGAATGCAGTGATTTTAAAAGTGCAAACACAGCTGAATTGGAGCTGTTTTCCTCCATGGGATAACCAGGTCCTTGGATGTGTCTGAAACATCCTCAGCAAGAGAATCTTGGATCTGTGAACCACCTTCCCAGCACCCCAGTCCTGCAGCTGGGCAGCTCAGAGCAGGTTTGGGGCAGACCCTCAAGGACCCTGCCATGCTCCCTGGCAGTGTCCCCATTGCCTAGGCTGAGCTGTCACAGCAATTCCAGGCTTTTCCACTGGGACAGCTGAAATTCAGGGCATCCCAAGTGAGTGCTACCCAGAGCTGCTCTGATGGGGCTGCTCGTGAGGAGGCAGCAGCAGGGACCTCATAGGATTTTCTGTGTGGCACCCCCAGCCATGGGCAAGTGTTAAAGGTAGGTCTCTCTGGTATTCCATAGCCCAGATTAACTCCTGAAGACAAATTCCTCCCATGGAATGCTCAGCACATCCCCAGACAGAGTAGCCAGAGCTGCTAAAGTGGCAGCAAAGTGACATAAGTTGCCAGCCAGCCCTTCCAGCCCTTCTCACCCGTGCTGAAGCTGTGGCTGCTTTGCTTTTCAGATCCTGCTGGGGGTTTTACAGATGGGCTTCGTGGCTGTCTACCTGTCAGAGCCTCTGCTGGGTGGCTTCGTGACAGGCTCCAGCCTCACCATCATCACCTCCCAGATGAAATATCTGCTGGGCCTGAAGATCCCCCGGCACGAGGGCGTGGGCTCCTTCATCCTCACCTGGGTGGACCTCTTCAGGCACATCCACAACACCAACATCTGCGACCTGCTGACCAGCCTGGTGGCCTTGGCCATCATAGTGCCTGTCAAGGAGCTCAATGAGCGCTACAAGGAGAGGCTGAAGGCCCCGTTCCCCATCGAGCTGCTGGTGGTCATCGCAGCCACCCTCATCTCCCACTACTTCGACTTCGAGCAGCGCTACAAGGCCGCCGTGTGCGGGGACATCCCCACGGGCTTCAGGAAGCCCACTGTGCCAGACATCAGCCTGCTTCCCAGCCTGGCACTGGATGCTCTGCCCATTGCTGTCATTGGCTTTGCCATGACCGTGTCCCTGGCAGAAATCTTTGGCAAAAAGCACGGCTACGCCGTCAGCGCCAACCAGGAGATGATCGCCATCGGCATGTGCAACCTCATCCCCTCCTTCTTCTACTGCTTCGCCAGCTCTGCTGCCCTCACCAAGACTCTGCTGAAGGAGTCCACGGGCAGCCAGACCCAGGTGTCCGGGCTGGTCACCTCCCTGGTGCTGCTGCTGGTGCTGCTGTGGATCTCCCCGCTCTTCTACTCGCTGCAGACCTCCATCCTCGGCGTGGTCACCATCGTCAACCTGCGGGGCGGCCTCAGGAGGTTCCGGGACACCCCCAGGATGTGGCAGCTCAGCAAGCTGGACACGGCGGTGTGGTGGGCGACCATGCTGTGCTCCACGCTGGTCACCACGGAGATCGGGCTCCTGGTGGGTGTTTGCTTCGCCCTGCTCTGCATCATCTTCCGCACGCAGCGGCCGCGCGCCACGCTGCTGGGCAAGGTCGGCGACAGGGAGGTCTACGAGGACCAGGCTGCCTACAAACAGCTCAGCAGCATCTCCAACATCAAAATCTTCCGCTTCGAGTGCTCCCTCTACTACGCCAACAAGGATTACTTCAAGGCTGTGCTGTACCAGAAAACCGGGCTCAACCCCGTGCTGCTGGCGGCCAGCCTGGGGAACCGGGCACGGCCAGAGCCAGGCAGCACCAGGGGCTGCTGTGCCTGCCTGAGACAGGGCGGGAGCAGGGCTGAGAGCCCTCCAGGAGATGCCTGTCCCCCCTCCACAGACATGCACACCCTGATCCTGGACTGTGGGGCCATGCAGTTCATAGACACCGTGGGTCTCTCTGCGCTCAAGGAGACGCACCACGACTACAAGGAGGTCGGAGTCCAGGTGCTCCTGGCCAACTGCAACCCCTCCATCCGCCAGCGGCTGCGGGAGGGAGGCTGGGCCGGCCGGGCAGGCGGCGCTGGGGGCCAGCTGGCCTTCCACAGCATCCACGATGCCGTGCAGTTCGCTGAGCGCTGGCACCGCGGGGACAGCAGGGACAAGCAGGCTGCTCTCCCGGAGCCCGAGGAACAGGACTTGCAGGTGTCCCTGTAGCCCTGGGTGCGAGGAGAGGTTTCTAACGGGGGAGCAGGTTCGGTGTTTGTGCCGTCAGAGCGAGCAGGAGGGGCTGGGATGCTCTGCCAGTGGGGCAGCAGGGTGGGAAGGGTTTGGGGAGGGCCGAGCTCGGGATGGAGCCGGGAATTCGGGAAGGGTTTGGGGAGGGCCGAGCTCGGGATGCGGGGCCAGAGCTGCGCCTGCCCCGCGTGGCCGCTGGAGGGCGCGAGTGAGCCGCGAGCGGGGCCGGGACCGGCCGGGAATTCGGGAGGGGACCCCAAAATCTCATCCCCACATCCCAGCCCATCCCTGCTGTGACAGGGACCCCAAAATCTCATCCACACATCCCAGCCCATCCCTGCTGTGACAGGGACCCCAAAATCTCATCCACACATCCCAGCCCATCCCTGCTGTGACAGGGACCCCAAAATCTCATCCCCACATCCCAGCCCATCCCTGCTGTGACAGGGACCCCAAAATCTCATCCCCACATCCCAGCCCATCCCTGCTGTGACAGGGACCCCAAAATCTCATCCCCACATCCCAGCCCATCCCTGCTGTGACAGGGACCCCAAAATCTCATCCACACATCCCATTCCCACCCCCAAAAGAAATTCTGCTGGAGGGAATTGTGGTTTGGAAGCCCAGGGACGGGAGACTGCTGGAAATAAAGTGTGTGGAAAAGGAATCCTGTGGCTGTGCTCAGAAAAGTGCCTTTTTGTGCTTAAAATTTGATTTAAAATGGATTTAAAAATTGTTTTCAATGGTGTACCTGGCTGCTTGCAGTCCTTGGGCAAGGCTGTGCCAGGGGGGCTGAAGTGACCAAAGGTCTCCTTGCAGGGAGGGATGGATGTTTGTGCTCCAGGTGTGGGTGGGATGCAGCTCCCAGGAGCTCTTTCCAAGGGTCCTCTCAGGCCATCCCAGTGTGGGGAAGCTCCCCAGGGAGTTACCTTAGTCCCAGAACAGAGAAATGGGGCACTTCAGGGTGGGAGTAAAACCAGCAAGGCAGTAAAAACCTCCTGTTACCTGACCCCAGTCCTGGCTCAGGGCTGCCTAGGACACCCCCCCTTCCCTTTTTGAGCAGCACTGCCAACATCTCCTTCACAAGTCTGTTTATGGAGAAAATTGAACTGTTTTAATTGGGCTTTAGAGGTGTTTATGGTCTCAGTGGGGTCATAAAGGCCCAGCAGGAACTAAAGGCAGTGCTGGCAATGCCCTGGCACAGCCTGGTGCAATCCAGAGCCAGGATCCTGCAATGGGGCACTGATCACAGCTGGGACAGAGACACCCAGCACTTCTCAGGGCTGATGGCCTCTGCCCTGTCCAGCCCTGGGGCCTTGCTGGCAGCCCCTGCCCTGCCTGCTTGCCCAGCTCTCCCACCCCTCCAGCCCTGGCACCCCTGTGCCCACGCTGCCCAGGCACTCAGGAATTGCTGGGTTTATATTTTCACTCTCTGTGAGAGGCCCAGGGCTGGGGCTGGGACCCAGGAGGGACAGTGACACAGCCCAAGGTTGGTTTGCAGGCAGAGCTGTGGAAGGTCAGTCCTTGGGTCATCCTCCATCCCTTGGCTGGGTGCAGGTGAGGGCAGGAAGGGGCAGTTCCTGGTGCTGGGGAAGGTGAAACAGGAAAGCCTTATCAATAGGATTGACTGGCAAAAGATGTTGAGAATATGGAAACTATAAGTGAGATTGAAATGAAAGCAAGCTCTGAGATCCCTCAGTTATTGAACAACTGGAAAACAATGGCATGGCCAGCTGAAGGTGATCCCCTTTTGATGGAACAACACCCTCTGCTTGCAGACAGGCCCAAGGGGCAGAGCAGACCCTGCCAGCTTGGCAGAAGGGGCCCAAAGAGGAGTTTTTGGGGTTTAAAATGTAGCACAGTATGGTAATGTAATGATTCTTATAGGCTGTATGGAAATGCTGCAGGATTTGTTTCTTGGACTAGATTGGTCAGTGAGAATCAGAATATTCAACACAGAAGAAGATTTATGGTATTGGAATGGGAACTTCACTCTCTTACCCTTTTACTCTCTTACCCCTTTTACCCTCTCTCCCCCTCTCTCCCTCTCTCAGTCCTGCTCCAGCTGTGCCTGGCAGCTCCCAGCAGGGCCCTGCCCCAGTCCCTTTGCAATGAACCCCAGGTTCCATCCCTGGCTGCAGAGATCCCTGCTCTCCATCCATCCTGACCATCCCGCCCCCATCAATCCCACAGTGGGGGCTCCAGCTGAGGACACCAGCCCAAATCCCCCATGGGGCCTGGCCCCAGGACCTGTCCCTGTGCCCCAGGGGCTGCACCCCTGCTGGAGCTCCCCAGGGGCTGAGGAAAGGCCAGGAAGCTGAAAGCAAATGTCCAAATGTCCCCCTGGCAAGCAGCTCCCTGCTCCTTGTGCTGCTGCCCCTGCCTGCCCGGGCTCTATAAATGCTCCAGCAGGGGCACCAGGAGAGGCTTTGCTGCTGAGCCTTTGTCAGCCCCAGTGGGAGCTCACTGTGCAACTGGTAATTATGGCTCAGCAGCAGCTGGACAGGTTAAAATCCTCCTGATGCTTTGAAATGCTCCCTCTGGGGAGCTTTGAGGAGTAAAGGTTGTGGCTGGTGCTGATTGCTTCCCCTCTGGAGACACTGATTGCTGCACCAGGGGCTGCTCTCCTCTCTCCCAGTGCCTTTTCCTGGGAAAAAACAGCCCCTGGAATGGCAAGAAGTTGCTTCTGCAGCTCTCAAAGTGCTCTGAAGCAATGAAAGTGCTGCCAGCACGTGCTGATCTGCCCATGTGCCCCTCCCCAGCAGAGGAAACTGAGCTGGAGAGGGCGAGCAGGGAGCTGCAGGTGGTGGCTCTGGATTTGCTGGGGACATTAATGCATCCCTGGGGAGGCCCTGGTGACACAGGAGCCAGCAGAGAGGGGCCTGGGAGAGCTGAGGGACAGAAAAAGGGGAAGGACAGGATGAGAGGATCTGAGGAGGAAAGTGGCTCTGGGTAAAATTCTTGCAGTGGCTGAGGTGCCTGGGGAATCCTCCTGTAATTGCTGCTCTGCCCCTGCCCCTTTTCCACCCTGGCTGCAGAGGAGCTGCAGGGAGCCCCTTTTGTCCCACTTTGTGTCACTTCTCTGCCCCTCAGCCAGGGAGAGGAGGCAGATCCAGCCCCCTGCTCCCTTTAGTGACAAACCCTGCTGTCCCCTGTCCATTCAATGAAAGCCTCTGGCATTCCCAGCCTCCAGGAGAGCCAGAAAAGGCTCAAAGGAGGGCAGGGAGAAAGAAGAGATAAACAGCAAGGCAGAAAGGAGCTAAAAGCCCTGAACCAGGAGAGGTGAGTGAGAGCACCAGCATTGAACTGGACTCCAGTTCCAGCTGCACTGGAGCAGCTCTGGTCACCTGCTGCCCTTGCATTTATTGAAATCCTGCAGTTTGGTTTCATGGTCCACAGCTTTGGGGTTTTCAGGTTGGTGCCTCAACTCCTGGGAGCCACAACAGTTCATGGAGGTGGCTGCTGCACCTTGAAAATAAAAAGGGTGCATAACCCACATAGTTATGAAAAGGAGCTACAGAAAAGGTGCTTTTTTTAAGTTTAAAGGCTGGAAAAAGAGCACAACAGGAAGAAAATGTCTCTTTTTGTTTTCTTTCTTTGGTGGCTGGGGAGTGTTTCAGCAGGTACAATTGTGGTTTCTATAGAAAGAGGAAATGTCTTGTGGAATCCCTGCCAGGCCTGCAGCAGCTGAGGCTCCCAGGCAGGCAGTGCAGAGCAGACCCCAGAGTTCACCAGAGCAGAGCAGAAACAAAAGCGCTGAACGCTGACATCTCAAAGCTGGTTCTATTTCAGACCATCCTCACCAAGGAATCTGTGTTTTCTACCTCACATTAATTTATTCTTTCTAAAGAAAAAGGCATTTGACTGGATTTTTGAGCTTCCAGCCGGTGCTTGGCCTTCTCTTCCAGACATTTCTGTGGATGTGACAGCGGGCAGGGGGTGTCCCTGGGGACAGCATGGCACAGGGATGGGCAGCTCTGCTTGATCCCAAATGAGGGAAAAGGAGGAAATGAGGGAACCCCAAAGGCAGGGTGTGCTGGGGTTTGCCACAATCAGGACAGGACTGCTGGGGTTGGATCCTGGGGCTTTATGGCAGCATCAGCCTCGCCACATGGCTGAGACAATTGGAAGGTGGCAAAACTCACGTCCTGCCAGCAGCAGCCAAAGATTTCCTTGTTCCAGAGCATTTTAAAAACTTTCCAGCCAATAGCACATGGCTGAACTCACAGGTAATTGTTTAGGCACCCACTAAAAGCACACCTACACCTGCTGCACACAAAGCTTCTCTGCTTTCTATTAACAATGCACAACACTTCATTATTAACCTCAAAACCTTCCACTACCTTGCTTGGCTTATTTTTCTTAAGGTCTATCTTAGCAAAGCCTAAAACTCAAACTATAGCTCCACGTCCTTGCTTGGTGTACCACTGTGACTTTCCCACTGTCACACCTTGCAGCTGCAGCTGGCTCCAGTTCCTCTGCTCTGTTTCTGAGTCCTGCTTCCCCAGCTTTCTGAAAGTCTTCTTGCTTTGGCCATTTCCCAGCAGGGCAGGTGAGGGCTCTTGGAGTGTCACACTGCTGTCCCTGCCCTGGGGCTGTGGCTGGACCACAACCAACCAATTCTTTCTATTTTTTTAATATTTTCTATTTTTTTATAATTTTTTAAAATATTTTCTCTTTTTTATCACCCCAGAAGCTGCATTTGTGCAGATAACTGTGTGTGGCCCCAGGGAGCAGGGCCAGCAGCTGCTGCTGGTGAAAGGTGATTTATTCCTGCTGAGCCCTCCCCACCCTGTGCCCAGCCCATCCTCGCTGCCCTTTCAGCTCAAAGCCCCTGCTGTGCCTGGCAGCTGCAGAATGGCTTTGCTCTCAAGGCTTTGCTCAAACCAGGGTGGAAACTGCAGGAAGGAGATGTGAGAATGGCTGAAGGTCAAATGTGGCATGAGAGGTGAGTTAAATTTGGGTGGGGAACTCCTGGTGTGCGTTTCCTGGAAGGGCAAATCCCGAATTTTCTTCTTCATTTATCGGACCCAGGGCTGGCTGTGCCAATCCCAGCTGTGCCTTGGAGCGCCAGCCAGAGAGGGGAAAAGCCCTGTGTCCATCTTAGCAAAGCCTGGCCTAAACCTGTGGGCAGCACAGCTCTGGGGTGGGCAGCTCTGCTCAGCTCCTGTGCTGCAGATCCCCGAACATCAGCCTGGAAACACGAGAGGAATGTGAGGAAAAACCCTCCTGGGAAGTGGAGCCCTGGCAGGGGCTGAGCTCAGGACTCTCTGCCCTGGGCATGGGTTGGTTTTACCTCTGGGGCTTGGCAGGGAGGGTTTGCAAAGCCCCTGCAGGCTCCTCTCGTCTCTTTGAACAGCTCTGAATAAAGAATTCTGCTTATTTTTCCTTTTGGTTTTTGATAGGGAATTAATAATCAGAAATGATGTTGCCTCACCAAGCAGGTAAAGGATTTGGGAAATTGGTTTTGCATCTCACAGAAGCCCCAAACAGCAGCCCAGGGAGCTCAGAGGACAAGGGACAGCAGCAGGGGAGGAGCAGAGGGTCCCCAAGGCCAGGGGTGGGCAGGGGGAATCTCTCTGCAGGTTTATTTTGGTTTGCGCTCAATCCGAGCGGAATTGGCTCCGTGCTGCCATGGAAACAGCAGCAGGGGCCCAACAGGGTTTGCAGCCATCTCCAGGGAGCCATCCTTGGGAAAATCACCCCAAAGCATCCCTGTGGGGCTGGGGGCCAAGAGAGCCACGCTCAGACAGGGCAGGACCTTTGTCACACCAGCGAGGGGACACAGAAACAGCACACACAGAGCTGGGGGCTCCTGTTGTTAAAAACCCCAGTGTGAACCCAAGGGGTGTGAAACCAGCAGGGAAGACACTTCAGGGGGACTCTGCAAGGGTTAACCTGACAGCAAATATCTCATTCAGCCCAGCAAAGAGCAGGAAAATTACCCTGTTTTAATCTACTTTGTGTCCAGAAATATTCCATTAAAGAGGGGGGAAATAAATTCGGGGGGGGGCTCGTGGGCATCCTGAGAGCAGAAAAAGAGGTAAAATTAATCCTATCAATAATCCATGATGAATGATTCACTCAGCTCTCTTATTCATAGCCCCATCAGTTATCTGCATTCACAGGGAATTACACTCACATGGAATTACACACAGCCTCATCTGCATGGAAATGACAGCCCAGGAGGGCTCCACATCCCAGGACTCCTCCCTGTGCTTGCCAGGGAAGAGAAGGAGCTCTGCGGGGCAGAAGGACAGACACCCACCCAGCCCTCAGCCCAGGGGATGGCAGGAGGTGGATTTCTGCTTCCCTTTTCTTTTTCCTCCAAAACTTCTCTGCTGGAGCAGAGAACCAAGTGCAAATTGCTCATTAGAAGTAGGATTTTAGGAAAAACCAGTTAAAATGATGGGAAGTTCTGCCACACTTGTGTGGCCTCCAGAGAGACTGAGATGGGGCAGGACTCAGAGGGGTCTCCCAGGGGAGTCTCATCCTCACCTTTCTGAGGGGTTGTTCAGTGGTTTCCAGCCCACAGATTGTAAATGTGGAATTTGCCTCCAGCTCTGACTCTCCAGGTGATGCTGACATGGTTGCCCCTTGCTTTGGTTCCACCTTTGGTCCTGGGATAACAAATTTATCCAAGGGTCACTCTGAGAGGGTCTTTCAAAATAATTCTGTGCCCCTCCAGTGCCAGCTGAGCCAACGATGTCTGTGCTATGAACAGTGGTGGTTGCACTGGTAAAAATGGCCCAAATGTTCTGCTTTAAAGCCAACATTTAACTATTTAACATTTAGCTGCCTTAAGCTGGGATTTAGGTTTGTGTCTGCAGGTAGAGCTGTAAATAACCTGAGGGGAGTGGCTCAGAGTGCTCTGCAGACAGGGAGAGCTCCTACCACAGGTGGCAGAGTTGGATTATTGAAAAACCTGTCAGTTTGGGACCTTCTTCTCCCTGACCCTTTCAGTTTTGAGCTGGTGCCCACCTGGGCCTGGCTGGGCACTTTCAGCAGGAGCCTGGGAATGTGGAGTCCTGGCAACCCCCAGAGCTCGGGTGTGAGCGATGTGAGCAGAGGAGGTGGTGACAACAGAGAGACAAAACCCTGTGTAAGGACAAGCACCAGCCCAGCTGATGCTGTAAATCAGCTGCAGAGCAGAATTCTTCTCCTGCCTCTCCTCTGATGTCCCTCAGGAAATCCAGCCCTGAGAAATCCCAGGAATTCAGCTGCTGCATCCCGACTTTCCAGCCCAGCTCTGGGTACCGATTGCTGCTGCATCCCAGGGTTAGTGGGGGATCTCAGAGGGAGGGGGAAAGCTTGCATTTCAAAAGGAACAGAAGGAAAGTTCTTCCCCGGGGGAGTGGGAGGCTGCGTGATCCAGCCGTGGGTAAAACCCTCAGAAAATCAATGTATTCTGGCTCCTTTTGGATAAAATCCCTCCCACGTGGGCAAAGGAGAGCAGGGCTGCTCGGGGGGGCTCACCCAGAGCTGCTCTCTCTGTTTTTATGGGCTCCTGTCCCACTCTGCTCCTGGAGGGGCAGCAGGGAGGGATCCAGGGCAGGGATGGAGCTGCACCTGCAGCAGCAGCAGCAGCGAATTCCTCTGCAGAGTGACTGTGATTCAGTCCCGATGAATCACTCAGCCACTCTCCCTCTCAACCAGATCTTGGGATTCATCATTGTTACAGCAGGAGGAAAAGGAGGAGGGGAGGAAAAACAGGGGAAAAAAAACCAAAACCAAACTCCAGTGCTTTATCTCCCTCTTTGATACTTTCCAATTTTCCTGTTTAAAATTTTAATTCCATTTTTTTTTTTAGGCATCCCATTCAGGTGGAATAAACTTCTGCCAGAGGAGTGGGATGGACCTTGGCCACAGCTGGGGCCAGCGCTGGGGCCAGGATGTGTTAACAAACAAACCTGCCCAGGTTCACAACAGCCAGGGATGGAAGGGGCTTGGGCTCTGCTTCTCCAGGCTCCAAATCCTCCCCTGAGCAGCTTTGACCCTGCCCAGAGCACTGCTGGCCCTCAGCCACCCAGGCATTGAAAGGAGAGCACAGAAACCCACTCAGCCTCATTCTCCCCCTGCTGCAAACTCAGCACGGGCTTGGCTCGGGGCCCCACGCTCTGATTGCTCCCTTTTGTGCCGTTTTTCCCCTTTAGGAGGTGCTGCTGGAGAGCCTGGCTGGGAGCACCTTGGGAGGCAGGTGAGGAGCTGCTCTGAGCCCTCAGATCTTGCCAGGAAGAGCTACAAGTGTTTGCTCCATCAAGAATTTCTATATCAATTCAGCATTAAAGCCAGAGGCTATTCTAGTGAGTAGCTACCATTCGTGTCTACTATTAGTAAATACTAATAATGTCCAGAAAGCTCACATCAGTACCATGGAGAGGAAAATGCAGGCAAACCAAAATTGTTTCAGGAACTCTTTAACAGCTCCACCCAGACCAGCTTCATTCACTTTGGTTTGGGTCCTCTGAGTCTGAGAAAATCCACTCAGTGACAAAGTGTTTCTTCATGGATTGGATGGGGTTTACTTTTGTTAATGTTATTCTTTCTCTGTCTTTCAGTTTCTATAGTGATGGACAAACACATGCAGCCTGGGTGCTGTTTGCCTGCACTGCCTAAAACACCACCAAATTTTGGAGAAATCCATTGAAAATTTTTTGCCAAAGCCCCCCAGGTCTTAAAAGAAATTAGTCCTATCAAACAAGTTGATAATGTCTTTAATATAAATTTACTTTTTGGATGTATTTTGTCAGCAAGCAGCAGGTGTTGCACTTCTGTGGGTTCTCTGGTTTCTCCTGCATCCACACACAACTGGAGATGTCCTTTGGAGGGGCAAGGACCTCAGCTGTGCTTAAAGGGCATGGAAATGCTCCAAACCAAATTACATCTGTGACCCTGAGTGTGCTCTGGATCTGCCTGTGAATGCAGTAATCTCTGAGAAATCCCAGCCCTGCACTGACTGTACAAAGGCACTGCAGCTTGAAAGCCCCAAGCCCCAAAGTGCAGCTCCAGGAGTGAAAGGTGAAGGTGAGCACACCTGGAGCAGGAGCTGCTCAGGTCCTGGGTTTATGCTGGCTTTATTTCAAGGGGTATTTTAAAAGTTCAGCTGATGAGCTGCTTGTGGTGTCCTGCTCTGCCAAGACTGAGCTTTGTTAAGGGTGTCAGGGCCAGATTTCAGCTGCCAAAGCTCCAATAATGTCAGAGGAGCTGGGCTGATGCTGCAACTGAAAAAGCCCTTGCAGCGTGCCTGGAATTACCGCCAATTTTTTGTTTGTTTTGAGAAATCCATTGAAAGATCTTTGCCAAAACCCCTCAGATCTTTAAAAAGCGGCTCCAATCGAGCAAGTTATAGTAACATGGGCTTGCCACACTTCCCTTCTGCACGCAAGCAACCAAACCAAGCCACCGATCCCTGAATCGCTGCGAAAGGGAGGGAGAAGCATCGGCGAGAATTCTCGGGATAAAGGGGGAGCTGCGCTGCCCGCAGCGCCCGCACGGCTCCCGGGGCACCCGGGCGAGCTCGGGGTTGGTTCTGGAGGGGACGGCCCCGGCTTTCCCCGGGCGGGGCGGGGACAGCGCCGGGCACCCCCGCGCTCCGTGCGGGGCGGGCCGGGGGAGGCGCTGCCCGCGGAGCCTCGGCGGGAGCGCAGCCCCGCAGCCGCACCTGGGCGGGCAGGACAGACCGACAGAATCCTGGACAGGACAGACCGACCGCATCCCGGGCAGGACAGACAGACCGCACCCGCACCTGGGCGGGCAGGACAGACCGACAGAATCCTCACCTGGGCGGGCAGGACAGACAGACAGAATCCTCACCTGAGCCGGTAGGACAGAGAGACCGCACCTGGGCCGGCAGGACAGACCGACCGCATCCCGGGCAGGACAGACAGAATCTTCACCTGGGCGGGCAGGACAGACAGACCGCATCCCGGGCAGGACAGACAGAATCTTCACCTGGGCGGGCAGGACAGACAGACCGCACCCCGGGCAGGACAGACAGACCGCACCCGCACCTGGGCGGGCAGGACAGACAGACCGCATCCACACCTGGGCGGGCAGGACAGACAGACCGCATCCACGCGTGGGCAGCGGCCGCAGCCGCCCTGCCCCATCCCGCCAGCATGAGCGGCCGCGCCGGGGGAGCCGCGCCGGGCACTGCGGGGCTCTGCCCCGGCCACGGTGAGCAGGGGCCGGCGGAGGGAGCGGGAGGACGGGGCTCCGCTGGGCATGGGGCAAACCCGCCCCGGGGGGAAATGATCGCCGGCATCGCCCGAGGAGCGCCCCTCGGCAGGGGCGGGGGTGATGCGGGTGGGGATGCGGGTGCGGTGCCCGGTGTCCCACCCCGGGTGCGGTGCCCGGTGTCTATTCCCCCATGTGCGGTGCCCGGTATTCCCCCATGTGCGGTGCCCGGTGTCCCACCCCGGGTGCGGTGCCCGGTATTCCCCCATGTGCGGTGCCCGGTATTTCACCATGTGCGGTGCCCGATATTCCCCCGGGTGCGGTGCCCGGTATTTCACCATGTGCGGTGCCCGGTGTCCCACCCCGGGTCCTGTGCCGGGCATCCCCCGTGTGCGGTGCTGGGTATCCCCCACCGTGTGCGGTTCTCGGTGTCCCCCGGTTTCGGTGCCCGATATCCCCCGGTTTAGCGGCAGAGCCCCGGGGCTGTGAGAGGGAGCGGAGGGGAGGAAGGATGGAAGGATGGAAGGCAGGCAGGCTGGTCCGGTCGCGGTGGCACAGGTGAAGGTGGCAGCGAGCAGCACCCGGGGCTCCGCTGGCGTGAGCGGCTCCCGTGCCCAGCAGGGGCTGGGATGGGCAGCACTGAGCCGCAGGAGGAACGGGACTGGGCTGGGCATGGAGCTCCTGGCACGGGGGAAGTCACCCGGAGGGAAGGGGAGGCTCGGAGGGCTCTGCACGAGTGGAACTCGGCTGGAGCGAGGATGAATGGCTGTCCCTGCAGGAGCTCCGGGCACGGGCGGCTTGTGGCGCTTGGGGACAGGGTCAGTGCTGGGGGAACGGCTCGAGCATCTCGGAGGGGATTTCCAGCCTTAGCAATTGCGCAATTCTGTGGTGAGGAAGGTGTTTTCCAGGACTGGGCAGCTCCGTGCTGTGCCAGGGTCCAGAGTGCAAAGGCTCCACTCGCACTGGGGCTCCCCAAGCTCTGTGTCTGTTCCGAGCCCGTGTCACTGAGGTTGGAGCATTTCAGTGCTGCTGAAGCTTGCTCAGAATGACTCCAGGGCGAGGGAGGCTCGCGGGAGTCCTGCCCAAGGCCGGGTGCTTTGATTCAGGTGCTGGGAGTGCAGCCAGCGTGTGGCTCCCACTCGGGGACAGACAGAGCAGGGTCACCCCCTCCAGCCCCGGGGCATCTCCCCTCGCTCCAAAACAAACTTCACCCTCGGGAACTTGATAGAAAGGTGAGTAATTAAAACATTACCCAGCTGCAAGTTTGTGCTGCTTGAGGGCAGTGAGGAAGGAGCCAAGTCCTGGCGTGCCAGCTTCAGACCCTGGAGTGTGCTTTGAGATGTGTGATGTCATGATGACTTCATTTCTCCTTAAACCCAAAATATTTTCCTTTGAGAGGGAATATTGCCCAGTGTTCCTTGAAGGAGGATGACTTTTCTCTGTCCCCTGTTACTGCAGTTGGCCGGTTTTGCTTGGCAAAGGCAGGGCGGAGTTTTTAGGAGTTTATTTGGATTTTGTCAGTGTAGCAGAGGGTGGTGGATGGCCTGGCTGAGGTCACTCTCCAGGGAAGGCACCCAGGGATGTGCAGTGCCACTGCTTGGGGGAAGAGCCCCAGGTGAGCCCAGGAGGCAGGGACGGGAGCATTCCCAGCAGGAATGGGGACTCTGTGATGGGCAGGGAGCAGCAGCACCTTCCTCTCCTCTGAGATCTTCCCTCTGCCTCTTCCCTTGCAGCCTGACCTTGGCTCTGTCAGTGCTGTCCAATAACGCCGTTAAAAACAAACACGAGTCAGGCTGAGTTTGCTTAAACAACAACTCCTTCCACACCAAGGTGTGTTTGTCGTATTTCCTCAAGCTGGCTCTGACCTGACAGACAGAAATAGTTGAGTTTGCCCAGGACTTTGTAAACACTGATTTAAAAGTAAGAGTGCTCTGACTGAGCCTGTTGGCTCCTTCTAGGAAGTCTCCAAATTGTACATTCAGCTCCCCTGTGCCAACTGTGCTCCTGCAAGTGCCAGCAGTGCTTCTGCCTCTCCCCTCCTCATCCCCATCCTCTGGAGCCAGCTGGCAAGGCTCGTTTTTTCCACCTTTTCCAGGTATTCCAGGAAGTCTGAGGCAGAACAAAGAGCAAGGGACAGGTGCCAGCCAGAACAGGCTGAGCCCTTGGGGCTGGAAATACCTGGAACCTGTGGAAGGAGTTCCCAGGTGAATTCAGGGGAGATGCAGCTGGGATGGAGGATGCAGGAGCCCGTGTTGGGAGGAGCTGGGGATTGCCCAGCTCTCCTTTGAGGATCTCTGTCCTGCTCTCCACCCTCCTCTGCTCCTGCAGGCAAGGAGGAGGACAAGGCGCCCGTGTCCTCTGCGGGGACTGGCTGTGCTGGCTGCAGGAGCAGTGGCAGGGGTGGAAGGAGAGCCAGGAGGGTGTGAGGAGGCAGCAGCTTGCCCTGCACACCCCACAGTCACACTGCACACCCTGGAGGCGCTCCCTGTGCGTGTTGGTGTTTGAGAGCAGAGCTGCTGTTTGGGGAGAAGCAGGAGAGAGCATCCCCCAACACCTGCAGCAGAGGCAAAATGGAAATGATCGGAGCCGTTCCACTGAGGAGCCCCTCTGGCTCCAGCTGCCTGGGGATCCAAAGGACTCGGCCTGGATCAGGTGGGATCAGCAGGAATTTCCCCATGGAAAGGGGGCTCAGGCACTGGAACTGCCCAGGGAGGGTTGGATCCCCACCCCTGGAGGTGGCACTTGGGGCTGGGGACAAGGTGGGGATGGGGCACAGCCTGGACTGGATGGGCTGGGAAGGCTTTTCCAAATGATTCTGGGATTCTGTGACTGCAGTAAATGTTGGTGTAAATCCTGAGAGCCCCATGCTTAAAATCTGGGGTGACAATGCCAAGTTCTGGGGGTTAAAGGAAATCTCTCATGGAACACAACTAATTAATGTCCACTCAGGGCTTCCCTGCCCATTTGCAGAGCAAGACACTGATGAGTGTCAGGTTAGAGACTGTCCCCTCTTCTGACCTTGTCATTCATTCCTTAGAGAGTCTCTGAAAAAAACCTCTCTAAAAAGACCAATACACCCAATTAAATGGTGCCAATGTTCCTTTGTAAACCCGGTGGATCCCCGAGGAAGCAGAGTGTGAAAAACTCATTGTGGTACAGTTTATGGGAAAGGGGGAAAGTGCTTAATGGCTTTTGCATTTAACCCCTTGCAGTTCTGTTTTCTGTGTCTGTGTTCTTTTCCCTGGTGCACTTTTTGTGGGACTACCTTTGTTAGATTATTATTAACATCAGGGAGATGTTACCTTTGCCTCAGCTGGGGCAGAGGGTGGCAGAGGGATGAGCCATGTGCTTGTTCCCTCAGCTAACACCAACCCAGCCCCAGGATTTGCAAAGCAGCTGCCTTTAATCTGCTCTCGTTGTGTAATTCCATTAGAATTATTTTTATTAGAGCCCATAATGTGATTCAGAGCCCCCTCAGCCCTGGGGAGTGGCTGCAGTGTGGGGCTGCAGGGGGAGACACGGCCAGCAGGGCCTGGGGGAAAGCAAATTACTCTGCAGGAACACAAATGGAGCTTGGGCAATTTGATGTGATTAAGGAAACAATTAGAGAGAATGGCTGGAGGTGCAGTGGCCCCGAGGCTCAGGAGGAGATGCTGCTCTGGAGAGGGCACGGGGTCCTGTCCCCAGCCTGGCATGGGGAGGTGAGGGGGAAAAGCCCCTCTCAGCCCCTCTCTGTGCCTGGTGTTGGGCGTTTCTGCCCTGCCCTGGTGCAGCCTGCAGGGTTTGGGTATTCCCAGGTGGGTTTGCAGAGCAGTGCCCGGGTTTGGGTGATGCAGCAGGGGCTGGGGCTGTTCCTGCTCCAAGCTGAGCAGGGAGATCATTCCCCTGCTCTGGGGCTGTGTTTTCCTGAGCTGGGGCAGCAGCTCAGAGCCCTGCCTTCAGTGAATCTCATCCCAAATGGTTCTCACCCCCAAAACCACCTCTGCTCTCCTCTCCTTGTGCCTGCAGTGTCTGCCTGTGCCCACACCTGCCTGAGGCTTCCTCCTTCGTGCTTGGGAGTCCTCAAAAGCTCTAAAATTCCACATTATCCCTGCCAGCAGCTGAGGTGCTCTCAGAGCACCCATGGAAAGCCCACACCACCCTCCCCAGGTGCACAAGGGTTAATCTGGCCTCATGGATCCCATTTTGGGTGTTCCCATGGAAATCCCACACCACCTTTCCCAGGTGCACAAGGGTTAATCTGGCTTCATTAACCCCCATTTTGGGTGTTCCCATGGAAATCCCACACCCCCTTCCCCGGGTGCACAAGGGTTAATCTGGCCTCATTAACCCCCGTTTTGGGTGCACCAGGGCTGCTGTGCCATCAGGAAGGTCCCAATTAAACCTTTCTCTCGAGGGATGCAGCTGCAGCTCTGCACCCAGCCAAGGAGCTCTTCCCTGCTCATCACCCAGAAGTTGTTCTGAGGGGTCCTGGCCCTTCTGGGGCTCCTCAGCTCAACCAGGGGGTGCTGGGCTGGGCCCTGGCAGGGAAATGATTGGTGAGGTGAGAGCCAGGCTGGTTCCACATGGGCCAGAACAGCTTGAGGAGGATGTTTGGGGTGATCTGGCTCTTCATGGCTGCTCTGACATCCCTGAAGCCAAGGCTGCCCCTGTTAAAGCCCCTCTCAGAGCTCTGTCTGACAGAACTGCAGCTGATTTCAGATGAGCCAAGGCAGTGGAACGTGTTTCTTCCTCATGGGGCCTCCATGGGATTGTTACAAAAACGTGTTTTCCCTACCAGGAAAAACTGCCAAGCAGAATTTTTATCATTCAGCAGAGAAGGGAAAAGGGAAATAAAATAGAAACCCAAACCCAGTCAACACTGTCCCCAGAAAAATAAGGGAAAGTTGCAGCTATGAATATAAATTAGGAATTAGAACATGTAGGTGTCTGATAAGGGAGGCTAAAGGAATCTGTGAAATAGTAATGAGCAGGGGGTTAAGGATGAAGGGAAAACATCTCCCATGAACAGTAAGAACCATCAGAATGTTGTGTTCAGGAGCTGCTCTGCTGGGTTCAAATGGAAGAGTCAAAACAGGAGAGGACAGAGATGGATTGAACCCTCCAAGAAACAAAATCTGCTGGGCTATCACCAAACTCCAGGTGAGAGAAGGCACTGGGCAGTCGGGGGCAGAATTGGGAATGTGAGAGCAGAACAGGTCCTGTGGCAGAGGCAAACAGCAGCCAAGGGCCTGGGCTGCTCTGGAAAATGAAGGGAATGGAGTTCCCATTCCCTCTTGGTGTAGAAAATGAAGGGAATGGAGTTCCCTTCTGCTCTGGAAAATGAAGGGAATGGAGTTCCCATTCCCTCTTGGTGTAGAAAATGAAGGGAATGGAATTCCCTTCTGCTATGGAAAATGAAGAGAAGGAAGTTCCCTTTCCCTTCTGCTGTGGAAAATGAAGTTCCCTTTCCCTCCTCCTCCTCTTTGCCTTCATCCCCTGCCTGCCCTTGGCTCTGCCTGCAGGCTGTGCTGCACAGGGACCCTCTGTGACAGGCACAGGAGATTCAGCTCTGCAGCCTCCAAAATCTCTCACTGGGGGCCAGCCTGAGCAGCCCAGCCTGCTCTGAAGCCCAGGGGCAGCAGGGAAGTGCAGAGCAAGCATCTCCTTGCTGGTCTGAGTTTAGGAGCCTCCCTGGTCAGCAGAAAATCATGGAGCTGATAAAAGCTAATTGCAAAGATGCCTTTTATGAGTGCCTCCTTTTCCATGGGCTCTGCTTGGCTGAGTTGTTTTATTGATCAGATCCCTTCTATTGCAGCTCAGGGAGGAAAACAAGCAGCCCTTCTGCACTTGTGTTTGCTTTTAATAAAATACAACAGGCAGAACTTGCTGGGGGATGATTAAAACACAGCCAGAGAATTGGGAGCTGGAGGAAGAAGGGATTTCCTTCTGCCCGTTCAGCTCAGGATTTCCCTGCTCCATGGAAGAGCCATTTACCAAGTAAATGCTAAAAGGGAAGAGAAATCTGGGTTGTTCACCTGTGGGGACAGTCTGGGGTGAGGCCAGGGCAGTGTGAGCACAAATATCTGGAAGCTGGGAAATTGTGAGCTCAGAGGAGAAAAGCTTGGAGCAGAGCTGAAGGGTTTCCAGCAGCCAGGAATTCCTGCTGCATGGAATTCTGGCCGTGGGGAAGGGCTGTGAGCACTCCCCACTGTTTGTCATTAGCGATAATTCCAGTGGTGGCAGCAGATTAATTCTGGATTAACGTTCCTCTCCTGCTCATTTGTGTGTGTTTGCATCCCAAGGGCTCCCTGCCCTCCCTGGCTCTGCAGAGCTTCCCAGGCAATTCCTTCCCTCTCCACGTCCCTCCTTTCAGCAAACATCTCATCCCTCACTGCTCTCTGGCTGCCCAGACATTTATTGTTCCAGCTTTTGTTTATTTAAAAACAAACACAAACAAAAACAGAATCAGCAACGAGAGCCCAGATCGAGGATCCAAAAATAGGCAACCCAGGAGAGACTGAAAGCTCCAGCCTTGGCTCACGGGAACATTTTCAGGTGATGAGCACTTCACAAATCCCAGCTCAAAGGAGCAGCAGCAGGAAGAGCAGCCTGGAGAGAGGTGAGAGGTGGCTGTGGGGTGAGCAGGACCCACTCCCCTGGGATTCCCCTGGGATTCCCTCCCCACCAGCCATGGAAACCTGCAGGAGGCTGCTGTGGCATCAGATGTTTATCAAAGAGGAGGGATGTGGAGAGGGAAGGAATTGCCTGGGAAGCTCTGCAGAGCCAGGGAGGGCAGGGAGCCCTTGGGGTGCAAACACACACAAATGAGCAGGAGAGGAACGTTAATCCAGAATTAATCTGCTGCCACCACTGGGATTATCGCTAATAACAAACAGTGGGGTGTGCTCACAGCCCTTCCCCATGGCCAGAATTCCATGCAGCAGGAATTCCTGGCTGCTGGAGATTTGGGGGACAGGTTTGCATCCCCCAGGAGCAGGAATAAACAAGGGCAGGGGAAAAAGTCACAGCAATAAAATGCAGCAAGGAAGATTTAGGAGAGAGCCTAAAAATTCCCTCCATGTGCTTCCCCCGGGAGGCTGCACAAGGAGAATGTGGAATCTCCATCTCCAAATGTCAGGGTAAAGTACAGCTGGGTCTGCTGAGGCTGCTCCTCAGGGTCCCTTCCAGGCCTCCTCCTCCATCTGATTCCTCTCTCCACGGCCTCAGAATCTCCTTTACAGCCTGGAAAGAAACACAGAGCTGAAACAACTGCAGGACAGATTTCCTTGGTGGTGAGCTGGTTTTTGAAGTGACAAATGGGAACTTCCTGTTGGAAAAGCCTGACTGCAGTGTAATGAGATTTTCTGTGAAAAAGCCAAGATCACAAAGAAAAGCTGTTTGCTGGATCTGCTGCCTTGATGCTGCTCTGAGCTTTTGTTGGATCTGCAAAGTTGGTGCTGACAAAAGATTTTGCTGCTGTTTTCTCTTCGGATGTTCCTCCTCCAGATCAAAAGCCTGACTAAATATAATAAACCAAAGGTGCAGATAACAGGGCAGGAGGCTGTGCCAGCTCAGGGTTTCCTGCTTCCCTGTTCACTGCCCCTTCTTGCTGGCTGTCCTGGCTGCCTTTGTAAGGTGTGACGTGAGCAGAGGCTCTCCCTCGCCCTTCCTGAGTGCACCAGGATGAACATGCCAGGGTCTCCAGGCTTTCCAGCAGCTTCCATCCCTGGGAGGTGCAGGGCCAGGCTTGCCATGGGACAGGGTTAATGTGGAGGGGCCAAGAATGGAGGGGAGGGACTTCTACAGGAGCCTGGAGTGCCAGGACACGGGGAATGGCAGAGAGTGGGTTCAGATGGGATGCAGGGAGGAAATTCCTCCCTGGCCCAGGTGCCCAGAGCAGCTGTGGCTGCCCCTGCATCCCTGGCAGTGCCCAAGGCCAGGCTGGATGGGTTTGGAGCAGCCTGGGGCTGTGGAAGGTGTCCCTGCCATGGCAGGGGTGGAGTAGATGAGTTCTGGGGTCCTCCCAGCCCAAACCATCCCATTCCATCCCATTCCTCCCAGCCCAAACCATCCCATTCCATCCCATTCCTCCCAACTCAAACCATCCCATTCCATCCCATTCCTCCCAGCCCAAACCATCCCATTCCATCCCATTCCTCCCAACCCAAACCATCCCATTCCATCCCATTCCTCCCAGCCCAAACCATCCCATTCCATCCCATTCCTCCCAGCCCAAACCATCCCATTCCTCCCAACCCAAACCATCCCATTCCATCCCATTCCTCCCAGCCCAAACCATCCCATTCCATCCCATTCCTCCCAGCCCAAACCATCCCATTCCTCCCAACCCAAACCATCCCATTCCATCCCATTCCTCCCAACCCAAACCATCCCATGTTTCTGTGATTTGGGCAGGTTTGTTCCTTTCCATGCCAGGCCGTTCCTCACCCTGTGCTCAGCTGGCTCCAGTCCCAGGGCAGTGGGAGCCACTGGGGGAACTGGGGCTGCCCTGCTCGTGGCACTGGTGCCACCCCTTCCTGCAGAACAAATGCCAGGATAAATCACTTTGCACTCGGTCTCCCTGAGAGATGGGTTTATTTTTTATGTCACTAAGCAGGGTTTTGTGAGAGCACATCTCTGTTTCTATCATTAGCAGCACAAGTGCAGAGTCAGGGGCTGGGTACTCACCAGGCTGCTCATTGTGATGTCTCCACACTTTCCCCTCCTCCCTCCCTCCCAAAGCAATGAACAGGAAATCCAGCTGCTGCCTGAATGGACACATTTCCAGCAATCTTCCTTAATTCTTTATTTGCTGTAAAATGAGCGGGGCAGAAACTGCAACGTCAGTTCCTCTCCTGGGGCTGGGCCTGCTCCTCCTCCCAGCCCAGCCTCTCCCTGCCCTCTCCCCATCCCAGCCTCTGAGCTGGGATGGAAAGCAGGGTGGGGGAACACCTGATTGCTGCCCATGAATTCCTGGAGGGAGCAGCTTCCAGGGAATTGCTGTGACCAAAGCTGAGCGCTCAGTCCTGGGTGTCCCTCCCTGCCCTGACGCTGATTTGCGCTAAGAGAGCTCAAACTTCGCTTCTGCACCTTCCAGAGCAGGGCCTGGTGGCATCTCCTGCCAGGAAAAGGGAAAATTCCGAGTGTGCTGCTGTGAATGAGGAAGGTTTGCAGCAGTGGGGAGGGAGCCAAGGACCTGCCTGAGCCAGGGGAGCAGAGATGGATGGAGAACAGGAACCTGTGCAGCCTGTGCCTTCCTCCTCAAGCAGAGCCCTGAGGATGCTCCAGGGATAACTCAGAGCTGTGAGCACACACCAGACCCTGCCCTGCAGAGGGGGCATCTCTGGGATCCCTCTGGCATCTCCCTCTACTGCTCTGCACACATCTGGGAACACCTGGGGGCTCCTTGCCCTGGTCCAAGCACACAAAGGGAGATCCCAGAGCTGCTGAAAGGCTTTGAGGCAGCCCTGGACCAAGGGAGGGCTCAGGGGACTCTCCCAGGAATTCAGCCTGAGCTCGGCCCCCTCTGGAGCAGGGGGAGGAGGAGAAGGAAGAGAAGGAAGAGGAGGAGGAAGAGAAGGAAGAAGGAGGAAGAGAAGGAAGAAGGAGGAGGAAAAGGAGAAGGAGGGGAAAAAGGAGAAGAAAGAAAATAAGGAAGAGGAGGAGGAAGAAGATGGGCAGGAGGAAGAGAAGATGGAGGAGGAGAAGGAAGAGAAGGAGAAGAAGGAGGAGGAAAGGGAGAAGAAGGAAGAGAAGGAAAAGGGAAAGGAGGAGGAGAAAAAGGAGGAGGAGGAAAAGGAGAAGGAGGAAGAGAAAGAGCAGGAGGAGGAAAAGGAGGAAGAGGAAGAAAAGGAGCAGGGGCAGAAGGGCTGCAGCAGACAGTGCAGAAATGAGAGAGCTTTGGGGAGGTCAGGGCAGAAATGATACAGTTTTGGGGGGGTCAGTCCAATTGGTTCCATCCCATCTGGGATTTCCAAGGTCAGGGGTGAGATGCATGCAGGACAAGGTCCAAAATCCCAGTGGGCACAGCTGGAGAAACTCATGAATTCTCCATCCACGTCCTCCATCCCCAGGACAATCTCACCCACTGCAGGCTGCTCTGCCCCTTGCAGTGACCTTGAGGAGCCCTGAGCTCTGCACAGTCCTGCAAAAATGCTTCTGTGCATCCACTGGGATGTTAGGAAAGATCTCAGGGATTTCAGGGGTGCAGGCAGGTTTGTTACAGAGGATCCAACCCTGATAAATCCACATTTAACTTTAACAGCCACTGTGCCCTTGGCTGGCCCTTCCCAGCCTCTGCTGTAAACCATGTGCTCAGCAGCCTTTTAAAATTATTATTTATCCTTTATCACTGTTATTTTAGGTTGTATTGTGTCTGGAGGAGCTTCCAGAGGCAGCTGAGGATAAAAATCTTGGGATAAAAATCAATAAATTGGTACCAGCACTCCAAAATCCAAGCTCAATAATTATTATTTTTAATTATCATAATTAATTTCATTAATTCCTAAGGGATTTACAGACAGGGTCTGGCCACAGTGGGCTGGGTCTCTTGTTCTGGTAGAAATTATATTTAATTGGAGTGAAGGAAATAGAATTAATTAATAGAATTAATGCAGTGGGAGAATCAGCTCTCTAGTTAAGGTGGGTGTTTATTCCTCAAAGGAATAATTTCTTTAAAGGGCACGTTAGGACCCACTAAAAAGTGCAGCACTGCTGGAGTCAGGGGATTCCAGGGTAAAACAAACTCAAAGCAGAAAGGTATGTGATGATAAATGTGTATGGGGGGTTCTTAAATGATCAGGGAGAGCAAGAATGAAAAATAGAAATTAAAAAAAAAATCCAAAATGACAAATTATTCATTGTGAGTGAGTGTGATGTGGCTTGGGAGGCTGCCAGACCATTCTGGGAACTGAGAGCCCCCCTGATTTCCTTCCCAGCCCTGGGAAAAGCATCCAGGTAAAAGAAATGGCTCTCAAACAGCTTTTACTTGGGAGCAAAATTTGGTTTTATTTCAATAGCAGTGACATTCCTTTTGTCATATCCAGGCTCTTTTGTTCCCTCCAATGCTGCAGCTTTGGGTGGAAGGAGCCTGGCAGCCACACCTGGAACTTGTTTTCCAAAAATAACATTTACTTTTGGCTAATTTAATACTTTGCAACTTCTCAGGAAGAGTTTTTCATTTGCTTTCTGAGGGACTGTGTAAATATGAATAAAAGTCAGCTGTTTCACGAGCAGGGAAGAAAATAAAATAGAAAAGGAAAAAAAGCTCCTTTGGCAAACACCCACATGGAAGTTTTTAAAAGCAGCCTCAAACTGCATCTGTAGGCTGCAGCTCCTCCTCCACCCCTGTGTGTCCCTGTGCTCCAGAGAGGGAGAGCAAACAGGAATTCACCATTTTAAAGGCACTTTTTGGGGGTTTTGGTAAAAATTTGCAGCGGTGCTGTGCTGTCCCAGGCATCCCTGTGCTGCCAGGTGTGAGCCTGGAAACGAGGAGGGAATTCCAGAGGTAAGGTGGCAATTCCCTTCTGCAGCTCCTTTGTGGAGAACTTGCCAAGTTTGCATTTTCTGTGGCACAGTCTGGAGCCTCTGCAGGTGTTTGGGGCTGGCTCAGGCCCAGCTGATTCATAGCTGAGACCAGGGCAGAAAGGAGCTTCAGCAGGTGAAACTAAGGGAATTTTGCTGAAAATGCCCCAAAGCACCTTGAATTAAGAGGATTTCCAACCTTCCTGGCCAGCAGAAGCTCCTGCCCTGCCTCAGACCCCTGCCCCAAATGAACCCACAAAGGAAAACCTTTTATATCATATTTTTCACAGAGATTTCAGGCCTTTCTTAAGCTGCTTTACCTGGTTGTGACCAAACCTTTTTCTTGTTTAAAACCACAGAATTTCAAACTAAAGACCTTCATGGATGCTGCCTGTGCCCTGTGCAGTCTCCCAGACCATCCCATCCATAAATCCCTGCAGTCTGAGCATGCAAAGTAATTTAGCACAGGAGGAACCCACCCTGAGTCCAGGTGAGCTCAAGAATAAGGAAAATCTCACTCCTGAGAACTCTGCAGATGGCTCAGCACTGACCTTCATAATGGAGATTTTCGGATGTAGATGAATTTTAGATTCAGAACTACGAATCACAAACTCTGACAGCATTCAGATTCTTTTCTGTGCTGATTTGTGGGCCATTCACTGCAATTTTTTGGTTGCTGATGCTGCAGCTGTTTTTGTTCAGTTCCAAGGGACATAAAAGTCACAGGCTGTTGATTCCTTAGTCCTGTTGAATTATCTTAGGGACTAAGTCAGGTTTTTGTTGCTAATCCTTGCCACTGTAAATTTAGAACTAATTAATCCCTAATGCCCAATATTCAGTTAAAAATCTGCCGTTCCTGGGGGATTTCTGATCAATTTGCTTGCTGGAATATTCCTGGTGGCTGTAAGCAGCAGAAAGTCAGAGACTCTTTGTGCACGGGAATAAAAAGTAGAAAATTCTTCTCCCGAGCAACATGGGAGCTGCAGGATGCTTTCAGGAGGATTTTTAGAAGTTTCTTTTTGATAATTTCAGAAGGAAGTGGATTGGGGCAGTCAGTGCTGCTGGGCTGGGGAGGCTCTGGGTGGGTGAGCTTAGAGCAGTGCTGGCCAAGCAGAGCCTGGATTTGAGGGCTGCTGTCAGGAGGAGCTTCAGAGGGGTTGAGGATGAGCTGGAGAGAGCCTGGGGAGGCTGGGGGGGCTGGGATCCTCCAGGCTGAGCAGGAGAGAGCCTGGGAAGTAGGGAGGGACCTGCCAGAGACACTTTTTTCCAAGGCAGATGTGGTGGGAGGAACCATCTGGTGTTTGATGGCACTGGCTCAGTGCCCCAAGCAGGGAGGGGATCCTCAGCCCCTCCCTGTCCCACCTCAGCCCCTGTTTGAGGCTGCCAGGACCCAGCTGAGCTGGGGGTTTCTGGTGGAGGCCGTGGCTGTCGTTAGCTCAGCTCTGTCCATCCCTCATTGTGAGAGAATCCCAAATCCCTGAGGCTGGAAAAGTCCCAGCTGTGCCCCATCCCCACCTTGTCCCCAGCCCTGAGTGCCACCTCCACCTGCCCAGCCCAGGAGATTTTTTGGGGTTCCACAGGAGAATTGGGGCAGAGAAGGACACCCAGGCCAGGAGAGCCTCCTGTTCCTGCTCCAGCTGCAGATCCATAAACTGGGGCTTGGCACTGGGCTTCAAAGCAGGAGCTGATTTCCTGCTGCTGTTTCACAGCCTACAAACCCAGCTTATGGCAGCAATAAAAACAAACCAGGGGCCCTTAACTCTGACACAACAAAGCTGTGCCTGTGCCTGTGTCCCAGATGGGGAACAGCATGAGTCCAACACAGCAACCTGGGCAGGAGAGGAGCAGGAGCTGGGGCGTGGGAAGGACAAGCTGTGCTCTGCTGCTGCCTTCAGAGGCTGCCTGGAGCAGAGGCTGGGCAGAGTTACAGCAATAAATTGGTTTTTATTAAAAGCCCTCCACAGGATCCACCTTGGGCAGTGCCAGAGCCCGGCCGTGGCTCCACCCCAGATGGATCCTGGCCACGAGTTCTCACACTTTGATAAGTTTGGGTCCATTTCCATGCTGGCTTCATTGTCCAATTCCAGCTCCAGGTGATGCAGTCCCACCCTCCCAGGTTGCTCCCCTCCATTCCCTGTTGTTTGCACTTTTGGGCTGAAGCTGCAGCGGTGTCCTTGGTTCTGGGGCTGGAAAAGGATTGTTCTGTGGGACTGAGCTGTGAGGAGAACCTGCTGACACCTGATATGGAGTGCAGAGTCACACACTAATGCAGTGCAGAGGCTGGGAAATAGGAAAGCTCAAACTGAAGGCTTCAGCCCCTGCAGCAGGCTGGGAGTGACCAGCAGCAGCACCCCCATGGCAAAGCTGAGGGATTCCCACATTTGCCAGCGTTCCCAGTCTGCATGCACAGGAAACAAATCAGTTATTGGGCACAGAAAGCACAGCTGGTGCCTTTCTGGGGCAGCACTTCCCTCACCCTGGAGCTGGTGTGAGGAGGAGAAAAGCTGGAAGGTTTTTAGGAGGGAAAATGTACGTTCTGAGGAGGTTTGGAGAGTTGTGAGCAAAGAGGGAGCACAGCACAGATCAGTGGGGTGGTGAGAAAGGATTCACCCCTCCCTCTTGCCTTCAGCTGTTCATTGACATCTCTTACTGTATTTTTGGTCTTCTGAGAGAGCCAGGCTGTCCACGGGATGTCTCTGGGCCGCGGTTTGAGTGCAGCTGAGGGCTGGGTTTGGACAGCAGAGCTGACAGTAATTGCTGAAGGTGAGAGCAGCGAGCTGGGAGAGCTCCTAGCGGCCCTGTCACAGGCAATAACCCACAGGTTTTACAGCTGCTCCCTCTCCCTCACACAAACACAGCCTGGCAGAGGCAGAAGCGCTGCAGATGCCTCTGCTCTGGAGCAAAGTCACCCTTGAGAAGTTTACTGCTGTCAATATTTGATCCAGGAGGACACAACCGCCCGGCCGTGCCCTCTCCTGGGGAGCAGCCCTTGGACTCTGCTGCCTGCTGGGGCTATTTTGGTGCTCGAGGATGAAATTTAAGCTTTGCCATTGACAGAGTAATGTGATGTGAGGCTGGGGAGGCTCAGAGGGCATGGCTGGGGGCTGTCAAGGCCAGGCTGGCACCCAGAAATGCTGTTTGCACACGAGGTGTGGCTGCCACTGTCACCCCAGTGCCACCTGTGACTGGGGAACCCCTAAACTCTGCCAGGTTTGGGTGGGCAAGCCAGAGGCTTTCCTTAAAGGGCTTTTGAAATATAAAGACATTTATTCTGTGCTCTGTATTTCAAGCTGGACTCCATTTCATTTTTGGGGATGTGTCACGTCTCTCTTAATTTCTGTATTTAAGCAAAGTGCTCCATTTTGCCCTGCTGGAATGAGGCTGGATTAAATCTGCCCAGCAATCTGTCTCTGCTGACAGCTGAGGGACTCCTTATCAGCTCTGTCCTTCCTGGGGACAGAAGAGACAGCCGAGACAGGGAAGGCAAGAGGTGCTGTGGGAGGGGGCAGAAATGGAGGGAAATAAACCCATTTTTATCTGGGAGAGAACAAGGTGAATCACTTTGATATTTCCTGTTCCTCAAGTGTTGTCATGGGCAGGATATTCTCTTACAACACTTGGAGGGTTTTGGACTTCTCTGCAGTGATGAGCAAGAAGTTTTCTTTGGATTGAGGTGACTCTCATTTCAAAAATAGCACTTTAGTGTGGGCTGGGGAGATCTGGTCCAGTTAACCCCTGCTAACAGCTTCTTTTTCCCTGATAATGATGGAGGTTTGAGGAAAATCACCACCCCAAAAGTGAAATGTGTGGGGAATCGAGCAACAGCTCTTTTTTTATTGAATCCCAGCTTCAGTTTAGCAGCTGTTCACCACAGAAAGTGAGGAGCCTCTTGAAATCATGGATTTAATGGTAAATGCAGTCTTTATTTCTGTCAGAGTGGCTCTGCTGGCCCCAATCAGGAGTCCCACACTGGATGGGAGCTGAGTGACTCCCTGCACTTCCAGGAACTCCTCATGAGCTGTGGGGGACAGCGATTTCCAGGGGAAGGCTAAAGAGTCCCTAAACATCTTCTGCTCTGTGTTACCCCATAAAAACCATGTGTCTGCCAGAAACTGCACTGGCATCAGCCCTTACTGCACCCCACGCTGTGCTCCAGAAAGCTGGCAAAGTGTTATTATAAAGAGGATTTTTAGTCTTACACTTACAAAGAGAAGAACAAAGTCACTCAGTGATAAGTCCAGCTCTTCACTGAGAGCATGAGACAGAAACTGAATTTAGTTTAGTAGTTTTAGTTTATTATTTATTATTTAATTTATTATTTTAGTTTTAGTAGTTTATTATTATTATTATTTTAAAATAATTTTTAGTATTAAATAAATATAATTTATTTAATACTAAATAAATACTATTAAATATATACTATTAAATAAATACAATATTTTTAAATTTTTAGTAGATTATTATTATTATTATTATTATTATTATTATTATTATTATTATATTTATTATTTTAGTTTTAGTAGTTTTAGTTTATTATTTATTATTTAATTTCGCGGGGTTTTAGTTATTTTAGTATTTTTTGTTTCATTTTAGTTTAGTTTATTTTTACATCCCCCTCCCTGCTCTGTGGTGCAGCAGAGAGTGTCACAAATGGGTAATTTTGATCACTCAGTTATGTCCAAAGGTATTGGCAGAAGGGGTTTTGGTAGGGTGTGGTAAAAGTGTGAATTAAAAAGGTTCAGTGGCAAGGCTCACTCTGCTCCTTACTACAGGGAGGAGAAATACAAAGGAACAGAGAGTTAAAATTGATCTAGAATTATTTACAAATGCTTTCCACGGTGACCAGAGACCCAAAAGGGTCAGGGAGATCCCCCAGTGAGTTGGGAGGCTCAGAGGACCCCTCTGCTCTCTGAGCTCCTGATGGAGTCTGGGTGCAGCTGGGTCCAGTCTGGGTGTCCTGTGCACAGTTTGTGTCTGATGGAGTTGGTTACATGGATTTAATCACAATTAATTCAGGAAATGAGGTCTGTGATGAATCCAGGCTGTCAGCCTTGCCTAAGGGGGAATCTCTCAGTCTCAGGTAAGGAACCTTGTTGTACTTAAGGAAAAAAGCTTTTGGCTGGAAGTCAAATTGCACTCACTGGGAAGGTGTGTGTGAGACTCCTCACTTGCTTTGTTCCTTGGTTAATGAGTCCTGGAGAAGCTGCCAGCTGCTCTTCAGTGCTCATGGTGCTCCATGTCCCTGCTCCCCTGTGAGGCTTTCCTGGAGGAATTCCTGCCTCTGGAGCCTGTCCCTGCCCATTCCTGGCTGGGTTCAGGTTTTCCTGGAGGAATTCCTGCCTCTGGAGCCTGTCCCTGCCCATTCCTGGCTGGGTTCAGGTTTTCCTGGAGGAATTCCTGCCTCTGGAGCCTGTCCCTGCCCATTCCTGCTTGGGTTCAGGGCTCAAACCCATCCCTGCCAGAGCAGGAGGGCCAGGGTGGGTCTGTCTGGAGGGAAATGGGCTTTGCAGAGTGCTCAGCCCACCTGGGACTGTGGTGTGTCAGACATATTTTATGAAAAACCCTTTTGCCAGGATCTTTTCTCCTGAGAAGCTTCAGCTTCTCCATGTTTTGCTGCTTTGGAATGTGATTTGGAGAATTGTTTACCCAGCATGTGGAATTGTTTTTACTTGGTGATCAGTGACAGCCACCTGTGTCGAGGCTGTGAGCAGTCACAAGATTTTATCATCATTCCCTTCCTTTCAAGCCTTCTGATGTCTCCTTTCTCTTTTCTTTTAGTATAGTTTTAACATATCATTTTCCTTTAATATAATATATATCATACAATAATAAATCAGCCTCCTGAAGCACGGAGTCAAGATTCTCATCCCTCCCCTGGTCCTGGGACCCTGTGAGCAGCACCCCAATGGTGGAGCAGCTTCCCAGCCCAGCAGTGCAGGAAATGGGGGTGGCAGTGACTCAACTCTGCTGTCAGCACTCAGCAGTGGCAGAGAGGAGCTGATGGGCTCAGGGATGGAGAATGGCAGAGTCTCAGTGAGCTGCTGCTGGCAGGGGACACGGTGTGGCCATTGCTGCCATCTGGGGGGACATTTCCCCCTCCCCTGGGCAGAGCAGGTGACTCCATGGGGCCTTGTGGTCACCTGCTGGCCACCAGCCAGCCCCCATGGCTGTGACAGGTGAAATCTTTGTTAATGCCTTAATCCAGGGGCGGATCCATTCATTTATCTGTTAATGGGGTTTATCAATTTTATCCATTTACCCATTCTCTGGGTTTTCCCATTTCCCTGAGGAGAGGAGGAGGAGAAGGGGCAGAGCCAGGCCAAGGGGACAGTGCTGTGTGCTGCTGTTCACAGGGGTCCCAGGACGAGGGGAGAGATGAGAATCTTGACTCCATGTTTCAGAAGGCTGATTTATTATTTTATTATATATATTATATTAAAAGAAAATGATATTTTAAAACTATACTGAAAGAATAGAAGAAAGGATTTCATCAGAAGGCTCGAAAGGAAAGGAAAAGAAATGGAATGATAATAAAATCTTGTGACTGACCAGAGACTCCGAGACAGCTGGGCTGTGATTGGCCATTAATTAGAAACAACCACATGAGACCAATCACAGATGCACCAGTTGCATTCCACAGCAGCAGGTAATTATTATTTTTCTTTTCCTCTGAGGCTTCTCAGGAGAAAAAAATGCTGGCAAAAGGATCTTTCATAAAACGTGCCAGTTCTTGTGCCAGGTGAGCTGAGCTCAGCCTGGCAGCTGAGCACCCCCAAACTCCCCAGTGCCACCAGTGCAGCCTTTCCCTGCTGCCTCCTGGATTGCCTTTGCTTTTTGGGGGGTTTTGTCTGTTTGTGAAGATTTTTTTACCCCGTTTTAGAAATTGTTTTTGGGGTTGGTTTGGGTTTTTATTTCACTCTTATCTAGAAAGTTTCAGTGATTGTAGAAGACTCCATGATAGCAAGATGTTTCAGATATTGTGTAACATCAGTGCGCACTAAAATTACATTTTTTTCTAGAAGAACAAAGGAAGAAAGATGCCCCCTAACTGGCATTTTGACATACAAAATCACTGAAAAGTTTTTCATCCGTTTTGCAGGAGAAATCAGAATTAATTTTATGCTGATATCTCACAGGGTGAAACCACACCAGGTATTTTGTCCTATGGAAGAACTCCAGAGCAGGAGCACAGGAGAGTGGATTTTTGGCTTTTTCCTCCAAATTCAGGTTGGCCTTAGGGACACAGAGGTGAACCTCTAGACCTCTCCCCCTTTTCTTTGCAAAACACAGCAGCAGTTTTTGAACCAGCAGATTGCCCAGAGAACCACCAGCTGAAGCCTTAAGCTGCAAACAGGGGCCAGCCAAACTCTGCCTTTTTGACAAAAATATCCTTTTGACTCCAGCAAATTTCCCTTGCAAAATGCTGTCTAATACACACATCCTGAATTACTCCTCTGGCAAGCACCAGCCAGGTCTGCAGAGTGGGGGGCTCATTTGCATTGCAAAGCTGCCATCAGTGTCTGGGAAGGCTGAGGCACTTTTATTCTGATTTTCCTTTGAAGCCAAGTAACCACGGTGGCATTATTTGCATCTGGGCTGGCATTGACAGGCTGTGGTGGTGCCTTTCTCCCTGGCTCCCTGGAGACAGCACAAGGGGTAATCAACAGCCTCAAGTGCTCCGAAACTGAGCCTATTTTTTCCACTGGATTAGCAGCAGCAAATGCACAAGCACATTATTAAGATGGTGCATTCATTTCTTTGGAGTCAGGATGGAATTTTGATAGAGTTAAAAACCCCATTAATATTTACATCACTTAGTGGTGCTGGAAGTAAGTACATTTATTTTAACTCAAGCTGCAAAGCATTTAGCTCTTTGTAATTACAGCACTGCTATTAAGTATTCATAAGGCTGCACAATAGAGTGTCACAGGAAACCTGGTTTAATTTAGTGGTAAGTCAATGTTTTAGGTTTGTGTAAAAACAGAAACTAATTTACCAAGCCTTCTTGCTTGTGTTTTCCCACCTGGGCTTTGCAAACTTTCTTCAGCTTGGCTCTATTCAAGCTCCTTTTTGTACCTTTGGAAGTTGGGAAGTTGCTGGGGAAGTCTTGCAGGTGTGCAGGTGATTTGGGATGGGCAGAGCCCGGCTGGGGGGAGAGGTGCAAAGCTGCCTGATGGAAAAGGAGCTGGAAGTGCTGGTGTAGAGCAGCTGAACATGAGCTGGTGGCTGCAAGGGGGCCCAAACACCAGGGGCACCTGGATCCTCCAGCGAGTGCCTCCAATGGGGGAAATCTGCATTTATGGGAGATCTGGAACCAATCCCTGTATTCCTCTCTCCCCTGCAGGATGAGGTCTCTCCTATGGACGTTGAACTCCCAGCTACCTGAGCCTGCTGCCTGTGATGGAAGAGCTGGATGTGAATGTGAGGTAGGAGGAAGGACTCAGCTGCTGCAGCCCCTGAGCTGGGCTGGGCAGGGACCCTCAAATGCATCTGCAGGGCTGCAGGGAGCATTCCCTCCCTGCCTGCTGATAAAACTCCCTGCTCATGCAGCAGGGCCTGGTTTGGGGTTTCCTGGAGCTCCTCTGAGGACGTGACATCACCCTGGTGTTTGGAGGAGTGTCAAACGTGGCCTAGACGAGTCAAGGATTTCTTTTCAGTAGAAAATGTTATGAATTTTGAAAAGGTTGCAGTGTGATGTTGGAGAGACATTCCTGGAAAATTTTGACAGTTCAGTTTGGAACTTGCATTCATCACAGCTCGAGGGAGGTGGCAGACCTCATTTTCTCTAATTCCAGAGTAGAAAAATAAATGACCCACGAGTATTTCCTATTTATATTTTATTGGATTTTGTAATTTCACGTGTTTCAGAGATTGTTATTGGGTACATTTATTACAGGCAGTAGGTTAATGAGATCCTGTCAAGGGGTTTGAAATGAAAACCTCAATTTGGTTACAGCAATCCAGAGAGGCCAAGCTCTGCCTGGCTTGGGCTCTCACCAGTGTAAATCACAATTGTGCCGTGTTTGGGGCTATGAAAGCCTCACCAGACTTTGGGTGAGGCTCCATCATCTCCCTGCAGAGCATTCCCAGGTGCCAGGAATGAAGCAGAGCCTCTGGTGGTCTGACAGCCCGTCCTTATGTCATGGCAGCTAAATCTCATTCTCTTGTATTTTTGGAGCACACGTGACTCTTATCTACACCAGTGCTGCATGGCAGTTTTGCCCTGCATTTTTCTGCCTTTTTTCCTGCCCTTTTCCCTCTGCTCCTTCTCCTCCCTTCACCCCCACCCACCTTTTTTTTTTCCACCCCCTTTTTCCCAACTTTTTTTTCTGCCATTTTCCCCCCACATGGTTTTTCCTGTCTGATTTTTCCTTCCTTTTTCCCTGCCTTTTTTTCTTTAGCCTGCTTTTTTCCCTGCCTTTCCCCCTCTCCTTTTTTCCCATCCTTTTCCCTCCACCTTTTGCCCTGCCTTATTTTTCCCCCCTCACCTTTCTTCCCTTTTCTTTCCTCTTTACCCGTTGCAACAATTTAGGAAATGGCATTTAACTGAGAACCTGAGCTTCGCTCAAAGCTGGCACCTGATTTTCCTGGGGCTGGCTGAAGTTTCCCTTGGAAAATCTCCTTAATGCTGATAGGGGAAGATGTGTGTTAATGTCTTCACAAACAATTCCAGGGGCGTTAATTAATGGCTTTGAAATGGCTCTCGATGTCTCCACCAGCCTCAAGGGCAAGGCTGTTACAGACCCCAGGCAGGTTTGACTCCTGAATTTTAGGGTCACAGATAAAGGCTCGGCACTTTAAAACCTGTTACAGAACCAGTGGGGAAAGGAAGAGGGCTACAGGCACCCAGGAGTTTGGGATAAAAGGGATTTTGAGATTCCCCAGTGGACGCTCTCCTTTTACTCTAATCAAGTTGCATGACTCCTCTGTCCCCTTTATGGATGCTGGCTTTCCCCACACGTGGGAAATATGGAAATATTATCTCACAGTTGTGTTCCAGGCAGATTTTGGGATATTGTCCTGAGTGTTTCACACTCAGGAAAGGTTTCTTGTTTCCTCAGGTTGTTACAGTCTGGATAAACAGGTGAAAAAAAATCAGCAGCACCTTTAATGCTGGTGAACAGCTTTTACAAAACCCCTTTAATTCCAGCTGCTGGTGAAGGCAGACTCCCTTTGCTAAGTCAACTTTGCAAAAACAGGGTATTATTTCAGTTTGCCACAGCAGTAATTGCTTTTTATTTTTAAGCTGAGCCCCCAAACCCGCTGAATTCGAGATTGATGTTAATTGCTCCCAAACTTGGCTTTATCAGCTTTGCTTTTCTCACTTTGCTGCTGAAGGTGTTTTTGTGGCTTGAAAAGTGCAGAGCCCTCCAGCAGTTCTGTGTGCAGCTCATTAATCTTATCTTGACTTTGAGGAATGAGCAGAAGGTGAGGGAACAAGGAATCACATCGGTCGGGTTGCTTGTGTTTGTTTGGAAGCAAAGGCAAAATCCCATTTTTTAACCCAAACCCTGGTACAGAGGCATGGGGAGCGCTGGTGCTGACAGCTGACCTCCACCCACACCCTTGGCAGGGAATTGTGTGTTTGGGGAGTCCCAAATGCTGGAGTTTGCTGTGCTGGCTCCTTCTCTCCGTGGAGCTGGGATGGGTTTGGCTCCTGGTGCTGGGCACGGGCAGGAGGAGGCAGGGAGGGTCCTCAATCTCCTCTCCCCATCCAAACCTGGGAGAAACAGGAGCAAGAGTCATGGAGGGAGAGAGAGGGACCCAAACACCCATCCCTGGAGCTCCAGGATGTCCTAGAGGAGCTGGGGGTGCCCTCACCCCTTGCTCAGGGCACTGCCAGCCGCTCCTGAGGGGGACAAGAGCTGGGCTGAGTGATTGCAACCAAACAGGCACCAAAATGACCCAAAATGTAGGAGATGGAAGGAGCTGAGGGAAGAGTTTGAGTGCTCTGAGTGCCCTGGCAGTGAGGATTCATGGAAAGCAAACAGCTGAGGTTGCAATAAAGTGTTTATTCCTGTGTACACAAGGTCTTTTCAAAACCTCTCCAGCTCCTACACTTGGAGTCATTAAATCATTGTTTATCTCAAGTCCTTTGATCACACTTGTGTTTAGGTGAGAAATAGCAGGCTATAAAATGTCATTTAACAGGCCACAGTCAGCCTGGAGCTCTCTTCCTCCTTCCCTTTCCAAGGGAAGATCAACTCTAATCCTTCTGTGGGATCAGCAGCGCCCAGCCAGAGAGGGATTTGCTCTTGCATTTCTGCAGAGCTAAATGAACTGATTGGGAAGATTTTCTGCCAAATCCTGTCTTCTCCACCTGTCCCCCAGGCTGGGGAAGGGGCTGGAGCCCCAGGAGCAGCTGAGGGAGCTGGGAAGGGGCTCAGCCTGGAGCAAAGGAGGCTCAGGGGGCCCTTGTGGCTCTGCACAGCTCCTGCCAGGAGAGGACAGCCAGGTGGGCATCCAGGATGAGAGGGAACGGCCTCAGGCTGGGCCAGGGCAGGCTCAGGGTGGACACTGCAGGAATTTCCCCATGGAAAGGGGGCTCAGGGCAGGCTCAGGGTGGGCACAGCAGGAATTTCCCCATGGAAAGGGGGCTCAGGCACTGGCACTGCCCAGGGAGGGTTGGATCCCCGTCCCTGGAGGTGGCACTCAGAGCTCTGGGCTGGGGACAGGGTGGGGACAGGGCACAGCTGGGACTCAGTGCTCTGGGAGGGCTTTCCCACCTCAGTGATTCCATGAAATGCTGTAAGCAGCCAGCTGAAAGAGGCTCTGGGGTTTGCCAGGTTTTCCTCTCTGTGCCTGGAGGTGCTGGTGTGGCTGGGCACAGCAGGGACACTTTGGGAGGAGTGCACCCAAAGGCCTGGGGCATTCCTGAACCTGCAGCCACAGAGCATCCCCCACCTGCCAACAGCACCGGGGCAAGGCAGGAGGGAGCAAGGAATGATAAAAATTCACTTTTACATTTTGTGCTACCAGCCAGGAATTTCCAGTAGCCAAAAGAACCCTGGGGGAAAAGTTCCCTTTCCTAAATGCTCCCTCCAGCCCAGGCCCTGCTCCATGGGGGAGTCACAGCCTGGGTGTTTTTCATATTGTTCAACTCTTTTCTCAGTTTCTAGGGAAACACTTTAAAGCACTATATTTATGGGAACATCTTTCCAAACACCTCCGCCAACACTTAATTAATGGAGTTTTTAAGCCTGGCTCCAGCTCCTGCAAATTAATGGTGTGCTCTGATGGCAGCTGTGCAAGGGAGACACACAGGCTCTGGAAATAGAGCTGGGGGTGCAGAGGGGCAGCTCCTGTTGGTGTTTGTGCCCAGCCCCACGGGGAGCTCAGGTCCCCACACTCCTCTGTGAGGCTGCATCTGATTTATCAGAGCAGTCTGTGCACATGGAAATTCCCTGCACTGAGCTGGCCCACAAAAATGAACTTTTTGATGTCTTGAATCACATTTTTAGCAGCAGTGTCTGTGCACAGAGGGGCAGTGAGTGGAGATCTGGAAAAGGCTGCAGAAGGATGTGAAAATAATCCTAAAAACTGGGATATCCTGGGGCAGGCTGGGCTCCAGGGCTTGAAATGGGCTGGGCCTCATTGCCAGCCTATGCCCAGGGCAGCTGCAGTGCCAGGGCCTTCCCACAACACCTCCCTTGATTTCCAGGGCTCACCCCCAGCTCTAGGCTGGCAAAATTCCACTTGTCCCCATGTTTGCATTGCCCTCTGTGCCAGGAGTGGCTGTGCCCAGCAGTCAGGGACCCCTGCAGATGAGCACCTTCCCTGCTCAGCCCCAATTGAGCACAATTAACAAACAATTAACAAACACTCCCAGGGCCTCCCAGGCTGGTCCTGCTCCTGGGTGGCATCGGCTCCATCTGAGCTGAGCCTGCACTCCCCGTGCTCAGGGCACCTGGGCCTCCTCTCCTGTTTATCTGGGGTGAGAAATGTGGTGAGGGCTTTGTGGAGAGCATGCAGAACATGCACTTAGCTGGGCATGGAGGAGGAGGTTTAACCAAAAACCGAGGAATCGAAGGGTTCTGCTCTTGAGTCAAGGGCATTCCAGGTCCTTGCTTAGAGAGGACACCTGTCTGGAGCCTCCACACCAGTGAGGGCATAAAAACGAGCTGGTGGGCACCAGGGGCTGGGAGGTTTCTGGCTGCCACCACTGTAATGATCTTTAACAAACTTTGGCTTTTTATAGTAAAGCTCAAAACGAGCTGGGAACTGTTTTTGTGTGGCTTGGAGTCACACAGGGGGTCAGGGAGGGTCTCAAATAAAATGTATTTTAGAAATCAATGCTTTATCCTGTCTGTGCCAAGTCTTCCATTAGCAGAGGTAACTGCAAGGAACTTTTTTGCTCCTCTGGAGGTTTGAAACTGGGAAACTCTCCAGGAAACATCAGAAGTTAGACAGCCAATAGCTGTATTTGTCTCTTGCTGTCCAGGATGTAAACAGGCAGTGGGAAAAGGGCACAGCCTGGAGATTTTAATACCCAGCCTCGTGCCAGGACCCTTCCAGGGGTCTTGACTAAATGTCTCTCATCTAACAATATTTTTCTGACTGCAGATATTGTTTGAAAAAGCAGAGCAGGACCTCCATGGTTTCTGATTTGAACATGTGGCAAGTCCTGGGCTTTGGGCAAAGATTTGGGAAGAAAGGTTTGAGAAAGAGAAGTCAGAATGAGAATGACTGAGAACTGCCAGAGGGGGTTTTGATCAAGTGGTATCAAATCCCTGGGAGTAGGGCAGGGCTTATTTTGGGGGAATTTTTTACAGGAAAAGGTATAAAAAGATGGGGCATTAAATGCTTTGAGCCCAGGAGCAGCAGCACAGCTCCTGAAGAGTTATGGGCTCTGTGCACACCAGATTTGCACCTGGCCATTGCAGGAGGCAATGAATCTCAATTTCTTAATTCTGTGAGAAATCTGGGCACTCAGAGTATGTTTAGTGTGAACCTAAACCTTTATTTTCCCACTCTGTGTCATGGATCTGCTCCCAGTCCCTCCCTGTTTCTAAACTCCTGAGGTAAAGCTTGAGTTGTGCATGTGTGTAATGGTGATGCCTCTGTGAGGTAAAATAATTCTGTACAGTGGCCAAACAGCAAACATTCCTGTGCAGAAATGCACCCTGGGCTCTGCCTTCTGCACTGGGAGAATTATTGGGAATATTGGAAATGAATGAGGATTATTGGGAATATTGGAAATGAGGTGCTTGACTCCATCAGCTCTCCTGAGCACAGCTCTGTGCTGTTTGTTGTGGAGCATTCAGCCTTGTGTGTGACAGGAGAGAGGCAAAGCCACCTAGAAAAGAGGGGAAAATCACATTGTGGTTATGGAATATGCACCAAAAGGCAGGATTGCTATTCTGCTCCTTTCATCCCCTCTGTTCCTCATGAAGCTGCTGTTGGTTTGGCAGAGGCTGGGGGCTCACTTTGGAGGTGCAGTTCTAATCAGGAACGGATCAAGGCATTTCTGATTAAGCTTGTGTTTGATCTTTGGTTTTATTCAGCATTTACAAAGAGAAGTGATTGTTACAGCATCTCTGCTGGGCTGCGTAGTGTGTCCAAATCCCTGCCTACGCCAGAGATTTGGGTTTTTCACTGGGTTGTGGGGTGTTTGGCAATTCCATTCAAACACTCTGGCTCTGCACAGAGCCCCAGCTCTCCCAGCAGAGCTGCTCCATCCCTCTGAGCCTCCTGGTGCCTCCTCTGGGCAGCTCCAGCTCCTCCCTGGGCTGCACCTCCCGAGGTGTTGGGAGAACACAGGGGGAATGTTCTGCACGTGGAGGGGACAGTTGGATTAAAGTCTGCACACTTGCAAATATATTTTAAGGAAAAAAAGACTAATCCAGGGTGCTGCAGAGGCCAGGTGGATGTGCCAGGGTGGCACAAGGGCTCTCTGGAAGTTGTCAGAGGGTGCCAAACAAAGGATTTGCGGCAGCTGCCTTTGCTCCATGTAAATACTGTGATCTTAATCTCCTGCTGATTTCAGAAGTTAATTTTAGCTTATATTCTAGGTGACAGTCTAATGGGTTTTGAGGGCTGTGCTCACATGCATCAGCCCTGCAGTGGTATCTGCTCACATGTGGGTGTAAATTATGTAACTGGGGATCTGCTGCCTGCCAAGGAGCAGAGCCAGGCCTCAGGCAGAGCCCAGAGCTCCCCAGGCCTGGCTTTATTTCCTCCCTCATTCCCCAGGTGCAAACGCCTGCCTCTGGCTCAGCCCATGATAAATCATCTCCGGGTCCTTCTGGGTGAGTGCTCGGCCCCAGATCCAATTTCCACTGAGCAAAAGGAGAATTTCTGCTGCTGCCAGCTGGGAGAGAGCAGGGAGCAGAGCTCAGGGATTGCTGGGCTGGCACTGGGAGCTCCCTGAGCCTCACCTCCCATCCTGGGGGCAGGCTGGGCACCACAGTGAGAAAAACACCCCTAAAGCTTGGGAGAGCCTCCCAAGGGGGACAGGGGATGGGGAAGGGTCTGGAGGGGCCATGGGGGAGCAGCTGAGGGCGCTGGGATTGTGCAGCTGGAGAGGCTGAGGGGATGGGAGAGAGAGAGAGAGAGATAGAGAGAGATAGAGAGGTACAAAGATATAGAGAGATGGAGATAGAGAGATAGATAGAGAGATAGATATAGAGATATAGAGAGAGATAGGGATGATAGAGATGGGAAAAGGGGGCACTGTTTTAAACTAACATAAAAGCAGGATTTAGATTAGGTGTTAGGAAGAAATTCTTTACCCAGTTCTAGTGAAAAGTGGCCCTGCCCATGGCTGGGGGAGTGAAGGTAGATGCTGTTTAAGATCCCTTCCAAGCCAAACCTTTCTGTGGTTCTCTGATTCTATGAAAATCCAGCAGCAGGACCCCTGAACCCTTCTCCAGGCAGAGCACCTGAGAAGGAGATGTACACAAGCACTGAAAGGAGATGAACAGCCAGACCCAGACTGGCATCTGCAATGTGTTTCAGGGTCTGCAGCTCCAATCTCTGCCCTGGGACAGGGACAGGAGCCAGGGGAGGGCTGGGGCTGGACCAGGGCAGGGTCAGGGGGGATTTTAGGGCAAAGTTCTTCCCCAGAGGGTGCTGGCACTGCCCAGGCTCCCCAGGGAATGGGACACTGCTCCAGGGGTGCCCAGGGTGGGATTTTGGGGCTGTGCAGGGCCAGGAGCTGGGCTGGGTGATCCTGTGGGTCCCTCCCAGCTCAGGATATTCCAGATTCAGTCCCGGAGGCTGAGGTGGGAGCAGGGCTGGAGGTCCTGGTGTCTCCCCAGGTCCCCCCGTGTGTGGCAGCCCCAGCAGGTCCCTGTCCCCAAACTGGGGAGCGCTCCCAGCACGGATTGACTGCTCCAGCCCACACACAGCAATTTCTGAAACATTCAAACTGCCTGTCTTCTCTGCTTCATCCTGACAATTGGTTTTAATCAGTGTTATCAGCTGCTTAAAACAATTCATTCTCTGGAGCACTGCAGCTTTCAGCCTCCGGGAGATTCATGGGGCAGGGTTGGTGATGGTATCGGGAGTTTTGTTTCAAACCAGCACAAAAGGAGAAAACCTCATCCCTTCCCTCCCACCCCACCACCACAATTTATTTGATTTTTTTTCTAAACAAAACCTCAAATAAGCGAATCATATGACCGAGTTATTTTGATACGTGGAGTGCTGTTTATTCCTGGCTTGTCAATACTTTAATTAATTTCAGCCTGTTTCTAAAACAGAAGTAAAGGACATAATTGACTGGGATCTGCTGGGAGCTGTCCTGCCATCTGCACGGGCTGAAGTGAAGCAATGCAGCATTTAAAGGCATTAAAGGAAATTAAATGCTTCTGGATTAATGCTGACTTCTGATTAATATTTTAGAAAAGGACTTGGGAACAGCTGGAAAGGCAGAGATCAAATCATCATTTCCTTATTGTCATGTTTCTGTGCTGAGCCACATTATCAGCTTTACTCATAAACAGCTTATCTCGATTTGTAGGTGCTTAAATCCTAATGATTTTTTTATGCCTAGGAATAATCGGGGAAGCAGGAAAGAGGAGAGGCCAATGACAGCTTATTTGTGGTTATGAAATGTTACAGAGGGAAAAGCCCTGGCTGGAAATGATCAGCCCAGCCCTTTATTCCCCACCCCAGGGAATGTTAAATCCAGAGAACTCTTTCTGAGGCTCCCGTTGCTGTGAGTTTTTCATCTCAGGGGTTTCCCCTCTGTGTGCAATGGGATGCAGGGAAGGTGCCTGCTCTGCCCCCATGACTGATCTGTGCTCTTTAACTGCTGCAGAAAATATGCAAAAGCACTTGAGCTCATTTAGAAAAGTTGGGGTGTTTACAGGAAAGTGAAAATTGAGCTTGAAAGAGTAATTACCCTTCTTTTTACTTTCACATTAATGACTATGCAGAAGAGCTTTTTAAATATGTCCATATGTGGGTTTTAAGCATTCATTCCCCATCAGTATTTCACCTTTTTCCTTAAGTGATTTCTATATTCCTGCTAACCAGCAATCATTTTGCCTGAATCTCATTTCCTCATAATAGCAAACCCATCAATCTCTGCTTTATTGAAGAGGGAAGCAAGCTTGGGAGCCAGAGCACTCCGATTTGATAAAAGATGTTATGCAAACCATTGATTTCAATTTACAGCAATATCCACTTCTTCCATTATTAACAACTTGGAATTACTCAGACTGAATAATTAACACGTATTCCTGGTGATGGATTATTCCAAAGGCAGAAAGAGCCCAGGTGAAATCCCTCCAGCACCCCAGTGAGGCATCTGCTGTTCGATGTTCCCCGGGGGAGCAGCGGGAAATGGCACGAGGGAAACCCTCCCAAAAGCGATTTCAGAGCTAAAGTTCCTCTCCCAGGTGTGCCAGGGGCAGTTCCTGCCCTGCTGGGCTCTGCTCAGAGCCTGGTGGTGACCGCTTCTGCCCAGGGATGCCACCAGGATGCCACCACCTCAGCGCAGGGTGGGAAATGCGGATTTAAATCCCTGAGAGGTGAAAACCCCCAGGCAATGTCTGCAGGGATGTGGCTCAGGGCTGCGCTCCTCTGGCGTTTCCAGAGCTTGTCTGGGTGAGTAAAACTCAACATTTCTGGGTGCCAGAAGTTTCTAATCTCTTTTAGCTTTTCTCCAAATCGGGGAGAGCTCAGTGAGATAAAGTGTAAAAAGCCTGGGGTGTTGTTTAGTAAATGAAAAGTGACCCCAGGGCCAGTCAAGGTAAAACCCAATGACAGTTCCATTTTTCAATTACCTGAGCAATCTCACAGCATTAATCCTGGGTGTCCAGCATCAACTCTGTAGGCTGAGAAGGAATTTCCCTGCTGAATTTGTGTCAAGTGTTGCTTTTAATGCCAGTTTATCTCCAGCCACAATTGATAACAGGAAAAACCCCTTCCCCACCTGTAAATGTAAAGTCACATAAGCAGGTGAAGGTTTAGGATGCAGTTTATTCAGGATATATCATTAGAAACAACTTTAAGAGAAAAATATAAAAATTTTGTAATAAAATCAGGTTTATGAGGAATTTATTGCATGCTGGGTGTTACCTTCTGAAAAAAAAAACTTTCTTTGATACAGCAAATTATTTGTAGAAATGCAGATTTAAAATATGGCTGACATTGTGTGGGGGGGTTTTGTGTTATTCTTTCTTTTTCTTTTCTTCCTCTTTGTTAACTGAAAGAAATTATTGATCTCAGAGTAGGGGAAAATTAGCACTTGGAAAAAAATGATTTCCTTTTCCTAACTCTGGAAAAATTACTAAGTAAAAAAAGAAAAAAAAGGAGGTAAAAAAAAAAGAGAGCCAGACTGTTTTGTGTTTTGTAGCACAGAGTGAAGAGAGAAAAAGGCAAAACATTACGTAGATTTCAAAACTGAAGATGTAAAATGCTTGTCTTGAGGAAAGTTTGAACCCATTAGTCCTTGTCACATCACATCAGGAACTGTAGTGACAAAGAGTGATGGGTTCAGACTGAAAAAGGGGAAATTGAGGTTACAGGGAAGAACAAATCCTTCCCTGTGAGGGTGGGGAGGGTGGGGATGGAATTCCCATCCCAGGAGTGTCCCAGGCCAGGCTGGACAGGGCTTGGAGCACCCTGGGACAGCAGAAGGTGTGGAATGAGATGAGTTTAAAGGTCCCTTCCAACCCAAACCATTCTGTGATTTTACAATACTAAAACCTTGTGAAAAAAATGGAAAAAACTACAGGGAAAAAAAAAACCAAACCAAAATGCTTCAGCATGGAAAATAACATGATTTATTTGTGTGTAAAGAGAATGGAGATGTAAGGAAATTACATATAAATTGTGAGGAAGTGTTATGTACATTGTGAGGAAATGATATACACAACTCCCAAAACTCAAATCTGCACTATTGCACGACGGGTCAGGAGTGAAACAAAACTAAAGAATTCCCAGAACGTGTGAAAGAACTCAGAGCAATATTTGAATATGTATAATCTTCATAAATATTCATCTGATCAGTGCAATGGAAAAGTATATAATGAAAGTTGTTTTAACTAACTGGTGTGCTCTGGGCAGTTTTCCAAGCAGCCCAACTGTACTGTCCCTTTTATCCCTTATTAAACTTAGAAAAATGTTAAGGGTTGAGCCCTGTTTCTCACAGAGCCCTTGTCTCTGGTTCCCCCAGTTCCAGTGAGGGCTTCGGCATCGCGGAGAAGATCCTGCTGCTCTCCTTCATCTCCGCCGTCATCCTCATGGCCATCCTGGGCAACCTGCTGGTCATGGTGGCCGTGTGCCGGGACAGGCAGCTCAGGTGAGCCCCTGGGACACTGCCCCTCCTGGCTGCTGCAGCACAGGCTGCTCGCTGGTTTTTTAAAGCATTAACCCAGTGGTAAATGAGAAATCCAGCCCGGCTCCATGAAGCAGTCTGGGCTGACTGACAGAGGTTCCAGCCAGTAACAACTCTCCTGAACGTGGCTGGTCCAGAGGCTGGGGGTGTGGGGACCAATGGCTCTGTAGCACTGGGAGTGTTTGAATTGCCTGTAGAAGCTGCTCAGGAGCAATCAAACTGGTTGATGTTTGGCTGAGGAACAGTGGGGATCTGCTGGGGGCTGTGGTGGTGTTCACAGGGGTCCCAGGATGAGGGAAGAGACGAGGATCTGACTCCATGTTTCAGAAGGCTGATTTATTATTTTATAATATATATTATATTAAAGCTATACTAAAAGAATATAAGAAAATATTTCATCAGAAGACTAAAATCAGAATGATAACAAAAGCTTGTGACTCTCAGAGAGTCCAAGCCAGCTAACTGTGATTAGCTATTAATTAGAAACAACCACATGAGACCAATCCCAGATGCACCTGTTCCATTCCACAGCAGCAGATAATTACTGTTTTTCTTTTCCTCTGAGGCCTCTCAGCTTCTCAGGAGAAAAATCCTGGCAAAGGGATTTTTCAGAAAATATCAGAGCTTCAGTGGGTTAAGTCCCAGATGCACGAACATTGTGGTGTTGAGATGGCAACCTGCTGGTCCTGATGGCCAACCATGGGCAACCTGCTGGTCCTGGTGGCCAACCATGGCCAACCTGCTGGTCCTGGTGGCCAACCATGGCCAACCTGCTGGTCATGGTGGCCAACCATGGCCAACCTGCTGGTCATGGTGGCCAACCAGAGTGGCCAACCTGCTGGTCCTGGTGGCCCTGTGCCTGGACAGGCAGCTCAGGTGAGCCCACCCAGGGGCTCCTGATGAGCTGAAGGCAGGAGCTGCCCCCAGGGAGTGCCCCTGCCTTGCAGACTCTCCCTGCCTGTCACAGACACATTTTATGAAAAATCCTTTTGCCAGCATTTTTTCTCCTGAGAAGCTGAGAGGCCTCAGCGAAAAGAAAAACAATGATTATCTGCTGCTGTGGAATGCAACAGGTGCATCTTTGATTGGTCCACGTTGGTTGTTTTTAATTAATGGCCAATCACAGTCCGGCTGTCTCGAACTCTCTGGAGAAAAATCCTGGCAAAGGGATTTCTCAGAAAATATCATGGCTACACCCACCCTCAACTCATCCCGCAGTGCTTTTTAATTCCCATCCTTGTTTTTTAGCATTCTCTGTAGAAAACCAGACAAATCAGTGAAAAGCACATCTAAGCAGCGATTCCCTGCAGAAGCAGGTTGGCCTCTGGCCCTTTCCCATCTCAGATTTCCCAATGAGCTCATCAGCAGCACACAGACCAAGGTCTGGTTGTGGTTGTGCAGCACCAGCACAACTTAGCAAATGTTGCCCATGATTTGAGGGGGTCACAGGCACAATTCCTGTCTCAAGGCTGCTGCTAACCCTGGGAATTGTCAGCCTAGCCTTAGGAGCAGAGAGAGAGATTTAACAGCCTCTATTCATGCACTGCGTGGGATTTTTAATGGATTTAATTCTATTTTATTGTTGTGATTTAAAAAGTACTCTTCAAGTTAAAATTACAGCTTCAGTCTAGATTATTCTCAGTGCTTTCTGGAAGGATTTTTGCCATTTACAAGTTAAAATAAAATCCCCTTCCTCCACCCCAGAGTCTCCAGTGCAAGCTGTGAGGCTGAGCCACATGCAGAGGCCTGTGAGAATCCATTTGCTCCTCTGGGTGAGCAGAAAGATTTAGGCCAGGAAAATGGTGGATATTCAGCTTTAAAAACCAGGAGCAAGCCAGGGGTGACCATATAAAGTGAGGAGTTTTTAGTGTGATTTTAGTTTTTAGAGAGGAGCTTTTAGTGCGATGGAGCAGATTAACCCCGAATTCAAGCTGGAACCTCTGTCCACGAGTGGAGGCTGCACTGAACCCACCCTAATTTTGTGATCTGCCTTGCAGGAAAATCAAGACCAACTATTTCATCGTGTCCCTGGCCTTTGCTGACCTGCTGGTGTCAGTGCTGGTGATGCCCTTTGGAGCCATGGAGCTGGTTCAGGACAACTGGATCTATGGGGAGATGTTCTGCCTGGTGAGGACCTCCCTGGACGTGCTGCTGACCACAGCATCCATCCTGCACCTCTGCTGCATCTCCCTGGACAGGTACGAGCTGCAGAGGGGCACTGCTGGAAGGCTCTGAGAGCTCTGGGCTATCCTGAGCTGCCAGAGGGCAAAGATGGGAATGGCAGAGCAATAAATCCCTCCCAGGGGCTGATCTGGGAGAGAATCCTGCTGAGGGCAGAGAAATTTGGAATGGGATGAGATTTGTGGGGAGGGCCTGGGTTGTTCTGGGCACAGCTCTGCTGGCAGCACTGGCCAGGTGTGGTTCTGCTCCTCCTTTGGAGGAAAAACACCTCAAATGTGTGCAGAGGTGGGAGCTGAGCTGGGGCAGAGGGAGGGACACCGTGCACAGGGGTTGTTCCAGCAAAGAGACTCCTCTGCTCCCAGGATGAGGGGAACCAACCTCAAACTGCACCAGGGCAGGCTCAGGGTGGGCATCAGCAGGAATTTCCCCATGGAAAGGGGGCTCAGGCCTTGGAGCTGCCCAGGGAGGTTTGGATCCCCATCCCTGGAGGTGTCACCTGGATGTGACACTCAGTGCTCTTGGTGACAAGGTGGGGATTGGGCACGGGTCTTCTCCAGCCTAAATCTCCTGGGAGATCCTAAAACCTTTCCTTTCTTTCAAACTTTTCTTGCCACCTGAAAATAAAGCCCAAAGCCTCGATAATTTATGGTGAGTGATTCTGTTTGACTGCTGTCTGCAGATTTTTTGGGTAAATGGCAGAACTTCTGTAAGAGTTTTTCACAAGATAAACACTCAGTAAAAAACATTTTGGCTATTCTGATAATATTTTTAGAGGTTGGTTTTGGGGTTTTTTTTGAGTTCTGTGTGGAGATTTCAATACTTTTAAAAACTCTGTTGCTTAGTATTGCTAACAGGGCCAAGATAACCATAATTATTCTTGTTATTGTGACAGCTGATATTTAAATATGTGACATTTCAGTACCTTGAGAGTCTGAGTGCAGCCAGACTTCAAAAAAAAGTTGCTTAACCTCTGTATTGATGGGCAGCAGTGCTGTGGGGTGGGAGGCAGGGCAGCAGCAGAGGCAGTTTTGTATCCAGAGAGAAGCTGACATCCAACAGCCACAGCTCCTGTCCTTATCTGCAAGTTTAGATGGCTGGAACACAAATGGGAAGCTCGTTATCTTCAAACCATGGACAAATTGCCACTCTGGGCCAATTACCAGGAAAGCAGATGTTGGGCACCGTGCTCTGGACACGACCTTGCTCTCTGAAATGCTGGAGTTTGATTCTCCAGGCTCTTAATTAAATAGAGAGGGTTGTGGAGAGAAGGGAAAATGGGATTTCAGCCCCAGCTCTGCAGCAGGGGATGAGGAACCTCCTGGGTGGGGGCACAGAAAGGAGGTTCCCCCTTTCTCCTGCCCTCCTGGAGAACCCCCCCTGTCCAGAGCTGCTGCTGCTGCCTGTCCCCAGCTGTCCCCAGGATCCTGGGACAGCCTGGCCTTGGGGTTGATGCTTTAGGGACACCCCTCCACCTGAGCCCTTGGCATTAACCTGAATTTCTCTGACATTTTGTAGTTGGTTTGGGGTTGTTTTTTTTCCACAGCAAGGACTGATTGAGAACAGTGTGAAGGGTCCAGAATAGATGAGGAGAAAGGGGTGGATGACCCCAAAAGGGCAGAGCAGGTGGATGAATGAGAGGTTTTTGTGGAGGGAAGGATGACTCAGCCCAGCATCGATCCTCCCTGGGCTGCAGGGGCAGCACTGCTTCCTTCCCAGGACTTAATTCAATTTTTTCAGCTGTTTGCTCTTGTGTTCATTCAGAATTTATGGGAGTGTGCTTCTTCTAGTTGGTAGTTTTTCTGTGATCTATTTCCTGCCTTCTGTTTTATTTCAGGGCATGCAGGTGTGAGTTTCAAGGGTTTTCTGAAGAAAACTGGGTGTTTAATCTAGTCCTAAAGACTCAGTTTGAAAGTCATTCCCTTCAGCATATTCACAAAGTGTTGCTTGAAAAGACTTTTATCTGATAAAGTCTTGTATCTATTTCCACTGCTGCCTCTGGAAAAGGAGGAAAAAAGCTCTGAGGCTTGAATTCTCAAAGGCATTGGAGAAAATCTGGAGAAATCACCACGTAATAAACTGATTTTACTGCTCAGACACAGGGAGAGAAGTACTGCAGACAGCTTCTGCTAGTCTCAGTTGGAAAAGGGATTTTCCAAGGTAGCAAAGGTATCTCAGGGCTCACTGAATCCAAAGTTTGCTGCCACTGCCTTAAGCTTTTTCATCATCTCTTTGATATTCTAATACATTAGAGAGATTTAGCCTTGAAATATTTATTTATTGCATGTTTTATGCATGCATGTCCATCCTTTGTGCCAGTGCAATAAAAAATAATTGCCCTGCAGATAAACAGACCCAGAAGCTCTGATGGAGTCTCCAAATACAGCGAACCTGTCAGGAGAGGCAATTTTCTCCTCCAATATTTGCAGTCCAATTTGCAATGCAATTACTTCTCAAAGTCTTTGGGGGGGTGGAGAAAACAACAGAGAAACAAACAGGTCCCAAATGTCTGTGGGCTGGGGTTTGGATGCACATCTGGAGCTGGAGCATCCTCTGCCTGCCTCCTGCCCCAGCCCAGGAAGGGCCCCCAGGGCTGTGTCCCTGCTCTGTTTGCTGGGGTGTTTCAGACACCTGCACACCACAAACCAGCCCTGAGCGTGTCCTTGGATCCCAAACTGATCCTACACTCAGGCCCAGCCCAAAATCCCTGCTAAGCCAGGCCTAAAGCACGGCAGATGCAGCCGGAGAGTGACAGCTGCTCCTTGTGCTGCTTGCAAACATTAATTACCATTAATGGACAGCAAATTAGCTCAGCCCCATGGGAGAGGTGATGCTGTGAAGCCTCCCAAGCCCTGTGGTGACATCCTGTGACAGCAGCCCTGTCCCTGTGCCTGGGCACGGAGCGTGGCCCTGGGGACACGGGCGGGCACTGCCCTGCTCCCGGGGCTCCAGCCCAGCACTCCCTGCTTGTCCCCTGCCCACGGATCACAGAGGGGCACGAGGGACTGCCCCGTGCCCAAAGGATGCCCAGGCTGTGGCTGGGAGCACAGGGTGTTTGCCCAGCCCTATAGAACATCCCTGCCTGGCCAGGGCACAGGGAGCTTGTTAGTGGGGAGAGTGATTAAACTTTGCCTAGCTGGCAGGAATTACTGGCTACAGCCTGATGAAATGCCCCAAATCCCAGGCTGTAAATTCCTGTGCCTGTCTCACTGGATCTGACGGCTCAGGTGGGAGCACAGGGGCAGCACAGGCAGGGACAGCTGGGGCTGTCCCCAGGGCAGGTGACACAGAGAGGTGACACAGCTGTGGAGCTGTCCCTGCCAGGCAGGACACCAGGCAGGGACTGCAGAACGCAGCTCTGAGAGCACTGAGGAAAATCCCAGAGCAGATGGCCACAGCACAGGCTGAGGGACGCTCTGCCCTTTATTCATCTTTGCAAACCCTCCAGAAATATTTCATTTATTTTGCCACCCTTACTGCCAGCAACCCTCACACACCTCAGCCTCATGGGGACCATCAGGAGCCCCCTCTCTCTCCATTTGGCAACATACATTTGTTTGTGTTCCCTGCTAAATTTATCCAGCTCCAATTAACTGTTCTCTTTAGCATTTTTCTCAGTGTAATTATCTCAACACCAGCAGGCCGTTGTTTTTCTAATAAGAATTTAATTTTGTTAGATATAATCATTTTAGGACATTTTCTTTTTCTGGACCAACGATGCAGAACTTTATTTTCTTTGGCGCAATGAGAGCCCAAAGCTTATATGCTCAGTGGGAAAAAGGAAAATAGAAAGAGCTGTTCTTTCCAAAAAATGTTAAAATCTGGTTATACAGAGGCCAGAACCTGTTTTCACTGAAATATCAGCAACAGCAGTGTTGGATTAATTTCCCAAAGGCGCAAATAAATTGAAATTGTGGCTCCTTAGGTTCATCACTTGGTCAGGGCTCAGCTGGAGACTGTCCCAGTCTGGATTCCCTGAGGGACAAGGACAAGGACAGTGACTTCCCACTGACACTTGCACCCTAACTTTGGGAGAGATCCAGTGGCACCCACAGTTTTCTCATCCTTTTGTCTTCTTTTATCCAGTTTTCCCATCCTTTTGCCTTCTTTTATTCACTTTTCCCATCCTTTTGTCTTCTTTTTTCCAGTTTTCCTATCTTTTGGCTTCTTTTCTCCTAGATGATTTAAGGGGGGTGAAGTATTACTCAGTGTGAGTGCTCAGTGAGCGTTCTGTGGCTCATCCTGGCCCCAGGATGATCCAGCATATGCTCTGTACATCATTTTCCATATGCACATGACACCAAATGCTTCGAAGTGTGGGCCACCCCCAGAGCCAGGCTGTTAATAAGGCTGGGGGTGGATTTGTCTGTCTGTGAGAGCTGAAGAGCTCCTTGCAGGGTGGTGCCTGCAGGCTCCCAGCTCCAAACTGCTCTGCAGACCAGGAGATGCTTTCATTTCCCTCCAGGGGCAGGGAATGATCTCCTGCAGCTCAGTAATTCCATTCCTGCGTGCCCAGCAGGCAGGAAGGAGCAGTGCTGTGGCCAGAGCCTCGGTGGGGCTGCGGCAGGAGCTGAGCACTCCAGGGCAGCTTTGGCACAGCCAGGGGATGGAGGAGGTGTTGGGATACATCAATAATTCCCTGCCATGGCCCACAGCCCCTTGTGCTGCTGGCAGGCAGATCCAGGAGCTGCAGGAACCCTGGAGCTGGGTCCCAGCTGGGACCTTCCAGTGCCTGGGGGAAGATGGAAAAACAGTGCCAGGACAAGGGAATGGTTCCCATTGACAGAGGGCAGGGATAGATGGAATTTGGGAAGGAATTTCTGGCTGGGAGGGTGGGCAGGCCCTGGCACAGGGTGCCCAGAGCAGCTGGGGCTGCCCCTGGATCCCTGGCAGTGCCCAAGGCCAGGCTGGATGGGGTTTGGATCTCCTGGGACAGTGGGAGGTGTCCCTGCCATGGCAGGGCTGGAATTAAATGATCTTTAAGGTCCCTTCCCAAGTCCCTTCCTGTAGTTCAAAGGATTCCTCACCTTCCCTGTGATTCTGTGATTTTTTTTCAGTGGCCATAAGGCCAGAGGAATGATGGATTTCTTCTTTTTAGCCACCTGTGAAATGTTAGCACCTGATTCATTCCTCTGGCAAATGTCTGATAAGGAAAAGGAGCAGTATTTTAATAACCTTTGCTTTATTGGAAGAGCTGCAGCTCTGGGAAAGGATTCCTGTGTTTCCCCTTCAGTGGAGAATGTCATTGCAGAGGAGAGGAGGTTTCACATCAGCTGCTCTGCTGTGGGGAACAGGGAAGTGAACATTTGCAAGGAGCTTGACTGATAATAGAGAGAATTAATATTTAATTGTGCCTGGACATGGTATTAATCATGTGTATGTGTTGCACTGTATGTTCATCCATCACGCTGCCACAGCAGCAGGTGGCAGACGTTCCTTGGGAGCCCAGGAGAGCAGCTCTGCTTGGAATGGAGCAGGAGAACAGAGCATGTCTTCATTCCACCTCTGACTAAGGCTATTGACAAGCTCACAGATATAATTACTTTTCTCCCAGGGAATAAATAGCTGTTAAAATGCTCAGGCCACCACATCCATCAAACCAGCAGCTCCTGCACCAGCTGTGACTTCCAGGCCTTCTGGTGGCACCCACAGGTGTCTGACATCTGATTTCCAGGGTGGAAACCCTGCTGGGCTCTGAGGAGTGGGTGCTGTGCTCCTCTGCCTCCCTCCCCATCACACAATTGTCACCCACACCCTGCTCAGGGCACTTTGTCACCCAAAACAGTGACAGGAGGAGCCCAGCTGGGCTGCCTGAGCACGGGGGAAATTCTGGTAGCAGCCAAAGTGAAATAAAATAAAATCTTCTGACGCGAAAGTGGAGGAAAATTGCTGCTGAATCACTGGGAGGGAAGAAATATGAGAGCTTAAGGTGTCATTTTTACAGGCATAATTTTTACTCTAATGGCCTTTAATAGCAGGAACAATTCAGTGTAGTTCTTTCAGCTGCAGCAGAGAGAGGAGCAGAGAAATGTGATCACTCAAACTGCTGGCAAGAATTGTTTTCCTGCTGCAGTTAATTATCAGTGTACAGTGCTTTTCTCTTCCTGTTTGCTTATCCAACTTGTCAAAGGCTGGCTGCTGGCTTGGCTGGTTTTATCCTTTCATTTATTGGATTTCTTCTTTTGCCCTTTCTGCAAAGAAATGGAGTCTCTTGTGCTTTGCCTTTGATGCCTTTGATGTCCAGCACTTCCAGTGGGTGACTTTGAGATAAGAAACAATGAAATAGTTTAAATGTATTTTTTAATATAGATCCTTTGTGTTGAGAGTCAGAGGAGCAGCTCTGAAGCTCCCTCTGCCCCAGTGAACCTCCCAAAATTCCTGTTGGAATTCCAAGGTCATTTCCTGGGCAGGGATCAGCCCCAGGGGAGCTGGAGCTCCACCAGAGGAACATTTCACCCACAGCTCTAAAAGAGCAGCTCCTGGCAAATCCTATTTTTTGGAAGTGCAGATTTCCAGAGGAACAGGCTGATTTTTCATGCACACAGGAAACCAGAGGAGAACAGAGGAATTATCAAATTGCAGGAGCTGAATGCCTGTTTCAGCATTTTTCCCCTGTGACATTTTGAATCTTGTTTCAAAGAGACTTTTAAGAAATGTTTTCTTTTGACACTTTGATATTATTTCAAGCCTCTGTGTGGAATATATCATCTGATTTTATCAAAATAAAGCAATTCAGTTGACTCCACATGACTTTAAAAAAAAAAAGCCTTAGGAAAAAATGGAAATTCTTATATTTTTGTGCCTGTTTAGGACAAAGCTCTTGGTTCCCACTCAAATCATGGTGAAATAAATGCACAGCTCGAAGAGCAGCTCTTTAATACACACATGTGTCCTTGCTAATTTAATTCCTCTAATTCACAGTTCTGCTGCCCTCATAAAACTTTTTTACAGAATCTGCTGAAATCCAAAAATCTAAAGAGCAAAAAAATATTTTATTGGGAACCTGAGACTGATTGTCTGGTCAGGACCAGTGAAAGTCTGCAATTGGATATTTGCTGATCTGGTCTTCTTAGGAATAAATAATAATTTCAGAGCCAGAGATTTCCAGCTTTAGGTTTGCTACCCCTTCCTGATGGAGAGATCCACCTGCATGGAGTAATGGATGCACATCTGGCACAGGGATCAAACAAACAGAAAATTTGATTTTTTATCTCTTTGAGAAGATATTTTTAGGTCATAACTGTTTTAGGGGCAGGGAGCTGTTGTACTTGGGATATTTGGAATGGATCAGGAGGAGGGAGGAGAGTTCAGGGCACATCCCCTTGATGGTGCAAAGACACCTTTGCCCTGTCCTTGGGAAGGTTAAAGCCCAGCTGGAAAAGAGGTGAATTCCTGGGAAATGGAAGAACACACCTCATTTTACTGCCAGTTTCACAGCTTTGGGACAATTTGTTAATTTGTGCTAACAGCTTTTGCAGCCTTGTCAAAATAAATGCCCAGTGCAGGAAATTCAGCTAAGGCTGCCTGGAGGGAAGGGATGTTCCTTGGAGGGTGGGGACATCCTCAGTGCAGAGGATATGGAATATGAAATTCCATATTACTGAATATGGAATTTCTCCCTTGCCCTGCCACCTCAGACAGCCCACAGCATTTACCTGGGCCTCATTCTCCTTGGAAAGCAGAAAACTCTGCCTTTTCTTTACCAGCCACTGTAAAACCTGGGGAAATGTCCCAAGTTCCTGTGTGAGGGGCCCCATGGAAGCAGGATACAGACCCCTGTTTTCCCTCTGGTTTGAAAGGCAGCTGGAGAAAGGGCTTGACAGTTTAATTTTTAGAAGGTCTGGAAGTCTCTTCTTACTGTTTCTGTGCTGGTTTTGGGTTGTATACAGGTAGGAATCTTCTAAGAGAAAAGCTTTATCAAATCAGGGCTTAGGTCTGTTACTTTTCTAAGTACAGCTAAGCAGCTAGCTAAGTTCCATGCAAAATATTCTTGAAAATGAAAGTCAGTTAACACAAGTTCATCTTTTGAAGAAAACCAGTTTGCACCTTTAATAACAAAAGATCTGTCCCATGAGAACCCGCAAAGAAAACATATAAACACCTGTGAATAGAAAAAATCTTAAATGTACACACAAAACCACCTTCTAACCAATGAACCGAGCAGCAGGAAAACTCCCAGCTAATTGGGGTTGAACACAAAGTCTGTGAAAACTACAGAAAAATGAATAAAGAATAAAAAATAACGAATAGGGAATAAAGAATTGGCTTTTCTGCATGAAGAGCCTGCTTTCTGACCCATTTTTGCCCTGCAGGTACTATGCCATCTGCTGCCAGCCCCTGGTGTACAGGAACAAGATGACCCCGCTGCGCATCGCGCTGATGCTGGGGGGCTGCTGGGTGATCCCGACCTTCATCTCCTTCCTCCCCATCATGCAGGGCTGGAACAGCATTGGCATCATTGATCTGGTGAGTAGCCGAGCAGGGACACCAGTCCAGTGTGCTGGGTGGGTGCTGGGTGTTCTCTAAAAAGCAATTTTCAGGGAAAGGGGAAGAGAAGGAGAAACTTCTTGTTGCCAGTGCAGAGGGGCTGCTGAATTTCTGGAGGGATCTTTAAGGGGGGTTGAGGTGGCTCTGTCCTGGAAGGACTGGCACAAGGACAGGGGTGGCCTGGGAGAGGATTTTAGCCACATTCACTCTCAGTTCAGTGAGGAGTCCTTGGAAAAGAGGCCAAGCCCAGCTGGCTCCTGACAGCACCTCAGGAGTCCTTGGCCCCCTCGGCTTTTGCAGTTCTCATTTAAATGAGGCAGAATTATTCTCTTGGTAGAATACACGAGAGTTTGTAGTGCCAGGACAAGGGAGTGGCTGCACACTGCAGAGGGCAGGGTTGGATGGGATATTAGGAAAAAATCCTTCCATGGAAGGTGGTGAGGCCCTGGCAGAGGTTGCCCAGGAGGTTGTGGATGTGTCCAAGGATGGCTGGATGGGGCTTGGAGCAACCTGGTCTAGTGGAAGATGTCCCTGTCCATGACAGGGGATGACACAAGATGATTTTTAAGGTCCCTCCCTGTTAGGGTCCTGGATGCTGAGAATTTTAGACTTTCTGGGTTGACAGACTCTGACTCCCAAGAGAGCACGACATTTGACCTGAGGCCATAGAGAAAGCTTCCTAAATTGATTGATAGCATTGAGATTATGACCATGCAGTTGACACCTCCCAACCCAACCCAACCCAACCCAACCCAACCTGTTCTCTGATTCCCACTTCTCCCCTCCTTCCTTGCCTCACCCTCCCCTCCGCACCCCAGATCCAGCAAAGGCAGTTCAACAAGGCCTCCAACTCCACCTACTGCATCTTCATGGTCAACAAGCCCTACGCCATCACCTGCTCCGTGGTGGCCTTCTACATCCCCTTCCTGCTGATGGTGCTGGCCTACCACCGCATCTACGTGACGGCGCGGGCGCACGCGCGGCAGATCCGCCTGCTGCAGCGCGCGGGGAACCCGGCCGAGCCCCGCCAGGAACCACGGCAGAGCCTTCAGGAGACGCATCAGGGCCCTCAGGAGCCACAGCAGGGCCAACACCCCCAGGAACCACATCAGGGCCCTCAGGAACCACGGCAGGGCCCCCAGGAGCCACGGCAGAGCCTTCAGGAACCATGGCGGGGCCTTCACGAAGCACAGCAACACCCCCAGGAGCCACATCAGGGCCCTCAGGAGCCACGGCAGCACCCCCCTGACCAGCACAGCAGCCACCGCATGAAAACGGAGACCAAAGCTGCCAAGACCCTGTGCATCATCATGGGCTGCTTCTGCCTCTGCTGGGCCCCCTTCTTTGTCACCAACATCGTGGATCCTTTCATTAACTACACGGTGCCCGGCAAGCTGTGGACGGCCTTCCTGTGGCTGGGCTACATCAACTCGGGCTTGAACCCTTTCCTCTACGCCTTCCTCAACAAGGCTTTCAGACGTGCCTTCCTCATCATCCTCTGCTGTGGTGACGAGCGCTACCGAAGGCCTTCCATCCTGGGCCAGACCGTGCCCTGCTCCACCACCACCATCAACGGCTCCACGCACGTGCTGAGGTGAGTCTGCCTTCAGAGGCTGCCTAGAAGGCCACCTAGGCTACAGGGTGACAGGAATAGAGGTTTATTAAAAAGCCCTTCACAGGATCCACCTTGGGCAGTGCCAGAGCCCGGCCGTGGCTCCACCCCAGATGGATCCTGGCCACGAGTTCTCACACTTTGATAAGTTTGGGTGCATTTCCATGCTGGCTTCATTGTCCAATTCCAGCTCCAGGTGATGCAGTCCCACCCTCCCAGGTTGCTCCCCTCCATTCCCTGTTGTTTGCACTTTTGGGCTGAAGCTGCAGCGGTGTCCTTGGTTCTGGGGCTGGAAAAGGATTGTTCTGTGGGACTGAGCTGTGAGGAGAACCTGCTGACACTTGATATGAAATTTGGAGTTCTGTACCAGTGCAGTGCAGAGTCTGGAAAATATGAAAGCTCAAACTGAAGGCATCAGCCCAGGGCTGCCCAGAGCCTGCAGCCACCAGCAAGAGGAGTTTGTACAGGACTTTCATTTTGAATATCTTGGTGGTGTCAGTGCTTAGAAAAGGATGGGGCAAAAACAATCCTGAGGTGCTCAGCCAGGGTTTGTAGGAAGCAGGTGTGGGCAGTTCCTCCAGAGGTGTGCCCAGAAAGAGCTGGGAGGATGCAGAAGTTGTGTGTGAATTTGGGCATCATTTGGTCTGAAGGGAACAACTTGACCCTGTGGATGCTGCCTGCTGCATCTCCTTTAGGAAAGGGACCAAGAGTTTCTGCAAATGGGGAGGTTGTGGCAGTGGGATTTTACAGCTGCTTGTTGTCCCCTGGCAGGGAGAACAGTGGCAAGAAGAACAGACCTTGTGCTGAACTCAGCTATGACAAAAGTTAGCACAAAAATGAACTGTAAATAGGTGGGGATTTCTGGGTGTTCAGGGCTCTGTGCAACACCAGGCTGAAAAAGCCAAAATCATCTGAAAAATGCTGTGCTCCCCTTGAAACAGAGTGTTTGCATTTCTTCTGTCACCAGTAGCTATTTATTCAACACAAACCAACAAACTCCTGCCTCCATGAATCATTGAACTCTTGTACAGCACAAGTGGATGGGGAGCCAGGTCAGCATTGCTGGAATTCCTGGATAAAACAAGTTGTGGAATTTTGCCATAGCAAAGAAGATGACTTTGGGTGAAATGTATTTGAGCAGTGATCAGAGCAGACAAACTCTGGCACATCTGGGTCAGGGGGGTCACTCTGCTCTGTTCCCTTTTCCTCTCAGAAGTGCTCAGAGCCCTGCATTGCTCTCTTCAGGGAAAGCTCTGGTGAGAGGTTTATTTACCACTCCTTTTCCACCGCTGAGAGGCCTTCTCCAAATGTCAATAGGATTTCTCCAAGGGAAAACACTTCCTGATTTTTCTCTTGAATGAGCCAAGAGAAACAAAGTGGGGAAAAGCAGAAATGAGCACCTGGGGGGGTTGGAACTGCAGTGAGCCCCAGTGCTCCCTGCTGCCCCTGGAACCAGAGTGCAGCAGCTCAGGCTCCAGTTTTTAGAGGTTTAACAGCTCCGTGGATCCAGTGGAATAAAAAGAAATCCCTGGTGGTAGGAAAGTGGCCAGAGCTGCTGTGGAGCAAAAGGATGAGTGATCACAGAATCCTGGAACCATAGAACGGTTTGTGTGGGTGTTTGAATGGTTTGTGGTGGTTTTTTGAATGGTTTGTGATGTTTTTGAATGGTTTGTGGTGGTTTTTGAATGGTTGTGGTGGTTTTTGAATGGTTTGTGATGTTTTTGAATGGTTTCTGGTGGTTTTTTTTGAATGGTTTGTGATGTTTTTGAATGGTTTGTGGTGGTTTTTGAATGGTTTGTGGTGGTTTTTGAATGGTTTGTGATGTTTTTGAATGGTTTGTGGTGGCTTTTGAATGGTTTGTGATGTTTTTGAATGGTTTGTGATGTTTTTGAATGGCTTGTGGTGGCTTTTGAATGGTTTGTGATGTTTTTGAATGGTTTGTGGTGGTTTTTTGAATGGTTGTGGTGGTTTTTGAATGGTTTGTGGTGGTATTTTGAATGGTTTGTGGTGGTTTTTTTGAATGGTTTGTGATGTTTTTGAATGGTTTGTGGTGGTTTTTTGAATGGTTTGTGGTGGTTTTTTGAATGGTTTGTGATGTTTTTGAATGGTTTGTGGTGGTTTTTGAATGGTTTGTGATGTTTTTGAATGGTTTGTGGTGGTTTTTTTGAATGGTTTGTGGTGGTTTTTGAATGGTTTGTGATGTTTTTGAATGGTTTGTGATGTTTTTGAATGGTTTGTGATGTGTGGCTCTCAGCCAGGGTTCCCCCACAGCACAGGTGTGCTGGGGGTGCAGCAGTGATCCCACACCAGCTGAGAGGGTGGGATTTCACTGAGGGTGGGATTTCATGGGCTCCAACTGTGGCTCAGCTCAGGAAATGCAGAGGTTGTCCCTCAGAGCTGCTCCTGGTGCACCCAGCAGGTCTCTCAGGATCTGGGCTGACAGGTAAAATATCTCCTCCTGTTCTTTATCCTTCTCTGGGCACTCAGGCAGGTGAAGAGCCCATGGAGCTTCCCAAGGCTGTGCTGGGGGCTGGAAAGGGTTGAAATTCCTGGGGATTTTAATGATCCTGCAAGATGAGTCAGAGCTCTGAGAGGTTCTGTCTCCTTCAGGACAAGTTCATGGACCCCAGGTGGATGTTTTGGGCTCCCCATGTTCCCCAGACTCCCTGGTTCACACTGGATTTGCCCTGGGCATTTTTGGGGGTATTTTGGAGGCAAGTGTGGAGTTTTTGTGCTGTTGGCACCTGCAGAGCCCTGGGGTCTGTGTTGCCCCTTCTCCAGCAGTTCCTTTGTTCATGGAATCATCAGGGAGGAGTTTTCCCCCTTGCCAAGGTGCTGATAAAGCACATTCCCACTAAATTCTTTTATTGGAAATGCCTGAGCAAAAGCCTGAGAGACACAGCAAACGATGAGCATTTAAAAATGGTGGGTTCAGTGGTATTTCATTTGTTTTGCCCAGGGCAGGGCAGCCAGAGGTTGCTCAAGATGTGTTTTTCACTCCAGAGGTTTCAGTTCAGGGATCAGCTCCCTGTGCCAGCAGAAGTGGCTCCAGACCAAGCCCAAGCTGAGGGGATCTGATTGCTGCCTGGAAATGCTAATGTTGTTAAATAGACAAGAGGTAATTTGATTTTCACCTAAATTTCATTAGCTGCCAACCTGGAAAGGAATTCTCTGAAAATATGGGGGATGATTAGACTCAGTTACAACTAAAAAAAGAGTTTTGTCATTTCTTGAAGGAGCTCTCTTAATTTTTTAATGAAGCTTTGCCAATATTTACAACCAAACTTATGTTCCAACTTGCCTGGCGTGGTTTTCCAGCTTGGCATCAGTGCCAGCCTGCACAGTGCCATTCCCTGTGCCTGGGGCTGTCAGGGCACTGTGGCCATCTGAGGTCCCTCAGACAAACTGGGGCTGAGTTAGGGGAGATTTGGGATCTGCTGCAGGGTCCAGGAGCAGAGGAACCCTCGGGTGCAGGACTGTGGGTGTTCCACAAAGCCCAGGTCACCACCCTGTGGCAGAGGAGCCTCCTTGCCCCAAGCCCTGCTCCCCAAAGAGCAGGAACTGCTGAGGCCTCGTCCCAGCTCCAAAAATGCCTCCCCAGAGGGAGCAGAGAGCTTCTGGTGAGAGAAAAGCTTCTTGTGATTGTGCTGAGTGAAATCGAGATGTTTACCTTGTTTCCTACAAAGGAGAGAGGGGATTAGAGTTTTACAATAGCACAGTTTCCTTCAATTTTCGAAAGATAATCTCTTTCAATATGCCTGGATGATGGAAAAAGATATTACAGTGCAGCTGAACCCCTTTTTGTTCTTTGGCCCAACACAAGGTTCGGGATCAGAAGTTCTGCATCAGTTGGTGTCTGGTGGGGAAGCTGAGGCTCTGCAGAGCACCTGGAGCTTTGGGAGGACTGAGATGTAACTCATCTTTGCCTGCTTTAATTGCATGATTTGTGCTTTGTGCAGTGAAGGTGTTGTGGTGGGGCAGGGTCTGCCTTGCAGCTGGAATTAGGGATCCATGGCCAGGGCAGAGCCCTCAGCCCCACATTCCCCACATTCCAACTGCATTTAGATAAACCACAGCCATCCCTCATAATGCAGCACCTATTGAATCCAACTCCCAGCCCTTTGCCTCATTCCAGAGGTCCAAAACAGGATTTAAAACTAATTTTGGTGCCTGAATAAACTCTATTATGGATAGAACTTTGCTCTCCACCTACTCTCCTTCTGCTTCAACTGACCTTTGAATGTGTTGGGCTGCTTCTCTCCAGAGATTAATTTGGTTTATCAGCAAAGTGTTTTCAGACAATGCAAATCAGCATGTGCAAAGAGCTCCACATGCCTTAGGGTTAGAAATTCTATGGAAACCTCAGCAATTATTGTCATGTTCTGTTCCTCCTCGGGGCAGCAGTATCTACAACTCAGAGCTAATTGTGTAAGTGCATTTTAATTTTAGGTTCACTTCTTTGTTATTCTTTTCAATAATTCTCTTACTTTCTGATTGCTGGAGGAGAATTTATTTAAGCATTGTATGCACCACCCCATTGTAAAGTCACAATGTGGAAAAGCTCCCTGTTGCTGTGTTAAAATTGCTTTTAAGGCTTTTGGGAGGTCTGTGGGAGAGAAAACCTTGTTATTCTCGAGATGTTTTGGCCAGAAATTTGGTATTTCCAGGAAGGTGTCGAGGACTTTCAGCACATCTGTTGTGATGTAATTGGTTTTTAACAATTTGCCTTTTTTGGGACCCCTCCCATTACCTGTGGAGCTCACCCACCCGTGAGCCCAGCCCCTGGACAACTCTGAGCATCCTTCCACCTTCAACTTTCCATTTCAAGCCAAGAAATTGGCATTTGAGGGTTTGGTTTGATTCACTTGGCATGGCAGAGGCGATCCTTGCCACCATCTGCTGCTCAGTGCATCTTGAGAGGGTGACCTGGCCTGGGAACTGATGCAGAGCCAGCCTTGCTTTGGGTTTGCCACCAGTAAAGCTGCACTCTTGCTATGGGAATGTGGGAATGAAATCCTGCCCTGCAGATATTCCATCCCTGTTAAACCCAGCTGACTGTGGCTGCTCCTGCAGGAGTTGATGATTTCCAGTGCTCACTTCTGCATTAATCTGCTCTGGGGCTGTGCCAGACCATTGCAGGCACCCAGAACAGAGCGTTTGGAAATGCAGGTAACCAGATTTAGGAGGCACTTTGGGAACTCCCCAGGGACTCCCACCCAGGCCTTCTGCTGGGCTGCCCTTAAATTGGATTGGGAGGCACAGCCACGTTCCAGGCCCGGTCTGAAATGAGTTTTGCACAGTAATCCTTGGGACAGGCTTGGCTCCGTGCCCTTTCCTTGCTCTGGCGGTCCTGGGCTGGAAGCAGGAGCATTGCACGGTTCATCCGGAATTGCTGCTCCCTCCCTCTGCTGCTGTTTCCCCGCAGAGCAGCCAGAATTCCCATCTTGCTTCATTCAGCCTTCCCTGGCAGTGGTTTCGGAGTCAATCACGTCCCGAGTGCGGATTGTGTCTGTCGCTGACAGCCCTTCAGAGATGTTCCTGGGGATCTGGCAGAAGGGTTGTTAATGAGCCTGTTAATTTGTGTCATTCCACTGAGCCATCAAAGCGCTTCGGAACGGCGGAGCGTGTGGCACTAAAGAGCTTTTTGCTTTATCTCTGAAGTGTTTGTGTTATCGTGGAATCCCTGAGGCTGGAAAAGCCCTCCAGGATCGAGTCCAAGCTGTGCCCCATCCCCAGTTTGTCCCCAGCCCAGAGCACTGAGTGCCACCTCCAGGAATTCCTTGGGCACCTCCAGGGATGGGGATCCAAACCTCCCTGGGTACCCCTCCCAATTTTTTTTATACTTTGCCCTGATATGATGTCACAGCCCAAAGATGTGGCATCCACACAGGAGCCTTTTCCTGCTCTGAAATCCTTTTCTCTCTCAAAATGAAGCCTAACAATTCCTTTAACCTCCATGTTGTCCAAGCTCTCAGTCCTGGCAGTGCTTTTTCCATCATTGAAGTGAAGCCACTTCTGGAAAAACACATAAACCTCACTTTAAGTGCAATGTTGAACAATATATTGTGGAGATTTATTTAAGAATTGAAGGAAAAAATATGGATTTATCCCTTTGCAAAGCTACATGAAACAGAGCAGAGCCAAACAGGCAAACTCAAGAAAAAAATCAAGAAACTGGTCATGTCTCACATTAATGTTATCTATGAGTAACTTTATCTCAGATTGATCTGTCAGTGCACAGAAGCAGTCCCACTTTCCACTGATATATTAAAGGCACATTAATGCATTCAGGGAGATTCATGCCCTGTGCTGCTTTTGTGACAGGCTTTTACAGCACCAGAGCTGGTGTTTATTAGCACTGAAAGCACTTCATAACACTTGGAGCCAGCTTTTGAGACAAGAACTGCACAGAGCAGCTGCTCCGCAGGCAGGGAGGCAATCAGGAGTGACACGGCCACAGGTGCTGCCAGGACAGCTTCAAAGAGCTGGAGGGGAGGATGTTTTATCCTGCAGGGGTGTCCCACCCACCTCCCAGGCAGGGAATTGGCTCCTGGGCATCCCTGGAAATCCCTCCCTGGGCACAGCCCTGTTCAGCCTCTGTGGGAGCGAGGGGAAGCAGGCTCTGATCTCTGCTCTGGGACAGGACAGCACCGAGGGAAGGGCTGGGGCTGGATTTTGGGACAGGTTCTTCCCCAGAGGGTGCTGGCACTGCCCAGGGAATGGGACACTGCTCCCAGGGGTGCCCAGGGTGGGATTTTGGGGCTGGGCTGGATGATCCTGTGGGAACTCAGGATATTCCATGGTTCCATTCTGTGAGAGAACCCCATAAAACAGCAGCTCACAGAACTCAGGGAAATGAGCGCTGCACTTCAGTGACAAACCAATTCCTCTGTTTTTGAAAGGATCTTTGTCCTTGATAAATTTTAAAGCAAGCCCATAAAATCCTTTAAAATAAGCTGCAAGCTAAATTAATTTCCTTCAAACCTTCTTTCCCCCTATGCTTGGCTTCACGTGTGTTTGCCTGGGAAGACTTGGCTGTAAAATTGTGTCTGCTCACCTTGGAGCTCTTCTTGTCCCATAATTCATAGTTGGGCACCCAGGCTGCTGGGCTGTCCTGGAGCCCCCTGCCCTCCTCTCCTCCCTCGTGGGCTCTCCTGTTTGCAGGCACAGCACACACAGAGCTCCCAAGCTCCTGTTTCAGACTCAGCCACGCTCAGGGGCAGTTCTACATTATCCTCTCATGGCATAAGGAAAGCTGTTTAACTCTGAGGAATTGTAGATGCCTGAAATTTGATTTCTTCCAGTCCAGGAGTGCTGTTTTATAGGGGAATTTTCTTTTTCTTGTGCACTGTTTCAGGCTCTTGTTGGCTCAGGAGAAAAGTGCAGGATGAGGGAGGGGTTACAGCTGTTTTAGGAGCCCCTGGAATTCCCTGTTGCACTCCAGGGGATTGGTGAGGGACCAGCAGCCCACAGAGGGGGGTTTGAAGCTCATCCTTGCAGGCAGGAATAGATCCAGCCTTGGTAAAGGTGAAGAGGTGACTGCTGTCCCCCTGCACTGCAGACTGAGTCAGGGAGCTCAGCTATTGCCCTCCCATCTGTACCTAAAACCCCAACCCAGCATTTCCAGCACGTTGGAGCTGTCAAAAGACTCCAGGACCACCCAGGCAGGGATCTCCAGCAGCTCTGCACTGCCTCATAAATCAGATTTTTTTAGCAGTGAGCACGGCTGCTAAAATCATGGGGACAAATGAAGTGGCCAAGTTACAGCTCCCTGGAATTTGGTTTAAAGCCAGATGTGGCTTCCTCCAGAGAGGATCCTGAGAGCAGAGGAGTGGTTGGTGCTCATGGAATGGTTGGGAGGAAGGCAGGACCCAGCTCCCAAATCCCTTCCAGAGCTGCAGAGGTTTTGGAAAACAGGCTCGGCAGAGAACTCCTGCCTAAAACCCTATGGGGAGATTCTCTTGAAAAGCAGGATGATTCCCAGAATGGTTTATGGAGAAAAAGACTCCAGCTGGTGGCTCAGGTGGTTCTAGCACTGAAGTCAGGCTCCTTTCAGTGGGAGGTTTGGGGATGTAGCTCTGACTGATGCCATTGACTGCTCAGTGTTTGATGTGGGGCTGTTTCCCAATTAACCAGTGCTGTGTTTTTTCCTTTTTCCCCTTTAACTCCCTCACTGTGTCTGTCTTTGCTCCTTCCTGCACTAAAAGTGGCTGTTCCTCTGTCTCCAAGCTCCTCCTGCTCTTCTGCAGCAGACCAGCTCCTGTCTAGCCATGACCATGCTCTGTAAGTCCCTTCTTTTATTACTGCAGCTCTGTCTGTTCACTGTTTATTGCAACCCTCTATAAACCCTCCCTTATTTATGGCTTAACACTTGTGGGGTGGAGGCAGCAGCCCCAGGGGAATGGGGGTGTCTGGCAGGGCACTGGGAGTGGGCTCCTGGCTGCAGGGCAATGTGGATAACAGGGATTTTCCCTTTGGGATGGTTGTTCTCACTCCAAGCACCAGGCTGCAGCACTGCAGGGTGTCCTCAGTGGGCAGCACACAGAGAAAAGCAGGATACAGAGAGTGGGTTTGGGTATTAGGAAAAATTCTTCCTTGTGAGGGTGGGGAGGCCCTGGATCCCTGGCAGTGTCCAAGACCCGTTTAAAGTTGGTTAAACCTGGCAGCTCAGAGGCTTCCAGGAACAGTCTGGGCTCCTGCCACCATGGAATGCTCCAGGGCCAGGCACTTCCACACATGCAGCTCCAGCAGAGTGGAATAAGTGTGGGATTGGCTTCCTCCTCAAAATGGTTTAGGAACGAGGGCAGGGGAAAGGAGCAGGGCTCACCCCAGGGCTGAGAAATTCCTGGTGGTGACAGGGACAGCCTCCCTGTGTGGGACCTGGCCTGACAAGTGACAGGGACTGAGAGGACACAGGGAATGCCCCTCTCCCTTCAGTGCCACACCCCACAGCAGCTGCAGCATCCCCAGGTACCCATCCCTCCACCCTGCCCCAAATCCTGGGCGCACTGCACAGCTCCCTCTGAACCTGCATTAGCCCAACAGATCTGGGGCAGGCAGGGGCTTCCCTCTCCTTTTCCCTTCAGTGCTTTTGTTTATTCCTCATCAGGCACACAGATTTCAGCAGTTCCCTTCCAGCAGCAGAGCTCAGGGCAGTTTCTGTTCCTCCACCTGGAAGTTTCCCCAGGGAGGTTCCCTGGGAGGGCTGGGCACAGGGGAGGCAGAGCTGAGCTCAGGCTGCAATCTGCTCCCTGGAGCTGCTCTGCAGAGCACCCAGCACTGGGGGAGAGCTGCCACCATCCCTCCCAGGCCTGCAGGAGACAGAGAGTCATGGAATGCTCTGGAAGGGACCTCAGGACTCCCCTCTCCCACCCCCTGCCATGGGCACCTTCCCCCCTCCCAGGTTATTCCAAGCCCTGTCCAGCCTGGCCTGGGACACTTCAGGATTCCTCACATTTTGGGATCTAAGGCTCCACTGAGCACTCCAAGGTCTCCATTGAAGCTGCACCCAGCTGTTATTCCCTCAGTCCTTTGTGCCAGGTGTCTGTGAAATGTCCTCTGTGAGTGTCTCTGTGCGCTCCCACCCCTCTGGAAGCATCCCTGTGTCCATCCCTTTGTTGTGATCCATCTTGGCTGCAATTTTCCCAAAAATCTGTGCTGGAGAGAGGCTGCAGGTGTGCTCTGCTGGGTGTGCTGCTCTCTCTGCTCTCCAGGGGAGTTGTTGCCTCTGTCTGGAACAATCCAAGCTGAGCTGCTGCCAAACCCTGTGACCCTTGGACATAACACCTCTCTCCTGGTTCTGCTGGGCACAGGGAGGAAAATCTTGATTTTCCATCATATCTATGCAAAGTAGTTACAAAACCTTCCCCGTCTGGTCTGGTAGGAATTTACACTTCCCTGGTCAAAGTGACAAATACCTCCCTCAAGGTCAGGACAGCAGCAAAATTATTCAGACTCAGGAAGCAGCAAGGAAAAAGAACAAAAAAAAATCAAAATGCCCTGGGAAAAGGTGCCCTGGGCAGCTCCTTCCATGCTCTGGGCCAATTTTCCTTGGTCTGAAGACAGAACTGGGGTGAGAAAACTGCTTCTTGTTCTTCTGCTCCTCTCTTTGTCCTTGTTTATATCCCCCAGTTGATTTTGTCACAGCTGTTATTGATGAGATCCTCGGTGAGGCTGCACAAAAGTTATTGGAGATTGTGCTGGGGTTTTTTTGAGGCTTAGAAGCACTGAGAGAGAAGTTGTCAGTGCCTGTTGTAGGAGCACAGCTGATTGAAACACCTCAGGCATCAGAAAAAGTGCTTTCAACTTGTAACTCAAACCTTTCCCCACAATGGTCCTTGGAGGCTGCAGGATGTGCCTGGAAGGAGAAGGAAAAGCTCCTTTTTGTCTTTTTCCCTTCATCAACAACCCCTTGGTGTGGTAAGGATGATCCCTGCTGGGAGTTCTGGCTGTTGTGGTACAAGAGAAGCCTTGGAAAGAGGCTTCAGCAGCAGAACCAGGGGCTGCCCAACTTCCCAAAGCATGAATCCTTCAGTTTTGAGGAACAGAACCGATGGGAATACCCAGCCTGGAACAGGCCTCCAGTTGGAAGGGCAGCAAGGATGACCAGTGCTTCACCAGCAGTGTCTCCAGGATGAACTGAGCTGGATTTGGGCACTTTGCTGGGCAGGAGCAGAGGGTGCCTTTTCCCAGCACAAGGAACTCCAGGGCTGGGCAGCAGCTCTGGCTTGGACCCAAAGAGAAGGACAGAAAACTGCCATGGGCAAATGAGGAAAGAGAGGGAGACTTTCCCTTTTTTCCAGTTAAACCCAGGGGAAAGGGGAAGCAGGCAGGTGTGGTGTGTGTGTGTGTGCTCTGTGTTCCAAGGGCACATTCCAGCAGCAGACTGCAGCCAGCACCTCTGAAGGCTTCTTCAGACACCTCACTGGGACCTTTTCCTCAAGGTTTCAGGGACTTGAGCACAAGCTGCTCCTCCATCCTCGCTCCTTCCCCCTGAGGAGCACAAGGAGGAGCAGGGGGGACGGAGCCTCGCGTGGTGCCGATGGCAGCGCCATTTCCAGAGCTATCAACAGTGTCATTGTCATAGCTCTTGGAATGGTTCTGCCATAAGCACTGGACTGCCAGCTGCCGTGCTCGGGAGGGCCCGGCCCACCTGGAATCTCCCTCTGTTGGGATGGAGCCGGTTCCTGAAGGATGGATGGAAGTTGGCCCTCAGAACTTGAGTCTCCAACCATCACCACGCTTTCCTGACCCACAAATCCTGCAGAGATGGCTGATGCATCCACACCTCCCTGCTTGGGCCAAGAAGGAGCAGAAAAGCCATGGAAATGTTGGGAGCAAACCAATCGGGCTCTGCTTGTCTGTCTTTGGGAAGAATTGTACTTCTGCAGTGAGTTTGGGTGCTCAGTGTGCTCATCCTAAGCAGCCCACCCTTGGAAGGTGGTTGTGGAACTCCTGTGCTGCCCTGCAGTTGTGTTCCTGAAGGAATCACAGCTGGGGAGAAGATCCTGTGACAAAATCATCACAAGTGGAGCTGTCAAGCAGAACAGGAGCACCAGGAGCCCCGGGGTCACAGGACAGGCCCTGCCTTTGCTGCCTTTGTCCTTGCTCCAAGAGTTGCCCTGCAGGGTTCTGTGTTTTGCAGGGTTCTGTGTTTTGCCATGCCAGGTTCTTTTGGGCAGAGGAGAGGAGGAGGCTCAGCAGCTCCAGGCCCTGCTGGGCACAGAAATCAGCGTGGCTGTGCCAGGGTCCCAGGAGGTGCTGGGGAAGGGAATTCCCACCAAGCCCTGGCAAACAGGGACCATTCCCTGCTGGAATTCCCATTCCATGGCAGCTGATCCCTGCTGGGGGCTGGCTCAGGCTGTGGCTGTGCAGAGAGGGGCCAGGGCACAGAGGGTAAAGCTTTTGGAACAGGAACCAGCTGTAAATTCTTGAGCAATCCCAGATCTCCCATGAGTCTGATTCCTGCTCCAGAAGATCCCACAGGGATCTGAGAGCCCCAGCAAGGGTAAATGTGTCTCTGGCTCAAGGTGTGCAGTATCAGGGGTGGATTCTGGTCACTGAAGAGTCCAGGCATTTGTGACAAACCCACAGTTTACCTGGCCAACCCTCTGGAGACATTCTAAGAACTAATTAATTCTTTCAGCTTCTGGATTAAACTCTTGTGCAAAACATCCCATCAAACAGAGACCATTATATGGTGTGTTAGTGTAATTAAATAAAGAGAGAACTGAGCTCCAGAGATGCCCACAACACTTAATTAAGATTAATTAAGCAACATGAATTACAGCTGGAGAGGATGAAAGGGAGCAATTCAGAACTGGCTCAGCAAAGGGGTGGGATGCTGGGTTCATAAATTGTTTTTCAGAAGCCAAGTTGATTCCAAGGGGTTGGGTTTAGCCCTAGAGCAGCCCCAATCTCCTGGCCAAACACGGGATCCCTGTGCAGCTGGAGCAGTGAAGGCCTGGATTTCTGGAGGCTCTGTAGCACAGATAAAGCTCTGCCAAAATAAACACAAATTTCCTTCACTTCCTCTCTGAGGCAGCAGCGTGATCTTCATTCCTTGGAATCAGAGAATCCCAGAATGGTTTGGATTGAAAGGGACCTTAAACCCCATACAGTTCCAACCCCAAAACACCTCCCAGTGTCCCAGGCTGCTCCCAGCCCCAGTGTCCAGCCTGGCCTTGGGCACTCCAGGGATCCAGGGGCAGCCCCAGCTGCTCTGGGCACCCTCACAAGGAATTCCCCCCCAATATCGAGCCTAAACCTAAAATGGTTTGAAGCCATTTGCTAAATTATTGGGCAAAGCACATCTTTGGTTGCCTCAACATAACACAAAGAATTGTGCTACAAAATTGGCTTTATTTTGTGAGACCAGCTATTGCTGTAGGAGAGCCCAAACTTTAGTCAGTTACACTGGAAACTTGATGGGTGAAAAGCAATTTTCTGTTCCATTTACCACATGTATCACTGCTTTGCTTTTCCTCAGGAAGGAGCAGACATAAATCTGAGCAGATTTTATTTACCAAAGCAGGGACTAGGGCAGAGATTTATGGACTGTGTCATTTCCTCTGGAGCAGAAAATAGACAGGCCCAGGGGCAACCAAGGGATGGCACAACCTTCAGAAGTTTGAACTTGTTTGTTTGCTCTGCACAGCAAATTTGGTGGCAGTGTATAAAGAATTGGACAGGTGGGGTCTCACAGGTGAAAGACACTCAGATCTGCAGAAGGACCAGAAGAAAGCACAAAATATCAGAAATAACCTGGTGTAAGCAGCAGGGATGTGGAAATAAAGGGTTTACACACACAGGTGTTTTGATGGCCTTGGTTGCCTCCTGCTGTGCTCAAAATCAATTCATTGATCAGTGGAACTCTTCATGTCCTGTCCCAATCTGCAGGGAATTTCTCTAAGGAATGATCTCCAGAGGAGCTGCTGAGAGCTGCTTTTACTCCGAGCAAAAGAAAACCCCAAACCCATCAGAGAATAAATAAATATCTGCTTGTTTATGGTCCCTTGTTTTTTGTGTTCCCCTCATCCTCCCCACAAACAAGCTGTGCCTCATATTCAGCTTTCTGTGCCTCCTTGCCCTGGACAGGGCACATTCAAATGCTGAATTTTCTTTTGGGCACCTTCAGGAGATTTGAGGCTCTGCTCTTTAGGATGCTCAGAGGAAAAAAAAAAAAAAGGTTTTCCTCAGGTTTTTGTTCCAGAGAGGTTCAGAGGGTCCCTGAAACCCCAGAGGGAGCAGGGCCTGGCCCCACTGCACAGATCCTCACGGGATTAATTTGAATAAAACCCCAGGAGCAGCTCCTGGAGAGCCTGAGGTGGGATAACAGCAGCAGCACAGGAGCTTTGGGGACTCAGCAGCCTCTGAATCACAGCAAGATGAGGCAGCAGCTCCTGCCCCCCTCCTGCAGAGGATCTGCCCCTGCTGGGAGAGAGCTCCTGGCAGGGAAGGGGATGAGCCAGGGCAGCATCATCCTTCCTGAGGAACAGGGGAAGGAACACAGCCCAGGCAAGCTGTGCTCCTTGGCTGGGAACCTGCACAGCCTGAAACCGGAGAAACTGCCCAGGGAAGGAGCCAGGGAATTCATTGGGAGCCTGAAATCCCAGCCTGCACTCAAAACCAGGGCTGTGCAGGGAGGATCTGGAGATTTTGTTCAAATTCAGCACCCACTGCCAATGTCCCCATCTGTGGTGTGACATTTAATCCTGATAAAAGGCTCACAGAGGATGAGGAGTGGGGAGCACAGCTCACAATTAATTAATATTGTTCACCAGCTCAGGGATGAAGCTGTACAAATTCACACCCAGTGGGTTGTAAGGGAGAAAGTCCAAAGCCAGGAATGTGCTAATTTAATCACACCATAGAATTATTAATTGGAAAATCTGGATACAGAAGGAAAGGGGAGAAGAAACTCCCACTGAACACAACACAGTGGAACCTGGTGTTTGCTCTCTCAGCAGGATGGAGACCTGAGGAAAGGCAGCCAAATAAACTTCAGTTAAAGTTGGGATAAGATTGATACAGAAGATTTACTGAGCTTAACCTACAACAGGTCCTAGTTGAGAAGTTAAAGGCATCACAAGGTTATTTATTATTAATTTTAAATTGGTTTTTTTTCCTTATTAAATTTAACAGGTTTTAATTGACTATTATTTAACTGGTATTTTGTTATTTAATTTTTATTTCATTACTCCGTTACAAGAAAATCTAATTTTCAGCCCTTAAATTAAAGACCTTAAGGTAAGCACAGCTTCCCAGCACCACCTTGGGGCTGTACAGAAGTTCCCAGGACACAAAACTGTGGATCTGGCAGGACAAAAGGCAGGGAGGGCTGGGTTATCCATTCCCTGGGGAGCAGAACTCTCCCCTCAGCCTGGAGGGTGGGAGGGAGACCCAGCTGCTCTGGGGGAGTTGGTGCCATTTGCTCCTGAGCAGCCCAAAGCAGTGGCAGGAACAATGTGCACATGGCAGCCTTTTGTTATCAAACACATGATGCTGGGCACAAAATCTGCTTTTGACACCTAAAAAAAGCTCTGCTGTTCACACACAAAGTAGGGAAGGAGGGGGAATTGTTTGCCAGATTTCAACGAGCTGTAATTCCATTTTCCACTGGGTATTTCAGGGAGGAAAAGCCACCAATTCCCAGAGGGAGAGGGTTGGTAAATACTGAAAGGGAGGTTTGGATCCCCATCCCTGGAGGTGGCACTCAGAGCTCTGGGCTGGGGACAGGGCACAGCTGGGACTGGCTGGGCTGGGAGGGCTTTTCCAGCCTGAGATTCTGAGATTTTCCCACTGTGGCACATTTAAAACCTGACAAACCCCACGGAACAGCTCCAGGTTTTGCCACTGTTCCACTCCACAGCTTTAACAAATGTCGGTTTTTTGCCAGCAGATAAAAGATGTAATTATGCCAGTGGTGAAACCTCCATTTAAAAAAAAATACATCTTTCTCTTCCATTTGAATATTATTAATTGATCCTGCTTGTGTTTCATTAATTGAAACACTTAAACCCAGCAGCTCCCATCTGGGGGTGGCTGGGAGCTGCTCCTAATGGGCTGCTCTGTGCTTCTGCTGTGTCTGAGCACTTCCAAGTGCCCTCCTCATTATCAGACTGGGGCTCTTATGGCTGTTGCATTAATTATGGTGCAAAAACGAACTGGAGGCCAAAATCTGGAGCTAATTAGTGCCTGTAATGGAGTGCCAAGCTTAACATTAACGAGAGAGACATGGAAATAGGGAGTTAATGGGAGAAAAAGGGGAAAGGGCTCCTCTTCCCCACATCCCCTGCCTCTCTCATTTGTTTACTTGTTTACCCTGGTTTATAATTAGCAAATGCATTTCACTCACTGCAAACAAGGAGCTCCTCGTTGATTCTGAAATTTGCTTCATTTCTGTCCTTTGGTGCCCAAATTGCTGCTTCTGTTGTGGAAACATCAACTCCTGCAACGTTAAAATGGCACAAATCGAAAGCAGAAGAGCTCAGCAGCTCTGGGCCATCCCCACCTCGTGGTTTCTGTCTGGATCCCTTGGTTTCCATCCCCAATTCCTCCTCATAATACCCAAATTCCAGGGGTTTCAGATGAAGTTGAGCAAAACGTCCTGCAGTGGAAAATAGGGAAAATTATAAACATTATCCAGGTGGAGCAGCTGAAAGCAGGAGAGTGGGGAAAAGGGGAAAATTATCAAATTCAGCAATTGTGGTGAGGGGGATTGGAAAGGACCACAGAGAAATTCATTAATAGAGCCTGGCAATAAAGAGGATAAAAAAGGAAGATGGAAATGAGCACCTGCAGTCCCAGGGAAACAAAATTTGGGTGAAATTCAGCAGGAGAAAACCAAAAGGAAACCAGATGCTGAAGGGTTTGGAAATTTTATTTCAAGATCCTATTTCAGGTTATTATTTGCCTGCACTTCTAAACATCCTCCTTGAAAAGGATCCACAGCTCCTGCAAACACAAAAATAAATGGACTGGAGGGGGTTTAGTCTTGGTTTGCCAGAAAAAAGAGAGATGATGGAACAATGAGGGGAAAAAAGAGACACAAACATATTGGGAGATGCTCTCTTTGTTTCCTGAGACAAAAAAAAAAATCTCCTCTTTATCTTCTTCTTCTTTTCTTTTTATGCTCCTCTTATTCAAGAGAAATAAGTATTGACTTACTTGAGAACTGCTAATTTTAAATCTGGATTTCTGCAGAAATCCTACAAAGTGCACTGGAAGCTGGGTGGTGTGGGCTGGAGACAGATGTTTTATAAAACCTCTGCCTGATATTTAGCAAAGAATGACGAGGGCTGAGTTCAGCTCCCAAGGTCGGAACAGCATTATTTGATTTAAAGATAATTAAGAGATTCAGCTTAACTGCTCAGGAGTGGGAAAATAAACACTTGTCATGAGACAGAGAGAGATTTGTGTTTAGATTTGACTACAAAGGACTCTAAAATCAACATTGCTGTCAGAGCCATGTAAATAATTCAGCGATTCCAACGTTTTCCCAAGATCTGAGTTTTCACATTAGGCTGTAATGGGATAATTCAATTTATTCTTACCCTGCTCTAATGATTTTATGCTGATGGCCAAGTGCAGAACTTCACTGCAGGGATGGGAGCAGGATAAATTCAGCCCAAAGGTTACAGAGTTACTGGGAAGCTTTTGATTTTCTGGAGTTTGTGAACCTGGGAATGCTGAGAGAGGGAAAATTCTGCTCTCATTTGTGGAAGTCTCATATGCAGCTGCATTAAAAGCAAATGTTTTGTGAAATTCCATTTAATTTGGCCTCTGTGGATTCATTTTTTCAGCAGAAGAGGCAAATGGAGCAATGCATTTTGTTCCCAGTTCATTCTGACATTTGGTGGAGTTCAGATTTGAGGGTTTTGCTCTTTCAAAGTGGAAAAATATCACAGATTAAAATAGGGAATTCCAGAGATTCTTGGATTTTGTGTCACACTTTTCTCAGTTCTCTGTTTCCCAGCATCTCCCAATTTTCCAAAAATATCAGAAGTCCCTTTCCAGCAGACAGCAGCAGGGGACATTCCTGATGTCCTGGAGAACACGCTCAGATTTTGTTCCTGGCCCACTGCAGCTCCAGCTGTGGGATCTTTCCTGGTGCTTCCAGCCTGGGGAATTCCTGGTGCCACCCAGACCCATCCTGCCCTTCCAGGGCTTGGCTCCTGGGGCTTTGTGGCTGCCATAAAACACAGAAATCAAAAAAAAAAAACACAACAAAAAACCTCTTTTCCACCCATTCCTGACACAGGAATGGAGCAGAGCAGAGCCAGCACAGGCTGGGATGAAGCACAAAAATCATCTGAAGCTGCACTCTTCCCCTCACTTTTAGAGTGGTTTATGAATTCTGTTGTTTTCTAATTCAGAATTTATAATTCTGGAAGTGAGCAGATGGTGCAAGGCTGATTTCAGGGACGTGTTCATTGAAATAACCTCTGCCAAATGATTGTTCACCACAATCCCCACTGCAGATCAATTATTTGTTCTTGCTCTTGGAAGTCCCTCTGGAAGCAGCAGAGCTTTGAGGAATGGACACAGTCTGGAGGGTGAAGTTCCAGCAGTGGTGCTGCAAATATTCCAGAGGAAAATCACTTTGGGAGAGAAAGGAAAATGCAGGGAAAGATAAATTGTGGAGCAACACAATTGTCAAATCTTGGAAAAGTTTCAATCCTTCATTCAGCTTGGAAGCTCAGTTCCATTTAAAATGTGGCTCCAGCCAACTTTTACCTCAAAGCCTCTTCTACCTTCCACTATTTCAGGTGGTAGAGGAGAAAAATGGTAAAAAAATAAATTATTGAGAGCAGGATTCTGCTCAAGCCAAATGCAAATCTTCCCAGTTTATCCATTTTACATAACTTCATCCTGTTTTCCTCTGGTCCCAGCAAATCTTTCCTGGGTGCTCCTGCAAATAACAAAAGGTTTGTGATACAGTGGGAGCCACCGTCCCCTGCTTGCCTTTCCTTGGAGATCTGTTCCAGGTGGGATGGTGGCTGCTCCTGGGGGACTTTCTGCTTGTAGATGAAGGAAGAAAAGTGTTTGGAACTGTTTCATTTGGAGCTGGGCTTCAGCAACTGGAAAAGGAGAAAATGAAGACACAGGCAGTGAATGTTCACTCCCAAAATTGCCAATATCACAGTGGGGAGATCAGGCCCCTGATAAAAGCAGAAAAGGGCATTGAACATCAGTTGGAGTCTGCTCTTTTCTGCTTTTTTCTTCTTTGTTTTATCTCACAAGGATTTGAAGACTTGCTCCAGATCAGAAAGGGGGAAAATATCTGAAAGTGGAGAAGTTTGGAGAATGAGAAAAGCAAACAAAGTGAACAGCTCAGAACAGCAGCAGGTCCCTGGAGGGGCAGGGCCTTCCCATTGTTGGGATTTATTGGTTTTTAATTTATTTATTGGGGGGTGCACAAATCCCATCAAGGAGCCCATCAGGGCAATAAAACAGCGCAGTTAATTTCCTGTAGATAATTTACTTAATGCATTTAACCCTTTTAATGTTCTTTTTTCCCTGCACACACATTCCAGCTCCCTCAGATGTATTTTTTTCTCACACCTACCTGGCTGCTTTCTCTGGAAGCCTTCAGCCCACACAGGGAGGGTTCCAGTGCTGCTTCCCCCTTGCATTGTAGGATAAATCCCTGGCTGAGGCACACCGGGTGTGTTCCTGCAGGGGGAGCAGCTGAATTTCGGGTGCAGATGAGAATTTCTCTGAAACTGGCTGCCCACAGGTACCAAGAGCTGAGAAATGAGGTGCATTTCCAGAGAGAGATCAGTGAAGGTGCAGGGGAAGAGAGAGAACAAAAACTTTGTGTGAGAACAAAAGCAGGGCTGTAAAATCCCAGCTTTTATCCAGCACTAAATCAGTGCCCTACAACTGGCAGGGGGCTCTGAACTTACATTTGAAGGGAAAGGCTGCAGGGCATGGAAAACCCCACGGAACACAAAGGCCTGGCAGCAGAGGACTCCCTTAACAGACTCCTGGAGATGTTGGGGAAATTTTAGGAACGATGTGCTGGTACCTGAGCAAGCCATGAGCCAGGGATGCTCTTTCCTCCTGTCCTAGCAGTCCTCTTTCCCCACAGGGTAAACAGCTGGAAGTGTTGAACTCACTGCCAGAGGCTTCAGACAGACACTTTGTGCCACACGACATCCTGGGACACCTTAAGGACTCCTCTTTAGCTTAATGAACCTCTAACAATCAGCACCACCTGCTCTTGCTGCTCTTGCTCCACTCTGGGACGGCCGCAGGACACGGAGGAAGGTTTGGATCCTTGGGTGTCCCAGTCCTTGTCCATCAGGATCCTTGGGTGTCCCAGTCCTTGTCCAGATGGATCCTTGGATTTCCCAGTCCATGTCCAGATGGATCCTTGGGTGTCCCAGTCCTTGTCCATCAAGATCCTTGGATTTCCCAGTCCCTGTCTGTCTGGAACCTTGGATATCCCAGTCCCTGTTCGGATCCCTGGATATCCCAGTCCCTGTGCATTGGGATCCCTGGATATCCCAGTCCCTGTGCACTGGGATCCCTGGATTTCCCAGTCCCTGTCCATTGGGATCCCTGGATATCCCAGTCTCTGTCCATTGGGATCCTTGGCTGTCCCAGTTCCTGTCCATTGGGATCCTTGGCTGTCCCAGTCCCTGTCCATGGTGCTGAGCTGCCCCAGGTGTCCGGGCTCTCTCCGTGTCCTGTCTGTGGCAGAGCCTTTGGCATTCCCGAGGTGTCCCGGCTGGATTGTGTCCCACAGTGTCCCTGTCTGACCTGGTCCCTCAGTCCCAGCTCTGTTCTCTCTCCGTGGCTGTCTCGTTGGAGTCTGTTCAGTGTGAGGTGCAAAATGTCTCTGCTTCTTTCTGGCATCCAGTCTGGGACTTGTTGGGAGCACATTTTAAAAATTCCTGGTCCTTGTTTGAAGTGCTGGAGTTCAGTTCCAAGGGATGTTGGAGGGAAACACCTGCACGTTCAGTGCCCTGGCCATGGTGGGAGCCAGCATCCAGCTGGGAATTCCTGCAGGAGCATCCTCAGCCCACACTCACCTCAGACACCTGAAACCCAACAGCTTCTTGGTTTTCAGAGATTGCTTTGACTGCTCCACACTGAAGATTTCATTCCCAAAGCAGGCATTCACACTTTTTAATGTGGGATTTGGATATTTGGAAGAATCACTCTCTTAAATACACTTTGGGGTTTGTTGATCTCATTTTCTATCAGTTTGGCCTCTGAGCTGGCACTGACCAAGGTTTGTGTTCCCCTGCCAGGTACAAGGTTTTACACAACGGGCACCACCAGGAACAAGAGAAGCTTCCCATCCACCCCGACCCTGAATCCCAAGAGTCCTGTTTCTAGTCCTGGCCCAGAGGAGGAGGAACAGAGGCCTTTTAGGATATCCCAAGGATTCACAGACAGCAGCACTTGAAAATCCATCCATCTGCATTGTCCTGGTGCCTCCTGCAGTGAATTCCCAGGAATGTCCAGCTGTGGGAGCACGGGGAGGGTCAGGACTGCTGTCCCTGTCCCTGTCCCTGCAGCTGGAGCAGCTGGAGCTGTGCCAGAGCCCTGCTCCAGGAGTGAGGCATTCCTGGCAAAGCCAGGACCAAAACAGCTCCAAACCAGCCTGTGCAGGGACTCCTGCTGCTCCTTTCCTTCCCAGCTGCTCCTTTCCTTCCCAGCTGCTCCTTTCCTTTCCAGCTGCCCCCTGCTCACCCACCCCACCCTGGAGGTCACAGCTCTGGGGTGGCACCGAGCTGCCCTGTCCCATTGGCTCTGCCTGGGGCCTGGGCACTGCCAGGGGAGGAGCAGCCCCACGTTTTCTCCAGGAGAACAAGAGGAAACGTTTGCTGCCCTTTGGTTCCAGCCCCAGCAGAGCTCTGCAATGCCCTGCTGGTGTTTCCTGGCCAGGGAGGACCCCAGGGTGGGCAGGAGCTGATCAGGGCCAGCCCAGCTCAGAGCCATGGCCCTGCTCTGCCATTCCCAGAGGATGGGACGTGCCCTGGAGCCCAGAGCTGTCCCCACCCCTCCCCTGAGCAAACTTTGGGCATTCTGAGGCAGCAGAAGCTTGGCCAGGAGCCAGAGCCAATGGATCACTAAGTGCCATCTTGGAAAACAAACCACCTAAACCCTTTTCTAGCTACATTTGGAAGAGAGACTTCTACTTACCTTTGCCACCTTTATTTTTCTATTTGTTGCTGGTCTCTTCCAGTCGAGGCAAGAAGTTTTCCAGACTTTCCAGTCTCACGTTTGCCAAGATCTCAGTCCTCAGCTGCTTCCTGCATGTTGGTGTTGCCACGTTCCTCGTGGGCTGCTTCCCCCTTTGCATGGAAAGGGTGGGCAAGGCTCTGAACTCCACAAATTTTGAAAAAAGGATTTTCATGCAGGATCAAGACCACGAGCCTCGACCCTTTTTAGGTGAAGATCTACCCCAAGATGCCACCCTGAGCCTAGAAAATACAATTGTACTTTGTCATATCGTGGAACCATGTACAGATATTTTTAATGTACAAAGAAAAGCTGACATTATTTATTATTTTTTATCAGGAACATGTGGTTTTTTCATTAAAAGCTTCTAGACCAAGGAGCTTAACATTCAATGTATTATTATTTAGTAATATTTCTGTTGCTATGTGACAGGTATTTACTGCAAACAGACAAATCCCGCTCGGAACAAACAAAAATGTTGCTCAGTAGGAGAAACGTTGTGCATGAGAAGAACAAGTGGCTTCCTGGCCATGATGTCTGACTTCTTTAAATACTTCTTCCACAGCAAAGTCACTGATAAAGCTTCACACCCTTTTCCTGTAGGACTCAGAAGGACACTGGGCAGAGAGAGCCCAGCTGGAATGCTGAGGTAGAAAATTGCTGGCTGCTGGAAAGACACCAATTACCTGTGCTTGTGGTGGAAGGTGCTCCTGGTTCATCTCTGGGACCTGGCTGGCAGTGACCTGTTTTTACAGGGTTTTATTTCCAAAAAAAAAATCATTTAACTTTACTCTTGACACCAGAACTGTGGAGAGAAAAAAGCCATTATTGAAAATTTGGAAAAAAAACCATCCAGGGCTGCTTCAGTGCTGTGATCCTCCCCTCTGTGGAAATACCCACAGGGGTTTGCTGGGCTTTGGGCACACGAGGCTGCAGAACAGCTTGGCTTGGTTTCACCTCAAGTGTCAAATTTCTCAAAGAAATCCTGAAAACAAAAGCTTTTCTCTGTCCCCATTGAAGGGCATCAAATCTTGGTGTGAAATTTCCTGGAGTGAGATGGAACCAGCAGCACAGGGAAGGGTTCTTTGGTTCTGCTTTGTCCTTCAGGTGTTGTTTTCTCCTTTATTTTTACGTGCATTAGGAAAAGATCTCTTTTTAATTTAAAATAACCTCCCGGTTTCCCCAGGGGCAACATTCCCAAGGCTCTGTCAATGGGAGCAGTGGCTCACCAGCCAAAATGGTCAAAGGCTCTCCCTGGGAGAAGAAGCCCTTCCCACTGGATGAAATTCCAAACACCAAATGTCCATGTCCTGGATGGACACCAGGACACCTCTAATCCCTCCCTGGGCTCAGCAACCCCGTCAGGACCCACCTGGCAGCTCCTGCCCCCTCAGCCAATAATCCCAGCACAGCTTCTGTGACCCAGCAGTGCCATCAGCAGTGGAGAATTCCCTGGAAAAGGAGGGGTCTCATGGAAAGCCCCACTCTGCATTCCCCTGGCTGCTCCTGTGGCCTCCCAGTTCAGCTTTGCCCATCGTGGCTGGTGGTGCCAGTCCTTGCCTGTGCTCAGTGTCTGTGCTGCAGTGGCTGTTCCTACAAATAAAAACTCCTCTCTGGACATGGCCGTGAACTCCAGCTTGGGCTCGTTTCTGGTGCTGCTGGCACTCCAGGCTGGGAGCAGGTGCCACCTCCCAGCTGCCCCAAAGGAGGCTCCAGGGGCAGGAGCAGGGAGGGGAATCTGCCCCTCTTTGCTTTTCCTACAGCTCCTGCCAGGAGGGCACAGCCAGGGGGGCCGGGCTGTGCTCCAGGGCACAGGGACAGGAGCAGAGGGAACGGCCTCAGGCTGGGCCAGGGCAGGCTCAGGGTGGGCACCAGCAGGAATTTCCCCATGGAAAGGGGGCTCAGGCACTGGAACTGCCCAGGGAGCTGTGCAGAGCCACAAGGGCCCCCCTGAGCCTCCTTCTCTCCAGGCTGAGCCCCTTCCCAGCTCCCTCAGCCCCTCCTGGGGCTCCAGACCCTTCCCAGCTCCTTTCCCTTCCCTGGACACGCTCCAGCCCCTGCAGGTCCCTCCTGCCTGAGGGCCCAGAACTGGACCCAGAACTGGACCCAGAACTGGACCCCCTTGGAGGTCCCTCAGCAGGGCCAGCACAGGGGACAGGCCCTGCCCTGCTCCTGACTGTCCCCCTGCTCACAGGAATTTGTTCATTCCCAACTGGGATTTATTTGCAGTCCAGGAACCCCCACCTTGTCCTGGTCCCTTACCTGGAGGATTCCCAGGTCCCTGTGGAGCTACTGATGGGATCAGAGCCATCCAAAGGGATTCATGTGAGAAATGAAAGCCGAGGGTCCCCTGGATGTGGAGCAGTGAATCCCCTGCTCCAGAGACACTTTTTTGGCAAACTCTGCTCCTCCAGGGATGTCTGTTCCACCAAAGGACACTTCAGGGAGGATGAACATTGGGACTGTGTCACTGAAACCTGTAGAGCTGACAGGTAAACAATGCTCACCTTGCCTCTGACTCAAAATGGCTTTGATTTTACCTCATCTGCTCCTCCTGTCCCCTGCTGGGCTCCAGAGCAATCAGCAATGCTGTATTGGCTGCATAAATGCTGCTTTTGCATTTCCAAATACTCTCAATTCAGGGATTACTGCAGATATCTTCAGCCTAGAGCTCATCTCACCCAAGATCGTGGCTTTAGGGTGGAGTTCACTCCCAGCTGGCCCTGCTCAGCAAGAGGAGGGAGAATCTGAAGGTATTTAAGGCACTTCTTTGTGTCAGCCTGACTTAATAACGTGCCCAGAACCAACCAATGGGGCCCAGATCGTGTCCAGCTCATTCCCAGCACAGATGAAAAGCAGGGAGCAGCTCCAGCCAGGAGCTGCTTTGGGAGCAGGCACCCACACAGGCACTGAGTCATTCCCACCCAGCTCTGGGAGTGCTGAAACCAAGGAGAGCACTTCCATTCTGTACCTGGCAGCTGGGAACCCTTCCTCAGTTCAGGATCCCCTTTTCCTCCACATCTGAGCTCCTGAGCCACCTCTGAGCACTCCCAGGCCAAAAGGCAAGAAATCTGTAGGGGATTAATAACACAGACTCAATGAAAATATACCAAAGCTTTTAGTTCTTCCAGTGTTTGTACAAACCTTCCTGAGTGAATCCCCAGGGAGTGCTGAGGAGCTGAGGGGAGCTCTCCAGGGGATGGGCCCTGGCTCTGGCTGCCCTGCTGTCACATGCAGTGCACACAGGGCCAAGGTGTCCTTGTCCCACCCTGACAAGAGGTTAAGTTAAGTTGGAATTGCTTAACTGGGAACTAAAAGTGGAAATCCTGGGCAAGGGGATCCTCACACCCTGAGCAGCCTGGAGAGAGAGCAGGGGCAACATTCCTGTCTCCATCAACCCCTTACAGCTTCTCCTCAAACAAAAACACTTCCAAATTCCTTTCCTTTCTGAAACCCAAGCCCTGATTCTGCTCTCCTCCTCAAGGAGAGGGAAAAGCAGCCCCAGCACAGTGAGCAGGAGGCTGTGCCCCTGTGCTGTGCCCAAACACAGCCTGGCCTTTCCCTGTTTACCTCCTGTACTATTTAGATGACATTTCCAGGCACCTGAGCCTCTCCCAGCTGGGATCTCTGCATCCTCTTCCAGGAGGAGCTGTGGGAAAAGCAGTGCCAGTCACCTCAGGCTCAGTCCCAGCCACTGGAACCAGCAGCACCAGCAGCAGCAGCAGCAGCTCCTTCTCCAGCTGGCCTGGGCTGCTCAGAGCTCCCCAGGGACTGCACCTGCAGAGAGGGACAGAAACCCCACAAGATTTCACCTCCCCAGTGGGGCTGGGCCAGAGCTGACCCAGGGAAGAAATTCCTGCTCCACATTTTCCCCCAAAGCCACATCCAGGGGGAAGCAGGGCACAGAGGTGGTGCCCTCACATTTCCTCCATCATTTCCTCACCTTGCAGCTCAATGCTGGCCAGGCTGCCTTAGGAGCTCCCTCTGGGACCCAGGAGCAAACATCCCTGGGTTCAGGGGCTGTGCTGGACCCCAGGCTGTCCCCACAGAGCTGGAATTCCCGTGCTGCAGGAGGAGCAGCACCACTGTCCCCTCACCTGCACGGACAGCAGCTGCTCCTCTGCCACACACCAGGCACAGGAGGGAGGAGAAGCCTGGAACAGAAACACCTGAGCTGGGCAGAGCCAGGAAAAGCCTCCCCTGTCGTGGTGATTGAATAAAAGTGCCCAAAACAGCACAAAATAGAGAGAGGAAGAACCTCAGAGCCAAAAGATCAAATCCCCAGAAGATCCCAGCTCCTCCCTCCCCACAGCCCTCAGGGGATGGACCCAGGGGATTCAGGCACTGGTATAAAATGGGTGTCACATTTCAGAGGGCAAAATCACTGCAAGGTTCAACTGCTTCCAGAGATACTGAATATAAACAAACACTTTATTTGTGTAAATACTTCTGCAAAAGGCTGCAGTGAGGAGATACCAGCTGGAGACTGGTGCAGTACTCCAGAAACTCAGTAACATTTTCTGGACTAAAATGGTAAATCTGACAGAATCAATGACTCAGAGGACTTGAAACACTTCTAGAAAGGGTCACAATTGTTTTGGCTGAATATCATTGAATACATTATCTATGGTTAATTAAATATGGGTTATAATAAACCATTGACTGTGATCCTGCATTAAAGCAAATTCAGTAACATTCACATTCTCTGGTGTTCAGTGCTCCACCTCCAGTCAGCACAGAGCAGGGCTGAGGAAATGCCCCCATTAGGCACCATTCTCTCCTTCTTATCCCACATATTTCTAGTTCCACATTATCCCAAGAATTCCCACAGAGAGCCTGAGAAAACCAACACTGCCTTGGCTGTGTGGAGCAGCTTCACCCCAGTTTTACAGAGCTAAACATTACAGAAATCCCCATTAGCCACATTTACCCCAAATTCAGGAAATCACCATCAGGATGATGAGCAAAATTGGATAAAATGGTCTGAACTGTACAGCTTTTACCTCAGGAAGTGTACCTCATTTTCTAGGCTGGTAACAGCAGTTTTAAACAAGCATGGATGAGAGACCAGGCCAGAGCTGGGAATTGGCCTCTGCAAGGTCTGCCAGCCCAAAATGTGCATTTCACACCCCACTGGCAGCAAATCCCCACCAAACACCTGTGGGCACTGGGAGCACCTTTCAATACACAACACACACACATTTTGGGGCAAATAGCAGCAGTTTTTACTGACCAGCTGGAAAATGAGCATTCAGGAGGGAGCAGAACCCAGAGCTCCCTGGCTGTGTCACAGAGCCCCTGCTGCCACAGCCACCAGGCAGCTCCACATGCCCTGCTCTGCCTGCCTGGAGGGAGAGCTCAGCTTCCAGCCAGCCACAATGGGCACAGTTATGCTCAGGAGGGTGGAACCAACCATCAGCAACTTGATTTCCATAGTACAGAGTCAAATACACCAAGAAAATGAAATCTAACAGTACAAAATGCTTGAGAACATTCTGTTTCCAAGGTGCTAAACATGGGGGCTTCCTTTCCCCCAAAAAATGGGCTGAATATCTCTAGAAACTACCACAGATCACCAAATTCTCTACTTTTTTTTTTTTTTTTTCCTGCTTCTGGCCTTCTTTACAACAGCTGGAGAATATTCTGACCCTTCCAAAAATGCACACAAGACACCAAGATTGTGCTCAACAGGTTTACTCAGACTGGACTCTTAAATGCTCAAGAAAAAGGCACAGATTAAAAGAGACTCTGATGACTCTTTTGAACACAGCAAATGGAATTGTTGTTTATAAGGAAAAAAAATACTGCTATGAATTGTATGGGTTGAAAAGTTCAAATCTTCTTCCCCTTTCCTAATTATTGGCCTTCATTAAAATGGAACTTAAATTAAATTGTATAAACATATGAAATAAAGTCTCAGTATTAGGAAGTTTTGTTTTTGTTTTTTTTTGTTTCCTCTATGTACAACTCTTAGTATACAATTTGTACTTTCCATTTTACATTTAACTACATCCTCCTGGCCACGGGGAGAGCCGAGGGCGCCTCGGTGGGAAATGCTTTGCATTTGGAAAGGAAAAAAATCCTGCTTTTTCTTGGCCAGCAGTGCCAGGGGAGGGAGGGCAGGCCGGGGGCACCCTCAGATGTAGTCATCCTCCACGGGCTCCCCGTTGACGTCGCAGTAGTGGATGAAGATGGCCACGACCCTCTGGAACACGCCCCTGCGGACCTGGCGCAGCTCCGAGATCTCCTCGCCGATGGTCTCCATGCAGATGTCAGCTGAGAGCTGCCCCTTCCTCCTCGGGGCGTAGATGGTGGCTGGCCAGAGACAGCAAGGAACAGGAGATGTTTGTCCCAGAAGTGCTCCTGCCCCAGCCAGGCTGGGTCTGCATTCGGGCTCCAAGAGGAAAAGCCTCCCTCGAGCGGCCGCCTTTAAGGGATGCTCTCTCCTGCCTTCCTCAGGGCTCCCCACAGCTCCAGCCCCCAAGTCCAAGTGGCTGGGAGTGAAATGAACCCCAGAGCACCAGAAAGCCTCTCCCTGAGTCCTCTCTGACATAATTCCAGGTTATCCATTACTTAAATGTTTTATAATCCATTACTTAAATGTTTTATAAATAACAGCAATTGTTATAAATTGCAAATAAAGCAGCAGCGCTCTCCTGAGTTTTCATGGCTTTAACACCATGACTCTTTAACATCCTTAAATACTCTTAAATACTTATCATCAATTCTTTGGTAATTCAGACCTCATATTGAACTACAGGCATCAAGCCAAGCTAAAATAAAATTAAATTACATCAGTCCAAAATAAAATTTTAAAAAGAAATTAAAAAATAAAACCAGAGAAAAGTATAGCCAAAAAAAAAATTATAAAATCTCTTCCTCATCCTCTTGAGATTCCTAAACTGAAGCTGGGTAAGAATATCCAAACCAGGATCAATTAAAAATACCTCTAATGAAGGTAGAGGTATTTTTAACCAGGATGTGCCTAATTAAGTAATGGAAGAACATTATTTTTCTCTGCTAGCAAGCAAGGTTTTTAACTGAGCCCCAGGCCCTGCCTACCATCATATCTGAGCAGACAAGCTCCTCAATAGAAAGAGCCACATCTGCAATAAATTCTAACCCACATCATCTCTGTGCCAGAGTTTCCAAGTCCAGTTTTTAACTTTTATATCAAATTTCTGTGAGTTTTCTCACTTTTCTCCAGCCCACCTTAACACCAGATCTACCAAAACCAGCCTAAGGAGCAGGAAACTGAGAAGGAAAGGGAGGCACTGCCAAAGAAGCAGATCTGTGAAGAACCAGAGCAGGGTACTCACTCCTCTCATCGTCCTCAAAGTCGTATCTGGCGTAGCTGTTGGGCTCTGCTGTCCTCAGGGACCTGAGCCAGGGGAAGTCGGTGATCATGGAGTAGGGAGCACCATCCACAATGCCTGCAGGGGGACAGGTCAGGAGCCAAGAGGAGAAAACAGCACCCCTGCAGCACCAGCACCCCCAAACTCTGATCAGCACAGAGCAGCTCCTCCCTTACTCCCCCACTGAGCTGTTTCCCCACTTCCTCACAAGGAATATTCTCCACATCTCTGGGGATGATGCAAAGCTCTTCTCTCAGCAAGGGGCTGAGCAGGAGCCCTCAGCTCCCCACAACTCTCTCACCTTCCAGGGTGTAGATGTCCCTGCCCCAGGGGTACTTGGGGTATTTCTTCAGGTCCTCCTCAGTCCTGGTGGCCTCAGGGAAGAACTCATATTTAATCAGCTCTCTGGGGAGAGGGAGGGAGAGAGGGGTCACAGCCAGGAAATGGGGAGGTGGCAGGGACAAAAAGCAAAGGAGAAATCCTAACACACAACCTTCCCTTCAATGAGCCTGAATCCATGGAAAAACTGCCCCAAGAGCCAGCTCAGCCTCCATCCCTTCACTCTGGAGAGCAAGCACAGCCAACAGGGACAGTGCAGAACTGCTGGATGAGATCCACTGACACAATTCCCTGTGTGCTGCTGGGAACTTCCAGGAGCTGATACTGACTGAACATCACCTTCCACAGAAACCAACACTACTTCCTGAAGCAAACCACTCTTTTAAAAATGACTTGTCTTCAGCTTTGAAGACATCTCCTAACTATTCCAACAACTTCAATGTACAACTGAATTATTGCTGGAGGAATGTGAGGTCATTGCTGGAGAATTTATAGGATTTTCCATATGGGTTCACAATCTGCTTTATACTAAATACATCTTGACACTGGATTTACACTGCACCACCCAGAATTCAACCTTCAGTAGTAACCAAAGGTTGTTTTGTGTGTTTTTTGGTTTTTTTTTTTTTTTTTAATTTGGGTGGAAAAATAGAGCAAGTCTGGAGCTGCAGCTGCTCCAGGACACCAGGGCAGAGTCCCTGGAGGGCAAATGCTCCCTGGGGAGGGTCAGGGCTCTCTGGATGTGGGCAGTACTCTCTGGTGGATGTTGGCTATGGTGTCTCAGGGCTCTCTGGATGTGGGCAGTACTCACTGGTTGTGGGCAGTACTCACTGGTTTATGTGGGCAGTACTCACTGGTTGATGTTGGCTATGGTGTCTCAGGGCTCTCTGGATGTGGCAGTACTCACTGGTTGTGGGCAGTACTCACTGGTGGATGTTGGCTATGGTGTCTCAGGGCTCTGGATGTGGCAGTACTCTCTGGATGTGGCAGTACTCACTGGTTGTGGGCAGTACTCTCTGGTTTATGTGGCAGTACTCACTGGTGGATGTTGGCTATGGTGTCTCAGGGCTCTGGATGTGGCAGTACTCACTGGTTGTGGGCAGTACTCTCTGGTTTATGTGGGCAGTACTCACTGGTTGATGTGGGCAGTACTCACTGGTTGATGTTGGCTATGGTGTCCATCCAGCTCCTCACCCGCACCTTGTTGCGGACGTTGGGGGGGTTGCTGAACTCGTGGATGATGCAGATGTGGTAGGGGTAGGGGCCACTGAAGATTTTCTGCTCCAGAGTCAGCGTGTCCACCTGGGGACAAAGACTGGTGAGCACCACAAACGCTGCCAGGGGGCTGCAGAGTCAGGAGCAAACAGGTATTGACCAAATCCCCGGGAAATGCAGCAATGGGAGAGAATTCTAACAGCACAAATAAATACAGGCTGAGGGCAGTGAAACCTCCTCAGGGCAGCTTTGCCAATTTATCTTCTTGAGCACTGGAATTGGATGGGAAATGTCTAATTTCAGGGAGTCTTTCCCAACTCCAATGTGGAAATAAACTCCATAAAATTAGAGAATGGTCTAAAGCTACTTTTTTCTACTTGTACTAATTTTTGTTACAAGGAGGGGATCAGTGATTTGGGGTTTTATTCCCATCTAATATTTTTACCACTTTCCTTTAAGAGATGTGGTTTCAAAGCAAAGCTGATTTTATGGATTTTATGTACAATCAACCTTCCCCTGTTGGCAAACCAAGACAGGAAAGTAGGAGAGGAGAAGCACCACACAGGGATAAAATCAAACATTCCCAACCTTCCAGATCTTAAATGAAGCCCTCAGAAATCCTCACCAGATGATTTAAACAGCTCCCTAAATGTCCCTGCTTCCAGCTCCTACACAGCCTGGGGGAGGAGAGGGGGCTCCCAGTCCCACCAGTGTCCTGCAACAGTCCAGCACCAGGAGGGGATGGAGCTTTCAGAATCCCAAACTCTGCTGTTGCTCAGGAAACAGGACATGGGTCAAGGATTTCAGATCCCTGTGCCATGCTCTGCTCACTCACAGCTGCCAGGAGCACCCAGGCTCTCACAGTCTGAGTTATTCAGTTTGAAATGAACTCAATGCACCTGTCCTAGGGTGACTTTATGATGCTGGGATCCCCAATCACCTGCTCTGTTTATGCTGGATATGAAGTTCTGCACCTTTAGGAGTGCAGTTTACAATACCCTCTAATGCAGTGAATTAGAGAGTATTGTAAACTGGAACTTAGCAAAGTTCACTGGAGATAGTGAACTTTGATATTTAATCTAGCAGAGCAGGTTCTGCAATAAAAGCCCTGCTGGGTTCACACACCACATTTCAGGGCTGTGCTGTTGTGCCATTCCCTGGCCCAGCTGCAGGGGAGCCCAGGGAGGCCAGGCTGGCCCTGTACCTGCTGCATGGGACGAAGGTAGATGATCCTGTTCCTCTCTGGGGGCATCCTGAGGATCTGATCCAGCACCTGATCCATGTTCAGCTTCTTGCACTGCGCGTAGTCAAAGCGATTCACCACGGGGGCATTTTCCACCTTCAGGTGCTTCAGCACACGGCACCTGGTGGCTGGAAAAGGAAATAAAACACCTCAGGAGCCTCCTGTCAGAGCATTTCAAGGCTGGCAGGTTCAAAAGAAGGCAAACAAGCAATAGAAGTTCCATAAGATTATATAAGTGTATCAGATATAGCCCAGCTCTTCATTTTCTCCATATTATCATCAAACTTTTCTGCTGTGACCCTGCCAGAACTGGCCTTTTAAAATGCCTTGTAAAATTTCATCTAATAACCTTCTCCTCCCTCTGTTTCCTTTCACTGAAATGGTCTGAGGACTGCCACAACTTCCAAAATCAGCTCAAACACGGAGGACTGGGAAGCCACACAATGGGAAATAAAATTGTTTCCTTTCTAGCAACACTGCTCATGTTATCACAATTGCCTTCAAAATCAATGTGTGCTCTAAGTATTCTGCAATAAAGAAATAATTCTTTTCTTTCTGCTAAGTAGACAGATCTGATGTCAGAAGGAAAAGTCTTCATTTGGATGGTGCAGAAAACAATAAATGACCCAATCCAGGAGCAGTCACACCCTGGCATGTGAAACTAATGCAACCTAAGTGCCAGCACTGCAAACAGATTTTTATCATGTCAAGGAGCAAAAGTATCATCCTGTCAGCTGAAAAACCTAGGGGAGAATGAAGAAATGAGAGAAAAACAAGGTACTCAAATTCATTTCATCAACTCCTAATTACTGTATTACCACTCTTCAATAAACATCTCATCTCCCTAATTGTCAGATCATTTCAGCTGTTGATTTTCAGATATTAATCTTTATTAAAGCTGCTATAAGAGCCATTCAGAGTGGGAAGCAGCAATATTTGGAGTTCTAACTCATCAGCAATGCAGCTGATGAATACAAAATGAGCAGTGGCCTGACTTGAATTCTTTCTGGAATTTCCAATAATGCCAGAGGGAGGAGGCAGCCCTGCCATGAACCACATACCATGGATGAACATCATTTTGGGGCAGTCTTTCAGCACCAAATCTGTTATTCCACAGTTGGTCAATGTGATTCCTACAAGGTTTTTGGATTTCAAAGTCAGTACCTGGGGAAAAGGGAAAAAAAAGTATGAAAGGTTAAAAATTAAAGAAAACTAAATTGAATTTTATGAGATACAGGAGGATGTGAATTAACATAATACAGCTTCAGTTCCCAGCAGGTGTTTATGGTGCTAAAGGTGCAGGGGTGAAGGAAAAGCCCTTACCTGAACATGATCATCCTCAATCACAGGGTCACTGGTGCTGGTGGATTTGTCAGCTGTCCTTTTCCTCTTGGTGGTTTGCCTTGGCTTTGGCTTTGCTACTTCTGGAAACAAAAACACGGCAAAATCTTTGCTCTGCTCCATGCCAGGACAGCTGAGAACAGCCCATGACAACTCTTCCCACCCAGGTAAATCCAAACACCTGCCTGGCTTCAGAACAAATCCCTGCTTGCTCAAACCCCACTGCCAGCTTGGTGCTCAGAATTATTAAATAAATAACTTTATAGGTGAAAACCCAGGAATGCTGAACCTACACCACAGAAAGATGTGGAGCCAGGGGAAGAAAAGATTCATGATTAGGTTACACTTGAATCTCTGCAGGAAACAGAACATCCTTGACAAATACAAGACCCAAAATAACTTTAATGTTTAAATAGCAGAAATTATCTCAAACTTCTGGAAAATCTGTTCTTTGTAACTGTCACTAAATTTTTCCTAATACTGCAAAGGATGCCCAGGTATAAAAATCCTTTAATGTTCCCAAGCTCCACCAGGGACCTCAAATTCCTGCTTGATTTGAGAGCTGAGTCTCTGAAAAAAATCACCACAAGCATTACTTCCAACACAAAGAGGAAAAAAATGCCCTAGAATTAATTTTCTGTCATTAACACAGCAAAATGAGAAATTATTTTACTAAAACTAAGCTGTCTTTATTAAAACATATGGCATGTGCACAAAGATCCCCAAATTAATTACTGGTCCTAAGGTAGAAAGCAGACATTTAAAATTTATTAGCAAGATCTCTTCTTGAAACCTGAGCTGCATCTACCTGCAGAACATCTGAGGTGATTTAGGTTTTGTTAACACAAAAACATTAAATAAACTGGAGCATTAAATAAACTGGAAAAACACCAGGATATGAAGTGTTTGAATCATTCCATGTTAAGAGAGGCAGGAATTTGCCCTCAATCATCCCTACCTCCAGCACTCACAGATGTGTAAGCAGCACATTTCATCCTTCAGTTTCATTTTACCTGCCAGACATTCCCAGCAAAGAATCCTGGATATATGAGGTTGTGCCACACTAAGATGATTATTTTGGAAACCAAGTATATTCGAAAGAAACAGCCAGTTCCCCTCTCACATCTGTTGTTTTCTCCCTTCATTCCAGCCCTTCAGGGGTTTTATTTTATGTCAGGTGAACAAAATAATAATGTGAAGCATGAAGGTGTTTAACAAAAGGACAATCTTCAGTAAGTTTGATCACCCTGCCCTAAACACTTGGAAGCAGAACCCAATGCAGGTCCAAAAGCCTGGCTCAATTGTAATTATGACTTTACTGGCTGATAAAGCACCAGTTGTAACCTCTGCCCTCTTGTTCAGATCTAAGTGTAGCTGCTGCCTTTGCATGGAGTGTTTTATGAAGAGACAACTTCTGTTTCAATGAATCACAGCCTCCACAGGCAGGCAGAGTACCAAAAAATTGCATTTGCTTTTCAATGGAGTAAAGCAGATACTGGTTAGAATGTATGAAGAGCACAAAAAGAAAGAGCTGCACGGAGGAAAAAGTCAGTGGCACTTTCAGAGAATCCTGGTGATGGCACCTGTGTTCCATCAAGCTCTGACCTTTCAAACCACTGGGGTTTAAACCCCTGACTAACAAGCTGCACCTCAGAGCTCCTGGGGAGCTGCAGCTGCTCACTGCATGCCCTCAGCCCTTCCTGTGGCTGTGAGTCCTACCTGGCTCTGACACCAGAGGCACGTGGGACAGCCTGCTCCTGGCCCTGGTCAGGGGTCTCCGTGGGTACTCCTCCTTGCAGTCCAGCTGCCAGCCCGGGGGCTGCGTGCTCTGCTCCTGGCTGCCAGCCCCACAGGCACTCCCACTAGTCCTGTCATGCCCAGGCTCTCCTGCAGCCCCACAGTCTGGCAGTGTCCTCAGTGCAAAGTCTGGCCCGTCCCTGCAGGCCCCGCTGGTGGAGGGGCTCTCCCCATCCCACCCCCCGCTCGTCCTGTGCTGCTGTGCCCGGGAGCAGCAGCGGGAGCACACGGAGCCCTCCTCGGGCTCCCTCTCACTGCACCCATCCCTCCTGCAGGGAGAGCAGCCACACTGCCTGCACTCCTCTGCAGCTGCTGGGCTGCTGCCAGCAGAGTGGCTCTGGGCTGCCTGGGCACAGTCAGGGCTGGGGGAAGCAGCGCTGCAGGAGCTGGGTGCTGCCGTGGGCGCCGGGGCGTTGCTGCAGCTGCCGTAGGAATCCTTGCTCTTGCTCCTCTCGGGCATGTCACTGGCTGCTTTCATGTCAGCTTTGATCTGCTCACTGGTCACCTGGCAGCCCTTCTCACAGCTGCTCTCCTCCACGGGGAACTGCTTGGCCTGGCCCCCGTGGCTGGTGCTGCATCTCTTCCGCAGGGGGGTCTTGCCTTTGCCGCTCACTGCGGGAGGGAAGGGAGGAGAGCAGTGAGAAACCCCAGCAAACCTGAGTGCTCCTCTTTGAAGGTACTGAAACACAGGGATGTGTTTCAGGAACACTCCCCAGGAATGGCAATCATTGGTATTTGTGGCTGTTGCTGCACCTTTGGAACATCTTGCAGCTGTTTTTGGAGTGATGTGCTGGAGGGTTTGCCACACAAATCCACCAGATTGTCCAGAGCAGCTCAGTGCTCACACAGGCACAGCAATATGAAAGACACACTGATAGCAGAATCAAATATGGAATAGTTTGGGTTGGAAGGACCTTAAAGCCTCTCCAGTGGCACCCCTGCCATGGCAGGGACACCTCCCACTGTCCCAGGCACTCCCAGCCCCAGTGTCCAGCCTGGCCTTGGGCACTGCCAGGGATCCAGGGGCAGCCCCAGCTGCTCTGGGCACCCTGTGCCAGGGCCTCACACCCTCCCAGGGGGGGATTTTTCCTAATATTTAATCTAGAGAGGCTTTTGTTTTCTCAAATATGAGGAATCTAACAGGAGCAGACAGGGCTGAAGTTCACGTTTCAGCAGCAACACCAAGCTCCCCCTCCTGGTCTGGGCAGCGCTGCCAGCAGTAACAGCAGGCTCAGCTCACAGGTGAATAAAAACCCACACAAATCATAACAGAACTTAATCCCAGGATCCCTGAGGTTGGAAAAGCCCTCCCAGCCCATCCAGTCCCAGCTGTGCCCCATCCCCACCTTGTCCCCAGCCCAGAGCACTGAGTGCCATCTCCAGCCTTTCCCTGGACACCTCCAGGGATGGGGATCCAACCCTCCCTGGGCAGCCCCTGCCAAGGCCTGAGCACCCTTTCCATGCAGGAGTCCTCCTGAATGTCTGCATTAATCCTCTCAGCTCATTACACTACCCCAAGCCCCAAATCCCCAATATTGGCAATACAAAAGTTCATGTAAGTTCCCTCCAAACACAGATTCTTTCCCCCCTGAAACCAGAACTGCCACCCACACTGTGGGCTCACAGGCCTGATAAATTCTGCCCACTTGGAATCCCACAGAGGAGCTGCAGGTCTCTGATCAGTGCAGCACCACTATCTGTGTTTCTGTACCTATGACTGCAGCTCAAACATCTCCTTCCACCCTCACTCTACATTCCAAACCAAGCTGGAAATGAACCTGAACCACGTGGAAAGACTGCAAGTTAAGAAGGAATGTTGCACACCTGAAGGTTCTCTGGTTTCCACTGGATCCCTACTCTTCTCTTCCCCATCTGAGTAACTCTGTGTAATGCTGTTGGAGATGCAGGCTCTGGAAGTGCCCATGTTTTCCTCCTCATCCTCACTGTCTGAATCATGGATGGTAATAGGAGCTGCTTTTACAGCAGGTTGAATTCCACTTGGTCCTGAGAAGAAGAATATCAGCATTTCATGTAAAAATTAACCAAGCATGGATTAAAGGGCTGAAAATCTTTTAGCACTGCTTGAAAAACTGATAAGAAATTAATTGGAGTCAATTTAGTCACCAATTCTGTGGGCCCCTCACTAAAATCTAAATGGGAGAAGAGCAAAATACTGCATGTCAGCATTAAAGCCTTCTGGTTTGGAAGGGGAGGAGTGTCACAATGGAGTGTTACTTCAGGCTCTTGGGATATTCAGTAGAAAATTATACTGTCCAGCTAAAAGTGGCAATAAAAGAATCAAGATTGCCTTGTGTCACTAATTAAATTAAATTAAATTAAATTAACACTGGGGCAAGTTGTGTGGCTTGAGAAAAGGCAAAAACAACCCAAGTGCTGCAGTGAAAGAACTAAGGCCATGAACACCAAGAGAGCAACAGGACAAGTTCATTGAGGCCTTCTAACTTTTATTATACTGAGCACAAAAATCAGGTTTAAGGTCAAGGTATTTCCCTGCACATGCAAAGAAAGCTCTGGGCTGTAACAGAGAATAAATTCCTTCACAGAACTAAGCTGGGCTAACATCATTATTCAAAATCAGACAACCCTGCTGAAGCCAAACATCCAAAACCAGAGTTAGAGTGGAAAATGAATCCCTCAGGGAGATACCAGGAGGTGATTTCTTCCCAAACCCAGTTACCTGCTTGCTCCTCATCCACCTCCATGGGAACAACAGCCTGGCTGGGAGCTGGCAGCTCGTCCTGGCCCTGCCCAGCAGCCTCCCCTTCCTCCTGTGCCACCTCCTCCATCTCATTCAGGGCTGCAAAGGGCAACAGGAGGTCAGGAACAGGAAACAGAACAAACTGAGCCCTCAAACACCCACAGGAAATAAATAAACACTGCCTTGATTCCTTTGGTGAGCCTCTGGGCTTCACAAATTATCTCACAGATTTGTTCTACATCTCTGTAGCCAAAGCCCAGCCTAACTTTTGGGGCTTAGTTCGCTCAGATTAAAGCTCCACACCAGGAGCTGAAAGAGCAACATGCATTCAGTGCAGATTCCCATCTTCACCAGGAGCCTGTGTGAGGGGGACTGCAGACAAAATCCCTCCCCAAAGCTCCCCCAGGATTTCCCTCAGCTGAAAATCCCCCCAAAAGCCCCCCAGGATTCCCCTCAGCTACAAATTCCCCCAAAAGCCCCCCAGGATTCCCCTCAGCTACAAATCCCCCCAAAAGCTCCCCAGGATTCCCCTCAGCTGCAATTCCCCCCAAAGCTCCCCAAGATTTCCCTCAGCTACAAATCCCCCCCCAAAAGCTCCCCAGGATTTCCCTCAGCTACAAATCCCCCCAAAAGCTCCCCAGGATTCCCCTCAGCTGCAATTGCCCCCAAAGCCCCCAGGATTCCCCTCAGCTGAAAATCTCCCCCAAAGCCCCCCAGGATTCCCCTCAGCTACAAATCCCCCCAAAAGCTCCCCAGGATTCCCCTCAGCTGCAATTGCCCCCAAAGCCCCCAGGATTACCCTCAGCTACAAATCCCCCCAAAGCCCCCAGGATTACCCTCAGCTACAAATCCCCCAAAAGGCCCCCCAGGATTCCCCTCAGCTACAAATCCCCCAAAAGGCCCCCCAGGATTCCCCTCAGCTGCAAATCCCCCCAAAAGGCCCCCCAGGATTACCCTCAGCTACAAATCCCCCCAAAGCCCCCAGGATTACCCTCAGCCCCAATCTGCTGCTCCTCAGCAGGGCCCTCCTGGCGCAGCTCATTCTCCTCGTTCTGCTCGTTGGGGTGCTGGTGGTTGTTGTGGTGCATGTTGGGGTTGTTGTTGTTGTTGTTCTGGTGGTTGTTGTTGTTGTCATTGTCATTGTTGGAGTTCTGATTGCTCACCAGGGCAGAGGAGACCCCAATTCCTGTGCCTGCACTTAGGCCCACACGAGCACAGCCCTGAAACAAAGGCAGAAATTCAGATTTGAGAAGATGGAGCTGTTATCTCAACATCCCCTAAAGGCACCAGGGAAACCACTCTGCTGGAATGTCTGGGACAGCACAACACTGCCAGGGAAACTGTCCCTCAGATTTCCTGAGTGCAGAATCCATCTTCAGGCTGGCAACTCCAGAACTTCAACTCCTAATGAAAGGGAAAGTCCTCAAAGCACTTCATTTTAATCTATGAATTGTGTTAATCTATTAATTTGCTGTGGGATGATGACATGAATACAAACAGCAGATCAGAGCCTTCCCAGCACTCCAGGTACCATTAATGGCCAAAGGAAGCAGGTTTTACACTTTCCATTGCCTGCCAGCAGCTTACCAAGGATTTGTGTTAGATGTGGGGGGGACAACACGAAGAAATAAAATTCCGAAGCTCTGAAAGCACTTCAAAAGGAAAATACTACCTCCATTTACCCAGCAAAAAATCATAAAAACCTCTAGATGAAAAAACAATACAAAAAGCAGCAGCACAGTGAAATATCAGCAGAGACCTTGAGAGAATCAGTGAGTTTTACTTTTGAGAGAATCAATGAGGTTTTTTTTTCTGGTCACACATTCATTCCCTGCCACTGCACCCATTTGCAGAAGCAGCACCACTCTCCCCATCATATGATGCTAAAAGCAACTGCAAACCAAAGTCATTTATTACCAATCCCTTCAATTAATGACAGCTTTGAGAAGAATGCACACTGGTGTGCCAGTGAAATGGAAACAAGTAAAAACCCTGGCAATGGGAAAAAGCCAAACCATTCCCTGGAATTTACCTTTGGAGGCTCTCTAAACATCTGGTCCAGAGAAATGAACTCCAAGCTTGGCAGTAACTCGATGAACTGACTGAAAGAGTCCAGCTTGATGGCATGGCACCTCACCAGGGTCAGGTCAACCAGGCGCGTCCACCTTGAGTGGTCTGGAACACAAGAGAGGCCTTTCCTGAGGGATTCCCACCTCACTCCTTGTTTATCACCCCCTCTTCAGATCTGAGAGCAGCAGCCTCTGCACCTCCATCCTGCTCCCAGCATCACCATGGCCCCAAAGCAAGCATCATCTACTGTACTTACTAACAACAGAACAAGCAGTACTAGAGCAGAGAAATTCTGGTTTAGCACAGAAATTCATATAATAGCTCTGAAATTTCAAAGGTGTGCAATACCTGTGATCCAATTATTTGGGTTATGTAGATGTGGGCAGTTGTAAATGACCAGATACTTGATGAAAGAAAAAACTTCATTTACAGCTTTCATACCAATATCTGTAATAATTCCTGGGTTTTCAACCACATCAGCCAAGCCGTACCTCACCAAGTCCGTACTCGTCATTTTACCTACAAAAGAGAGGAGCAGACACAGCAGTAAATTTGTCTTTTATAGCAGGATTTTCTAACTCCCTACTGATCAGATCATTCCTTTAATAAAGCTCAGCTTTCCCAATTTCAGGGAGTGAGGAAAACCAGATTTGGCCGTATGAGATCAGCAGCCTCAATACATGCAACATTAATATTCTCATTAATCACTGAGAACATGATGGAAAACACAGCAATTTCTGTAATCCTTGTGTTATGTATGGATATAAAAAGTGTCATACACTGTAGTAAAAACTCATCAACGTAGCCTAGGTGAAGAGTTTCAAACTGTGGGAATTCCAGTTCAGCCATCTTCAAAGCAGAAAAAACACCATCTTTGGTCAAGGAAGGCTGGATCCGCACTTCGTGCAACCTGCAGGGAATTCAGAATTGCTCCTATCAAAATTCAGGCCAGAACACAGAAAACACTCAAGAAGGTGCCCTGCTCTAATAAAACAGAGAATCTGGCAGGACCCAGAGGGCATTTGCAGTTATTTTAATCACAGAACAGTCTTGTTATGCAAAGTTTGTATGTGTATTCCTTAAACTCTGATGGTTGTTCTGGCTCTTGGAAGTCACTTCTAAGACATCTTTTTTGAAAAAGGGGAAGCCAAGAGAGAGCTGAAGGGAGGTACCTTCGTGCAGCAGTTATGATGAGGTAGCCAAGATCCACTTCAAGTGCATTCTTGCAAGCTCCCAGAACTATAGTGTGCAAATTCCTAAAACCACCTGGCAAATAAAGAACAGCTTCTTACACTTCAGCCTCACATCACAGCCCTCAGCCCTACACATGTCTACCAGTGTTGTCTTAACCTTTTTCAGCAAATTAAAAAAACAAATATTTGCACCTAACTCCTCCAATCCTGGTTCATCAACAAATGTAGCTCATTAAGAGTTAACTGCAGTTAGAATATCAAAATTATACCCAATACAGAGCATGTTCAGCACTATGACCATAGTTCCAAACACTCAAAAAAGAACATGCTACAGACAAAAAGCCCCCAGAATTTGCTAAAGCTTTAATTTATTTATTTATTTCTATTTAGGTATGAGGGAGTAGGAGTTTCCCACCAGATCTCCAGCTGTCTTCTACCACGTGCTGGATAAGTCCTCCAAGAAATGGAACACGGACCAGCTCCAAGTGCTCCAGATTCCTGGCAGAAGCCAGGCCTGTCACCAGGGGAACATACTTCAGAGAGTTTGTGGGTCCTGCACACAACAAGGCCAGAAAGACAGAGCAGATTGTTCACTTCTCCCTGCATTGTCCCATGGAAGAACTAAAACACATCCACACAAATCCCTCTAGAGCAGCAAGCCAACAGAACCACACAGCACTAAGTAAGGGACAGGACAGGGAGAGATTTCTGTCCAACACCACAAATCAAACAAGGGCTGCTCTGAGAATGTGGAATTCAAGACTTTAACAGAACCAGATTTCCTCCATGCTCTACCATCCCCTTCAGACAGGAAGAATCCCTCTTACCAGCACAGTTCCTCATGACAAAAGCACGTAAGCTGATACAAAGGAAATCTTTAAAAGGCTGTGGTTTGGTGAGTCTCACCCACTTCAAATAAAGGTGCCTCAGCATTGGGATACAAGGAATCTCAGGGACATTCACCCCTAATAATACATAAACAAAACAAACAAACATTTTAAACAAGCTTTAAACTAATCCTCTGCATGACAAATTCCTGGCTTTCAAAAGGAAGCTTTTCTGTGCTTTGTGGCAAGTGAGAAAAGCTGTGAACACTTGAAACACAAGTTCTTCACCTTGGTTTGTCAAAAATTCTTTAGAACTTGCCCTCTGCACCTGCTATCAAATATCCAACTAAGATCTCCAAGATGCCACAGCCCAAACTCCCTCTCCTCCAAAGAATTACAAATCTGCAGAGTTTCAAAGCCTTTAAATCCACCTGTGTTGAAGCCAACTACTTCACCACGACCACACTCACCTACTAAGTGCAAAGTCTGAATTTTAGCTCCTATAGGAATTTTCAGCTTGTTCTCAGGAGGAATTGGAAAAGCACCATTACGATTACGAAACTTCCCTAAAATGTGGACTTGGGGCATGTATGTCCAAATAGCTTCCACCAGCTCTAAATGAGAGGTCTCAACACCCTGGATAAAAGGAAGCAAAGCAAATGCTCTAACACCAGTTCAACAACAACATCCTCTTAACCATGTAAACTACAGAATGCAGCGTTATTTCACTTTTCATTTCTAGCAAGACTTGTCTGTTTCAAAGCAGAGGGATCAGAGCTTTAATTCCTTGCTGGGCTTAAGAGCACCTGGGATTCCCAGTGGTGCAACTAAAAATAGCTGTGATCAGCAAACAGGGTCACAATTAACTCCTCCCTGTGCAGCCAGGCCTAAACCAAAGCCCTGGAAGCACCAAGTCCCTGTCACAAGTTTTAACAGTGTTGAAGGAGGTTCTCTCCCAAGTCCAGCCACTCACCAGCAAATTTGGACAGGCCTGCAAAGCCTCTAAAACTCCAGGAATGCTGAAAGCTTCGTGGCCACGGACTCGGCGCCTTTCCAGATACCTGGGATGAAGACCATAAAGTTGTTCAATGTCTGGCATCTTCCTCAGCAGCGTTAGGAAGCTGGAATCAGTGAAACCTAAGACAACAACAACACATTTGGTATTGGTGTGGCAGCAGACACTCGGCTCTGAAGGGAAAGCCAAACACACTTCTCTCTTTATGTGGCAGTACAAGTTCTGTGGTGTTGAAAAGATGCACTTGGTGAAGCAATAGCTTGTCTTTTACTTCCACATTCTAGAAACCATGACCTAAATACTCTGCCTTGAATTTTGCAGGTTTGCTACAGGTTTCCTTCACAGGAGCTGCATGGGTGCAGGGCTCACTGTGCTCTCTCCCTCCTCACATGAAGCTTTGTGCGTCTATTTTTCCTGGAATTCCATTTATCAACTCCATGGGTCAAAAAAATCCCAGCTGGATCCCTTATTTCAGTTCACTATTCACCACAGCTCACATTTCTCACAGAAACAGGATGGTTTCTTAAAGCAAAGGTTTATTTCATTCTAGTGAAAGACAGCATATAAAAAGGATTTTAACTGGCTAAGTTGCTTGTATTTACACCAATTTTAGGTTCGGTCTAAACACCTGCTTAATACCAGCCATAGTCAAAATCTCAATTTGCAAATCCTCTCATTTTCAGAATTCCCTCATTTTAGCTGTGTCCCCACCAAATCTCAGCAGTGCAATTTAAACCCAACAGAAATCCTGGTACTCACAGGGTTCACCCAGACTGACAAATTTATCTATTGATCTGCAGGTGACTCGAGGTGTGACATCAAAACTTATCCTTACATTGTTAAGTGCTGGCAGATGAGTTGCATGCAAACAGCCTCTTCATGGCATAACCCCTGGATAAACTCCCTTCCAGCAATCAGACAAACACAGATTGTACTGACAGGTGCCTACAGAGCACTCCCAGTCACAGAATCACAGAATGAACTGCCTTGGAAAAGACCTTTGAGATCATCAAGTCCAACCTACGACCTAATACAGCAATGCCAAATTTGTATTTACACGCAGACAGAGACTTGGCAAGCCACTCCCCAGAGCAGGCAGGCAAAGGAAGGGGAGATCCAGTCAAGTGCAGGGTTAGTGGGCAGAGGGGAGAGGCAGGGAGCAGCTCACCTGTGGGCATGTACTCCCACCAACGCCCCGCACACAGATCCACCACCTTGACCACGCGCAGGTACAGCGTCACCGCCTCCTTCAGCTTCCGGGACAGGCACTCCATGCACATGATGTCCTGCAGGGGCAGGTACCTGGGGACAGCACAGAAACCCTGCTGCAGCCTCCAGCTGGCCCAAACACAGCCTGTACCTGGGGACAGGTACCTGGGGACAGCACAGAAACCCTGCTGCAGCCTCCAGCTGGCCCAAACACAGCCTGTACCTGGGGACAGGTACCTGGGGACAGCACAGAAACCCTGCTGCAGCCTCCAGCTGGCCCACAGCACAGCCTGTACCTGGGGACAGGTACCTGGGGACAGCACAGAAACCCTGCTGCAGCCTCCAGCTGGCCCACAGCACGGCCTGTACCTGGGGACAGGTACCTGGGGACAGCACAGAAACCCTGCTGCAGCCTCCAGCTGGCCCACAGCATGGCCTGAACCTGGGGACAGGTACCTGGGGACAGCACAAACAGCCTGCTGCAGCCTCCAGCTGGCCCAAACACAGCCTGCCTGCAGCACTGGGGCATTTCTCACACAGCATTGCCTGGAGTTCAATCCAGAGTTCTGCTAAGCAGTGACTCAGCATTCCTGACACTGAGTGTGGAACAGTCACACAAACAGAGCATTAAATGCCCAGATGATTTGGTTCTCTGGTATATCATAAAAACACAGAACGTTTGGGTTGGCAGGGACCTTAAAGCCCATCCAGTGCCACTCCTGCAATGGGCAGAGACACCTTCCACTGTCCCACGAGGCTCCAGCCTGGCCTTGGGCACTGCCAGGGATCCAGGGCAGCCTCAGCTGCTCTGGGCACCCTGAACCAGGGCCTGTCCACCCTCCCAGGGAACAATTCCTTCCTTAAATTCATGCAAACCAACCCAAACCCAGCCATTTCCATCAACAGGTTTGATTAAGTTACTTTCTTTTTCTAGCACGTACTGCAAGGTCAACTCCCAAATGTTTTGGAGAGCTGCTGTTTTCCAAGAACTTGTGGGTGAGGCATTATGTTTTGGATAACAGGGCTGAGTGAACATCTGGAAGAAGGGCTTTGCTGCAGGGGAGGTCACATCCTCACCCCAGATCCCTGCTGCAGATGCAACAATTCCCAAAAAATCATCTCAACTGTGCCCAACCAAAGTGTATTTCTGCTCTAAAATCATATTTATAACAGAATTAAATAACTTATTTATTTCTTCTTCATTCTAACATTCATGACGCTCACATAAATTAATTTTCAGTTTACAAATGAATTTTGGAGACTGAAAAAAACATTTGTCATCCCTTTTTATCCACCACTCCACTCACGGTACACCCATTGTTTGCTGTGTCAGAAACAGGTGAAAAAATAAAGAACTCTAAAACAAGAAGCACTGAACTGATTTCTGCCAGGCTGCTCACCTAAAGATGTGGCAAAGCACTTCATGAGAGAGTTGGTTCATGTAATCTTTTGGCTCCTCAGCTTTGGTAGACTCTGCCCCTTCCCTGCTCACTGCTTTCACAGTTTTCCGCCGGGGCCCCATCTCTGCTGCGAGCTCTGCTGGGAGGAAACGGGCACAGAGTCATGAAATTCAGGCACCTGAAACACAGAGGGACACAGCACAGAGGGAACAGCAGTGCAAAACCCAGCTGTGCTTTCATTAGACACAAGGGCTCACCCAAAACCTGAGGATTCTCAGACAAACCCTCTCAGCTGAGGGAGTGATGAAGAAACGTCACCACAGGTGTAACCAGAGGTCAGCTCTTTTCATTAATAAAAAACCTCCCAAGATCCCACCCTGAGATCAAGGCAGTCACAGGGAAGCTGTGCAGGGTCACCAGCTCAGCACCAACTACAATGTTCCAGTGCAAAATAAAAGAGCAAAGTCTGTCCAGCAGAAAAATGATTTATTTTTCTTTTTGGAATAAACGGGCTCCAGCTGATCACTCTCCAAAAAATGCCCCGTTAAAAGCCCTCAAACCAGCTCCTCTTGGAGGGGAGAACAGCAAGTAAAATATTCAGGGTGCTGAGTTACAGATCAAAGGCACAGAAAAACTGGGAGTCCCAGGAAGCAGCGTGCAGGATCCTCTCTCTGCTCCTCCCTGAGCTGTGTCCTCCCCTCTGCAGCACTCCCAGGCTCTGGGGCTCCAATGCTTCATGTAAAACCACCCACAATTACCATGGAAGCAACAAATCAGCAACTAAACAAAGATGAACTCACTGCTGACAGAAAATCACCTTCTAAGGATGCTGAGAGATCCTTTCCCGACTGTTCCTGGCAAAGATTTATTTTATTCTAACACAAGAACAAGAACGAGGAGGGCAAAGCATCACCAGCTCAGTGAACCTGTTAAACAGGTTGGATGCCAAAATTCAGTGGATTGAGGATAAACAACTGGAAAAAAAAATGGCAGATTTTGGAAAAGCTTTCAGCAAGGCCTTGTTGCAGCCAAAATTTGAAATACTGACAGCTCCACTGTGATCTAATTACTGCAAAACAGGTGGTGCCACACATTTTGGGTGCATTTTCCCCACTTGGATTTGTTGTTTGACCGGATCTCTGCTCCTTTGGACTGGGGGAATTCTCCAGCCAGGAGTGAAGACCCTGCGTTTGTTGTTCTTTTTTGGGGCAGGCTGGAAGGGCTCAGTTTGGGGTGACCGACCTCATAAAGCCCAAAATTAACTATTTATAGACTGAATTCCGAGGAAAACATCAATCCCCAATCACCTGGGATAACTCAGTTTGAACAGAGGATTGCAACACAACCTAAAACCTTCCAGGCTGGCACAGCCACGTGCTGGGAACAATCCAGCAGGAAAGAGAACAGCAGAAGCACTGGGGCAAAAGGCAAGAGAAATGAAAATATTAACAGGCAAAGCAGGAAAAACCCTGCAAGACACAAATGACTCCAGCACAACCCGCCCCTGCCACGAAGGGGGAGAAAAAGGATTTGTCTCCATGAGTCTGCAGTTTCTGCACAATTAAAGCTCCTCCTGGGGTTATTCTGAGCTAATGAGCACAGCTTTAACACCTCATTCTACATCATCGAGCTGACCCCATTTAAAAATAAAAGACAACTCTTCACAGCAGGAAGAGCTTTATATATCCAATAAATCAAACGGGATTTTGCGGCCCCCACCTCAATTTATTCCCGACAATGAAGGTCGCACGAAACAACAGCTCGACGTGCTCTGTTTTTGATGAATAAACACCCCACGGACCTTAAAAAGCCTAAAGAACCACGGGGAGACTCCGCAGCAGCGAGAAATGAGGAAAAACGCAGCGAGAGCAGCCAGGGCCGGGCCGGCAGCGCCGGTAGCGAGGGGCGCTCCCGGAGCGGGGGAAACGCCAGGACGCGGTGCTTTGTGCCGAGATGAGCCAAGGAAAACCAGGCTCCCCCATAGCCCCGGCACCGCCGGTCACTCCCGGGGGACCCCCGGGGCCTGTGACAGCGGGGCCGGCCCGAGCCCGCGGGGCCGGGAGGCGGCGGCGGCCTCCGGCTGCCCGCCCCGCCGCCCCGGGGGCCGAGCCGGCCGCGCCCCCGTCCCCTGGCGCTCGCTGCCCTCCCCTGGCGCTCGCTGCCCTCACCTGCCCTGGCTCCGCTCGCCGCCCTCGCCCCGGTTGTGGCCGCGGGGCAGCCCCGGCCCCGCTTCCTGCGCGGCCCCTTCCGCCAGCGCCGCCGCTTCCTGCGCGCCGCTTCCGCTTCCGGCCGCGCTAAGGCGGGGGAGCGGGGGGGAGGCACCGCCCGGGCCGCGCTGAGGGCACTGAGGGCACCGGGGACTCTGAGGCACCGGGGGCTCTGAGGGCACCACGGGTTCTGAGGGCTCCGGGGGTTCTGAGGGCGCCGGGCGTTCTGAGAGCATCGGAGGTTCTGAGGGCATCGGGGACTCTGAGGGTGCTGAGGGCACCGAGGCATGGGAGGTTCTGAGAGCACCGGGGGCTCTGAGGGCTCCGTTCGGGGCTCCGATCGGGGCTGGGCTCGCTCAGCACAGAGCGACAGGGACGGGAGTCAATGGAGGTGCTGGCGCAGTTGCAGTCCCGGCTGTGCCGAGCTGAGGGACACCCGCGGGATGCAGCTCCGAGCGGCCGCGGCTGCGGGAGGTGCCCCTGGCAGGGCGGGATGAGATGGGCGCCAGAGTCCTTCCAGCCCAAACCATTGCAGGGTTTTGTGAGCATCCGGCCCAGCTCCTGGCCCTGCACAGACTCCCCAAAATCCAACCTGAACTCCCCTGGCCCAGCCCCAGCCCTTCCCTGGGTCCTGTCCCTGTCCCAGAGATTGGAGCTGCCCCTCAGGAGGAGCTGCAGGAGTCTCCCCTCAGCCTCCTCCAGCTGCACAATCCCAGTGCCCTCAGCTGCTCCTCCATGGCCCCTCCAGACCCTCCCCACCCTCATGCCCCTCCTTTGGAGGCTCTGCAAGGTTTATAAATGATTTTCCTTACAGAGTCTCTACCCTGGCCCCACACGTGTATTTGCAGCATTGTGCAGGTCTGCGCTGAAGCCTGGTTTTAATGGCTGTGTTTGGGTGGATCCCAGCAGAAATCACAATTCCCTCAACGTTTTAAAGTCATGTTTCATGCAAGCCCCGAGGGATTGGGTGACAAGGCTCGTTCATCAGCCAGCAGACTGCTGGTGAGTTATTTTTTGTGAATGACAGCGTGCAAAGACTCAGCTGCTGGTTCAGTGACAATCCCAGAGGAATCCACAACGCTCTGTGGCAGAGTAGGAATAACAAAATAAATTCTTGACAATCCCTGTGGATTTTGGATGTGTCAACAACATCACTGAGGTTGGAAAAGGCCTCAGAGGTCACTGAGTCCAACCTGTGACAGCAACACAGCCTCAAAAATAGCAGAACATCCAAGAAATCAGCCCCAAAAATGGACAAGTGAGGGTTCCTGTGGGAAGAGCAGAGCCAAGTCCAGCAGAGCTTGTCCTGCCCTCCCTCAGCCCAGGGGAGGGGACACAGGGGTGGCAGCAAGAGGAGGCTGCCTGAAGGACACAGGAGACCTAAATGGAATTAAGGAATTTGGGCAGGGCCTTGGGTTGAGCTGTTGTTGAAACAGTCACAGAGTGTGAATGGTGAAGTGGTTACAAGACAGACAGCAGAAACCAAAACCACCCCATTTTTTTCCTAACAGAAACCCTGTGATCTACCCCACAGATCAGTGGTTTTCTTTGAAGGGTTTTGGGCTGCTCCATTTCTTTCTCCTTCCACTGCCATATGTGGGAAAATTTAGAATTTAAGGCACCCAAGGATATCTGAACTGACCCCCAAAGGAAAACGATCAGAGATGCTGAACAGTCATCAATAAAAATTCTGTTCTGGTCTTGATCAGCTGCAAAATGAAAGAGCATGTTGCATTTCTTGTTTCTCATTTACTGCTGGTGGAAGCTATTTGGACATACAGAGTTTATATTTTAGGGAGGTTTCAGAATCCTGGTTCTCTGACACAGCTATTGCTGAATCAAAAATAAAAGGACTGAGGGAATTAACGCCTTCCTTTAAAAACCCAAAGTTTTGCACCCCACAAACTGCCCGTGCTTAGCAGCATCCCTAGGAGAGGTTTTTAATCTTTTACCTTCTGAGGGAATGAACGTTCTCCATCCTAGCTGGTAAATTCATGGAATGGTTTGGGCTGGGAGGGACCTCAGAGATCTCACCCACCCCTGCCATGGGCAGGGACCCTCTCACTGTCCCAGAGCTCCATCCTTGGGCACTCCTGATCACCAAAGGAGACGTTAATTACACAATAATTAATTCTGCAGGGAGCAGAACCTCAACATTCCAAAATTAAAGCTTCTGAGAGAACATCTGAGCAGCCAAAGGCCTCAGGTGCACGAGCTCAGGTGAGAATGGTGCTGTGCTAACCCCAGCCAGCTTTATTCTGGCACTGGCTGTGCTTTTGCAGGGAGCCCACTGTCTGATCTCCAGATTTAATCACCGCTCGTCTTAGAATGAAATAAATGTTTTGTAAGACTTCAGAAAAACCTTTCCTTGTCCCTCACCTGTAAATACATCAGGTATAAAGACACAGCAGGTATTTAGGAACCCTTCCAGGGCAGAGTTTTGCACTCTAATCTCCCCTGAGTGCAGGATCTGTTCTGTTTCCTGTTCCACACCAGTATTTTATTTTCTGTCCCACAGAACCCGCGCTCAGCTCGCTCAGGCTCTGCTCATTTTCCCTTGCCCGCATTTCCATGGCTCTGCTCCCTCCCACAGACCCGACTGGCCAGCCTGGCCAGCCTCTCCAGCATTTTCTCCAGGTGTCACTTGCAGCAATTTGCAGGTGATGTTCTGTGCTCTGCTATGTGGCAGGAGCTGCTGTGCTCTGGGCTCTGTCAGCTCTGGGCTGAGGGAAAGCTCCCGGGTGGGCAGGTCCTGCTCTCCTGCTGCTCCTGCCCAGGGATTCCATGTCAGGAATGATCAGACAGGGCAGACTGCAGTGCCAGGAAATGCAGGGGTGCTTTACACCTCTGACTTGCAGCCTCTTGCATCACTCCTGGGGCTGCAGGAGAGTTTTGGTGTCCAAGGTTTGGTGCACAAGCACAGCCCATTAAATATCCCAACAAACCAAAGCAGAGGGTGGGAATATCCATGAGGCTGGAAGGCAGCGAATATCCACAAATCAGGTTTTTCTGACATCGTGAGGAAACCGCAGGGATTCCCTTTGTTTTTGCAATTTGATCTTTGTTTTCTCATTTTTATCTTTTTCAATCAAGGTGGTTTGTTCTAGGAACTTCTTTACTGACGCCTCTGAACTATGAGGAACTTTTATATTACCTTCCTCATTTTCATTCCTGCTGCCTAATTGCTGGGACCTGGTTTCCAGATAAACAGAATTAAGGACAGGGCTGGATTTGTTCTGTGTCCAGCTGCTCCAAAATTTTCCTCCAATAAGGTCAGTCATTCACAATTTTAATTCTGGGAAAATACATTCCCATGACCAATATTGAGTAAAAGACATTAATTAACAGTGAAGACAATCAGGATGTAAGAGCAGGACGTAAATTTCTTTAGGTTCTGAAATTTGTCAAGTGAAAAGATTAATGAATGTTCCCATTTAAATAAGAGGATTTAACAGACTGCTACAGTCTTATATTTTACCAGATTGGTCTCATTTAAAGCAAAAAAAAAAAAAAAAAAAAAAAAAAAAAGCCAGACTGGGAGGTAAATTCCAGAATATACAACTTTTGAATCCCAGCTTTGGATTTTTACCTCTGGACTCAGCCCCTGCTCCACTGTAGTTTTCTGTAATTTGGGAAATACTTGTTAGTCATGGATGCAATAAATTCTCTAGAAAGTTCACCATGGACAAAAAAAAAGAGTGAAAGTTTATTTTAATAAACAAGCACACTGAGTAGCTGAACAACATACAAGAACCAGAATTGTACAGAGAGGGTTGAAAAATAAGCACTTAAAATTCAGCTACAAATCTGGGAGAGTCAGAGCAGTGCCTTGGAAAGCTGAAAACCTTTAGGAAATAATATCTGCTGAAGTTTCTGGGTAAGGGAAAGAAAACATTTGATAAATGAGGGGGACAGACTTGAGGCATTGTCAGGGGATTTGAACTTCAGCCATGGAGACAAAGATCCAAGGAAGGGCTGGTGTGAAGGCACAGGAGCAGCGGTGCTGCGAGGACGGGAGGGTCAGCGCCAGCCCTGGAGCAGGAGAGCAGGGCTGGCTCTTCCCCAGGCTGGGCTTGGCAGGGCAGGATGAGCAAAGGCAGAGAGGCAGAGCTGCCCCAGCACAGCTCCCTCAGCACGCTCCTGCCTGCTTCATGTGCAGGGCCCCTCTGCTCCTCCTGCAAGGGAAACACACATTGCACACACAAAGCTGCACCGAGGGCCTCTGCAACCCTCTGCTGGCAGAGGAGACACCACAGCAGACACAGGGCACTCCTCTGTAAGCACCTTTCCTTGCAAAACTACACATTTCATCCATGAACCCAAGACATTGCCAGCACCACCTCTGAATTTGTGTGTGACCTGCAGGGGCTTTGTCAGGTCTCTGCTGCTCATTGGACTCTTCACTGTCCAAACTCACAGTTTCTGCTGGAATAGGAAGCTGCTCACACAAATACCAGGGTGTTTTTTAGTGACTGAATCTTACAGCACCTGCAGCAAGTTCCTCACACAAAGAGAAATAAACTTTTTAGTGTTCAGCTTTACAGTGCCTGTTGCAAGTTACTCGTAAAACTATTTTTGATTTACTATTTTATGCTTCCTGCCAGAACAGGACAGTGCTCACACAAATATCCAAGTAATTTTTCAGTGTCCCACTTCACCATTCCTGCTGGAATAGGAAGCTCAGTCCTGAATATCTGGGTCATTTTTTAGTTGCCTATTTTCCACTTCCTACCAGAATAGGAAGTCCTCACCCAAACATCACCATCATTTGTTCTTTAGGTCACTTGGACATTATCAGTGGGAGGAACAATCATGGGGTAAAGGCAAAGCACAGGAGCAGAGAAGAACCAACCCTAAAGAAACCCAGCAGGTTTATGGGGTGGAAATCCCAGCTGCTCAAGCCCATGGCAGCTCAGTACTCACAGCACAGCCTTGCAGAAGGAGCATTTGTTGTTGTAGGTTTTGCCATCAGAGCCACAGAAGGGTTGGTAGAGCCTCTCACAGTAAATGGGCCTCCCCCTCTCCAGCCTCTTGTACTCACTGCAGTCCACCTGCAAAGAGGGCAGCCCTGAGTCTCACACCCCCGAGCCTTACAGGGAAAAAACTCACAAAAAATGGCTTTATAACATCATGGCTTGGGCCTGCTGCTGGGGCTGGGTGCAGCTCATCTGCCTGTTCCCGTGAGAAAAGCCATAAGAATGACAAGTCAGTTAACACAACAATTTATTCTTGTGAGAAAAATAAGTTTGTGCCTGCAAAACCAAGAAATTGGTGCAATGGGAACCAGTGAGGAAGATGTGTAAACAATCCAAGAATAAAGAGGTTTGGTGGATGCACAAAATTCCATTTACTGACCAATAAACTGACAGTGTATTGTTATCCAGTTGGGTTCAACACAGTGCTCTTAGAATTCCTATAAATATGAGATAGCTGAATAAAAATTGGCTTTTTCTGCATGAAGAAACTGAGCCCTGTCTGCTTTACTGTGACACATCCTCCATGCACAGAGATCATGAATATATCCAATTTTGGGGCAGCACAGCCAGGGAGGTGGCACCACCTCTATTGGCAGAGGCTAAGCCCCAAAAATGAAACATTTCTGCTCAGAGGTGAGAGTGGGGCTGCCTGTGACAGGGATGGCAGGAACAGCACAGCCCCAGAGGAGCAGAGTGTGGGGTATTTTATTATCTCATCACAACAATCAGGAAATCCAGGTGGGATCAATGCACATCCAGCCCTTCCTTGGACCCTTCAGGGATGGACTCCACCCCCTCCCTTCTTCCAGACATTGACCCCAGAGTACTCAGAGAGACTGAAAATCTCCAGGTACCTGATTTAGGAGCTAAAAGTCATCAGAAAAGCCTTATAAGGTCATAATCAAATAAATATATATTTTTTATTTTTTTTTTTTTTAATTTTAGATTTCTCTGTGTTAAAACTTGTCCTTGCCCAATTTCTTGCCCAGAATGCCAAACAGGTGAAAACATCTGGAAGTTGTCAGGACAACTCTATGGCAACCCCATATCCCAAACTCAGGAACTTTCACTGAAACCTCAGCAAATTGGCAGCATTTAATTAAAGTTTAACATGCTTATTTTCTGACCTCGTGTTATTATACTATAATTTTCTATCTCATATTCTATATTTTTATCCAGGAAAAAGGAAATCACTCACCTCATTCTGTGTGGCAGCATCTGCAGTGGAAACTGAACCACAAAAGACAAAATGGAAACCCACAGTTAATGAACACTCAGGTGCAAACCAGGATGACTTCACTCAGCAGCACTGAATCTTTTACCTCCTTAAATGTCAATACTGACAGAGCTGTGCAGTGTTTGGTGAGGCCCAGGTGTCAGAACCTATTGAACAAGTGGGGTTTGGTGCATTATTTACCTTAGAAACTCTGACACCTGTTGGAACAGCCTTTGCTGGAGGGGGGGAATGGAGCCATTGTTCACCACAAAACCACGGACAGCCCAGCAGTCAATATTGTACTTACTGTTCATCATGTTATTTTATATTTAATGTCCAGGATTAACTGGTGGTTGAACATGACTGGGGTTTAATCCTGAGTTTACCAAGAGCTGCATGTGGCTGTGAGCAAACCACAAATCCCTTCTATATCTGTGTTTCCTGTCAATAATGAGAATTAAATACAATATTGACTGTAAATAACAGTGATAATACAATCTGGCTCATAATCCCACATTAGGAAGCGTTTCCCTTGTTTCAATGTGGATTTTAAGGTGGCTGGCTCCTATTTTTACCTCATTCCTCTGGAGCAGAGCCCTGTCCTCAGGTGGGGCTTCAAGGAGCTCCTTCCAAACACTGCTAATTACACCTCCCACAAAGCAATCAGCTCCTTGGCGTGGCTCCACGCTGCTGACACATTTCTTACTTTCCTTAGGAATGTGTTTGCCCCTCTGCTGTCCCATAATCACATCCTGGGGCTTCCAGGGGTGGCAGGTCCAGGGAGAGATTTCTGTGCAGAAGGAGCAGGAACGTGCTCTGGAGCAGAGCTCTAGCACTTCTCTTTTGGATTAAATTTGGATTTTTTTGATCTTTAAAGGTTAAACTTTCCAAGTGTGTTCTGGAGCAGAGCTCTAGCAATTGTCTTTCGGAATAAATTTGGCTTTTTTGATCTTCAAAGGTTAAACTTTGCACAAAAACTTCTTTCATAAACCTGTTTACACTCTCACATCAAATACAGTTGTTCAGCATAAAGAAAATGAGCAGAAATAAAGCTCCAGATCAGGTTTCCATCTCTGTCACCAGAGACTGACTGAGATTTCATTATTCTGGAATTGGATTTGATTTATTCCACTTCCACCCAACCATTCACATCTGATTTTTTCTCTGGTAGCCTTTCAGGAGCCACTCTGCAAACGGAGTGAATGCAATAAAGGTGTGGCTCAGAAAGTGCTGATTCATGAAGTTTTCAAGCAGACAAGATAAACCAGAAAGTTCAAGGAAGAGATTTCCTGGAATTCTAATGGGAGGAATATTTCTTTATTTCCCACCAGTTAATGAAACACTGAATGTATTATTTCCATCACATTTCATTTAAACTGCTGTTTTTAATAAAAATTTTGGGGTTGAGACAAATTCCAAAGCAACCTCTTCAGAGCTACTTAAAAGATTATTTTGTGTCATAATTTTGCATTTAACATTTTCATTATTTTGCATCTTTAATGTTCATTATGCTTTAAAACTTCTATACTACCTGCAGAGGTGTGAAGTCTTTCCGTTTTTTTAAATGCACTTCTTTTTCTCTAAAAATGCATTTTTACTGCAAATTTTTAGTAAATATAAAATTGCCAAGTAAAGGCTGAAGAAATTCCTCCCAGATCCCTCTTTTTAAGAGCAACATATCCCTCAAATCTCCCTGCAGCCTGGAAAAATAAGATCAAAAAAACCATGATTCCAGCTGTTTTATGTGACCTGAGCATCATCAGCTGTCCCCTGCTTGGTCAGTTTGGCAGGGCAGGACCCCACCAGCTCCCAGCTCCCTTCTCAGATGGAAATTTAAAAATAAACAGACAAAACCAGGCGGTTCTGAGGCATTACAGCTCTTTTGAGACACAGAACACAGCTCTGAGCTACACCCAGCAAGGAGCAGCTTCCATCCAGCCCAGCCCCAGCCGGGTTATAAACCCTTATGGTGCTAAATAACAGGATTTTAATTGAAAATCCCATTTTCTCCCTCCCAGCCAGTGCAGGAGCACTGGTTCAGAGCCCCGAGGAGTGCAGGAGTTACTCACATGCCAGGCACAGAGCTGCCGCTGCCAGCAGCACCAGGGTGACCTTCATGGCTGTGCCCAGCTGCCTGCGCTGCGACAGGGCTGGCACCGTGGCCATGGCCCCTTTATAGCCGGGGCTGGTGATGAAATCCCCTGCGGGCCACTGGGGAAGGAGGCGCCCAGGGCAGGTCCGGAGATTGTCCCGATGCTCCTGCCTAAGCCCAGCCTCATTCAATTCCTGTCCCAGCCCCGCAGCCAGGGCTGACTCAGGGCTGCCTGCTCTGCTCTTGCCACGGGGACTCACAGCTGAGCACCGTTCCCAGGCAAGAATAATCCTGGCTTGGGTGTTTGCCAAAACAGTCATCCCAGGAGGGCTTCATTCTTATTTTTTTTGTGGTGTTTTTGAGCTGTTTCTGAGCCGTGGTTTGAGCTGAGCTGCTTGTGGCCGTGCACTGAGCCCTTCAGCTGCTCTGGGAAATGTGTGTTCTGCTGGAAACCCTTCACACCCAGCCCAGAGCATCCCCAGGGCTCCTTTTCCTTTCAAATGTGCCCATTTTGGGGTCAGAAGTGATGTTTTGGGAGAGAAACCCCTCACATCCAGCCCAGAGCATCCCCAGGGCTCCTCTTCCTTTCAAATGTGCCCATTTTGGGGTCAGAAGTGATGTTTTGGGAGAGAAACCCTTCACACCCAGCCCAGAGCATCCCCAGGGCTCCTCTTCCTTTCAAATGTGCCCATTTTGGGGTCAAAAGTGACGTTTTGGGAGAGGAGCAGCAGAGGCAGCCCAGGGCACTGCCTGGCCAGGACAGGAGAGGAGCTCCCAGCCCCTGAGCATCCCCTGAGCTCCTGCCCAGCCTGGGACATGGGGAGATTCCTCTGCTCCCATTTCCCCGTTTCCAGCACAACAGGAGGGATTCCTTAAACAAACCCCACATTTGTTGGTGGCTTAACCAAAAGGCAGCAATTTCTGTCTTTATGACAGAGTCCCCATGGGACACTCAGGCCTGAGGCTCCATTTTCAGAAGCCCAGAGTGATGTGGAGTTTGGAGGTGACAGCTTGGTTTCCAGCCCTCCTTCTCATAGTGATTTACCACCTAAATGTGCAAAAACCTCAACAGGAAAAATCCCTGCACACCACCTCAATTCCCAGTATTTCAGTGATTCCCTCACTGCAGGGTAGCCCAGGGCTTTCTCTGTGCAGGACTGGGGCCAGAGGTGCTCATTCCAGTAAAAAAGGGCCTGAAAGCTTCTGCAGAAAAGATTTCAATAGGTTGGGTAAGCCTTGGGCCCCTCTAACTCAATCCAAGAGGGATATGAATAATTCTGTCTTTAAAGAATATAGGTAATCAATAAATGTTGAATTTCTCATCACTTATCAGGACAAAAAACATAAATGCCATCAAATCCAAATTCCAGGATGGGCAAAGATCCAGTTGGAGCTGGCAGCCTGGAATTTTTTTTGAATGCCCTTCAGTGGTTTTGTTCTAAATTTTTTTTTTTTTTCCCTAATTTGGACCTGTGTTCCTGCAGGGCTGAGAGGACAAAAGGCAGGGTGGGGTTTGCACTGGGCTTGGTCTGGATCCCCCTGCTTGGGGCTGTCAGTGATTTTGTGTTCTGGGGAGCTTCTCTGGAGAAAATCCTGGCAAGGAGCATGCAGGAACTCGTGGGGAGGATTCAGGACATGTCTGTGGTTGATGGACAATTATGAGCAATTAGGAAACAGGAGCAGAACCCAAAGTGTGCCAGAAGTTCTTCCTGCTCTGGAGGGTTTGGAGCACACACAGCCCTCAGGGGTGTCCTGACACTGAAACTGCAGCGGGCAGATCCTGACCCTGCAATGAGGAGAGGGCCCAGCCCAGTGCTCCCAGTGACTCCCATGCCATGGATGCCATCCCACCCCATCCCATCCCATCCCATCCCATCCCATCCCATCCCACCCCATCCCATCCCACCCCATCCCACCCCACCCCATCCCACCCCATCCCATCCCATCCCATCCCATCCCATCCCATCCCATCCCATCCCATCCCATCCCATCCCATCCCATCCCATCCCACCCCATCCCATCCCACCCCACCCCACCCCATCCCATCCCATCCCATCCCATCCCATCCCATCCCTCTCAGGGAATACAAATCCTGCCCAGTTCATGTAAGGAGATTTTCCAGCTCTGCACTTGAATTTCAGTCCATAACTGCCCCAGGTGTCCCTGGCAAGGCTGGAGCTGCTGCTCTGGGACAGTTCTGGGCTCCCTGGCAGGGAAGGGCCCTGAAATGCTGGAGCAGAGCCCGTGGGGAAGCACCAAGTGAAAGCTGAGGGGGTGAAACACAGAGGAAAACTCGGGAGAAGGGTTTGGCTCCATTGGGAGATGGAGGAAACAGAGGGAATGGGAGCCAGAGTCCTCCTGGAGCTGCAGAGTGAAAGGAAGAGGGAACAGAGCAAATTGCAGGGAGAGAAATTCCAATTAGATGGGAGCAAAACAAATTTCACAACCACGAGAGGAGTCAACCATGGAGACAGGTTACCCACAGAGATCACAGAGATTGTGAAAATGGGTCTGTCCTAAAGGGGCCACAGAGGGTGTGGGCAGCCAGGTGACCTCGTGGGCCATCCCATGGAACTGGGTCTAGCATTCCCACTGGAGAATGTCAAGTGTTGCTGGCATTTTCAGGGACCTTGTGGTGTCTTTGTCCTCATAAATTAATGTCTGACAGAGCAAATGTGGGCAATGAAGAACCACGATGGGAAAAAAGTTCATTGGAAAACAAATGTTGGGATGTGTATAGGAACAGCTGCTTCCCAAAGCTGGGTGAGTAAGGACTAATTGCTGAACTCATTCTGAAATTTAGGATAAATATGGTAAATAAATTGTTTATATTGAAGAACTGTGAGTGCAATTTTGCCCTCACCAGCAAACCCGTGAATACCTGTAAGTTAATTGTGGAACTCCTGTAATTTTCTACCTTTACCATTATATCCTGTTTTTTTCCCAAATTCTTGTCCCTCCAAGTTGATCTGTTGAAGCAGAAAAAGCAATTTGGGTGTTACATGTGCTAAAATATTAGTGTGCATTTTTCTGAGGGTAAGAAAATGTTCCCAATTATTATTTATTCCAAATTTGAGATTGCTGTTAGCTTTGGAGCCCTGGTTGAAGCACCACTGGGATGCCAGAAATGCTGCCACAGCAGGTCATGAGTTAAGTGCATGGCAGGATGTTCCCTGACTGCATTCCAGAGGAGGAACCTGCTCCCACCCATCCGTGGAGAGCCTCCCATGCAGGGCATCCACAGAGGTGACGAGCAGCACGTGGAAAAGGAGAAAAATCCACTTGGTCACAGGAGGGAGGGTCCAGCCAGGGCTGCTGCAGTCATGGGGCCCTCCCCTGCCTGGTATCCCAGGTGTTCTCATCCCCAGCCCCAGCCAGGGTGGGTGGCTCAGGGTTGTCCGCCCAGGTGCAATTAAAGCATCAGATTTTGAAGTCTTGCTCAACGCAGGGTTTGAGAACCAAGGGCTGCCTTTGTTCAGGCTGTGCCACAGCCTTTGGGTGTTTGCCTGGGAAAGGAGGTGATGCCTTCAGTTTGAGCTTTCCTATTTCCCAGCCTCTGCACTGCATTAGTGTGTGACTCTGCACTCCATATCAATGTCAGCAGGTTCTCCTCACAGCTCAGTCCCACAGAACAATCCTTTTCCAGCCCCAGAACCAAGGACACCGCTGCAGCTTCAGCCCAAAAAGTGCAAACAACAGGGAATGGAGGGGAGCAACCTGGGAGGGTGGGACTGCATCACCTGGAGCTGGAATTGGACAATGAAGCCAGCATGGAAATGGACCCAAACTTATCAAAGTGTGAGAACTCGTGGCCAGGATCCATCTGGGGTGGAGCCACGGCCGGGCTCTGGCACTGCCCAAGGTGTGTCCTGTGAAGGGCTTTTAATAAAAACCAATTTATTGCTGTAACTCTGCCCAGCCTCTGCTCCAGGCAGCCTCTGAAGGCAGCACTGAGTTCCCTGTTTCCCACCCCTGTGGGAGATCAGAGCCTTCCTTCAGCACTGGGGGTGTCAGGCCAGGCCTGAGCCCTGCTGAAGGTCTCGTGTGTTGTCTCAGAAGCTAAAAGCAAACCCAGCAGGCTGTGCAAAGGCAGGAGCTGATCTTTGTTTTCCTTGGCCCTCCTGATCTCTTTGGGACACAGGAGTGCCAGGAGTGGTTCCGGTATCCTGCAGGCAGCTCAGGGATCCGGTGATTCCTGTGTCCTGTTGATGCCTCAGGTTTGGCTTTTCTATTTTTCACATTCTGTGCTGCTTTAGTGTGTGGGTCTGGGCTTCACATTATGGGGTGGTGAGTTCTGTGCACAGAGCAGGGAGACAAAACAATTCCTGCTCCAGCTGGGCACCAAGGACAAATGATCCAAATCTCAGCCCAGGAGCACAAACACCGTGGGCTGGAGAGAGAAAAACAAGGATGGGACTGCAGGGGCTAAAGCTGGAATGGGACAATGAACTGCAAGGTGCAAATGGAGCAGAACTGATCCCAGGGACAGAGCCCGTGCCCGGCCGTGCATTTTGGGGCCATTTTGGTTCATCCTGGGTGCAGCCCTGGCTGGGCTCTGGTGCTGCCCAAGGTGCATCCATGGAGGAGATGTTTTAATAAATCCCTGCTTTATTCTGTAACTCCGTCTGGTCTCTGCTCTAGCTCAGCCTTCACAAGGCATCAAGCCCATTGATGTTCTGAGCTGATTCTTCACAAAAACAAAGCATTAATGGCTTAACACTTGCACGGAATGGGCTTTGAAAAGGACTGATCTGAAATCGCCTCGAGATGCAATTTCCAGGTGTTTGGACTTTGCCCTTCTGTCAAAGTCAATCCAACTGACATTTCAAGAAAGGTCTCAAGGTGTTTTCATGGCTCACAGCAGGGTTGGAGGACATGCATTGGTTTTCCCTTTATTAAAAATAAAATGTTTCTAACAGAGAAGTTACAACTTATGAAGAAGAGGGGTGGGAGGAAGATCAGCACGGAGAAGGGGTGGATATGAAACATTTGGAGCTGAAATCTGTGTTCTCCCCCAGAACCCCTCATTAAACATCAGCTCTTTCCCCCTTTTGCTCTCAGCAAGTGCCTGCTTGCTCAGCTCAGGGGCTGAAGCTCCTGGAGAACAGCAAATCCCTACCGCGACCAATTAGTGCCTCATTAAGGACACCGAGTCTTTATCTGCCTGCATTCCTTGAGCCGAGCAGCACCCACAGAAAGGCCTGGGGGGAATTAGTCAGGCTCTGCTCAGAGCAGATTTCGGCAGGTGTGGTGTCCAGCCCAAAGCCAGGGGTTGAGTGATGGGGATGGATGGAAACCTGGAGGAGCTGCCCCTTCCCAGGGAACGGTGGGGCCTGGGAAAAGGAGCAGGAAAAAAAAGCAGAAAAATCTGGGGTTTATACAGTCAATGACAGTCCTCTCTCAGGAATAAATTAGATCTGAAATTTTATGTCAGAACTTTGAATTTTGCAATCTAAAGGGGTTTTTTTTTTGGGTGAGGGTGGGGAATTTTGTACATTGTGCAGCCTAAATCTGTGCACTTGACGTTTCCAGAGGTTTCCAGATTATTTACAGTGCAAAAGGAGAGGAAAGAAAGAAGAGAAGCCCAGGGGCTGACTGACACATCAATGATTATGTTCTTGGATGGATGGAGTATGTTAGAATGTGATCTCCTGCGTGTGGAGCCACCACAGTGAATATTTTTTGCTTTTTATCCAATCTAGTCAGGGATGGGAGCCTGACAGTTCCAGAGGAGACATTCACAGGCACTTGGATCCATGGAAGGCCCGGGCAATGGATAATTGGGGATCAAAGCCAGCTTTATGCCTTCGGGAGCAGCCACCTGCCAGCGAGCTGATTCCTGCAGAGACAGGGGCAGCTCCAGGCTGAGCTTTGTTATTTTCCTGAATCAACTCAGCCCGTGCCTTCCCCCCGAAGCCTCTCTCATTTTCTGGCACAGAAAGGCACATTCTAAAAGGCAAAGATCAATTCAGGCTTTGTCAGGGTACAAAATTTAGCTGAATATTCCAAGAATGGAGACTGGGCTGGGCTCAGGAGAGGTTTCAGGGGTTGGTTTCAAGGGTGCCAAGGATTAAACCCTGAGGGTCAGGAGGGTCCTGTGACCTCAGAGGCCTCAGATCTGGGGCAGGAGGGTTCAGTTCAGAGCTGCAGAGCACTGAGAAGCCCAGAGTTGTCCCCTCCTGCAGGCAGGGCTCAGCAGATCCTGCTGGCACACCCTGCTCCCTTGGCTGGGCCATCCTCTGCACTTTTACAGGCTGGGAATTTGGTATTATTAATTAGTAGTAATTCATGTGCCCTGCAGACACTGAGACAGAAATAGTGCCTGATCCTCTGGTGCAAAAGTGAGCAGTGACACAAACCATTCTTAAAAGACCACAAATAAACCAAGTTTTCTTGTTTTCAGGTGTATTTATTGTTAGCTCCTTTGTAAACAAGCACATAAGTCTTTATAGCCAAAATAAGACATGTAAACTTACTAGTAATAAATACCAATAGGACTTGTAAATAAATTATCAGCAGTTTCCTGAAATATCAGATACTTCACACACTTCAGTGTTTAAATATCTTAAATTACCACCCATGGCTAAGACTGGGAAAAGGAAGGAAGTGTGGTTGCAATGGAAGACTGTAATGTCAGTGATTCTGTCCCAGAGGTTAAGGCCTGAATCCTCAAAGAGATTTCAGAGTATTTTGTCCTCCTGGAAGTCAGGGCTCAGTGTTTTGGGAAGGGATCCATCCCTGGCAGTGCCCAGGGCCAGGCTGGAGCTCTGAGCACCCTGAGACAGTGGGAGGTGTCCCTGCCCATGTAGGGCTGGAACAGATGAGCTTCAAGGTCCTCCCAGCCCAAACAATTCCAGGATTCCATGAAAAATTACAAAAGTTTCAACCCATGCTGCTGCTCCCTCCCAGAGCTGGGCCCTGGCTGTGCCAGGAGGAGTTTCCCTGAGGTTCTGGGAAGGCACCAACACAGGGTGGGGCACACTGGACACGTGGGCTACAGAAATCTCTGCTCTAAAAGTCTGGTTTCATGGCATCATTGACATTCACACACAGTCTGGGGGATTCCATACCCTGGGGTGCAGTTCCAGCTGTCCTGGGGGTTCCTGACTCCGTGCCCTGTGCTGCTGCTGTGGAATTCCACAGCGGGAGCTGCCCTGGGCACAGCTGGATCGAATTCCACAGCAGGAGCTGCCCTGGGCACAGCTGGATCAAATTCCACAGCAGGAGCTGCCCTGGGCACAGCTGGATCGAATTCCACAGCGGGAGATGCCCTGGGCACAGCTGGATCAAACTCCACAGCAGGAGATGCCCTGGGCACAGCTGGATCAAATTCCAGAGCAGGAGATGCCCTGGGCACAGCTGGATCGAATTCCAGAGCAGGAGCTGCCCTGGGCACAGCTGGATCAAATTCCACAGCAGGAGATGCCCTGGGCACAGCTGGATCAAATTCCAGAGCAGGAGATGCCCTGGGCACAGCTGGATCGAATTCCACAGCAGGAGCTGCCCTGGGCACAGCTGGATCGAATTCCAGAGCAGGAGATGCCCTGGGCACAGCTGGATCAAACTCCACAGCAGGAGCTGCCCTGGGCACAGCTGGATCAGGAGAGGCCCCAGCAGTGGGAGCAGGGGAGGCTCTTTGGGGGGTGAGGAATGCAGCTCCTGGCTCCCAGTGCCCCTGAGGGGTGAGAGGAGGCCCAGAGCTGCCCTCACACCGGTGCTCCCAGTGCTCCCAGTGCTCCCAGTGCTCCCCAGCTCCATGGATCCCTCTTGGAGGCCTCTCCAGCTGGGCATCAGCAGCTGTGGGCACAGAGAGCTCACAAGGGCAGCAGGAATCATCCCCAGGGCTCTGCAATTCCTGCAATTCCTTCCCTACCCCAATGGCCTGGAGGGTGAGGATGGCCTGGCCACCCCACACCCAGCTGCTCAGGCAGCCAAGGCTTTCTGTGCTCGTCCCACGGAAATAAATACAAATAAATATTAAATATGCAAATAATTAAACAATTAAATAATGGAAGATTCAAACAGTTCTTTCAGGAAGTGACTTTCCAAATAAGTTAACACATGCAGTGGTTTAAACAGCAACTGCCATCCAGTGGCCTTGCAAAGTCAATGAATAAATAAATAAATAAATAAATACTAAATAAATACTAAATAAATAAATAGCAAATAAATAAATAAATATGAAATAAATAAAGGCACAATAATAATATAAGGACATACAATAATAGCTGCCAGCAACATGTCAAAATCATGTTCATGAAACATGATGGATGCTAAAAGTGCAAATTGATTCTGGGGGATTTAGAAGCTCCCAAAATCAGGACCGCATTCAACTGTTACAAAAAAAAAAAAAGTTATGGCTTCTTAAGAATCTCAAATGGAAACTTCTCTTCTAATTGTGCTTCTGTTCTTGTGCTAATTCATTCTTTGCTTTCTCTAGGAGCACTGTGCCACCTTCCTTACAGGTTATCTGTGAAATAACATCAGAAATTTCATTTCCATGTGGATTTCCACCAGAACTCTGGGTTCTCCCCAGCCCAGCCCAGCCTGGCTGGGTCCTTACCTGCAGAGCGAGGACCAGGAGCTCCAGGAGCTGAGGTAGCAGCGGTCCCTGGCCTGCACCCACACCTCTGCTGGCCCTGGGGGCAGCTGCACCGACTGCTCCTCCGTGTCGTACACCTGGGGACAGGGACAGCTCCTTCAGGGGGGACAGGAAGGGTCACTGAGCCCCCACCACAGCCTGGGCCCCAAAGGTCCCAAAATCCAGGGGCTTGGGAGAACCTGAGCTCAGCAGAAAGAGCTGGAAAGCTCAAGTACAGCTGAGGGTGTCCCAAAGTGACCCAAACCCACTGAGGGGGTGTCCCAAAGTGACCCAAACCCACTGAGAGGTGTCCCAAAGTGACCCAAACCCACAAAGGGGATGCTCCAAATGACCCAAACCCACTGAGGGGATTGTCCCAATAAGATCCAAACCCTCTGAGGGTGCAAATGACCCAAACCCACTGAGCCTGGTGTTCTGAATGCCCCAAACTCCCTGAGGTGGATGTTCTGAATGCCCCAAACCCCAAACCTAACACTTATTAAACAAAGGGGTGCTTTGTTAATCTGGGTTTTTCTCTTTCCCCTCCTTCTCCCAGAGCAGGAGCCCTGAGATCCAGAGGCTGCTCCTCCTCAGGACCATCCCCGGGCGTGCAGGAATTTTCACCTCCAGGAGCCGGGACCGAGCCCGGGGGAACGGCCCCATCTGCTGGACGGGCTGGATGCGTCCCCAGCGGGAAACATCCCTGGTGCCTTTGGATTCCCCCGGATTAACCATTCCTGACCCGGGATAACCATTCCTGACCCGGGATAACCCGGGATAACCTGGGATAACCATTCCTGACCCGGGATAACCATTCCTGACCCGGGATAACCATTCCTGACCTGGGATAACCCGGGATAACCCGGGATAACCATTCCTGACCCGGGAGAACCATTCCTGACCCGGGATAACCATTCCTGACCTGGGATAACCCGGGATAACCATTCCTGACCCGGGATAACCATTCCTGACCCGGGATAACCCGGGATAACCATTCCTGACCCGGGATAACCATTCCTGACCCGGGATAACCCGGGATAACCATTCCTGACCCGGGATAACCATTCCTAACCCGGGATAACCCGGGATAACCATTCCTGACCCGGGATGACCCGGGATAACCCGGGATAACCCGGGATAACCATTCCTGACCTGGGATAACCATTCCTAACCCGGGATAACCCGGGATAACCATTCCTGACCCGGGATAACCCGGGATAACCCGGGATAACCATTCCTGACCCGGGATAACCCGGGATAACCATTCCTGACCTGGGATAACCATTCCTGACCTGGGATAACCCGGGATAACCATTCCTGACCTGGGAGAACCATTCCTGACCTGGGATAACCCGGGATAACCCGGGATAACCATTCCTGACCCGGGAGAACCATTCCTGACCCGGGAGAACCATTCCTGACCCGGGAGAACCCGGGATAACCATTCCTGACCCAGGATAACCATTCCTGACCCGGGATAACCATTCCTGACCTGGGATAACCATTCCTAACCTGGGATAACCCGGGATAACCATTCCTGACCTGGGATAACCATTCCTGACCCGGGATAACCCGGGATAACCATTCCTGACCCGGGATAACCATTCCTAACCCGGGATAACCATTCCTGCTGCCTGCCCTGCAGTGCTGGACCCTGCTGCCCTGTGGGCAAGAGGCTTTCCCTTTTTTATGGAAAATAAAGCACATGCCTTGACTCAATCTGCTTTTTTTTTTTGGCCTGGAGGGTTGCAGAGGGCTCTGCTGGTCACCCAGGAATGTTTTAAGCACCTGCTGAGCATTAATGCATTTAGGAAAAGCTCTGTTATTGTAGGATGCTGCCTCCAGGGCAGGCCATTGTGTGTCTGAGGTAATTTGGGCACACATTGGAGATTTAACCCTGAGACAGTTAATTAATCCCATTAATTTACTGGGAATTAGGGGCAAAGACCAGACTCTCCATAGAAATACTTCCAGATGAGTCACTGAGCTCTGATTTCCAATTCACCTAAAAGTCTGAGCTGCCCAGGGATGAACAACACAGGAGGAAATTTGTGTCACAGATCCTGGGGTTCTGGGTTTGGAAATTGGGATTTCCCCTCATGAGGCCCTGCACAGCCTCCCAATGAATTAGTAAACACAACCATGCAATGCTGGACAGGATTTTCTGTCCTCAGCTGCCTCAGGGATCTTCCTGCTCATGGACCTAGGAAAGGCTTTTTCTGCCAGGATAGAATTTGCCACTTTTGGGGCTCAGCACCATTTTTTAAATTTTTGTTGATTATTCTTGCATACAAAAATTATTTCTACTATTCAGGCAAGAAAATTGTGTCTCAAATGTTGTGTTTCTACCTGGTATCTGTGTCTCCTTGTGCTTTTAACTTTGACCTTGAAAGTCAAAGGGAAGTAGGAGTTTGGGGTGCTCCAGGTCCTGGGGTATGTCCAGGTCACTGTTCCATTGGTGGCCACGTGCTGGCACTGGGGGGGGTCAGGCTTTACTGCAAGAGAAAACACAGAGGGAATTAATTCATGGTGACAGCTGAATGTTGGTGTGTTAGTGGTGAGAGTTTTATGGGAATGAGCTTTGGGAGCCTCAGGGTTAGGAGAGGAGTAGCCTTGAGCAGTGATAGCTGCCTTGGGTGCTTTTTATGGAAAATAAAGCACATTCCTAGACTCAATCTAGATAAGATCTTCTTTTTTTGGGGGGGGGTTGCAGAGGGCTCTGCTGGTCACACAGGAATATCTTCAGCACCTGCTGACCATTAATGCATTTAGGAAAAGCTCTGTTTCTGTGGGATGCTGCCTCATTTTCCTGTGCCCTGTGGCCACCATCAGAGCCCTCTCATTCCTGTCCCTGTCTGTGAACCTGCCCTGGCTGCCCATCTGGGAATGGCTGAGGAGGGAAACATCCACAGCCTGAGCAGCTCTCAGAGAGGAGCCTGCTGGACTGTTCCCTGCTTTGTCCCTTCCCAACCACATCCATCCTCTGGGGACACCCGTGGGTGTTGGGGCACTGCAGGTCACAAGCCTGGAAGATGCTGCTGCTTCACTTCCTCATCCTTTTCTGTCCTGGCACCCCCTGTTCCTGTAACTGGGGCCTGGTGGACATTTACAGAGCACGGGGCAGGGATTCCCAGGGCTGGGCTGAGCCCTGACTCCCACTGGCAGCAGCAAAACAAAGCCCAGAACAGCCCCCACTGCTGGGCTACTCACCAATGTCCCTGATGAAGAAGCTGGCGGTGTAGTTCTCATACAGCACCTCATCAATGGCCTCCAGGAGGATGTCAATGGGCTGGTGCTCCTCAGCAAAGGGACAGAAGTTCTCCTTGTGGCACTGGGCTGTGTAGGTGGTCAGGTCCCCCTCGGTGACAGCCACGGGGCTGCTGCAGGACACATCTCCCTGGGGGCTGGAGCAGAGCAGGGACAGGCTCAGGGAATGGTCCTGGCAAGGGGCTGCCACAACAGCAGCACTGGTGAGGAAATGGTTTGGTTTGCCTGCAGTTTGTCTGCTGCAGAAAAGGGTCAGGGGGAGCTGCCACACTCCCAGTGCTGTGGGATGGATTAATGTCAATTCTCAGCCTCAGCTCACCCCTGCCTCAGCAGCAGCAATTAATATTTAAACCTCAACCAGGATCTCCCATTTCCACCATCCCATGGCAAGCTCCAGCTTCCTGCTTTGTCCCTCTGCCCTCTCCCAAACCCTGCTGAAGGAATGAGGGCTGAGAAGTCTCCAGTGGAGAACAAAACACCAAAAGCTGCCAAAGCACCACCTGAGGCTGGCCCTGGTTTTGCTCTCAGCCAGCTGCAGCCCCTTGCAGCTGTTTCTCCTCTAGCAGGCTGGGGTGACCTTTGCTGGAGCACTCCATGTTTTGGAGAACCCCCGGGGCAGTGGGAGGCAGGAAATCCCCCCAGGGTTCCCAGCACAGGTTTCTGCAGGGTTCCTCAGCCCAGCCTTGTCGGGGCCATGTGCTCTGCAGTGGGGGCAGCCTCCCACTCCACCCTGCCCTGGGAGCTGTGGTTCTTTCTGCCTTGGCTCCACTTCCCCTCCGCCCTCCACCGACTGTTTTGCTATTGCTTAAGTTACCCAGTGGCTACTCCAGACCACTTGGACTCATTCCTTTTTCAAGGTTTTAATAATTTCTGAGTGACTTCCATGCCCTTTTTAAGTTAACTTTGTCCCAGTAATGACTCAAAACATTTTGGGGATGTTCAGACTTGGAAAAGAGATCTCCCCCCATGTGCATGCCCCAACAGCCTGAAATCCTACACAGAATAACACCAAAGGCTGCCCTGTGAAGGGAAGTGCAAACTCTTACCCTTCCAGGCTTCTGATGGTGAACTTCACATTTGGATTATTTTCTGTCATCCAGGAACATGTGAAAATTCCAGAGTAGTTTTTTGCCTCACACTTCAAAAATGTCCTGGGGTCTAGAAGAGAAAGACAGAAACCAGGAGTTATTTACTCTTGTTTGCCAAAATGGCCAAGGCAGAGAGAAACAATTCCCGAATTCACAGATTCCCTGGCAGCACCATGAGGGACTCAAATACAAGACTCAGATGAGTGAGGCTCATGCAGAAAATGCAGAACATCCCAGGCTTGTCTCCTGAATGGAGAGGCCCAAATGGCAGCACTTCAAACCTGGGCCAGGTTCTGCCAAATCCAGAATCCTGGAATCTCCTGAGCAGGAAGAGACCCACAAGGATCATGGAGTGCAACTGCCCAGCCCTAAAATCCCACCCTGGGCATCCCTGGAGTGCTGTCCAAGCCCTCCTGGAGCTCTGGCAGCCTCGGGGCTGTGCCCATCCCTGGGGAGCCTGGGCAGGGCCAGCACCCTCTGGGGAAGAACCTTTCCCAAAATCCAGCCTGACCCTGCCCTGGCCCAGCCCCAGCCCTTCCCTGGCTCCTGTCATGCAGCCCTGATTTTCCAAACCAGGAATTCCTCCCATCCCTCCCATCCTCTCAGCCTGGAGAATCCCCCATCAATCCCATGGCCCCAGTCCCTGTGCTGCTCATCAGCTGCACTGCCCAGAGCCACAGGAGGGATGATTTCCTGCCCCTGCCAGCACAGCAAACCCCTTTGCAAGGATGTTCCCTGAGCCTGCAGCGAGCTGAGCAGGACAATCCCCGCCCTGGGGCCGTACCCTGGAAGGGTTTGAGGATGTCCCTGAGGACGCTGCCGCCGGGGCCGATCCTGGCAATGAGCAGCAGGCTGGAGCTCAGCACCCTCAGGCTCTCCTGGCTCACACAGCTGTAGTTGCCAGCGTCCGGGAGCTCCTTCACTGCCACTCTCAGGGTCTTCCCAGTCTGTTTCCCCTCCTGGAAAGGGCTGGAGTCCTTTCTCCAGAGCACGGCCTCCTCAGGGCTGTCACAGCTCAGCTCCACCGTGGTGGCCGGGGCCTCGGCGTCCCACTGCGAGTCGATGACGAACACTGGCAAGGGCACAGGAGGCATCAGGAGCTGCTCCCGCTGACCAGGCCGAGCCCTTCCTGCAGCCCTGCCTGCAGGGAGCTCCCCAGGGAGGCTTTTCCACAGGGAGAAACCCTGGGAAAGCTGTGAAACATGGGATCCCAGCTGGCAGGAAACACCCAGCTCTAGGAGGTCTGGGGGTCTCCCAAACTCCCTGTGGGCACGGGCAAAGGGAATCTTCAAACTCAAAGTTTACCCTCAATGCTGACAAACAGATTTGCTGCTTTCAGCATCCAATCCCTCCCAGGGAACCCCCAGGATAAATATTCTTTTTAATGTGAAGATAAGTAACTGAAAGAGAGGACAATCTGAATTTAGTCCAATTCTCTGATAAATTATTCAAAATAATTGTTTATTACCTACCCTACATTTTCACAAATGGATTTACATTTGTGAAAATGTAGGGTAGGTAATAATCAATTATTTTATTTATATATTTATATTTTATATTATTTATTTATATCTTTACCAGAGAAGTTGATCAACTATTTCTAAGTTTTAGGTTTTACTCAGAATTTTTTTTTTTTAGGGCTGTTCCCTTAGTCACAGTTTTTGTATTCAGGCTGTGTGATTTTGAACACGAGGAGAAGGAATAGGAAATAAAGCAGTTGCTAATGCAAATATTGCAACTATGCTGTTGGAAGACATTTTAGGACTTTTAAATGTTTTTCCATGAACTCCAATTAATTATGGTCAAAGAAATAAACATATGGCCTTGGCCTAAGGTACTGGAGTCAACAGATCCTGTGCTAGTGGCCACAATTATAACCCCAAAGTTTTAGTTCTAAGCAGAGATTTCCTTACCATTTTCCTGCAGTTTCCACTGGGCACTTTCCAGTAGGGCAGCAAAGGAAATGAGGGACAGTAAGGCACAGAGGAGGTGAGGCATCTGTAGGGGAGAAAAACCCAATTATTAAACTTCACTGAGGCTGGCTGAGCGTGCTCCAAAGTCAGGCTGGGGCTGGGCAAGGTGACAAGGACACAAAATGAGCCCCAGTGAGCTGAGGAACATCTTCCCATGCTGAGAATTCTGGGATCCCTTACAAATGGAATCTCAGGTTTGTGCTGGAGCTGGAGCCATGGTTTTGATCTATTTGGGATTCTCATGCCAAGGCAGTTTAGAGAATGACTCCAAGGGGATTGTGTGAGTGGCTCTGGGCTGGTGCCTTGTTAAATGTTCCTGGTGCAGGAAAAGCCCAGCTTGGTGCAGTGAGGCCAATCCCATGGGAAAGGCCCTGGATGAAGGATCAGGGGCTGCCCAGGCAGGTTTGGATCCCCAGCCCTGGAGGTGGCACTGGGACAGGCTGGGGATGGGCACAGCCTGGACTGGTGATCCCAAAGCTCTTTCCCAGCCCCGGTGATTCCATGATTCCCCATGGCCAAGGCACTGCCCTGAAGGATCAATGGCATCACCTTCCACCCACCCAAAGCCCCGTTTGGCTCAGCTCATCAGCAGCTCCACTGAAGCAAAGGGTTGAGGATGACTCCAAGGAGCTGCTGAAGGTTCTGCTGGGTTCTGCCTCCATCTCTGAACAGGTGACAGCAGGGCCAGTGCCCAGGGCAGAGCTGATCCCAGCTCCAATTTTACTCCTGGTTCTGGAATCCATCTGAGCTCTCACAGCCTGAGTTTGTGAGCAATTCCAGGCAAAATTCCTCCTGGGTTCAGTGCCCAGCTCTGTCTGCAGCAAGGGCTGGGAGTGGAGATCATTGCTGCTCTATGTCCAATGTATGAATGGATATTTCTCCTGAATTTGTCCCAAATACCACCAGAACTCTCCATAAAACACCAAATACCTTTGCCAAATATTGTCATAACTACTGGGTGCATAAAAACTCTAATTTATTTAAACTCTAATTTTTTAACTCTAAAAACCAGTTATTCAGGTGCACTTCCAGACCTTTCAAACTGAGAGTAAACCAAATTAACAGAAATAAAACCTCTTCAAGAAAGAGATGGTGAATATAATTTTCAAAGCCTATTCTAACTACAGTGGGAGGCTGAATGCAGGTGAAAAACACAAAATTAAGTGGTTTGAGTTGGTTTTTTTCCTCCCAAACCACTCCTTCTGTAATGAAAGAGGAGTAGCCCTCCTGATTCCTTGAGAGCAGAGTGTGTTCCTGAGCAGATCAGTTCCTAGTGCAGCTCCTGCTGTTCTGAGCATCCTAAATCCTGGTCACAAATCATCCAGTGCCCTTTGGATGTGGATCCAGCTCTTAATGGGACCAGGAGCTACAATAAAGTGCCTGGAGAGTGCCCAGGAGAGGCAGCAGCTCCTGTTGTGCTCAGAGAGGGGCACAAGGCTCAGGGAAAAGCCAGTTATTATTGGACAGAAATGACAGAATAATTTTGGTTTGAAAAAGAGCTCTAAAATATATAATATCCTATTAGCAGTGCTAATAACTGCTTCATTGCACTCTCAGATTTCAGGCAGGATTAGCTGGAATTTCCAACAGAAAGATTCATTTGGCAACTTTCTGAAAATTGCTGGTTTCTGTCACAGAAACATGAAATTCGTCACCACACTTCATAAACCTGAAACTGAACATCAAAACGTCAAAACAGCAGCTCAGACTGGGGGACAGCAGTGGGACTTGTGCCTTTTCTTCCATTCATCACAACCAAAACATCCAAAACAGAAAAGTTTCTCCTGCTTTGAGGGAGAAGCTGCACGATTCAGGTTTTTGATGAAAACAGTCAACAATTTGCATGGAAATGTTTCACATTGTAGATGTGGGAGAGCACCCCTCCCCCATCTCAAAATTTTATTGAAAAGTTAATCAGAAATAAGCTCAGATTCTGAACAACACCAGTGAGTGCCTGAGCACTTCAGAAATGAGAATATTCCAGCTCCAAATGTTCAGGGAATCACAGAGTCATGGAACAGTTTGGGCTGGAAGGGCCTCAAAGCCCCCCCAGTGCCACCCCTGCCATGGCAGGGACACCTCCCACTGTCCCAGGGGCTCCCAGCCCCAGTGTCCAGCCTGGCCTTGGGCACTGCCAGGGATCCAGGGGCAGCCCCAGCTGCTCTGGGAATTCCAGCCCAGCCAGGAATTCCCAATTCCCAATCTCCCATCCATCCCTGCCCTCTGGCACTGGCAGCCATTCCCTGGCTCCTGTCCCTCCATCCTTGTCCCCAGTCCCTGTGCAGCTCTCCTGGAGCCCCTTCAGGCCCTGGAAGGGCTCTGAGCTCTCCCTGGATCCTTTTCCTCTCCAGGTGAGCTCCCCCAGCTCTCCCAGCCTGGCTCCAGCCCTGGAGCAGCTCCGTGGCTCCTCTGGGCTCTCTCCAGCAGCTCCAGGTCCTGCTGATGTCGGAGACCCCAGGCAGGAGGCTCTGCAGGTGGGGTCTCACCTGAGCACAGGGGCAGAGCGTCCTCGGTGTCCCCTCTGTGTCCCCTCTGGAGCTCAGCCCAGGTTCCTTCCCTGGGAATCTCCAAAGGATTCCTGTCAGGAAGGAACCTCTGGACCTCACCTGGGCCAGCCCCAGCTCAGGCAGGAGCCAATGGGACAGAACAGCCATGGAAAGGAGTTTGGCAGCACTCCCAGCCCAGAAACACCAAGCCTGGTCAATAAAAGGATTATTACTGCCAGGTGACACAGGGTACAGCCCCAGCAGTATTTACAGGTGCACATCACATGCTGAACTTGATCAGGACATAAGCACTGCCCTGAGGAAAACGTCCCCGAGAAGTTTTCAATCCACTCTCAAATGAACAATGTTAAATTTGCATTAGAGTGAAGAAGAAATGAGTTCTCACCGTTGCCTGGGGAGCCTCTGGCTGGAGCTGCAGCTGGAGCTTGGCTCTGAAATGTGGAGGAAACAAAGCTCTGGTCCCAAAGTCTGCAGACGAAATGGGAGTTTATAAATCCTGCTGCCAGTGCAATACCACAGGATTGCAACACGTGGCTGCGGTTCCTACTTCACATTGGGCCACAGCTACAACCAAAACAAAAATTATTTGGGACTCCCAGGTAAACTCAAGGAGGAAATGAAATTATGAGATTGTAAAGCGACCTTTAGTGATTTGCCAGAGTGAATTCCTTTCCTTGCTGGTTTTCTGTCTCTTCATCACAGAGGAAGAGTGAGGAGATAATAAACTCCCAAATGTCTGATGGGAAACACAGAATAGAGACAGAAAGAGAAAGTTCAAGAAACTAAAACTTTTTCTACCTGATAAGCATGAGATAATTACATGACCTCTAATCCCAGCTCCCACATCAATCAGCAGGAAAGGGAATATTAATTTTTAATTGCTGGTTTTGAGTTGTGTTTGTTCTATGAATTGAAACTTAAGTCAACCAAAAAAAAACCAATTAGTTCTATCTTAGAGATACCTGATATTTGCACATTATTTTGCTGCAGATTTTAAATATAATCTGAACCTGGTGTTCCTTTTAAACCTTAGGCATAAGAAGAGCCCTGTGTTCCACATGGCCTTTGAAAATGAGGAAAGGCTGTGTGGATTTTTCTTTTATTGTTTGTGAAGTAATTGAACACAATTCTTATTATTTGCCAGGCAAACACTGCTAATAAAAGAAAAAAAAAAAAAAAAAAGGGGGGGGGGGGGGGTTGTAACACACTTTAGAAATTAATGGAGAGACCCGACTTGATTCCAGGTGCTTCAGGTGCTTTCCAGGGGCAGGATTCCCACAGTGCAGGGATTGTGGTGCCAAAATCCTGTTCTTTTGCTATAGAATCCCAGAATGGTTTGGGTTGGAAGGGACCTTAAAAATCATCGATTCCACCCCTGCCATGGCAGAGACACCTCCCACTGCCCCAGGTGCTCCCAGCCTGGCCCTGGGCACTGCCAGGGATGCAGGGGCAGCCCCAGCTGCTCTGGGAGATGCGTGCCAGGGTCTCCCAGGGAACAATTCCCAATATCCCATCCATCCCTACCCTCTAGCACTGGCATCTATTCCCCTGTCCTGTCCCTCCAGGTGGGGCCAGGAAAGAAACGTGGCTTGAATGGGGTCACACCCACCTTTGGGGCTGAGCTGTGACGCCTTCCCATGCCCCAGGACACAACCCCAGGCCCTGCATTCCCAGGTGGCCCTGATGACTCCCAGCCCATCCCAGAGTGCCCAGCCTGCTCCTCAAACACGGGAATTCCCTGTGCCAGAGCTGCTGGCAGAGCTGGGCATGGGCAGAGCGCCAGGGCTGAGGGAGGAGAAAAGTGCTCCCTTCCCGTCCCAAAAGCTGAATAACCCAAAAGTGCTCCCTTCCCATCCCAAAATGCTGAATAACCCAAAAGTGCTCCCTTCCCGTCCCAAAAACTGAATAACCCAAAAGTGCTCCCTTCCCGTCCCAAAAACTGCTTCCTTCCCGTCCCAAATGCTGAATAACCCAAAAGTGCTCCCTTCCCGTCCCAAAAGCTGAATGACCCAAAAGTGCTCCCTTCCCATCCCAAATGCTGAACAACCCCAAATCTGCTCCCTTCCCGTCCCAAATGCTGAACAACCCCAAATCTGCTCCCTTCCCATCCCAAATGCTGAACAACCCCAAATCTGCTCCCTTCCCACCCCAAATGATGAATTGGCTCAGAGGGGGCCATGGGGCCATTCCTGGCACAGAACTGAGCAGCAGCCCCTGACTGCTCCCCTGAGCTCTGTGTCAGTCCCAGAATGGACAGGACAGAGCTCTGGGCACTCCCAAAGCATTCCAGGTGCCAGAGGTGTCCCCTCCTCATCCTGGCCCCTGGGTGCCTTTGAGGGCAGCTCAGAGGAGGCTGTGCTGGGCACCATTTCCAGCTCCCCATTTGTCCTCATCCCCAGAGCCCTTTGTGGAGTGAGGAGCAGGAGCAGCTCAGGGGGCAGGGACTCCTCCCCTGCTGCAGCAAGCACAGCCTGGGCACAAAGAACACAGAGCCCAGGCTGGGCACAGATGTGTCCCCATTTCAGAATTTGCAGTATCCAAAATCCCTTTTGGGATAACAGCAAGCCAGCAGTGACAGGCAGTCAGTGAGGCCAGTCCCAGATTCAAATAAGGGCAGCAGTGAATTTATGGGCACATTTCCTGCTCATCCTCCCTTTTCTGCTTCCATGGCTGCACGTCTCTGTAGTCACAGTGACTAATGCAGAGCTCAACAGAGCTCTTCAAGTGCCTGCTCACTGCTGAAACATGGACAAATACAAATAAGCACCTAATAATCCATACAAACAAATGCACATTTTCAGTGTGTGTTTGCATCAAGCCTTCCTAATTCCCTCGGCTCAGCTCTGGTGCCATGACCTGGTGCCCAAGCTTTTGCCAAGAATCCCAAAAACCAGCTCTGGAGCACAGACACCTCTCTGGGTGAAACTCCCATGATGGGATGGTTTCCTGTGATCCACCAGAGGAATTTTTAAATATTAAAACACAGAGACTGTGAAAAGCTCTTGCGATGACAGCCTGGTTTTCCACTATGAGCTCATTGATTCTGAAGGGGAAATTTGGAGGGGATCAGCTTCTCCCCATCTCCTTACTCTGCTTCCCCTCTGAAATGACAGAGGATGTGCAAACCCTGGCTGTGCTTTAGTTAATGCTGAGGAAAAATTCCTTTTTGGCAGAAAAGGCCCATTAGAAAACAGGTTTCCTTTCTTAGCATTTTTGCTTTGTGGAATGACAAAGAAATCACCCCAATCCAGGAAAAAACCCCCTGTGTAACGAAGGGAAAAGGAATAATTATAAAAAGTTTATAATCTGTATGATTTTTCTATATGGAATCCATTTTCCATGTCCATTGGCAGATTAATGCCAAAGATCAACTTTTATTCCCAGGATTTTTAATGCAGTAGCACTAAGAGGGGAACACTTTTCTTATCTGTTATTCTATATATTATTCTATAAATATAATTATTATTCTATATATGTAATTCTCTAATTCAACCATTTATATGAATTCATCAGGAAATACTGTGTAATATTAGTGCACCAATGAATTTTCCTAAAAAATTCCCATTAAGCCACTCCATGGAATCACTGAACCAAGCTCCAGCCTTGAGAAAAATACAAAAACACGGGAGAAAAAATATATCCAACTTCTACCAGAAAGCAAAAAGCTTTATAGGCCAGAGATGAATTTGGTTTTGGTAGCACTGGAGCAGCTGGGCAGGATGGGGATGGTGGGACTCTCCCCTCCTGGGGTGGAGGGGACAGGAAGGTGGGCAGGGGCACCACTGAGCTCTGCCCTAACCAAGCCCAGGCTGATGCAGGTCCCAAATCCAGGTGGGAGCTGTGCCCAGCCCAGGATGGCACCTGGGATCCATGGAGCAGGAGCTGGTGCCCCCTGAGAGGAGGGAAAAGGGGATTTCACCTCCTGGTGCTGCCCAGGAGCTCACAGTGTGTAACCCCAGAGCTCTGAGGGTCCCTGCACAAACCCCTGGGCTTGGAGACAGCTCCAGAGGGATTACAGGAACAGGAAGAGCCAGAAGTGCCTTGCACAAGGAATTTTAAAGAAAGGCAAAGCAAGGTGTGACATTTCCAAAGGGGTTTAAGAGCCAAATCTCATTTTCTACAGTAAATGACTCTGCAGAGTCAATGGGATTTGGGTGCTTGATTCCATGAGATGCTTTTGCAAATCTTTACAGGTGCTCAGGGAATGTGGGGCAGGGGTCCAAGAGGAATTGGTATTTCTGATAGATTTATTGCAGAATCAGAGTTATCAATCCTCCCTAGCTCAGGAACTGAGGAGGCTCCTCCCAGGGCATGCACAGGGAGATGGTTCAGTGCTGCTCCAAAGTGCAGTGCAGATCCCTGCTCCTCTGGTAGCAGCCCACTGCTGCCACCACAAACCTGGCACTGGATTAACCTGGCATGGATATAAACCTGGCACTGGGATTAACCTGGCACTGGGATTAACCTGGCATGGATATAAACCTGACTTCATATAAACCTCACACTGGGATTAACCTGACTTGATGTAAACCTTACACTGGGACCCATCTGACATTAATATAAACCTGACACTGAGATAATCCTGACTGAGATCAACCTGACATTGATATAAACCTGACACTGAGATGAATCTGACATTGATATAAACCTGACATTGATAAAAACTTGACACTGAGATCTGACATTGATATAAACCTGACACTGAGATCAACCTGACACTGAGCTCAATCTGGCATTGATAAAAACCTGACATAGATATAAACCTGACAGTGATATAAACCTGACACTGAGATAATCCTGACTGAGATCAATCTGACATTGATATAAACCTGACATTGATAAAAACTTGACACTGAGATCTGACATTGATAAAAACCTGACACTGAGCTCAATCTGGCATTGATAAAAACCTGACAGTGATATAAACCTGACAGTGATATAAACCTGACAGTGGGATCAGTCTGCCAGCACCCAGCTGGAGGAGCCAGCTGCAAGCTGGGCTCTTCTCTGGAGCTGCACTCATTTCTTGGGGATGTTGTAACTCTGAACTCCACCAGCAGCACTGCTTGGGCTGTGTTACAGTGCTGGGGGTGGGGAAATAACATCACAAACTGAAAGTCAAGGGAAAAGCCCAGTAAATTCATTTCATTGAAATTCAAAGAACATTTTCTTTGTCTGACAGCTCCTAGAAAAGGAGTTTTCAAACAAAGCCCAGCCAGGCCGTTGTAGGTCCCAGGAGAGTTTGGACAATGCTCTCAGGGACAGGGTGGGGCTGCTGGGGTGTCCAGGAGCTGCACTGATGATCCTTGAGGGCCCCTTCCAGCCCAAGATATTCCATTATTCTGTAATTAAAGCTCTCAGGGACATACCTGGAAGCAAAAGGAAGCTGTGACAATTTCCTATTTTGCTATTCGTTATTAATGTATAAAGATTTATTTCATGCTAAAGCCTGGGGACCCCAGCTGAGGATGGGGTACCAGGAGAAGGGATTCAGGAGCTCACAGCAACACTCAATGCCCAGGCAGGATCCCAGCATTTCGTTACATCATTTTTTATCTGTCAGAAAATTCCAAGTTCCTCAAGGTGGGGAAAAGAAACTTTAAATTATGTAATAAGAGCTCTGACACCTCCCATGACTGAGGGAATGAGGTCATACAAGGCCTATTTGGAAAGCAAAAACTTTTCACCAGTGAACCACTGAGGCATCCCTGAACTTCAGAAAGCCAAAGAAAATTTTGGAATTACTCCAGGGCTGCTCTGTGACCTCACATTCACTCCTGTAACTCCTCTGCTGCAGTCATGTAAGAAATGGGACAATGGTGTTACCAACCCTTTAAAACTGAAATTCAGGAGCTCTGGCAGGGGAGGGTTTCCAGGACCCACAGCAGAAGAGGGAGATGGTGCAATGGCAAATCCTCCTCCAGCTCCCTTTGGTGCTACCACACACTTCTGACCGGGACAGGGCAGATTTTGGTGCCAAAACCTCAGGAATTGGGACAGTCTCCAGGGTCCCTTGTTGGTTTTCCCAGCTTTTACAGAGACAGGGTAACTGAGAGGCATTTTAAAAGGTTTTATTCCATTATGAGTCTCAATGAAGGGTGAGACATAAGAGATGCAAAACTCAATGCCATTCTATCTATTCTATTCCTGGTTACAAAACCTCAGAAATGGTTTTCAGCCTATTAGCTTTTGCCACACAATGCTGCTAATGCTTCCAACACCAACCACCTATATTTTACCCATATTTAACACCAATCACCTACATTTTAACCTATATTTGACACCAATCACCTATATTTTTACCTATATTTAACACCAATCACCTATATTTTTACCTATATTTTAACCTGTATTTAACACAAATCACTTATATTTTTTACCTATATTTAACACCAATCACCTATATCTTTACCTATATTTTTGCCTATATTTAACACCAATCACCTATATCTTTACCTATATTTTAAGCTATATTTAACACCAATCACCTATATTTTTACCTATATTTAACAAAAATCACCTATATTTTTACCTATATTTTAAGCTATATTTAACACCAATCACCTATATCTTTACCTATATCTTTACCTATATTTAACAAAAATCACCTATATTTTTACCTATATTTTAAGCTATATTTAACACATATCACCTATATTTTTACCCATTTTTTTAGCTATATTTAACACATATCACCTATATTTTTACCCATTTTTTTAGCTATATTTAACACATATCACCTATATTTTTACCCATTTTTTTAGCTATATTTAATACCAATCACCTATATTTTTACCTATATTTTAAGCTATATTTAACACCAATCACCTATATTTTTACCTATATTTAACAAAAATCACCTATATTTTTACCTATATTTTAAGCTATATTTAACACCAATCACCTATATCTTTACCTATATCTTTACCTATATTTAACAAAAATCACCTATATTTTTACCTATATTTTAAGCTATATTTAACACATATCACCTATATTTTTACCCATTTTTTTAGCTATATTTAACACATATCACCTATATTTTTACCCATTTTTTTAGCTATATTTAACACATATCACCTATATTTTTACCCATTTTTTTAGCTATATTTAACACATATCACCTATATTTTTACCCATTTTTTTAGCTATATTTAATACCAATCACCTATATTTTTACCTATATTTTAAGCTATATTTAACACCAATCACCTATATTTTTACCTATTTTTTTAGCTATATTTAACACCAATCACCTATATTTTTACCTATTTTTTAAGCTATATTTAACAGCAATCACCTACATTTTTACCTATATTTTAAGCTATATTTAACACCAATCACCTATATTTTTACCTATTTTTTTACCTATATTTAACACCAATCACCTATATTTTTACCCCATGTGGTCCTGCTACAATGCATCTCCCACAGTTCTAATTCCCTGAAATATCTGGTTTTTTGCAAGGCCATCTTTTGAGACTTGTTTTCAGCTCAATCTCTCTCTCATCAATGTGATCTCCATTCCATGGCCTCCCTGAGGCAGCACAGCTCATCTCAGAGTTTGCACACACGGCTGCACAAGGCTGTGGGAGCTTCCAGCCAGGTTTTGAGAACCTTTACAAATGCATCTCTCCCATTTCCCTGTCCTGGGCTGTGCCAGGGCTGCTCCTGCAGCACATCCCTGTTCCTGCAGCTCAGTGGCACCAGGCTGTGAATAATTCAGAGTGAGGAGAAGGCTTTGCATGAGGGAACTTCCAGCAAGGACTTTCCCAGGAGAATGATGAAACTCCTGCCTGGAGTGAGCACATCTGTTCCTGCTGGGGGCAGCCAGGATGAGGATGTGCTTGGAGTTGCTCATTTTGGGAATTGTGCTCCCTTGCTCCTCCCTGTGCTCTGACATCACCCTGATTAAACACCTCAACACAGAAAAGGGTCCTTCACCCAGCTGGAATAATTGACTCATGCCAGTAAGTTCCTGGAGCTGAGCAGAAATTTTGTGATTTGCTTGAGGAGATGTGGAAAAAAAAAAAAACCCAGCCAAGTAAAGGATGTATTTCACATTTAAAATGCTCATGGATTTGTATTTTGGGTTGGGTTTTTTTTGCCAAAGAAAAACTGAACATGATGCATTTCTTTGGGGTGATCCTGTACAAAGGGCTATGGAAACAAAATTCAAATAAAAAACTCACTGCTTTTTGCACATCTGGGAGCTCATTTGATCCTGTGCCAGGAGAGGAGATCTCTGCTGGGTTCTGCTCTCATTGTGGGCAGGATATGAAGGGATGAAACTGGAACTTGCAGATTTCAGGGAGAAGAGGATGTTTTCCTGGCCAGTAAATCAATGTGAGAGCCCTGCAGCTCTCACGCAGCCACTGTGGGCTCTCCTCTGTCACTTCCTAACTGCTCTGAAGGACTTGGGGGGACAATCCTCACAATTTCTAGCTGGAAAACGAATGAAACTCCCTTTCCAACTCACAGGGCAGAGCTGCAGGGCACAGGGATTCATTTGCCCCCAAATCCATTTGTTGAGAAGCTGTTTTAGGCACAAACTCCTCACTCCACTTTCCCCTCTATTTCTGGCTTTTTCTGCCTATTCCTCCAGGTGAAGCGGCCAGGACAGCCCTGGCAGAGCTGCAAACAAGCCCAGCCCGTGTGTGCAGAGCTCAGGAGCCACCCAGGAGCTGGGGACTTCCTTTGATCTCCACCAGAGCTTCCCCAGCAGCAGCAGCAGGGAGTCAATCAAGGGTGGCTCCCAGCACAAGGGACACGATTTCCTCCCGTGGTGACAGCCACCGTGGGGCTGAGCTGCAAAGCCAGCACCTGCCTCTGACAGAGCCTTGGCTTCACCTGCACTGCCACGCTCCAAACCCCGCTGCTGCTACAGACCTTACAAAAGAAAAGCTGTGTAAAACCCAAGCTTAAGCCTTGCTTCAGCTCAGTGCAGCTAGTAACTAGCTTAAATTCCTGTGAGAATGACAATTAAATAATTGAGAGAATGACAATTAAATAACCTATTCTAGTAAGGAAAACAGTCTGCACCTGTAAAAAAAACCCCATAAGAATCCATGAAGAAAATATGTAAACTAAGCAAAAATAGAGGGGTTTAAGGAACGTGCACCCTGGGCATTTAGTGAGCAATAAACTGTCAGAGCATTGGTAACCAATTGGATTAACACAGCTCCTTCTAATATTCCTATAAAAACATGAGCTATGCAATAAACATTCAGCTTTCCTACATAAAAAAATCAAGGGTCCCATCTGTTCCTGTTGCAGCACTCAGAGCTGAGGGAGAGCTGTGCTGACTGGAATTCCTCAGCTGTGGAATTCCTGAGGCCAGGAGAGGCAGCAGGAAAAGCCCTGCATTGCAGAACCTCTCCAGGAACACACCCGGGACAAGCTCAGCAGTCAAACACTGATATTCTTATGCAACACTTGGTTGCACCTGTAATAAAAATAATATCAACTTCAAACGCCCTGAGTCTGTTTCCTGCACCTCTAATTAATGCCTGAGATTAAGAACCATTAGAGAGAGCTCTAGTCTGGCAGTTGTAGCCATGAATCCCTTTGGCAAAGGAATTATTGTTTGCCCCGAGCAAATCAGGTTCCATCCTGACTGACGTCAGTCCTGGGATCATGTCTGGAGAGTTCAGCAGAAAACAATTTCACCAGAGAGTGAAAGGATAAAGCAGCCCAGTACAAACCAGTTCCTGCTGTGCAGAGGGGATGGAGCACGTGGGGAGGAGAATTTTTTCCTCAAGCAGCTGAACTGATCAAACACTCTGCTCAAGGGTTCTGAGCACCCTCAGGGAAGGGCACTTCCACCTGCAGGGGCTGCAGGGAATCAATCCCCTGCAAGGGCAGGCTGGGTGAGCCTGGCACTGCTCCAGGGAGCCTCAAACTGATCCAGGGAGCCTGGAACTGATCCAGGGAGCCTCAAACTGCTCCAGGGATCTGGAACTGCTCCAGGGACCCTCAAACTGCTCCAGGGACCCTGGAACTGATCCAGGGACCCTGGAACTGATCCAGGGACCCTCAAACTGCTCCAGGGACCCTCAAACTGCTCCAGGGACCCTCAAACTGCTCCAGGGATTGTGCCCTGATCCAGGGAGCCTCAAACTCCTCAAGGGATCTGGAATTGCTCCAGGGACCCTGGAACTGCTCCAAGGACCCTGGAACTGATCCAGGGACCCTCAAACTGCTTCAGGGATTGTGCCCTGCTGTAGGGATTCTGCTCTGCTTCAGGGAGCCTCAAACTCTTCCAGGGATCTGAAATTGCTCCAGGGATCTCAAACTGCTCCAAGGATGCTGGAACTGATCCAGGGACCCTGGAACTGCTCCAGGGACCCAGCTGGAACCACCACAGCCCCAGATGTGGGATGTGACCCCAGATGTGGGATGTGACCCAAGCCAGCCCCATCCCTGGCGTCCCCACCCAGCCCTGCAGAGAATTCTGCCCCAGGGGTGGCATTCCAAGAAAACCCAAAGCTCTGACCTGCAGCAGGGCTGGGAATAGCCCAGGGCAAAGTTTATTCCAGGCTGGGTGGTGGCTCCACACCTTTGTTCACACAGGCACAGCCAGGATTTGGGAACAGCCAGATCCTGAGCAGCCCTGGGTTCCCACAATTCTGTAATTACCATTTAATTACAGGGGCTGCACCTGCACTGCCCTTTCCTGACAGTTAATTGTTCATGGAGAGAGAAGGGAACCCCACAAACTTTGTAATATCTGATGCACAAATGTCTCTTTAGAGCACCTGTGGCTGAGCAGGGGGGAGAGAACTTCACTCACTTGCACTGCAGATTTATTTCTATTTAATAAACCAAAGAAAAGGAAAGATGGGGATGAAGAAACCCACAAATTCTGCTAAATAACCTTGATTTTTGTGAAGGGAATGAAGGTGCCATTACCTCACACTGCCCTGCTGCTCAGCTCAGAGCTCAGCAGAGGCACCTGGGTTAGGAAATCAGAGCTCTGCAAGGCAGAAATGTGGTTGGAAGAGCAAAGCTCCAAGTCCCTCGTGTAAAACCACATGTGAGAGAGTGCAGAGAGCTTTGTGGGACTTCTCTGCAGGCTCTGTCGTCACTGCAGACAAACCATGAGACTCCTCACCTCCACTTCTCATTTTAGATGAAAGCCCCGCCAGCCCTGGTGTTGAAATCCAGCAGAGTTCAAAGCAGCTCAATGAACCTTCCTCATCACCCACTTCATTGTCTGCGGAGGAGAATTTCAAGCCACTTCTCTTAAAAGAACTGAGATGTTCCGTGGAAGGGGAATCCTGGTCAAAAACAAAGAAAAAAACTGAAAATCCCCTTTGTTGAACCCTGGGGAGGCGGTGGAGTCCCCATCCCTGGAAGTGCTCCAGGAACAGCTGATGTGGCACTGAGGGCTCTTTATCCTGATCCCAGCCCCAAGGAAAACCATCCCAGCTGGTGCCACTGCTGCCCTTGGAGGAGGGTGGGAGCTGAGCTGGAATCCCCCCAGGGTCCCACTGGAACACATGGGGAATAAAATAGGCGCTATCCCATTAATTGATTTAAAATTAAATAATTAAAATTCCTTTAAAATTAAATTAATTTTAAATTAAATTCATTTTTAAGTTAATTAATTTAAAAATCCAGGTGATGCTCAGGTTGTTTGCAAGTTTCCAATAATTATCAATAAATCCCAGCAGTGTGGGTGCACAAACACCCAGGAGAACTCTGCCCTTCAGAAAGGCTTGGGCTGGGCTGAAAGGGAAAAGGGCTGAAATTTGTTCAAATCAGTTCAGGTTTGGGCAGCTGAAATGGCCATACAGAGATAGGGAGGATTTTAGATTTCCTTGGGAACAGTTTAGAGTCTCACCATAATTATTAGAACATGAGGCACTCAAAGTTGTCCTGATGGATTTGGGGAGGGAGGCAGGGAGAAGAAATAAAGAAAATCAGAAAAAGAAAGAAACAAACAGAAGGAAAGAAAAGTAGAAACATTTTATGTAAAGTTTCAAAATCTGCTTTTGGGGAATCTTATTTTTAGGCACTTAAAAGCAAACTGCTAACCCAACCCATTCCAATCCATTTTGCCTGTGGTTCCAGCCTTGACCAGTTTTGATTGAAAATTCTTCCCAAATGTTTGGATCTCCTTCCCCCTTATGAGGACTTTCTGGGGTAATGAAGCCTTTGGTAAAAAAATAGAAAATTCCACCTTCACTCACAATTTCACTGAAAAGAAACTCCCTGGCTCAGAGTTTCGGCAGCGTTTTTGGTTGTTACAAACCTGTGGAGATGTAAAACTGTGCTGAAACCACAGAGTGAAAGAGGAAGCAGAGGGAGCATTTCCCAGGTAACCCCAGCACGTCCTCAGCCAGGAACAGCCAAGGCTGGGATGGCTTGGCAGGACCAGGGATCCCAGCAATTCCTGGGGGCTGGAAGAGCCCTCCCAGAGCCTGGAGTCCAACTTGTACCCAGCCCAGAGCTCTGAGTGCCACTCTAGGGCCACCTCCAGGGATGGGGGCTGCAGACCCCATGGGCAGTGCCTGGGCACCCTCTCCTGGAAGGAATTGCTCCTGGATAATCCTGGAATTGCTCCTGCATAATGTTGGAATGGCTCCTGGATAACGCTGGAACTGCTGCCTGGATAACGCTGGAACTGCCCCTGGAATTGCCCCTGGATAACCCTGGAACTGCCCCTGGATAATGCTGGAATTGCCCCTGGATAACCCATGTGTGGCTGCCTGTATAATCCTGGAATTACCCCTGGATAACCCTGGAACTGCTGCCTGGATAACGCTGGAATTGCCCCATCCTGAAACTGCCCCTGGATAATGCTGGAATTGCTCCTGGATAACCCTGGAACTGCCCCTGGATAGCCCTGGAACTGCCCCTGGATAGCCCATGTGTGGCTGCCTGGATAACGCTGAATTGCCCCTGGATAATCCTGGAACTGCCCCTGGATAACGCTGGAATTGCTGCCTGGATAACGCTGGAACTGCCCCTGGATAACGCTGGAACTTCCCCTGGATAACCCATGTGTGGCTGCCTGGATAATCCTGGAATTGCCCCTGGATAACCCTGGAATTGCTGCCTGAATAACCCTGGAACTGCCCCTGGATAACCCATGTGTGCCTCCCTGGAGGGAGGTGCTGCTGCAGCCCCAGCCTGGGTCTGTGTGTGGGATCCCCCTGAGCCTGGCACTGCCCCCAGGACCCCATTCCCAGAGTTTCTTTGGCAATCCTGGCACAGTTTGGCCCTGTCCTCGCTCTGCTGGCTCCTGCTGAGCTCCCTGGCTGCCCCTCCTTGGCAGGGCAGCTCTGTGGCTCCAGGGCCGTGCTGGGGTGCCAGAGGGGCAGGCAGGGCTCACAGGGCAGCTCTGTTATGTAATGGGCCAGGCTGGCTGCACAACTTCTCCCAGAATGGGCTGGGAGACCTGGCCTGACCTCAGAAGCCACAAGCCCGACCCTGGCTGCTGTCCCAGCAGAGCCAGCCCTTGTCACTGTCACCGTGCTGGGTGTGCCCAAGGACGGGCACCTCTGCGCCCCTGAGCTGGGAGAGCCCTCCCTGCCCAGCTGTGCCCCATCCCCACCCTGTCCCCAGCCCTGAGTGCCACCTCCAGGGGACACCTCCAGGATGGGCACTCCAAACCCCCCTGGGCAAGGCCTGAGCGCCCTTTCCATGGAGAAAGTCCTGCTGGTGCCCACCCTGAGCCACATTCTGCAGAGTTTGCACTGGCTTTACCATTACAGACCACAATAAAGAAACTGATTTTCTTCATTTGCTAAGGAAACCTTTTCAAATGTGAATTCCCAATCCTTCCCTTTGACATAAACCCCGCCACGTTCCACTGGACATTGATCAATCAATTCTTGTCACATATTTTCCATGTCAGCACAGTCCTGCACCTATGGATGGTGACTGGCACCAGTTTTGGATTTGGCTGATTTGGTTTCCAGGTGCTGAAGAATTGCAGTTATCCTTCTGCTCATTTAAATAACAGAATCTTTAACTCAGAATGAACAAAACCTTTGTGTTTAACTCCCCAGGTCAGGATTTCCCTCCTGTTATTTATACCTGAGACTTGAGGAATGGCAGTGGGAGTTAAAGTGGAGATTAAATACAAACAAAGAGGATTTCATTTCATAAGAAGCAAAGCTAAATGTACACAACTCAAAATTCTCATCAGTGCTTAGCTGGTGGCAAAGTAAAACATCAGAATAAAGTCTGAAGATGATTTCTTTTTAATAGAATTTGTAATTAGACAGAAAGGCACCAATTCTCTGCTACAAACTGCAGCTGTGTGTGTGAGTTTCATCCCCCACACCCGCAGCAGCCCTTCCAATGGAAGTTGTTCCTTTGGGCTTTACCCATAGTTAGTAATGGGCTTGTGGTTTCAGTCAGTTTTGGTGCTGCTCTGTCGGGAGCTTGCAGCACTTTCACAAAGCAAACCCAAACTGAAAGCACGGAAGTCCCAGCGGGTCACGTTGTCCCTGTGTCACCAGGATCCTCTGGGCACCCCCAGAGGGGGCAGAGCCACCCACAGGGACAGAAAAGAGGGCAGGGAGGAGTCGTGGCCACCCCTGGAATGAAAGGTTTCGTTCCTGAGCGCTCACCCTGACCAGCAGGAGCCCCAGGCTGTCCCTGCTCTGGGCTGGCCTCGCTCCCTGTGCCCACCCTGTCCCTGTGCCCATCCCCTCCTCGCCCTCATCCCCCAGATCACAGCCTGGGCTCCATTCCCTCGTGGAATGTCTGAAATTCCCAACCACACCGAGTCTGTTATTCCTTTTCATTCCCTCCACACTCCCTTCCCTCGAGGGCATTCGGCTGAACCTCCTCTGCTGCGAAGGAAATAAAAATAAAGTTGCACAAAACACTTGACTTGAATCATGTACATTGCCTGAAATTTATACAGTTTACACCCCTTTTTAGCTTTTCCTTGTATTAAATGCCAGGCTTTGGCTTACCCTGTGTTTTATCTGCAGTGTTCAGCCAGATCCTCCCAAAGCTGGGTGAATTTCCAAAAAAGCCCAAGAGAAGCTGCAGTTTATCCAAACTTTGAATATTTTCTCTAAACTCTGACCTCATTAACACTTTTGAGGTCACTGCTGCCATCAGAAACTTCAGCTGTGCTGCTGACATTCAAATTGGGCAATGAATGCATTTCCCACCACGACTGCAAGTCTCACTCCTGGTGCCAACAAAACTCACATGACCCAGTGCCAGTCTGCAAGGCCTTGAGATGGCATCAAAACAAAGTCCTGGCAAGGCTTTTGTTAAAAAATGAAAAATTGTTCAAGCCCAAAGTGTGGCCAACTTCGGACCAAAAGAACTGAACTGGGGGGATAAACTCCAGGAACCTGCTCTGGACAAGGGGATTGGCTTTGGACAGCCCTGCAAAGGGCCCACAGTTCAGGCCAGGAGTTAAACTGGTCTTTTTATCCCACTGCTCTTTGTTCTGCTACTCCAGCACAGCCCCGCTGTGGTGGGGGAACCTCTGGGATAAAGATTTGGGAAGAGAGGAAAAGCCTGCACTCGTGGTACAAATGGAATGAGATTTCCTCTCACGGTGGCAGATGTGTTGTTTTAGAGGAAAAGGCAGAATTGGAGAGAGGAATGGGGAGCACAGGAGAAGGGAAAGGACCTTCCACTGTCCCAGGGGCTCCCAGCCCCAGTGTCCAGCCTGGCCTTGGGCACTGCCAGGGATCCAGGGGCAGCCCCAGCTGCTCTGGGCACCCTGTGCCAGGGCCTCACACCCTGCCAGGGAACAATTCCTAATTCCCAATATCCCATCCAGCACAGCCTGGCAGTTTTCAGCCATTCCCCCTCGTCCTGGCTCCTCTGATGGGCTCTGACATTCAGAGCCACCCAAACCATCAGTGCTGTCCAAGCTTGGTGAATCAAGAGCTAATTTACAGCAGAAAATGGCACCACTTCCCTCTTCCACTTCTGCAACTCCCCTCATTGTTTTAATAACCTCATTCAATCATTTTCACCTTCCCTCCAAGAATTTCACATTGACAGTCTCGGCACCCTCACAGTCCCAGGGGGGATTTACCAGGGCATTTGATATCGCACAATTAAAATACTGAAAGATTGAGATACCTGACTAAAGGAACACAAACACACCATTTGTTTCTGTCATGTGCTCCAGTTACAACCTCAGTCTCTTCTTTTAGGCAAATAACTTTCAAAAGGGGAAAGAAATGCTACAAAGAGTTTCCACCGTCGAGGATGACATTGTGCCTTTTACCTCTGAGTGAGAAATTCACTCCCAGCTTTGATCTGCAGGGTCTGATCTGCCTGGGAAGCATCACAGAGAGTGCAGCAGCTTCAGGGCACTCTCTGATGGATAAATCCCCATTAGAGACTCAGACCAAGGGTGAGCTCACTGGCAAGGCTAAAGCTCCTAATTCATCTCAGAATGAACAAGCTCCAGAGCAATTCCTTAAAAAATGTACAGTCAGTCATTTCCTTCAGTCTACTTCCCCTTTTTGTCATTTTCCCTGTATTCAGTTCAGGTTTTTGGCTGAATCAGAAGCCTCTGGGCAGTTGTGCCCCTTCCAAAGGCTCTGCTGGGCATCCACCCTGCAGCTCCCCTGTGCCCAAAGGGCTGCCAGGAGCCAGGGCCTCAACAGAGACCTGGCTTTGCTCCTTCTCAGGGCAGACCAGCAGGAATTTCTCCATGGAAAGGGTGCTCAGGCCTTGCCTAGGGAGGTTTGGAGTGCCCATCCCCGCAGGTGTCACCTGGAGGTGGCACTCGGTGCTCTGGGCTGGGGACAAGGGGCACAGCTGGGATTCCATGGGCAGGGAGGGCTTTTCCCACCTCAGGGATTCTGTGAGTTGGTTTAACAGCAAACTTGTGTGCACACTGTGGCCTTAACTCCATTGCACTGAGAGAAAGCAGAGGCACAAACCAGGTCGAGCAAACCCAGCAGCTCCTCCTTTTCCCAGAGGTTTTCCCCATTCCCTGGGGTGCACCAGGGCAGCACCAGCCCTGCAATCCCCCTCAGAGCACTGGGGGCTGCTGGAAGCAGAGCAAACCTGTGAGGTTGGGGTTCCCTGTTCTGGGGGTGCCCCGGGCTCCTCCTGCAGCAGCTCCAGGCAAACCCTGCAGGCTCTGAGCTCCCTCCCTGTGCTGCTCCTGACCCCAGACCAGGCACACCAAGCCCTCATCTGCAAGGGCTGCTCTGAAAATGCTGCATGGGAGAGGCTTCTCCTTCCCTCTGCCTCCTGCTCACAGCCCCTTTATCACCCTGCCTGAAAACCACCCCCAGTTACAGCTGGCCCTGCTTTGCCAGCCCCTGGCTCAGTTGTTGGGTGATTTTCTCATCACTCAGCGGCAGATCCCAAACAAACACATCCCCAGCTTTGCTTTTAGCAGTAGGAACATCTCTGCCACCATTGAAAACCTCACCAGGGTGAATGTAATTAACCCTCCCCTCTCCCCTGGAGGTTTCCCTGCTGCTCTGTGCATCCCCCTGCTCAGGCCCTGCACAGCTCCTCTCCCCCAGCATTCCCAGGGCACAGTCTCAGTTCTGCAATGTTTGCTCAGGAGGCTTCCAGGCTCAGACAGTTTTGACAAAATCAGCGTGGTTTGAGGAGGAGAAAAACCCACACACACGAGCACAAAGCCAGAGACATGGCATCATCTTCCTGAGGTGAGCAGAAATTCCATGGCTGCTCTCAAGTGTTTATGAGAAAGAAACCCTTTTCATTGAAAAAGCTTCTTGTGGAGACTCATTTCAAACAGAGAGTGAAATGAGCTCTCAGCTCCTGAACCCTCAAAGCTCAGATTTTGTGCCATAAAATTTTCCAGTGTGGAGGTGGCTGTCCCAGGCCCTGCATGTCCTGAACCACAGCCTTCAATGTCTCTGGAGCTTTTTTGGTGCATCCCACAGGCTCCATACATTGACACTTTACCTCCTCTCTGCCCCAACAACCTTTGATTAGAAAGCATAATAACCAAAAATGGCTTTGAAATACCAAAATAACTTATTTAACAGGGTATTTTTTTTAAGCTTCAATTTCTTCCCATTATTGCTTGCCATGAAGTGGAGAAGTGGGGCAGGGGAGCACTGATGGGTGAATCTTTTCTCTTAAACCTTCTCCTGCTTCTTACTATATTGAAATCAAACTTACCCAGGTTGGAAGTCCAGCCTTGCCTTGGGGAACCTCTCTGGCAGAGAACCAAGGAGAGATCCCTGCTAGAAACAGGAAATTTTGGGTCTTGTCCAACCAGAACAACATTTCTGGGTCTGAGAGTCCTGGGAGAGCCCTGAACCAAAACTCTCCCTCCTCACACTCCCCTTTAACTCCTCCTTTGCCCCCAAATTTGGGCACCACAGGATGTTCACCTCCCCCAAGCAGGGTGGGTTCGGAGCACCTGGGTCCTGTTATCCCTGAACGCTGGGAAGGGACCTGCAAAGCAGAGTTTTCACACAGGGCAAAGCAAGATCAGCAGGGTACAACGAGGTTAAAGAGAAATATTGCACTAAAATGTACTAAAAAATACTAATGTGCTAAAATGTACTAATGTACTAAAAAAAAAGGCAAAGTAGGAAGACCTTGAATTCCTCCCTTTGGCTGCTGATGCTCGAGGGCTCAGCCACTAGAGGGAAATGTAAGATCAGGGAAAAGGGAACTTCACCCTCTCCAGCTGGGGCTGGCCTTTCTTTCCAAAACTTCAGAGTTCAGTGACAAAGTGTATTTGGTTATTTTGAACACTGGGTAAGGTTAATTAGGAATTTCTGGACCTCTGGGACCAGCTTCATTACAAAAATTAAAAACCTAAATCTTGAGCAGGAAATTGAAGCTCTGGGAAATGGTCAGCTGGTAAAAATGGCTCTGTTGGCACAAAGGGAGCAGGGAATGAATCCTGAGCACTTCTCCCTGACTGGGGGAGAAGAAAGGGGCAGATTTGGTGCCAAGGCCGAGGTGCTCCAAGTCCCTGAGCAGCACTTTCCCCCCAGGGCTGCAGCTCCTGTCCTTTGGAGGAGACCTTGCTCCAGGAGAGCCTCCCCTGGGGAGGAAACCTCTCTTGGGCCAAACTGGGAGTGATCCAAGGCTGAGGAGAGTGGGATGAATTCCTGGTTTCCTGCTGTCCCCAGAGAGCCTGGCGTGGAGCAGCCTGTGCCAAAACGTCCCAGCATCTGTGCTGTGTTTGCTGAGCCCCAGGAGCAGCCTGGGCTGGGACCACTGAGATTCCTCAGTGCTGCCCCTGGAGGGCTGAGGGTCCTCTGGTGCCCCCCCTGCCTGAATTTCAGGGGGAATAAATGCAACATTCCCGTGGATCCCATAGAAACCTCAGGCTTCATTCATGCAGAGCTGGCTCTCTCATTTAATGACAGCTCACAGCTTGGCATTGCCCCACCAAGCTTTTGTCTCATTTTCCTTTCCATTCCTCTCCAGGAAATTAGAAATCAAACATGGAAGTGTTTTCTGCTGCTCTGCTTCTCCCAAGACCGAGATGGGAGCGAGGATGTTCCTTCCTGTGGCTCCCTGGATAGGACAAAGGGCATGGAAGCTGTTCTAGTGAGGGAAAAGCTGGCCAAGGACAGGTGAAACACGGCCTAAACCCCAGCACAGGAACTCCCTGGGGAGCAGAAACACCACAGGGGAGCTTTTCTGGCATTGCTGTGATGGGCAGAAAGTTCTCTTGTGCTGGGGCATCCCCTGGCAGGAATTCCAGCAGCTCTGGTGTCTCTCAGAGGGAGTGGGCTAAGGGAATCAGAGTTCAGAGTTTCCTCATTAGATGAACACTCAGAGCCAGGAGGGGACGAGTGAAGGTGCCTTTTCTCCCTTGCTCTGTGCTCAGTGACCAATCCCTGTGCTCAGTGATCAATTCCTGTGTTTAATAATCAGTTCCTGTGCTCTGTGATCAATTCCTGTGTTCAATAATCAGTTCCTGTACTCAGTGATCAGTTCCAGTGTTCTCCCTTATTCTCAGTGATCAGTTCCTGTGCCCTGTGATCAATCCCTCTGCTCAATGATCAATCCCTGTGATCATTCCCTGTACTCAGTGCTCAGTTCCTGTACCCTGTGATCAATCCCTGTGCCCAGTGATCAATCCCTGTGCTCAGTGCTCAATCCCTGTACTCAGTGCTCAATCCCTGTGCCCTGTGATCAATCCCTGTGATCAATCCCTGTGCTCAGTGCTCAGTCCCTGTGCCCTGTGATCAATCCCTGTGCTCAGTGCTCAGTGCTCAATCCCTGTGCTCAGTGATCAGTCCCTGTGTTCTCCCTTATTCTCAGTGATCAGTTCCTGTGCTCAGTGATCAATCCCTGTGTTCAATAATCAGTTCCTGTACTCAGTGATCAGTTCCTGAGATCAATCCCTGTACTCAGTGATCAGTTCCTGTGCTCAGTGATCAATCCCTGTGATCACTCCCTGTGCTCAGTGCTCAGTCCCTGTGCCCTGTGATCAATCCCTGTGCTCAGTGCTCAGTCCCTGTGCCCTGTGATCACTCCCTGTGCCCAGTGCTCAGTCCCTGTGCTCAGTGCTCAGTCCCTGTGCCCTCTCCCTCTCACACACAGCAGCCCTGCTCCTTTCCCTGGGATCAGCCCAGCCCTGCAGGAGCAGTCCCTGGCCAGGAGCTCTGTGCTCCCTGCACGGAGCCCAGCTCAGAGCTGGGCACAGCAGGAGCTGCAGCAGGAGGGCTTTGCTTGGAGTGAGCCCCAGAGAATTCCCAGCTGCACCAGCCACATCCAGCAGCTCTATCCCCACTGGGCAGAGCTGCTGACATCTCTCTCTCTCTCTCTCCTGCTGGTCCCCTGCCAAACATCAAAAGCACTTTTCATGCAGAGCAGCTCAACAAAACTGACAGTGTGAAGTGAGGGAGGCCACAGATGAATGAGAATGGCACAAGATCTAAAACCCACTTGGAGCTGTTGAATTCCCCCCAAGGAAGCAGGGAAAGCTGCTTCTGCTTATTCTGGTTCATTTGGTTCTGTTCTTCAGCTTTTTCCCTCAAAATCTGCATTTTGCTTTAAGGCAAAGCTGCAGAAATTGGAGGTGGTGCTGAGCAATTCCTCTGCTCCCCTTCTCCTCGGGCTCATTTTGTCTGTTTGTTGTTATCTCCTGAGCTCCTGTCAGCTCAAAGGGAGCAAAGGCATTGTCAGCTTTTAATTTCCTCATATGAACACTCCTCTTCCAAAACCACAAAAAGCAGCTTAGATTTTAGGGACAGAAATGGCAGAAGGGAGCAGTTGTTTTGTTCTGTAACATTCTCCCTCAAAACCCCCTCATTCCTCACCAGCCCCTGCAGACTATTTTCCCTCGTGCTATTTGATTGGGGAAAAAAAAAATCTCTAAACTATTCCTAGTCACTTGAGAAAATAGTTGTCTGTGTATTTTGGGCATTGATGTAAAAGTGATGTACATTTTCCATCTCTCCACTAACCCCACCCTCATCCCAGAGCCACCCGAGGGTTGCTGCCTCTGTCCTTTCTTCCTCTGCTCTTTATGGGACATCCTGAAATTTTTATTTCTCTCAGGGCTGCTGGTACCACTTGGAAAGCTCAATTAACACAGGATTTTTTTTTTTTCCTTGTGCCCAAGGATTTTTTTCCTGGGAATCTCTGTCCCCTTCAAGCCCTTTTAGTCATGGTTTGGTGAGTGCAGCCTCTGCACCCAGGAAGTTTCACACACTTCTGCAGAAGGATCATGAAACTGAAACCTGCTGGGCTTTTGTGCATCAGGGAGGAGCAGAGCCCTGAGAAATGGCCCAGACAGAGGCTGGGCTGATAAGTGGGGCCTTACCTGTCTGTGATTTTAACCTAGAAAATTCCTTCCCTGTTGGAGGGAGAGAACCTTTAGAAAGAACAAATGGAAAGCTGTAGGAAGTGCAGGAAGGTCTTGGGAGTCAGGAGGAGATTGTGCTAATACCAAACTTTGAATTCTTCATTAATCCAGGATGAGGTACTGAAAAATCTCAGTTTGAGCATCTCAGTTTGAAAAGAACAGAAGCAGTCTGCACTTGTGTGTCCCTTTAGCCACTGCAGAGCTGAACTTGGAGCAGGGACTTTGGAGATGCTCAGAGGCTCCTCTTTCCCTCCCTGTGTGCATTTGCACTGCACTGACCCTGTTTGAAGGACACTTCCCACTCCCTGCTGGGATGGACCAAGCAGGGCTGTCACAACATGCCTGAAATATCATTTCTAACATCCTCCTTCCTCCTGCTGTTGCCTCCTGGAATAAAGCTGTGGTTGGTCACTCCTTCCCTCCAGGGACACGTGGGAAGGTGATTTACAGAAGGCAGATGAGAAAGGTTGAATAAATGTCTCATTTAGGCCTGATTGTGCTATTGTTATTCATGAAGAATCATTGCTTATTCCCACCAGGACCTACTCCTGGATTAGCCTCGGCCTTAGCAGAAAAGGCCTTGAAAAGTGATTTTTGGCAGGAGAGAGCCCCTCTGCAGTGCAGCAGGGCCGGAGCTCTGCTCGGGGCTGGGGGAGCCTGGGCTGCCACAGCTCCCTGGGAGCCCCTGCATGGGCTGGCACCTCCTCAACAGAACATCTCCAACATTGCAGGGGGAAATGAGAGGAGCTGATGGGGCTGAGAGTGCTCCTGAGTCATCGCTGCAGGTGCTGAACCATATCTGACTGCTCCAGTCAAATGATTGCTCCCATCACCTCTCACCTGAAAACACAATCCTGAGCTCTGGGATGTCCCAGAGCAGATGGACACAATCCTGAGCTCTGGGATGTTCTGGAGCAGAGGGACACAATCCTGAGCTCTGGGATGTTCTGGAGCAGAGGGACACAATCCTGTCCCTGAGCTCTGGGATGTTCTGGAGCACTTGGACACAATCCTGTCCCTGAGCTCTGGGATGTCCTGGAGCAGATGGACACAATCCTGAGCTCTGGGATGTCCTGGAGCAGATGGACACAATCCTGAGCTCTGGGATGTTCTGGAGCAGAGGGACACAATCCTGTCCCTGAGCTCTGGGATGTCCTGGGGCAGATGGACACAATCCTGTCCCTGAGCTCTGGGATGTTCCAGAGCAGATGGACACAATCCTGTCCCTGAGCTCTGGGATGTTCCAGAGCACTTGGACACAATCCTGTCCCTGAGCTCTGGGATGTCCTGGGGCACTTGGACACAATCCTGAGCTCTGGGATGTTCTGGGGCAGATGGACACAATCCTGTCCCTGAGCTCTGGGATGTTCCAGAACAGATGGACACAGTCCTGTCCCTGAGCTCTGCGATGTTCTGGAGCACTTGGACACAATCCTGTCCCTGAGCTCTGGGATGTCCTGGAGCAGAGGGACACAATCCTGTCCCTGAGCTCTGGGATGTCCTGGGGCAGATGGACACAATCCTGTCCCTGAGCTCTGGGATGTCCTGGAGCAGATGGACACAATCCTGTCCCTGAGCTCTGGGATGTCCTGGGGCAGATGGACACAATCCTGTCCCTGAGCTCTGGGATGTCCTGGGGCAGATGGACACAATCCTGTCCCTGAGCTCTGGGATGTTCCAGAGCAGATGGACACAATCCTGTCCCTGAGCTCTGGAATGTCCTGGAGCAGAGGGACACAATCCTGAGCTCTGGGATGTCCTGGAGCACTTGGACACAATCCTGTCCCTGAGCTCTGGGATGGCCCTGCTGGGACCTGTGGGGTCCCTCCCAGCCTGAGCCCTCCTGGCATTCTGTGGGGAGAGAGAATCACACTGATGTCCAAAATATTTTGGCTAATTGAGCAGGAAGGGCTCAAGAGAGAGAGGGACCAAGTTCCTATTCAGGTGCTGAAATTTAATTTTTTCAATTTATCTCAGACTTAAAAAAAACCCCAACAAAACAACAAGGAAGTTTTTATAGTGAGGTTTCTTTGTTTCCTCTGCTGCTGCTCTGCTGTGATTTAAGAAGTTTTTAATCTCAGCTGCTCAGTGCTCTCAGAGCCAGCCAACACCAGCCCATTCCCATGGAAATTCTCCTGCCTGGAGTGTGGAGCCAGTCCAAGCCTGGCAGGAACAGGGAGGGACTCACAAAGACTCAGAGAAATCCCAGGTTATTGGATTTGCTAACTCATTGCACTTTCATTTGCTAATTAACAAGCTCAAGGGAATGAAGAAAAGCCACCACCAGTTAAGATTCTGACCCCCTGCTGCTCTTGTTTGCTGTTTATTGGATAAAATCCAAATTTCTCTGTGGTTGCTGAGCTGAATTTTGGAGTTGTGGGTCAAACTCTGAGCAGGGCCCATTCTGAATTATCCATCCTGCAGAACCCTTCGTGCAGGGCTGCAAAGCTGTCACTAAACATGGAATTAAATGTTCCCTTCAGTCACCCCGCACCAAGCACTGCACATTTCCCTGCCAGGAAGCAACTTCTGCTTTCCTGGGAGATGGGGTGCCCAAGGAACGCAGTGGAGGCCCAAGAACACCTGGACCATTCCTCAGGGATTAAAAACGAGCTGATCTGCAGCTCAGCAAGAGCACACAGGTCACAATTAACAATCTTTGCGTATTAATGAGGGAATTTAAGCCCTGTTGGCATTCAGAGCTAACTGGCTCCAAGTGAACTCTGTTCCTTCCAAGCTGAGCCTTTGCTAAGCTGCAGAAAACAGGCAGGAGGTGCTTTTTGTTCCCTTTTTCCCTTTTTCCCCCACAGCTGCTCCGTGCTTTGCTGTGAAATCTGCCTGAGCCATCTGGACTTGTGTTTCCAAAGTGCCCCTTCAGAGGAACACTCAGGCAGGTTCTGTTTTTCCAAATCCACAGAGCTCATCCAAAGGAACAAGGAGGGAGGAAGCTGGAGTGCACATCAGAGCAGCCCTGCTCTCTGGGAAATCCCACCCAAGGCCAGGACAGCTCTTGCAAGGATAAATCTCCCTCAGAGCTCCCTGCCAATAAAATTAGGTGTGAGTTACTGATGGACTGAGTCACTGAGCAGACTGAGGGCTTGAAATGTTCTCCTATTCTTAGATGGAAAATGATTTATCAATTCAGAATATTTTTTACTTAGGTTACAGATGTTTTCATAACATTTGAAATGAAAACTGACAATGGGTTGATACAGAAATACAAGATTTTGCTTGAAACTCAGATTAATTTCACTCCTTGGAGTGGGAAACTGCAAAGCCTTGATTCCAAAGCCCAGATCCCCTGTAAAAATCCCAAGATCCATTAACAGCTTGCAAGCTGTGCAGATCCTGTTGGAACAGCTGGGATCAGTCCCTGAGCTCCTGAGCATTTTCAGTAAAACTTTGGGCTTTCAAAAAGGCTCTGAATAATGGCACTGGTAAATACTTTGCAGTCAAATAATAACAGTGCTGAACAAAGCTGTCCATTTCTGTAGGAGCCCCCCAGCACTTTTTGGGGTGGGAGCTCTGAAGTGGAGCAGTTTGGGACAGGGAACAGGAGGAGCTTCAAGCCCTGGGTGTGCAAAGGCAGAGCCAGGAGAGGTTTTGGCCCCAGCCTCTGGATTTGGGTGGAAAAGGCTTCCAGGGAGAAGGTCTGGAGCAAATCCTCCAGGACCTTCTGCCTGGGGATGGTCCTGGTTGCGTTTCTGGCTGTTACTGACAAGAAATAAAATCAGGCAACAACCAAAATCAGCTGCTGCAAGAACTTCCCTAGGGTTTGGGTGCTGTAAAAATCCCTACTGATAAAATAAGACCCATAATTTTTGGACCTTGTGGTCCCAAACCCTGTGGTGCTGCTGAAATCTTCCTTTGCTTGGCCTCCTGAGGTTTCTGGAGGTTCCCAGGCATTGGGAAGAGCTGCAGACACATCTGGGACAAGCCCTTCCCTGCACACCCCCAGGATTTCCTTGCACTCTGCATTTATGGGATTTTAGGTCCCTTCCAGCCCAAACCATTCCATATCTGCGATATGGAACAAAAAATTGGGAACAAAAATGGCTTTTTAAAGCCCCCTCTGGCCACAATGGAAATCAGGAGATTTCACTCCTTTTCCCCCATCCCTTCCATTTCCAAATGTTCTTAACATGTACTCATTTCTTGAGCTCTAACTCTGTAAAAATGCCTCAGCAGATGAAAATCAGACCCAGGTTAATGAGACAGCCAGAGCCAAGGAATTCTAGAGACAATACAGACACAAGTGTCTACTTATTGCAGCCAGGAGTCGTTTTCTTGTTTCCCTCTGATGGATTGAGGGCTTTTTCCCCTGATCACAATTGAGTGTACAATATGTTAGATTGAAATTAGAATATATTAGCTTGCAGCACCCCTCAGTTTATTGTCAGGATGAGATTGTTAAGCAGTGATTCAGATTGATGGGTTTGCAGCAGAACCTGCTGCAGGAAGGAGAGGCAGAGGGACCATAAGAAACAATTTTAAAGGGAAAGCATTTCTCCTCAGCAGCTCAGCAGACAACAGAGAAATCATTTAAACCATTCCCTAATCTGGAATTTATATTCCTTCCTAGGGCTACTGAGAAAATAAGGATTTTAAAGGACAAGAATGGATTTTAAAGGACAAGAATGGATTTTAACTCCTAAAGTTTCCCACAGCACACACTCAGGACTCAGACAGACACTGTCCTGTGACTGACAGTCCTGAGATGGACATTTCTGAAAGTGCATTTAGCCAAGCTTCCTTCAGTGCCCCTCAGCTCAGTGAGTTTCTGTTTCTCCTCCCAGCGATTTTAACAATTTAATGTGGCTCTTCTCATTGAAAATGCTGATTTAAGTACAACCTAAAAACTTCTGTAAAGTTGGGAGATCTATCCTTGCATGTGTCAGTGTGGGTTAAAAATCCATTTTGTGGTGATTTTGGGTTTTAAAGCCAGGTTAAACCTGTTTCAATGGAAAAGCAGACAGACCTAGCACATGACCAGCTTTGCTTACAGGCAAGCAGCACAACAGAGGTTTGTCCATCCAGTTGTTCCCTCTCATCCCACCTGTCCAGCCCCAGGAACTCACTCACTCCTTGTTCATGAGCTGCAGGAGGAGGAAAACTCAGCCTGAGCCAAACAACAAACATCTGGATTGCTCCTGGCCTCAGCAATCCTCACTAGGATCAGCCACTAACAGTTCCCAGAAGAATAAGATTTACAATGTTTTTCTTCCTAATGGTTTTTTTCTTTTCCATCTAAAACTTGTGTTAATGGATTAAAGCCTAATAAATAAAATCTCCTGGAAGTGATGATTAATCAGTTATGAGTTACTCAGACCTCTTGGTTGAGCAACTGAAGGGAAAGGGCCTCAAAAATCCTGGGTTTGAGCTGAGCTCTGCTGCTACCAGAGGCTGCTTTGGCAGAACACCTGTGCAGGTTAAATTCCAGCTGCAGGAGAGCTGCAGAGCTCAGGAAACCACAGGAAAAAAAATGGAATTATCAGGTTGGAAAAGGCTCCAGGACCCCTGAGCCCCAGCTGTGCCCGATGCCCACCCTGTCCCCAGCCCAGAGCACCGAGTGCCACCTCCAGGGATGGGGATCCAACCCTCCTGATTTGCTTTACAGGACAAACCCTGAGAATTTTCCATTCAGGAGTCACAGTAGTTCCATATTTTCTGCTTTGAGATGTTTTGCTGTCATACAGCTAAATATATCCACTGAACACAGGAATTACTTTGAACAACAGAAACATTTAATCACTTAAATGATAAAAATGCACTTTTCTGTCACTCTCCTCACTGCACAGAAATTACAGTTGGAAAGGACTTTAAAGCTGAGGAGTTTCTCTCCTTTACAAATGAAGTCTCTTGGCCTTGCAAGACTTTTCCCTGCATTATATTTACTGCTGGTTTATCCCAAAGGAGATAAAGCTCTCATAAATTACAGAGTCCCAGCACTTAGTCTGGGGGATAATTGGTGAAGTCTCCTGTGTCAGGAAGATCTTCCCAGCCCTGTCACCAAAATGTCTGAGGGATTAATCATCAATCATTAATCATTCATCAGCACAGCAAATACCAGAAATAGAAGCACACCAAGCTTTGCTCCTTTTTTCACTCTTTCTGTTGATAATGCAAAGTAATTGACATTAAACGATTTGACAGACACTGACTGGGCCTTGGGGTTGTTATGGATCAGGGCTCCCAGTGCCCCCAGATCCAAGGCAAATCCTGGCTCTCTCAGGAGAGGCTCCCAGAGTCCCCACCCCAGTGGTTTTCCAGGTTCCCAGAACATTTACAGTTGGTTGAACACCCTGGGACAGCTCCCAGGCTGCTCCAAGCCCCATCCAGCCTGGCCTTGGACACTGCCAGGGATGGAAAACGCTCTCATTCAAATACATGCAAAGCAGGGCTCATTTGGTTTGCAAATCTCAGCCAGGAACCCTCCCTGCAGCTCCTCAGTTCCCATGGGTTTCACCCTGGTCCCATCCCACAGGAGTTCATTCTTCTTTCTCATGGTGGGTGAGCTGTGCACGAGCAACCTGGAATTCTCCAGGAGAAATCCTGCTCTGCCTCCAGGCCCTCAGCTGGGGCCACTCCCAGCTCAGCTCCAACACTCCCAGGGCTGCCAGTCTGTGCCTCAGGTTTTGGGAATGGGACAATGTCTGACTTTCCCTGTGGATTTCATGCATAAATATTAAAAAATATTAAAACTATTAAATATTAAAACTATTTGAAAATATAAAATAATAAAATAATATATAAAAATATAATTATAATTATATTATATAATAATATACTTTATAAATACAAAATATAAAATATAAATATAAAGTATATTAAAATATGAATGTAAAATATTTTAAAATATAAAAAAATATTTCAATATATTTTAAACCCCTCCCACTGGGGGGGCTGTGCTCTCCACCACCATCACAGGAATTTTATCAGTGCCAGGTTTGAGCACTCCCAGATGAAGGGGAGAGCCCAGAACCCCCAGTAAAAGGAGCTGACTGGTTCCATTCGTGGTGCTGGGCTGGGCACTGATGCTTTGGCTGAGCTCCTGGTGCCCCAGTGTCTCCCAGGAGGGTCACCCCAGCCCAGCCTCACTGGGAACTGGGATGCTGAGAGCTCTCCCTGGTCAGGGCTCTGGTTCCTGTGCCCCCCAGCCTGCAGGGCACAGGTGATGCCACCCTGAGCTCCCTCAGTAAATGCCAGCAGAACAGCTCAGCCAAGGCTGGAACTGCAATCTAATGCATGCCCAGAAATTATCCCCTTTAGAGGTGCATATTCCCCCTGTTAATTGAAGAGCAGGCCCTGGGAATAAGCAGGTAATTGGTTGTGGCTGTAAATGATTTATTGGGCATTGTGATAAACAGCTCAGCTCTTGCTGCTCTCAGCCCCTCTCTCCCTGCTGCTCCTGCCAGGATAATTGGCCTTGCTTGCAAATCCATGTGGGTTGTACAAGATTATCTGTTAATGCAGGGAGATGAAATGTCATAAAATGAGAGGTGCTTTCAGGAACTCTTGAAAGTGCAGCTGTAAACACCAGACAGTGCCTTGAGGGCAGAGTCTGGAATTTCAGGATTTTTACTGGTCCTAAAAGCTTCCCCATGGTTTCAAGTGAAGAGTTGTGACTCAGCAAAGGATTCACCCCACATCACTTCAGCTGCTCCAGGCTGTGCCAGGAAATGGCCCTGGGCTTACCTGGACCCAGGTGAGCAAACACAAACACCAGAGACAGCAGAGCTCCCCTGAACAGCTTCCCCCCTTTGTGAGCTGCTGCCTCCAGCTGCACCTCTCTGTGCTCCCTCAGAAACCAGACAGGACAGAGGGAGGGGATCCTGGCCCCAGAGTGCTCTCAGGAAATGTCTTTGCTGCTTCATCTGCTGCACTCAGGGTGGCTCTCTCAGAGACTCCACTGCAGTTCTGGGGAAAGGCACATTGATCTAGGAGAGAAAAGAAAGGGGAAAATGTGTTCAGAGGATTATCCAGGGCCTTTTTCACTCATCTTCCTGTGTGTTTTCATGAGATCCAGTGAAGGGCTGGGAACCAGGGCACAGGGTGACAGGAGGGGCCCAGGCAGCCCGGAGGGAAACATCCAAGAGGAGACTGAGAGTCTGCACTGGGCAGTGTCCCATAAATACCCTCTGCCACAGAAACCCAGTGACCACCCTGGTCTGAGGATGTCTGAACACGTTCTCCCACGTGCTGCCTGCCCACAGCTCTCCAGAGCAGTTTTCCAGCTGTTCTGGCCCTTTCCTGTTGTGCAACTCCAGCTGAAGGGTCAGGAATTATTGGTAGGGAAGAGCAGAAATCCCAGATGCTGTCAGGAACTGGGAATTATTGGTAGGGAAGAGCAGAAAATCCCAGATGCTGTCAAGAACTGGGAATTATTGTTAGGGAAGAGCAGAAATCCCAGATGCTGTCAGGAACTGGGAATTCTGGGCAGAGCACCCCCAAGTCCTGACTCTGGTGGAGCATTCCTGGTTTCTCAGCCCAATCAAGAATATGTTCAGGTGAATTATTTCATGGGAAACACGAACACAAACGTGCCATCTGCCAGGGAAGCTGATGGATTTGGTGACAGTCCTGCAGCTGGAAGGGAGAGTCCTGGAACCCAACATTTCTGCAATTGTTTCCAATTATTTATTGACAACTGCAGGCTTGCACCTGGAAAATCACCAAAGCTGCAACACAACTTCATCACCAAACTACCTTTTTTCCCCTCTCATTTTTAGAATATATTTAAGGATTTGGATCAATCCCAGGAAATGAAATCCTTCTGTGTCCCCCAAAAGATGGAGCAGCATTTCTCAGGGCACATCTGCACCCCCAGGGAATAAATGCTGTGTTTATCCTGGAGGCTCCTGCCCACAGAGGCTCCTCCTGCCCTGCAGACATCCCCAAAGAGGCCCTAACTGGGGTTATTATTCATGAGCTGAACCACACAACTCAAATCATCTCTGCCAACTTCAGGAAAAACCCCAAGGCCATCTCTCCCTAACCACTGTGATTATAATGCAGTTCCAAATTAGAGCATCAAAAGCCAATAAAAGGACATGAACAAGACAGACTGCCAGCCCAGAAAACCATAAATCCATGAAAATAGCACTGCTCAACAGCTGGCCAGGTTTAATTTTCAAATAAACAGGGGAACATGTCACCTCTTGTTCTGCTTAGCATTGATTTAACGCTTGAATTTTCATTTAAATCATTTCATTTCCAGAACTTTTAGGTCCATCAGAGCTCCAGCAATCCTGGGTTCAGCTCACCCAGGGATTGATCTGAGGCCACTCTACAAAACAGATTAATTGGGGATGATTGATTGATTGATTGATTGGGCCCTGCCTGCTGCACACACTAATTCTGGACCATTTAAAGCTCACAAGGTTTTCTGTTGGGATTCATTGACTTCACAGGGTAATAAGATCATGCCTGGGTGTTGAGCCAAGAGCACAGAACTGATGGAAGGAAGGGGAGACTGAAATCGTGTCAGAGTGGGAAGTGAGGAGCTCCTGCTCCCTTCCTGCTCAGACTGTCCCCAGCTGCCCCTTTCCTTCCCGTGGTAAGATGTGGGAACTGTCCTGAGTTTGTGGCTTGGCAGCATTTGCATCTTGCAAATGAAAGGAAACATGAAATAACAACCACAAAATAATAACCACAAAATAAATAACAACCATGAAATAAGAGCCACTGTCTCCTCAGCATGCACCAGGACGTGCCAGGATCTGGATGCTGGAGAATAATCCCAATTCCACAGCAAACAGGTGAATCTGGAATATCAGCCCTGGATGTGTGAAGTTTGGGAAAGCATCCAGCTCTCCCTGCTGGAATCCATGGATTTATTTTGTCTCAGGGACCCTGAACCAAAGTCTCTCCCATGCTCAGGTTGGGGGTCAGGGTTGATTTCAGAGCTGATTTCAGGCCCTGCTCTGCTCCTCAGAGGCCTCCTTGGAAGGTGATTTCTCTCTCCACAGCAGCTCCATGCAGCTCTCCACCACCTCCTGCCCCAATTCCAGCTTCCCACCCCATCTATTTTTGGAACAACCACTCCAAATTCCACCAAATTGCTCAAAGGAGCTGATAAATGCCCAGGGAAAAAAGCATTTCTGCTCTGAGCTCCAGCCTGGAAACTCTTCTGCTTTTCCTGCCACAACTCTGATTTCTGCCCCAGCCCCTGGCTCCTCATTTTCCTCTCCCACCAGAGTCAAACATTTCCTGTTCAGAGTTTGGGTCATGCTGAGAATTCCCTTTCACAACACTTGGAGTTCATTGGAAATGGAGCCCATCACCTGGCACGCCCCTGCCTTCCCCATAACACATCCCTGCAACTCCAATTAAACTGTTAATTGATGTCACTGCCCTCAAATTACCAGCTACAAATAAAAAGAGAAAATACAGGAGATTCAGAACTAATAAAAAATAGCAGCAGGTTTTCATTTCCAGCCTGGTGTTTGAATCCTTTCAGGACAACGTTACTACCCTGGCTGGGTGCCCAAGAATGGATGCCCTGATTTATTTTATTAATGATCTCATTGTCTTGGTGTGCTCTGAAATTGGGATACTTTCTCAAGCAAAGGCTGAACAACCAAGTATTAACAGGACTCCTGAGGCTTCCTCAGATGCTGGGGCTGGAATTCCTCAAAGCCTGACAGAAAGGAATGTTTCTCAACCTCTTCCTCTATAAAAACCCTCTTTGAAGGAAAAAAAAAAATCACTTTTCTTGTGCAAGTCAAATTAATTTTCTTTTCTGGTTTATCAGGTTGATCTTTGCCCATCCTATTTCTCTGTGGCTGCATGATCAGGAGTGGAGAGGAACCCAAGAAGGAGGTGGACAATGGACATGGAACATAAAGGGAGGCCCAGGACGGTGAACACTCCCTTAATTACATAGATGTGCTTTTAAATGAAGTTTATAGAGAACATGGAGGTTCATTCAGCTGATGGACCTTGGCTGGGCCTCAGGGTGAGCACAAATAGCTCAGGATCCTGCTGGGAATCTCCTGGAGAGCCTGGAGCAGAGGCACTGCCCTGGTTCCCAGCAAGGCTGGGGCAAACTCTGCTCTCCCACCCTGGCCTGGCCTCCCTCCCCTCACAGAGGATATTTAATTATAGCTGGGTATTGGATATTTAATTATAGCTGAGTATTTTAAGTCCAGGAGAGAGGAAGGAGGGGAGAAGCAAAGAGCATTAAAGATAAAACAATGCCCTTTTGTTTATGTTTTTAATATGGGAATTCTCCTGCCTTGCTCTGAGTAACTCTGATTTAAAGGGAACATCTGGATTTGAACAAGCCAGGAGGAAGGATGTGGGGAGAGAACACTGGGAAAATGGGAGAGCTGTGGCTAAGGGGAGCTCCCAAAGGACTGGCACAGGCAGGGAGCTGAGGGGCCATTGCTGATTGATCCAGGGAATTGTTTGGAGACCAGGGGGTGAAAAGCAGGAATAGAATTCAACAAGTGCTGGGAGGGAGGTGCTGCTGACCACAGGCACGGGAGGGGGTCTGGGAAGGACAAAACAAAGGTTTTCCATGGAAATGTGCCCTGTTCCAGGTGCTCCTGCTCCACAACACCCACCCTGCACAGGGAGGGCACAAAACCCTGCCCTGGGGCTGGGATTCCTCTTGGGAGGGACTGGAGCTCACACTGAACATTTTAACTTCAAAATCTGTAAGTTGCCATTAATGGGAATGATGGATCACAGTATTAGAGTGGGAATTATACAAAGTTCACATTGCCTTTCTCTTTTCTAATGAAATTATTTGGAATAATTTGCTGTACAAGACCTTCCTTAATCATCTCACCCACCCCACAACAGAGCTTACTCTGCTGGAATCCACTAAACTGTCCCTGCCTTTGCATCCTCTTAATAAGCTGCAAGAGCTGACAACAAAGAAGTATCAAAGTGGTAAAAATGGGCACAAACCTGCAGCACTGGGGAGTTACAGGCTGGGAACACAAAACAGACCATTTCACAATAGAGTTGCTGTTGCAGAACCATAAAATTATTATTAAAATTTTATCTGGGTGCCTTTATTCTCCTTTCACCTCTGCTACAAAAGCATCAGAAGCAGATGCAATAAACAGGATGAATATTTATCCCCTTAGTTCCTTTTTCAATACCTGGACATCAGCCTTTTCTAATAAAATTACAACACAAATATGATTCAATCCCAAGATATGAAATGATGCAGACAGTGATTGCTGTGTGCACAATGCTGGGCCAGATAAGAACTTCAGGTCTCAGAACTTGAACCTGAATTTTATCCAGAATTAATTTCCTTTAATGGCATTCAATCACACTCTCAGCAGCTCCAGTTGGGTTTCTCTATGGTTGGGAGGCTCTGATAATCAGTTTATAAACATCTCTTGCACTGAAAGAGTGAAAATGGGCAGCTTCCCCTCCTGATAACAGCAAAGACCTAAAGTCGTCCATGGGGGTTTTTATATTTCTATTATAAAAGCTCCCTTGAAGGGGAGCAGCTCATTTCACAGCTCCAGCTGGATGTGCAGCCACAGGGAGAGGAGAGCAAAGCTCAGCTCAGTGCAGTTCCCTGGACTGGCCCATGCCCATCTAAGATTCCACAACTTTCCCTGCCAGGTCTGAGGCCTCGGCTGGGGCTGGAATCAGCTCAGGGAGCAGAACCTGGGACCTGGGCAAAGCCAGGCTTGGCTGGGAGCAGCTCAGCCCTGCCCCTGGCATCCCAGGAAATGAAAGCAGTGCCCAGGACCTGCTGGGGTAGGCAGAGCTCCCAGGCTCAGCCTCCTGGGCCTGGCTTAGAGGAGGGCACAGACAGGGAGGTGCAGCCCAAGAGAGCAAAGTGTCCCTTGGAAAACCTCCTGAGAAAGGAGCACCAGCTCCTGATTATTCTATGGAATTTTGCTGCCCAAAATAACCCAAAAAGGGTCAGAGGCTGGGCCAGGCTCCCTCTGAGCAAGGCTCACTTGTCCAAAAGCTCCCACAAACGTGCACATCACCCCCCAGGCTCTCAATTCACATCTGCACGAGAAAATCCACTTGTCCGACCTCAAAATAAACACAAGATGTTTTGCTGCTTTATTTAACTGCCTGCCTCTTCCCTCTTGCCTCCTGTAAACACAGATTTAAATTTAGACCAAGGGTGACAGATCAGGCTGGGGAAGAGGGAGGTTCCATCCTCAACTTTGCCTCACATAGCTCTGGCATGAGCAGCTGCTCCTGAGTGTAAATTTGGGCTGCAGGGAGCACTAACCCAGGGGAAAGTGTCCCTGCAGACACGTGGCCACCTCTCTGCACTCAGGAGGGGCCCAAAGAGCTCCTCAAAGGGCTCAGGGAATATTGGATTCCTGAGGAGAGCTGGGAAAGCTCAGCTGCATTCCCAGGGGGGAGCGTGGCACACGTGCCCCTCTCACAGCCTTTGTGTTGGCAGATCTTGGCTCAAAAGGCAATAAAGGAGGCACAGAAAATACCCAAAGAGTGGATTTTGGAACAATCTGGATGGAGAAGGAGCCTTTTCTCAGGGGTCTCTTCCAAAAAGTTGATTTTACACCTGCTTGGGTTTCCCTTCGTGGCTGTGGCCCTTCCACCCTGTCCTGAGCCAAGGACAAGCTCTGGTCAGGGCTGATTCCCTCTCACTGCTGGGAAGAGGAGAGGAAATTTCCCACAGGGAATCTTGGAGTGGTGGTGACATTTGTCCCCTAATCAAGTCTGGAGCAGCACCACCAAAATGAAATTTAAAAATATCCATGTTCTGAGATGTGAAATTCAGTTCAGGATTTGAGTCAGATTTGAACTTCAAAAATGGGAAAAAAGTTTTACTTTCTGAAACATTGCTTGTATTTATAACACTCATCCCATTGGGATGGGACACTGGCCAAAGCATTTTCCTGTTGCCTCAGAGACAGAAACAGAAAAGTGGAGTTAAATCCCTGTAATATCCAAGGAATTATTTTATTTCTTAGTTCTTTAAAACAAGCTTGAACTACTTAACCCTGAGAAGTCTCTGAAAATAGCTGGAAAATATGCATGCATACTTTGACAATGCAACTTGTTTCTATTTAAAAGATGTTATTAATAATGCTCCTAATTGATTACTATCAGGTCAAATGAAGGAACTAAATTATTGTTGAGTGTTTCAGTTTTGACAACATCAGTTAAGAAAAAATGCAGTATTTCTAAGAAATACTTCTAAAAATAATTTTGACAACAAGTAATTAATTAGCACAGATTGCCTTCATCAAATTAACGGAGGGGTGGGTCTGTCCCAGTGGGTTATTTGAAGTTAAATCCCCATCATGCATAAAATTCCAGAATAAAGGTCATTTCCAGCCTTTCTCAATATCCAGATTAATACAGAATTTTCCCAGAAATATTTAAAGCACGTAAAAACCAGCGGAACATACTTTGCCTTTATCCAAAACTCTTTATAACTGTTGGGGCAAATACTCAAAAAAGTCACTCTGAGAGCTGGAGGGGGGAATTCTTTCCCTGCTGTAACAGAGGGTGAAAAACCTTCCTGCTCCAGGGCAAGGGAAATTGTTCCAAATGAAAGGAGGCAGCTGAGGCCAGGGCAGGGACACAGGGGGCTTTGGGGCTCAATGCATATAAATAATATTGCAAATATAAATAATAAATATTAAAATTTTACAGCCTGCCCAGTCCCTGATGGTTGAAATTTAAAAAGGGGAGAGCTCTGTGCAGTATTCCCAGAGTGAGGGGGATTCCAGCCCCAGCTATAAGAGATCCATTTTTATTTTGTGCTGAAAATCCCCAGGATAACCCAAAGAGCAAAGACTCATGGAGACAAGCCAAATAAACTCTTATCAGAAGAGCAGGTCAACAAACAGTTCCAGTGTCTACCAAGCTCATTTCAACCCCAGGTTTGTTTTTTCTTTAACTTCATTAGGAAATAGGGAAGCAGAGTAAATGTTATGTAAATTAAATAAATTTATTTGAGAAAATTAATTACAAAAATGGCTTTCAAATGGGACTAGGGATAGGTGGAGGATTATCTGATGGAGACAGAGGAGACAAAAGCACTGGAATCATTAATGAATCCCCTAAGATTTCATTAAATCAAGGCTGTGAACAAATATGTCAGGAAGAATGGGGAGATTTTGGCTTTTGGCCTGGGAATTTTCCTGAGGGCTTTCCTGTAAGGTCAGATTTGTGCCTCTCTTGTGGTGAGTGAACATTTCAAAGTTGAGATTTCTGGTGCCTTCACACCCCAGTGCTTCCTACCAAACAAAGAGCTCACGTGCAGCTGATGGAATGAGAAAGCCTTGGCCCTTTGTTTGGGCCTGAAGTCAGCACAAAACGCAGGAGGCATCAGGGGGAGGATGAAGGAGGACGAGGATTTTCTGCTCCAGAATGAAGCACAATTCCTGTGACTCCTTTTTCCAGGGCCGGATTCCCCCATCCCACCCTGCACCCTCACAGGTGTGAGAGCTCCACTGGGGTTCTGCACAAACTCCCTGGAGAAGATTTCCTCAGGAATGCTGGAAACAGGGAATGAGAGTCAGATCAGACCCTCCTGTGCCAGCCCAGGGCAGTTCATTGGATTTTATCCCAACTGCCCAGACTGGAGGTAATTCGAGGCTGCAAACACCAGCTCCTCATTAATGGCCTCTGATGAAGAAACACCAGATCCCTCAGAAGCTGCTTCAGGATCCCATAACTCTCCCTGATAACATTATTTGCACTTCCTCACTCCTTGATCCTTTATTTATTACACAATTGAGGAGGGAAAAACAATATTTTATGTGAGCCAAAGGTCACACGAGCTGTGCTGGCCTCAGGGGCAGAGCCTGAGCTCAGATTTCTGCCACGCTTGTGCAGAGTGAATCAGCCCAGTTGGATTTATTTCCCAGAGAACACTCTCAGTCTGACAGAGCAGCCCAAGGGGTGGGGAGGGACAGCACTTGGTTCTAAAGATAGGTTTTTAATGAGCTGATAAAACTCTCCTGCTTCAACAGAGAAAGGTGCAAGAAATCTTAATGTGAGCAACTTCCTTCTCCCCAGTTTATACCACAAAGCACAAGGGTCAACTGCTTCTTCAAGCCTGCATCAATTTGTTTAGTCTGATGACATCATTCTTAATATCAGATGTATTCATATAAATCAAATCTTGGATGCTGTAGCTGAATGTGCTAAAACTGTGAGGCAGCTGTGGGGGCTGTGGGGAATTAAACAACCCATCCAACCCTTTTCCATGAGATAACCAGAATAAAATGTGCACAGCACTCTGCCTTTATCAAAACCAGTGACACCAGGAGCTTGTTTGTGGTGCTGGGTTTAATTCTGAGCCAGATGTGAGCTCACAGTAAAGGACAGATGGGGAACCCTTCACATTCCCTTGGGTGAGCTGGGATCTGTCTGAGTGATGCCATGGGGGGATGAACATCCCCAGCTCCCCAGAGCTTCTCCTGCTTTTCCTGCCTTGGAAAAGCTTCCCCAGGCTGCCCTAAATGGGAGTCACTCAGGCTCAGCTGAAATTTAGCCTTGGCAGCTCCTGGGGCTCAGATTTAACCTGGGAATTTTTGGAGCTGCAGCTTTGGATGTGCCAGGGAAGGGGTTGGGGTCTGGACCATCCATTCCTCCTCAGCAGAACCTAAAATCCCAACCCAGGGACCCCAAAGAGCCCCTCAGGCCTGAGGCAGGTGGGGAAAAACAGGTGGAGCTTTCTTGGATTGTTTTGTTTTAATTAGAAACAGCCTAATGAGGTGGCAGCACTTTCCATGCCACCTTCTGGCACCACTTAGCATCTTTAGAAATCAATGCAAACCACAGTAAATATTTCAAAATGCTCAATTTGCACAGGCATTTCCATGGAAAGTGCTCATATTTGAGGTTCTTACCCTGCACTTCTGCAAACAGTTCAAGGTCCAAGCATTCCAATCAATAGAATTTCTGCAGCTCGTTTTTGTGCTCACACAGCAGCTTTCTTTAACCTCCAAAATGAGTGTTCTTTCCCTTCATTGATTGTTTTGGGGCAGCAATCTGGAAAATCTGGAATATTCTCAGTCCTGCTGTGCCAATCAGCACAACTCCAGTTGATTTATGCCTCCACCCTTGATCCATGTCTGCAGATCATTTTCTGGGTTTGCTCTGGTGCCCAGGGGGACACTGAGCCCAGGCCAGGGCAGAGCCTTCCCACTGAGGAAATCTGAATATTTAAAGGGCTTCTGGCCCATAATGGACCATGGGGGCGGTTGGGAAAGAAAAGAAAATGGGATGGCAATGCTCAGTAATTAGCACAAAGTGTCCCTGGATTTTGGGACCCAGTTAGTCACAAGTTATGAGAAGCATTTCCCCTGTGAAATGTTCTGTATTATCACTCTAAATGCTGCTTCAGTACTCTCAAACAAGATCAATCTCACCAATTTCCAGTTCAAGGCATGATATTAAAATAATGAAATAAAGCCAGACAATGTTTAAAGATCCATCATGCCAAGAGTTATTTGAAATCCCCAGGAACTGATGCATTGCCATTGTCCATATTTTGTTGTTATATTGCATTAATAAGGAGAGAAATTGCAGTTCATGTTCCCATGTAATTGTAATTCTGAGATAGGAACTGCTTTTCCTTGCAGACTGAGCTGAAATAATTGAGCTGATTCCACATAGGCTGGGCTTTTGCAGGCTGGAAATGGTGGTTTTTTACTTTATCTCCTCTGCCTGCTAGGGTGAAAACTGCTGCTCACTGATAGCAAACAAGAGAAGCCTCAGAGAGAAACCTCCCCATTTATATCCCACATTATCTGACATCAACCAGCACCATCCCTTCTGGATTTCATCTGGGAAATGCATAATAAATCAACATTTCCAATTGGCTTTTGGCACTGGGTACATAATTCTGTGTATTTGAGCAAAAAATGTCAACCCTCAGTGCAACTTTGGGTCTGGAAGTTTCCATTTAAGGGGCACTGGGAATGCAGCAGGTTCCAAACCTGGCTCAGTTTTGTTGAGCTGGGTCAGAGCAGTTCCTCCACATCCCTGAACAGGGAACTTTGTGTGAGAGCTGCAGATGGAGCTCCTGGGCAGGCAGGACAGGGAACCACAGCTGAGATCCCACTAAACCAGCCGAGTTACATGGAAAATTCATCCTTTCACCTGCTTGGATCCCACACCCCTGCAGGCAGAGAGCTCCAGCAGAGCTGAGTTACCCCAAAGCAGCTGGTGGGACACCCAGGCACCACCAGGCACTGGAAAAACTCATCTGTGCCCAGAATTCCCACACAGGACAGAAACCCCTGCTGAACAGGAGTGCCCAGATGTTCATCCTCTCCTGAATGTACAGAAACCCCTGCTGAACAGGAGTGCCCAGATGTTCATCCCTCTCCTGAATGTACAGAAATATCCTGCTGAACAGCAATGCCCAGACGTTCATCCCTCTCCTGAATGTACAGAAACCCCTGCTGAACAGCAATGCCCAGATGTTCATCCCTCTCCTGAATGTACAGAAACCCCTGCTGAACAGGAATGCCCAGATGTTCATCACCCCCCTGAATGTACAGAAACCCCTGCTGAACAGGAGTGCCCAGATGTTCATCCCTCTCCTGAATGTACAGAAACCCCTGCTGAACAGCAATGCCCAGATGTTCATCCCTCTCCTGAATGTACAGAAACCCCTGCTGAACAGCAATGCCCAGATGTTCATCCCTCTCCTGAATGTACAGAAACCCCTGCTGAACAGCAATGCCCAGATGTTCATCCCTCTCCTGAATGTACAGAAACCCCTGCTGAACAGGAGTGCCCAGATGTTCATCCCTCTCCTGAATGTACAGAAATATCCTGCTGAACAGCAATGCCCAGATGTTCATCCCTCTCCTGAATGTACAGAAACCCCTGCTGAACAGCAATGCCCAGATGTTCATCACCCTCCTGAATGTACAGAAACCCCTGCTGAACAGCAATGCCCAGATGTTCATCCCCCTCCCCTGAATGTACAGAAACCCCTGCTGAACAGCAATGCCCAGATGTTCATCCCTCTCCTGAATGTACAGAAATATCCTGCTGAACAGCAATGCCCAGATGTTCATCCCCCTCCTGAATGTACAGAAATCCCTGCTGAACAGCAATGCCCAGATGTTCATCACCCCCCTGAATGTACAGAAATATTGTGCTGAACAGCAATGCCCAGATGTTCATCACCCCCCTGAATGTACAGAAACCCCTGCTGAACAGCAATGCCCAGATGTTCATCCCCCTCCTGAATGTACAGAAACCCCTGCTGAACAGCAATGCCCAGATGTTCATCCCTCTCCTGAATGCACAGAAACCCCTGCTGAACAGCAATTCCCAGATGTTCATCCCTCTCCCCTGAATGTACAGAAACCCCTGCTGAACAGGAATGCCCAGATGTTCATCCCCCCCCGAATGTACAGAAACCCCTGCTGAACAGCAATGCCCAGATGTTCATCCCTCCCCCAAATACACAGAATTATCCTGGCTGTGCTCTGCCCCTCAGGGAGCCTGAGAGCCCCCAAGGCCAGGGTGCCCTGGGCTGAGCAGAGCAGGGAATCCCAGGACAGGGTGAGTTTGTGGGATGGAAGGAGAGGCTGCCAGGGCTGGAGGTTTTTGCACGGTGTGAGGTAACAGCGCTTCCAAAGCAATTTGCATCACTTAAAAACCAATTTGTGCTGTAAACAGAGCCTTGCAGGAGGTGGTTGGGACTCACAGCTCCTCTGAAGTTGCTTCACTCAAGTGCACCTTGTCTCTGCTCTCTGCCAGTGACACCAAAACATTCCCTCCCTTTTCCCCATGTCCAGCTGCCACTCACTCCAAATGACACTGCTGTTATTCCAGTTGTCAAGGATTTACAAGGGCAATACCAAAAAAGGGATTTGGGTTGGAAAAAATATGTTATGTGTTCTTGGAACTGCATATAAGAGGTGACCTCATGACTTTAAATACAGACTCTGAGAGCTCAGGATTTATCTGAAGAAGTTGTGAGATTTCATACGCTTTTGGTTAATCCACAGTTCCTTATTCCCACAAATTCCTGGTGCAAATTGGACCAAAGCAAATAGTGAGAGGGTAGCTTTCCATGACACTAGTTTGAAAAAAAAAAAAAAATCCAAATAATCCCCTCAAACAATCAAAAACCCCAAAAGACTGGGAAAAAGAGTTGCAAAGTGTCCCTGGAGCCAGCTGGGAGGGATGCTGGGGATGGCACAGTGGAGGGGAGCAGGGACAGATCCCCCTGGCTCTGTTTGAGGGAGGTTGGCTGCTCTCAGTCCCTGCAGCAGCAGCAGCTCCCACCCAAACAGGTCCCAATCAAAGCCCTCCTGCCCCTGGCAGCACTGACCAGCTCCCTGTGCTCCTGGCTGCAATATTCTCTTTTTGCAGTTTGCATTGCTCAGTCAGTGTGAAATGCTCCTCTGCCTGCTCCCAGACAATCTGTGCACACACACCTTTTTTTATGCTTGCTTGGGCTCTTGGATTCTTTCATCTGGTTGGTTTTTGTTTGTTGGAATTTACAATTTAATTTCCTGTCTGCGGTGGTTTGGTGCTCAGTCCCTGAGCTGTGCTTTGCCTTTGGATGAACGTTCCCTCTGGAAAAGCCATGGGACACCAGGCCCACTGATCCCAGGCCTGCAGCTGAGGCAGAGCCCCTCTTTGAGTGTCATTAACTTCTGTGGCTTAAAAGAATATGCCCCTCACTGATCTGCAGCGTGCAGCTGGTGATTAAACTCCAAAAAACTTCTTTTCACTAAAACATTTTGTTCTGTTCAGTCCTCCTGGGATGGTCACATGGCCACTCAAAAACTGTTGCTTTGCACCATTCTGTCACTAAAAGGAGCTGAGAAATCTCCTGGTACAGAGACCCAGAGTATTTCTTTTGAAGCAGACATTGTAAAAATAGCTGGGGAGAAAACAGCAGTGTCTTAGCAGCCAAAAAAGTCAGATAAACCTAACTGAGAAGCAAAAACAACACATGCCAAAAAAGAGCTCAAGCAATCGCCTCAGACAGTCCAGAAAACCAATCAAAGAGTGGGAACAAGAATTGCAAAGTGTCACTGGAGACAGCTGGGAGGGACAGGGAAGGCAGGAGAGCACAACAGGAACAGAACAGAGGAATTTCAGTTCAGTGCAGCTCCTCCACTGCAAATCTTTGTTTTGTCTCTGGGCCCTGAGACTGTCACTGCTTTAACAGAAAAAAAATTAAAATCTCCCTGTGCTAAAAAACCCTCTCAGCCTCCTTCATCCATGGCAAATTTCTGTGTATATTGAAAATAGAGATTTACAGCACAAAGATACTGAGTTGTTACAAATCAGAATTCCAGCTCATGGGGTTTCATTCCATTATCAATTCATTATGTGTTTCACTGCAATTAAAGCCTACAGGATTTTGGAAAGCCTCACCTAGAGCCAGAGGTGTGGAAAAGCTTTGTGAAATGCTTGCTTGGAAGGGGGGAGGAGCAGAGAAGCCAACAGAAATATTCTACCCATTGGTCAGAGGGAAAATAAGAGACCTGGATGCCTTAAAACAAGCAAATTAATTCCCTGCTATCCCAAACCTCAGAAAATGTTCACTTCATCCACGTCAGGAGGGTTATTTATGAAACTGTATCCTTGTCAGGACTGCAGGACATTCCATCCCTTTGCTCAAATACTGTAAATTCATGAATGATGAGAAAAATCTTAATTTGGCCGAAATATCTATATTTATCTGAAAAAGCAAGTGATCAGCTTGCCTGAGTGCTGAGATGGCCTTTCAGTGGCTCAGTGTGCAATTACAGCTCTGCCCCTGTGCCAGGGCTCCCATGTGGAGCAGGATGAGTTCAGTGCAGGCTTTCACTGTGGCTGGAGCAGATTTTCCTCCTCAAATTTCCCTCCTGGTGTTCAATACCCAGGCTTTGAGAACTGTTCCCATCCTTCTGCAGGGAGAGCTGGAGCTAAAACCCATCACCCTCTGAGCTGAAGGGAATTTCCTGCCCACACTGCTGGGTTTGCAGTGCACCAGGAGGGAAATTTGTGCCAAATTCGTGAGCCAGAGGGTGGCTGGAGGGAGCAGAAGCTGAGCAGGCTCCATCAACCCTTCCCTCAAACCAACCAGTCCCCCAGATGCTTTCCCTGACCCAGAGCGTGCCCTGTTTGCTCCTCAGGGCTGTAAATCAGGGGTTTTATTGTTCAGGGGATGAGCTGGAGCAGGAGGAGTTTCTGTGGCCAGTGCAGGGCTGAGGTCACATTCCAGGGCCCAGTTGTGCATCTGCCCAGTGGAGCTGCAAATCTCTGAGCACGAGATGTTTACAGAGAGAGGGAACAGCATCTCCCCAGGGGCAGCTCCTGCCTCTCCCCAGGGCAGCACAGGGCCCAGGGAGGGGCTGGAGCTGAGCTTGGACTGTTGGAGTCTTCAGGGAGGAGAAATTGCCCCATCCCTGCTTGGATCCCACTCCCTGGGACAGGGGATGTCAGCCCTGCAGCTCATCCTGGCCCAGCAGGATCTGCCCTGCAGGGGGAAGTGCTGGAGCTTGTTGCAATTCCAGTTCCAGGGACAGCAAATGCTGTTCTCATGCTCTGGTTTGGAGCAAAAATTGAGAGAATTTCCCTGAAATCCATCCCAACGTGCCAGCTGGATTTAGGAAAGGTTCTGCTTCCCCCAGAGGGTGCTGGCCCTGCCCAGGCTCCCCTGGGATGGGCACAGCCTGAGGCTGCCAGAGCTCCAGGAGGGCTTGGACAGCGCTCCAGGGATCCCAGGGTGGGATTCTGGGTCTGGGCAGGGCAGGAGGATCCTGAGGGTCCCTTCCAGCTCAGGATATTCCAGTGTTCCCTGGAAGAGCTGAGGGCTCTGCTCAGATCCCTGGGCAGGGATCAAACAGGAGGGACAGCAGGACCCTGGGTGCTGACCCCAAACCTCCCAGAGCCAACAGCTCTGAGGAAAATCCCCCTCCCATTTCAGGGACTCCACAGCTGGGCTCTCATTTGCTCCATTTTTGCTCCAAACCAGAGCACAAGAGCAGCATTTGCTGTTCATGGCACTGGAATTGCAACAAGCTGCAGCATTTCCCCCTGCAGGGCAGGTCCTGCTGGGCCAGGATGAGCTGCAGGCCCAACATTCCCTGTCCCACAGAGTGGGATCCAAGCAGGGATGGGGCAATTTCTCCTCCCTGAAAACTCTGGTGACCGAGCACTCGAGAATGGAATGGGAAAAGCTGCTATGATTGAGCTTCCATGAATGGAATGTTCACCTCCCTGCTCATCAGGAAGAATGTGGATCATGCATAAATACATGTCTGTAATTATAATCAGCATGTTTTATAAGAAAGATCAACCATTCTGGCTGGAAATTGGCTGTAAATTTCCATACCAACCTGAAAGCTATTTTAAGCAAAGTGCAGAATGTGACTCAACAACTGTTGAATCAATACTTGCATGCAAGAAATCAGATATAAATTTGGGCAATGCTTTCAAGTAGTCATTTACCAGCAATTAATAAAGTATAAAAAAAAACTAGAGGAAAAAAATGAGCTTTTCCTGAGACTGACCACAATTCCAGCTCATTAAATTCTTCTTTTTTTTTTAAAGCAATGTTTGTCCTCATTATTTATCTCCACTTCATAACAGAACACTTGTTCTCATGAAAACATAACCTTGTTCTCACACCCTTTCACTGCATGTTCCAAACTCAGTTTCAGACATATTTTGTTGGTATTCCACTAAAACTTGGAAAAACTGGAGACTGACTGACGTGAGGGAGCCATAAACTGCAGCACAAGATGCCAACAAGTTCTCTGTGGGATCTGGTACAGCCAGCTGAGCTCCTGAGTGATTGAAAAACAACCACAGGGAAACTCCTCACAGCCACACAGCAAATATTTACTGTTGTTAGAAAGTCTTCCCTGTTGGACAAGGAAATCAATTCAGATTTTTAAGCATTTTCCTGTAGCACAGACCTTTCTCTTTTACAAAACCAGGTCTAACTTAGGCCAGGTCTATTTACAGTCACCAGTGGCATCAATCAGAGCAGCTCTTGGTTCATGGAACCACGATTAAACACCCAAGTGCTTTGAGAGAGGGGGGTCAGAGCTTCCTCATGATTTCCCAAAAGGAAACTCTGCTTATCCAGCCCTGCCCCTGGAGGTCAGCATGAGGAGCACCTTTTCCTCATTCCCAAATAAAATCCTAAGGGGGAATCTCAGAGCCTCAGTGTTCACTGCCCTGCCCAGTACTGTTCCTCCTTCTTTTTGCAGTTTGACAAATTCAGCCTCTTTTTCCTCATTTCTGCCTTTTAACAACTCAGGCTTCACCCACCATGGTGCAAAACCCAGGAGACCGAGCTGAGCCTGGGGACTGAGGTAAGCAAATCTACCCAATGGATCATCCCATCAAAACAAGACAAATAAACCACGCCAAAAACCAACCCCAGCCACTTCCAGAGGCTGTCACAGCCTCACTTTGCCATTTTAGAGCTCCTTGGAAATTTATTTTTAAGTCACTTCAAAGCACCAAGAGCACAGCAGCAAAAGGTACCTCAGGAATTATCCTAAGTGGATTTAGGGACCTGTAAGTACCAAAATGTTTGCTGTGCTGCCCTGATTTTATAACAGACGCAGAGCAGTTGTGCAGCTGGAGAAACATCAATTATTGCTCCTGTTCACAAATAAACACCGGGGGCCTGAGCCAAGCTCCTCCTGCCCAGAGCTGCTCAAGCTGCAGCTCCTCCCTGCCCTGTTCCCTCCCCTCTTTATCTGAACCCAGAAGATGAAGAGGAACTCCTCGTTCCCTCCAATTTCATCTGCTTAAAATTCAAGGCTCATTCTTGTGTCTCAGCCCATTTCTAATTAATTTCTGGGTTAGTGTTTTCATGTTTTCCATTTCACTGAGCAAAACAGGCTCCTGAGCTGTCCATCTCCTGCTGCAGCAGAGGTGGAGCTGGAAAGCAACAGGAACTTCTCATTTCTTCAATCACCTGAAAAATGATGGCTCTGCAGCCCAGCTCTAGGCTATCACTGAGTTTGATTCTGGAACATTTTAATAATAAGGGATACTGAGATTCCTATAGCCAGTGAATATTCATTAATGCAAAATCACAGAGCAATCCCTTATAATTATATGAAGTGTCCAAAGCATTGACCATTGCAGAAAATTATAATTAAAGTTATTGAAATTAATTAGAAAAGGAGATGGTAATTAAATTCCTGTTGCTGGCATGTAAAACTGCTCTGAAATTAAATACAATGGATGGCTCCTCCAGAAAGGGGGATGTGGTGGAGTTTTTTTCCTTATGCTGGGAGAAATTAAAGCTAATTTTTATGGTGAGACTCCTTTAATAAAAATACTCAAAAATCTTTACACAGTGAAGTTCTGCTAGGATGATTTCCCTGCTCAAATCAAAAGGAACCAAGACTTACCATTCCCCATGAGGAGACTCATCCAGCCTGACCACAACCCCAAGAGCCAGACTCTCAGATGGCTCCTCAGGTGGGGTGAATTTGAGGCAAAACTTTCCTAATTCCCACCTGCTTGGCTGGGGGTGAGCCAGGAGGGTTTGGAGCCTTCCAAAGCTCTGCTTTTCCTTTTTGGGGTTTGCCACCACCTCCTCATTTCCTATTTTGTGTGTTCCATGTGCAAACATTGGCTGAAATCCCCTCCCTGCTTGGAAGCTGTGCAGCTGCAGGTGGGCAGGGCAGGTGTGGCTGCTCTGAGCCCTCTCTGATGCCTTCAGAGGAGCAGAGGCTGGGCAGAGTTACAGCAATAAATTGGTTTTTATTAAAAGCCCTTCACAGGATCCACCTTGGGCAGTGCCAGAGCCCGGCCGTGGCTCCACCCCAGATGGATCCTGGCCACGAGTTCTCACACTTTGATAAGTTTGGGTCCATTTCCATGCTGGCTTCATTGTCCAATTCCAGCTCCAGGTGATGCAGTCCCACCCTCCCAGGCTGCTCCCCTCCATTCCCTGTTGTTTGCACTTTTGGGCTGAAGCTGCAGCGGTGTCCTTGGTTCTGGGGCTGGAAAAGGATTGTTCTGTGGGACTGAGCTGTGAGGAGAACCTGCTGACATTGATATGGAGTGCAGAGTTATAAACTAACACAGTACTGAGTCTGGGAAATAGGAAAGCTCAAACTGAAGGCATTGTCTCCTCGGGCTCTTGTTCCCTGGAGAGGAGAATCCCATTCCTGCTGTCCCTCCTGCCCCTCTCCCTTTGCCCTGCAGGACACGAGGAGGTTCTCACAGCCCAGAGTTCACTCCACTCCCTCTGACAGGGATGCTGTGACTGAAAACCCTGACATCCACTGGGAGAAATGTGGGGATTTTCATCACAGCTGCAAACAACTTCTTTGGGCTGCAGATCTGTTCCCAGGGCTGACTCCAAGTCCTAATTACTAACCTGGTTTTCCTCAGTTTAGCATAGAATACTTGAAAATTGAAGGAGATGAAGGTTTATGCTAAAAGAAAATGTGATTGCTGCCACATAATTATGACAGAGACAAAACTCCCACTGTGACTGCTGGAACTGCAGATGAGACACAGATCCATCAAAGGGAAAACTCATCCCACCTCACCCTCCTTAATTCCTTCTTCCTTGAAACCCCTGCTTTTGTCTGTGTTTATCACCCTGCCAATATTCTCCTGTTAATTTTAAGTGTCACTTTGAGGGAATTTGTGGGGGTTTTATTGATAGTAATAAAGCCAGACTAGAGCTGCCTGTGAGGTGGAAAGGGCTTTTCATCCTGTGAGTGTCAAACCTGGTGTGCAAACCAGGGAGGTGGAAGAAAACTTTTTAAAAATACATTGATTTCCAAGAAAGCTTCTCTAATCCAGGCTGGAGACACCTGGATGCCAACCCCTTGCTCAGGAAGAAAAACACCCCCTCTCCCCAAATACAGTCCTGCATCCCCAGTAAACTGGGATGTGGGGGTTTATTGTGGAATTTTCTGAAAGTCTCAAAGCTTGGAAACTTTTCCACTTGTCTCAGACGCTGTCTTGGCACCAGCACAGGATTTCATCGTGCTGAAATTTCACTGCTCAACAGTTGAAACCAAATGTTTTTCCTCGCAATCATGCACTCATTCTCACTTGCAGAACAAGCATTTAGCAGCATATGTGTCCCTCTGGCCTTATGGTGCTGAGAAAGAAGATCCTGCTCTAGGAACAGGAAATTTGCCATGAGCTTGAAGCTTTCCTAACCACAGATTTGTAAGCAGTTACTGCTCCACGCAGCCACAAAGCATTAACTAAGTTTATTTAATAAAATATTCATTAAATTGCTATTAGATATAACCCAGAACATCCATCCTCCTGTCAAAATATGTGCTGTAAGTCTGCTGAGAGCTCCTCTCAGTAAAAGCCCATCGTGCCCATTACTCAAGCCATAAATGATGGAATAATAGGTGAGGAGAGCGATGAATCAGGAGCAGAAATCTGCAGGAAGAGCAGTGCTCAGCTGAGAGCTGCAGCCTCAGTCTCCTCATCAGACATAAATCACAGCTGGGTTAAAGCAGCCAGGACTTGAGTGCAGTCCCAGGGAGAAGCCAGGAGTCACAGGAGGGTAAAGCAGCCAGTGAAACAATGTCTGGAGAACTCCAGCCTCAGGGGTCATTGCAGCATTCACATCCTCTGAACAATCCCTTTGCCCAGGATTTTTCTCCTGGGAAGCTGAGAAGCCTCAGAGAAAAGGGAACACAATAATTATCTGATTTACTTCTCCTGTGTTTTGCTGCTTTGGAATGTGTTTGGAGATTGTTTATCCAACAGGTGATTGTTTCATTGGTTTTATGGGAATTGTTTTGACTCAAGGGCCAACCAGTGCAAAGCTGTGTCAGGACTCTGGAGAGTCAGGAGTTTTCATTATTATCTTTTTAGCCTTCTGTAAATATCCTTTCTGTATTCTTTAGTATAGTTTAGTATAGTATTCTTTAATATAATATAGTATCATAGAATAATAAATGAGCCTTCTGAGAACATGGAGTCAGGTGCATCATTTCCTTCCTTCATCGGGCACCCCACAAGTACAACAGGCCATGGGCCTGGACTGGTTCCTGAAGCTGAGCTGGGAGCTTTGGGAAGGGAAGCAAGAGCCCATTGGTCAGTGCCAAGGACAGAGGGGGGAATGGCACTGCCAGGGGGTTCTGGCAGCAGCCCCAAACAACCTCAGCTTGTGCTGCCTTTCCCTGGCCCCACAGCTCCTGCTCCAGGATGTGGCCAGTCCCTGATGATTTCAGCCCAAGTGCAGCTGGCTTTGTTGGCTGCCCCAGCAGCAGGGAGCTCCAGACTCCCAGAGGGGCCCAGGGCTGGGGTTTTTCCCCGAGGAGCCCTGGAGCTCCCCCCTGGTGTGGCCTGGCCCTACAGAGCATGGCCATGGGCACAGCTCAGAGCTGGCACTCCCAGAGGATCCTGATCCATGCAGAGCCCAGAGTCTTCCCCATCCCAGTGCTCTGCATGAGAACATCTCCTCCCACAGCCCTGTCAACCAGAAACCCAAAAGCCTTTTTGCAGGGACCTCTCCCAGCAGCACTGGCCAAGCTTGTGAAAATTCTCCTCCTTTTTGGCTGACCTTTCCCTGCAGCTCAAGGGGTCATTCAGCTGCAGCCCCAGCTTGGCCAAACCCTTGGCATGAGGGATGGCTCAGCCCCCAGACCAGCCCAGAGCAGCCTGTGTTGTACCCTCTGGGTGCTCACAAAGGAAAAGGAGCAGTTTGGAGATGTCCAGTTCATAATTTGTTTCTACCAAGCCAAGTGAGGTCAATACCGTAGCCACAATATTGTTTAAACTCCATAAAACATTTTCTACAATTTCTTCAGTCTAAAAGCGGGAGAAGAGCCCTAATTTTCATCCCTAAATGTTGAATTCTTCCATACCAACTCGTGATTCCAGCATTTGTCTGATCCTCCTGCTGGAGGGTGCATCCACAGCTGGGAACCTGCCTGAAAGCATTCACAGAACAGAGCCAGGACCAGGGAAAGGAGAAAACAGATGGATGAATCTTTTCAAAAGCATGGGAAAGGAGTGAAATATGAGGGCCATTTGGGTGAGCAGTGGGGTGTTGAGACAGGGGGAGGAGGAATCTGAGGGCTGACCCAGAATTCCAAGGAATGACTTTGCAATGAGCTGTCTCTGATGGGCCTTTACCTCCCTGATCCTAATCACAGCTTCCTTCCTGCCACGGAACAGCAAGAGAAAGTTTGGCAGATTCTCCAGGTTCCAATGGAAAGTGTGGGTTACAGAAAATGTTAAAGAACTTGGAAATACTTCAAAGAAATTGATGAAAATCTGTTCTGCTGAAAAATTCTCTAAATCACTTCTAAATTATTTGCTTGCGAGAGGAACAGTTTACATTTCAGGCATTTGGAAATTTCTTATGGTACAATCCAGCAAGAAACAGTGAAAAAAAATCTCAGTTAGAGCCTCTTTGGGAGCTCCCTTCATTCCTGGAAGGAGCACTTTGCATTCCCCATGCAAGCCAGCCCTGCAGCTGGAGATGCATCCCCTCCTGGGCAGCACTGAGTCACAACTGACACTGCAATTGTGAACACTTTGTGTCCCTGGATGTATTTCATATGTGAACATATTTCATTTATGAATATATTTCATTTATGAATATATTTCATTGATGGCAATACCACACCCTGAGGGGGCAGCACTGAGGACAGACACAAGGATGAGATGCAACCATGGTGATTATTCTGAATATTCTCCAGATCTGCAGTTGCTTCTATTCTAGACATCTACTAGAGGCAACCATGAAATGAAACCTTGACTCCAACGTGTATTCCAAAAAGTCTTCATGGCTCCACGGAGATAAAACTGTCTGAGCTCTTTTGGAGATTTACTGCCATGATGTGCTCACTTAATTTGTGATGGAAAGAGCCTGTTGGAGTTACCATTACTCATTACTGCAGCTTCTCCTACACTTTCATTTGTCCTCCTGCAACTCTGTAGAGTTTGCTCAGGCTATAAATAAAGGTCTCTGGGGATGCTGGATATTGCACTCTGAACAAAAATTTCAGTGACTCACTCTCATACATATTTTCTGCCATTATCTTCATCACAGGCAAATGTTCCCCCTCACTCCAGAGGGCTGGGAGGAGGGAGCTGGGACGGGATTCTTGGCAGATGTAGGTCAGGAAGCTCTTGCCTCAGATGCCCTTGAAGGTGAGGTCTTTCTTACCCAACTGCTGGAGCAGTTTCTGCTTACAACCAAACATCCTTAAGGCCCAGAGCTGTTGGGTGGTTGCTGCCCAAAAAGGACAAGTTTCTAACCAGGAGAGTGGTGCCAGAGTGACTGACAAGTGCAGTGACTTCATCTGGCACCACTGACTTGGGAGCAGGCACTGCCTGCCAGGGTTGCTGCTCCTGAAGGAAACGTGTGGGGCTGGAGCCACCAGTGTCACTCCTAATTACAGCAAATACCAATTAATGGGCTTGGGATGGATGAGGTCTGTGCAAGCACTGCCTGGGGGGGACACAGATTACCCAAAGAACCCCCACATCTCAGCTCTTCCACAGATTATTCCTAAAGGACAACCTCCTGTTTGTCTGAAAAGGTGTATTTTATATAAATAAAACACAGGGATCAGAAATCACATGCAATGTGTAAAACCAGGAGGGTGCTGCTGATGCCTCAGCCTTTACAGACTGCAGAGCACATCCATGGGTGCCTCCAGCTTTGCCAAAGCCTTTACAGACTGCAGAGCACATCCATGGGTGCTCCCAGCTTTCCCAAAGCCTTTACAGACTGCAGAGCACATCCATGGGTGCCTCCAGCTTTCCCAAAGCCTTTACAGACTGCAGAGCACATCCATGGGTGCTCCCAGCTTTCCCAAAGCCTGTACAGACTGCAGAGCACATCCATGGGTGCTCCCAGCTTTCCCAAAGCTTTACAGACTGCAGAGCACATCCATGGGTGCCTCCAGCTTTCCCAAAGCCTTTACAGACTGCAGAGCACATCCATGGGTGCCTCCAGCTTTCCCAAAGCCTTTACAGACTGCAGAGCACATCCATGGGTGCCTCCAGCTTTCCCAAAGCCTTTACAGACTGCAGAGCACATCCATGGGTGCTCCCAGCTTTCCCAAAGCCTTTACAGACTGCAGAGCACATCCATGGGTGCTCCCAGCTTTCCCAAAGCCTTTACAGACTGCAGAGCACATCCAGGGGTGCTCCCAGCTTTCCCAAAGCCTTTACAGACTGCAGAGCACATCCAGGGGTGCCTCCAGCTTTCCCAAAGCCTTTAGAGACTGCAGAGCACATCCATGGGTGCTCCCAGCTTTCCCAAAGCCTTTACAGACTGCAGAGCACATCCAGGGGTGCTCCCAGCTTTCCCAAAGCCTTTACAGACTGCAGAGCACATCCAGGGGTGCCTCCAGCTTTCCCAAAGCTTTACAGACTGCAGAGCACATCCATGGGTGCCTCCAGCTTTCCCAAAGCCTTTACAGACTGCAGAGCACATCCATGGGTGCCTCCAGCTTTCCCAAAGCTTTACAGACTGCAGAGCACATCCATGGGTGCCTCCAGCTTTCCCAAAGGCTCCCAGGGATGGTCCCTGAGTGCTCCTGGCAGATCCATGCACAGCTGCTCCTCTCAGCTATTCCTCCTCTGCCATTTTCCTGCACACAGTTACTCATCATGAACTCTCTGCAGCCCAGATGAGGAAGATGATGGGATTTCATCCAGGACAGGTGCCCTTGGCATGGATCATGCCCTGCCCAGTGCTGGTGGGAGCAGCTCCTGGAATGATCCTGCAAACACTCCTTGGAAAGGAACCCATTATTCCTGATGGATCAGAGCTGCTGCCTGCAGCTCTCTTCTATTTCTGACTCATGGTGGCTTCTAACACTTTCAGAAGTGTCATCTCTTGCAGTGTTAAAAAAAGGTAAATTCCAACAAAATGCTCCTCATTCTCTCAGTTAGGCAGAAGCCTGGAGCAGCTGCAGCACTGCTGGGCTTTGTTCTTGGAAAACACTTCCAGAGAGGACAGAAACCTTTTCAGGACTGGCCCTGCCCTGGCGTGCCTGGATGCCAGCCCCGTGGTGAAGGTGGAAATGCCAAATGCAGGGCAGTGTTTGGGGGCACTGGGAGCTGCTCCTGCCCCTGGCAGTCCCTGCAGCTCTGGGGCCGCCTCAGCCCAGCCCAGCCCAGCAGCTGCTCCCAGATTCCAGAGCCCAGATGAGCTCCCAGAGCAGGGAAATCATCGCAGCCAGACCTGCAAAGGTGCTCTGAGCTTTCTAACACCAGGATTTCCCTGGATGAGCCCCTGTGATCCCAGCCCCTGTCCTGCTCCCACCTGGAGCAGCAGCAGCCACATCAGCTCAGGAATTTGGGGAGCAGCAGGATCTGTTCAGTCCCACCAAATAAACATTCCCATTGTTCCCCTGCTGCCCTCCACCATCACACAATGCACAATGCAGTTTGCTTTCGTACCTACTGCACATTTAATCAGAATTAAATAGAATTAGGTCTTTCCCAGTTGCTTAAAGTGTTGATATAATTATTCCAAATCTTGACAGGGAAAAGAGGGAAACAGATGTTTTCTCTCACCTAATTTTTCTCTGGAGAAATAAAGACTGCTTATAGATTTTTATGGCTTCTCACAAGAACAAAATATGGGAAAATAACAGATTCATGAATATTTAACATTAATTCAAAGGAGAGTGCAGTGTTCATTTAACAGAAAATACAAGCCAAACTCTATTTCTTTTCTTCAAAGCTCTCACAGTTCCACCTGTAGTTTGTGTTCTGGCTACTGAGAGTTCAACTGATGCACTGGGTATCACTGAAAAATACATTTAAACTTTGAATTTAAAAGGAAAGATTCCTTGATTTGTCTCTTGCACTCATCTCTCAAAGATGGAGTAGCACATGCTTCTTTAATTTGCTCTGAGGAGTGTGAAACCACTAATGCATAATTTAAAGTGTGATGAGGTGTTTGTGCATTCCAGCTCTGCTGTGAAGGAGGAGAAGCAGCAGCACCTCAACCCCTGGCTCACAGGCTGAGTGTTAATAATGAGAAAAGGGAATATTTTGGTTCACTCCTTAACAGGAGGGTCCAGATTCCCTTAGAAGAAAAGACACAAAAGAGACATTTTCTCTCAGCGAGTTCCATACTTTGGGATTGTGCAAAATTCCCTCTGCAGTTGGATGCACAGCTTTAAGGACTGGCACATTTGAAGATCTGACAGAAGTCACTGTCCTGGTTCTTTTTGCTTTATTTTCCCAAAAGTTCTTCCTTTCATTCCCTTCCTGCAGAGCAAAGAGCTCCTCTTTGTCCTTTGCTTCCTTATTATCCTGATGTTTTCAACCCTGCACCAAAAGCAGCTTTCTGTCCATTTGCAATCCTTCTCCAAGGAATTCTGGCCTTTAGCATTATTATTTTTGCTGCAATGAGTGCAGCAAAGGAATGACTGGGTAATTATTGAGCTAGGGAGGAGGAATACAAATTCCCAGCTCCTCAGGAAAGCAGCAAGATGGGGAGTTTAGACTTCCTTCTCCTCAGAGATTCCCATCTTTTAGCAAAACTAGATGTCAAAAATGCTTCAGGGTTAGAAAAACGGCTTAATTCCAATAAAGATACCCTGAAATAGATCTAAATACAGATTTATTAAAAGGAACAGATAAATTGGATGATAAACTGAATCAACCTCCCTGAACTAAGATCTTGGTCCATATTTTAAGGCCTGTATTATTGCAAATATAAAAGTCATTCCCTGCCTCTCCCAGACATTTTCATCAAGGCAAAGCATCAGAGTGGGGTTGTACATCAGCCTGGAAGATGAATTCCAGTGTTAGCAGCAGTGATGCCCAGCACTCACTGGCTATAAGACATTTATGCTGCAATTGCAAGTTCTAAATGTCATAAAGCTGAAATTAAATACTGTGCACACCATGATCAGAGCTCAATGATGTGGAGAGAGATGGAAAATAAGTTTATGTTGGGGTTTTTTTAAGGAAATATTGATCTTTCATGCAAATGTCCAATCTGGAAAATGAAAGCTGAAATTTAAAAGTCCCAGGACTTTGGGCACCAAATTGCTGTGACCTCTTACAGGCAGAATAAAGCACCTGGGTATTTAAAAACAAAGGAAGGGCTGTCACTGGTACAGAAATAATCCTGGTGCACAGATCAGGAGGAGTTTCCAGGAGTTTCTGAGGTCTTGTGGTGCTTAAAGATGAAGGTGAAAACTCTCAGGACAGCAAAATTCCCACTCAGCCCAGATATCTTTGAAAAATCCCTTTCCCAGCCACGTTTCTGTTGTGTTACAAATATTCCTCTGGGCCGGGTGCCTCATTCTTAGAGTGAAGAATTCACTGAGAAGGAGGCACAGAAATGAGATTAATTACTTGTGACAGCATGAGGAGCTTTATCCAGCCTGAATTCACCTCCAAGATTATTTCCTGAGGTGTGGAGATTTATAGCACTGTGGTCACCTCAGCCCCTTTATCAGGGCTTGTTTGATGGGCCACAAACACCTCGGAGCTGCTCCTAATCTTGCTCAGCCCTTGGCACCACCTTGGTTTATGCCAGTGAGTAGCAGGAGCTTTGTGCTGTGTTTAAAATGGTTTTCTTTTTCCAGCATTTAATTCCTGCCCTTTTAATCTCAGGTAAAGTCTTTTCAAGGAAGTTTAACTTATTTAATGTAAATAAATATACCCAGCCTTTTAAAAAACAAATTGGGGAATCCGTATTAATTTGAATTTCTCAGATCTAGAAACCTCAAGTTTATTCCATTATAATTCTATCCCAAAAGAGGCAAGTTCTGAAACAGCTGAAATGTGGAGCAAAGGAAAGGATCCTCCCAGGAGAGCCTGGTGACCCCCCCAGCCTCTCCACCAGAATTCAACTGTTTCCCCTCTCCTGGTTCCCTTAAATTCCCTGAAATTTGGATTTAAACTCTGAGAGATTGCAGAGCCAGAGTTCCCAGGTTTGGATCCTCTCCAGGTGGGATCAGGCAGAAATCCTCTCTCCTCAGGGCACTTGGGCAGAGCTTTGGGAGGGATTTGTGCTTCCCTTGGCCACTGGCACAGGCAGGGCCTGCCCTGCTCCTGCTCCTCCCTCTCTCCTCCAGGCAGGGCTCACTTCTCCCAAACCCTGATTTTCCCACCCACCCAAATGCACAGTCCCTTGCTGGCATCACCCTCACAAAGCCCCTGAGATAAGGTCTCCAGCAATAACTGGGGAATTGCTGATAAATGTTGAGAGTCTCCAGCACAGTTCTGACAGAAATGCACAGTGAGAAAAAAAACATGGTTCGGTGTGGGCAATGGGCCTGCAAAACCTAAGTCTGGAAGGGATTTAAGAGCCAGTGACAGCGTGAAAATAATTGTATTTTAGTTAATTCTACCCAAAAAATGCTCTCAAAATCCTATTTACATTAAAATGACAAGCACTGAGTAACTACAGAAAAAAAGATTATTCCAAATTGCAAGTGTGTGCAATCCTGTTTTGGCAAGTTCCAGCTAATAACCTTGGCTGTTAATACAAACCTCAGAGATATTTCCCTTGCTCTGAAAATAAACCTGCAAGGCTCTAAATATCACCATTGGACAACTGCAAATTAGCATTTTAAATGCATTTTTGATCTTCTCATCGTGGAAATTCCCTTTCCTGGGTTTCAGGGTTTGTGTGTTCCTTGTTAATCACAAAAGGTGAGGAAACCATAATCCAGTGTATTTCCAATGTCTGTGGGAAGTTTTTCTAATTCTGGCTGAGACAAAGAGGTTTTCCATGAAGGACAAAGTTCTGCCCCTCAGAAAGAATGGAAATGAAGGAAATACATTTTGTGGATGACACTGTGTGATTTTTTGTGATTTCCAGAAGACTTGAGGAAGGAGCTTTGTACCAACTCTGCAAAGGTACAGTACCGACCTTATCCACTATAATTAATAAAACAGGTAATAATCAAGTGCAGCTCTGTAGCTAACACTGACATTTCCATCAAAAGCAGACAAATTTCATCTTTTTATCAATATAGATTTAAGGACCTCCCCACAGAGAAGCTCTGTTTTGAGCACGATCTAGAGCCAGCCATTCCCATGTTCTCAGAGCTGCAGATACAATTCCTCATCCCAGGAATCCAAACACCCACCCACAATCACACCACAAACCTTCCCCAAGGCCAGCTCCCCACTGCACTCCTTGGCAGTGCTCTGGTACCAGAGGAAGGAGCAGAGCAGTGGGATGGGAAGGTTCCAGAGGGACCTTCATGGAACACTACATGGAGATGTCTCCATTTAGCTCCTGGCTCAGCTCATCCCCCATGCCCAGGCAGGAGCTGTGCTGCCAGAGGGCTCTGGGAGTGTCTCTGCTGTGCCTCAGAGTCAGATCCAAATGCCAGCACATGCTTTAACATTTGCAAATGAGGGGAAGGAGCACAGCCCCTTACAAAGCTGAGCCATGCTAAAGGGCTCCTCTTGCAATGAAGGAGTCATTGAAAAGCAACTCTGGGAGCTTTATTGAAGTATAATTGACTAGTATCTTTGGGTTATTAAATTCACTTTTTCATTGAACACTGTGATTCATCTGGATGAAAGGAACTCTGCCATGGATCCTTCTGCACTTCTCTGAGCAGGTGTCTTTGACTGGCTCCAAGTGCACCTCAAAGCTGTGGCAGAAAAATTTCCCTTTTCTCACAGTGCCTATTCCATCCCTCATCCCCAGGCAGGAAAAGAGTTAATGCTGGTGTCTGTTTCAATACATTTGATTCTCTTGCAGCACCTGCTGCTGAAGATCTCAGAGCAATTTGTGAGCATTCACCAGCTCGGGCTCATCATCACCCAGGGTTTGTTTTTGCATGCCTGGTGAGCAGGGCTGTGAGAGCACACCTGGCTCCTCTGGGGGCTGTGGGAGGTGAGCCACAGCTTTGTCTTCCTTTGCCCCTGCAATGGGGTTTTTCCATCTGTTCTTTCCTCCACAGGGCCCAGGAAGCAGCACCAGGAAGGGAAGCAGAGTGGTCCCAGTGCTGAGCAAATGTTTCAGTCCAGCCATGAGCAGCCAGGACTGTTCCCTTCCCTGTGCCCTCTCCTCTGCTGTGGGCACCGTGTCCTGGAACCAGCGGCTCCTGGAATGGCTCCTTGGGACTCCAAAGCCTGCTTGGAGTGTGCCCAAAGCCAGGCAGCAGCTTCAGGGCACTCTGTCCCCCTTGGCAGGCTGGGCATGTCCCACACAGTGCCAGCTGAGAGTTCAAACCCTCACAGAGCTTTCCTTATCCAGCCTCTCACATTCTGCACTGATCACATTTTCTGGCGTGCCAAAGGCTGTAACAGGGCCATGTCTGCCCTGGTGATTCAATCAAACCATTTTAAATGGGTATAGCTCAGCCCCAGCACAGGGAGGCTGCAGTGGCTCCGTGCCCTCTGTGCCACCAGCACTGCACTGGGTGGCCCCAGGACAGAGTCCCAGCCTGAGGAATTCACAGACAAGGCAGAGAAGCACGGCCAGAAATCCCAGACAGAGCTGAGAGTGGAGCCCAGAGCAGCTGGAAGTGTGAAGGATGGATGCCCCAAGTCCAGCTGCTCCCTGCCTCTTCAGCACTGAGAGCTCTGCTCGGACAGGGCAGGGCAGAAAAGCTGAGCTGAAGCTCATAAATCCAGTGTTTGCTCCTCTTCCCTCCAGTGACTCCATGGCATTATCCTGAGATTCTTGTGAGCGTTTCAAGGGGAAGTTTCTGAACAGCAAAGCTTTGCCACAGCCCTGCTGCTGGGAAGGGCCACACCAACATCTGCCATGCACTCCCTGACCAAAATTCAACTTCTGTCTACAAGGTTTGTCCTCAAAACCAGCAGTCAGCTGCAACTCTCAGCCATAGCTGCCTTATTAAATATGAAGTTTTTATTTTAAACACAGTACACTTTGTAACAGGAAAATCAATATAGAGTAACCCAGAGTACAGCAGACAACAGCTGGGGGATGTAATCTGATGACAGAAAGTTGAGAACAGGATTTTGGCAGTTTTATGTTCAGCAAATCTCTCACTTGTTGTTTTTCATGGCACTGAGTTCTAAAGATCTGAGATTTCTCCCCGAAGCTTCACAAGATGAAGAAACCAAGAAACCACTTTCGACATTAAAGGCTATTATCTACAGAATAAATCATTACTTATATTTTGCTTTATAGGCTACTGTAAGAGGATGACTCTGCCCAGAGCTACGATGAGTTAACAACGTCAGTGACCTCAGAGCCCTAAGCAAAGACTCAGGGAGATTCTTCAGCATCAGAGGACTAAAGGTAAAGTATTTCCCAAAGCAAATCCTTGTCTCTGCCTTCCCCTGGGCTGTGGGTGGGGTGCTCAGCTCTGCTCAGGGCTGGGGTTCACAATAAACTCTGCCTGGAAAAGTTACAAAGGTGGAAAAGAGAGATGAAGGCACTGAGGTGCCCTGTACAGGAGTACAGAACAGCATCAAGATTTTACTGATCTGCTACAATTTTATTTTATTATCAGATTCTTAATTAGAAACAAACTTTATGCCATCATTGAATATTGAATAGCAACACAGAATAATGAATAGTATAAATAAACCCGGGATTTTTGGAACTGAGCTATTTGTCCTTAGGAGATGATTAGCTCTCTAAAATGATGTGTGACTCACAAAATAAACTCCAATATATTTCCTTAATGGGCAAAGGGTAACAGATCATTTTGTCCTGAAACTGTTTTTTTCACCACGTCCCACCGAGGAAATTCTTTCTCAGATAACGCAGCTGGTTCTTTACAGGTTTGCACTGCAGGGTCCTGTGGCCAACGAGTCAAAGATCGTGGTGCTCCCCCGGTGCCGCCCGGCCAGCATTGCCGTCTAGTGCTGCCCTCTCCCTGCTGTCCCCGGCTGTCCCCACGGCTGTGCCCTCACTCACTGTTAGCCCCGCACTCACTGCTGTCCCCTCAGTGTCCCCGCACTGACAGGGCACTGTCACAGAGAGCCCCTGCACCGCCACTGCACAGTCACCGACAGCCACTGGCAGCCACCGCACTGTCCCCGCACCGCCACCGCCACCGCCACCGCACTGTCCCTGCACCGTCACAGCCCAGCCACCGACAGCCACCGCACCGCCACCGCAGGGTCAGCGCACTGGCCCCGCACGGCGGAGCTGCGCAGGGACCCGAGGCCATCCTCTGTCCCTCTGTCCCTCTGTCCCTCTGTCCCTCTGTCCCTCTGTCCCCCGGTCTCTCTGTCTCTCTGTCCCTCTGTCCCCCGTTCCTCTGTTCCTCTGTCCCTCTGTCTCTCTGTCCCTCTGTCCCTCTGTCCCTCTGTCCCTCTGTCTCTCTGTCCCTCTGTCCCTCTGTCTCTCTGTCTCTCTGTCCCTCTGTCCCTCTGTCTCTCTGTCCCTCTGTCCCTCTGTTCCTCTGTCCCTCTGTCTCTCTGTCCCTCTGTCCCTCTGTCCCTCTGTCCCTCTGTCTCTCTGTCCCCCGTTCCTCTGTCCCTCTGTCCCTCTGTCCCTCTGTCCCTCTGTCTCTCTGTCTCTCTGTCCCTCTGTCCCCCGTTCCCCTGTTCCTCTGTCCCTCTGTCCCCCGTTCCCCTGTTCCTCTGTCTCTCTGTCCCTCTGTTCCTCTGTCCCTCTGTCTCTCTGTCCCTCTGTCTCTCTGTCCCCTGGTCCCTCAGTCTCTCCGTCCCCCGGTCCCTCTGTCCCTCCGCCTCCGGCGCGGCCGCTCCGGGGCCAGCGCAGAGCCCGCCCCGTGTCAGGCACGGCAGCAGCGCAGCTCCCGCGGCTCCGGGCACGATTGTGCTCTGCTGCTGCTGCTCTTCTGCTGCTGCTGCTGCTGCTGCTCTGCTGCTGCTCTGCTGCTGCTCTGCTGCTGCCGCTGGCAGCGGCCCCGCCGGGCAGTGCCGGAGCGCGGAGCAGCCCCGTGCGGTGACTGCGCTGCCCCGGGTGCCCGGAGAGCCCCGTGCGGTGACTGCGCTGCCCCGGGTGCCCGGGCCGGGCGGGCTCTCCGTGCCGGGGCTGCGGCTCCCCGGGACCATGAATTCCCCTGCTCGCACTGCCCGCGGCTCTGCAGCCACTTCGCGGGTCCAGAGATGACTTTGAGCTGACTCGCCGAGGGACGCGACCCCAGCCTGCTATGGAGGATGAATCTTAAGATGAATACCTACTTTGGCGATACTTCCAATACATCAATACCGGGATATTTCAAAGGCTCTGCACTAAATTATGGCAATTTTTCTGCAAACAACTCCAACGAGACGGGAAGCGACCTGGATTCACCTGCCCTGGCCACCAGCAGGGCGATCATTGTGGGGCTGATCCTCGGTGCCTTTATTCTCTTTGCTATCATAGGTAATATCCTGGTAATTCTCTCAGTGGCTTGCAACAAACATTTAAGAATCCCTACGAACTATTTCATCATTAACCTGGCCATAGCAGACCTGCTGCTGAGTTTCACTGTCCTGCCGTTCTCTGCCACGCTGGAAGTGCTTGGCTACTGGGTTTTGGGGAGGATATTCTGTGACATCTGGGCAGCAGTGGATGTGCTGTGCTGCACAGCCTCTATACTGAGCCTGTGTGCCATTTCCATCGACAGATACATCGGGGTCCGCTACTCCCTGCAGTACCCCACGCTGGTCACCAGGAGAAGGGCGATTTTAGCTCTCCTGGCTGTCTGGGTCCTGTCCATGGTGATTTCCATCGGGCCCCTGCTGGGCTGGAAGGAGCCGGCCCCGCAGGACGACAGGGAGTGCCGGATCACCGAGGAGCCTTTCTATGCCCTCTTCTCCTCCCTGGGCTCCTTTTACATCCCTTTAATCGTCATCCTCGTCATGTACTGCCGGGTCTACGTCGTGGCCAAGAGGACCACGAGGAACCTGGAAGCTGGGGTGATGAAGGAGATGTCCAACTCCAAGGAGCTGACCCTACGGATTCACTACAAGCACGTTCACGAGGACTCCTTGAACAACACCAAGTCCAAGGGCCACAACCCCAGGAACTCCTTAGCTTTCAAACTTTTAAAGTTCTCCAGAGAAAAGAAGGCGGCCAAGACGTTGGGAATCGTGGTTGGCATGTTTATCCTGTGCTGGCTCCCCTTCTTCATTGTCCTGCCACTGGGTGAGTTGGGGATGCAGGGAAAGGGATTGGGGTGGGTTGGCTGGATCCCACAGAAATATCTTGGAAAGGACACAGATGGATGAGAAGGAGATTCTGTTGGGAGAGCTGCAGTGAGCAGATGAAAGGAAGGGAATGAAAGGAAGGGAACTCCCAATGTGCAAAGAGTCAGGCTGGAACTTTGGGAAGTGTGCAGCTGCACGAAGCTGCTCAGCCGCAGTCCTTAGGGCCCATGTCGCCCCAGGGGACAATTTCTCCAGGGTTCATATCTTAAATCTTCCTTTGTGTTGTTCATTTGAATTGAATTAGGTGTCAGAAACGTTACCAAAATGCTTTACCCCAAATCCCAGATGAGACCAGAGAGCTGCAGCCCTGCAATGTTGGGGGTTCAGGTCAGGTCTGCCCCAGGTTTGGGATATAACACAATCAGATTTTGGCATTTTAAGGTGCCCTCACTGGAAATGAACTCAGTTAATTGTGAGGGGCAAAACTCCCCTGAGCTTTGGGAGGCTGAAAAGTTCTGGTTGTGAGTTCAAGCATTACTGATCAAATCCCAAAAGCAAAGGAGATCCCACAGATCCCAAGGAAGGTGCTCGTTGGGGTCACCAGCTCTCGTTTTGGACACTGTCATGGGAGCTTTTGGCAGCCACTTTGTTCACTTTCAGCTTTAAAATACTGTTCAAGCATTGGCACAGCCTTAACACATTGCTCAGCGTGCCCAAAGCTGTGAAATGTTCTTGTATTGTTTTTAATATTAGCACAACCTCTGAAGGGGAGTATCTCAAGATATTCAATTACTGAACTCTCAGAAATATCTGTCCAAAATTCATTGCTCTGAGACAATCTGGCAGCCTAATTATGGAAAGAGGTGGATAGAGAAAGGAGAGAAAAAGCCTTTATTAATGTTCTGCATTTGTGTTTACTTAGTTACCCAACCAAAACATTTCTGATTGAGTAGTAAGTGAATATTTATAGAGATTGTTGTAGAAAACTAAACAGAGTTCAGCAGCCTGGTCCTGGTGAATTATAAGTAGTTTATAAGTATATATATTATATATATATAAAAGTAATTATAGTATTATAAAACTATAATCTCTGTGTATCATCAAGAATCTTTATTGCTTCAGCTACTGCAGGGCAACCTTGTCATCTCTAGTTTCTTATACTGAATTTTAAAATCTTTATGACTCAAAACTTGCATAAAGGTCACGTTAAGGATGTGAAAAATTCCAGACAGAAGGAAAACCATGAGTAAAGTTCTCTTTGGCTACTGAAGTTTAAGTCCTTGTGCTGGCTCTTAGACTAAGTTTGTAACATAAAACAAGCAAAAATACCCAGCTGTGGATAGAAATGTATTTGACCATATGTAGCAGTATGAGATTAGTAGCAGTAGGTCATGATCCCCTGATAAAGCAGATGCCCTCCTTGATTTTGAGTTATTAAATGAAAAAAAGCAGCTGTGAACACAGCAGCTCGTGTGGGTGGGTGGCAGGAGCCAGGACTGACACCCTCACCCAGCCCAGCAAGAACACAGACAGGAGCAAAGGGAGCCACCAAGCAGCTCCCAGTTATTGACACTCAATAACTCAACTGTCAGCTTTCCCTTTGAGGAGAGACTCAAATCTCCTGGGCTCCATGGGAGGTTTAGTGAGAGGCTGTTAAACCACCTGAGGGAGGATTGATTGCTTGCCAGGACGTGATTTTATCTATGTCCTGTGTAAGCTGTGCCAAGGCAGCAGAGGGGGACAGGCTGGAGCCTCCAGCACAGCACCAGGGCTGGGGGACAAAGCCAGAGCTGGGGACAAACACAAAGTTGGAGACAAACCCAAAATTGGGGACAAACCAGCGCTGGGGACAAGACCAGAGCTGGGGAGCCCAGCCCAGGGCTGTGACCCCAACACCCCAGTGAGGGGCCACTGGCAGCCCAGATCCGAGGGCAGGAGGAGCTGCAGGGCTGAGCTCTTGGCAGTGCCACAAAACTGCTGCAGTCCCATTTCTGTCAGAAACCCCCTGCCTGGAAAAGGGGGACGGGGGGCTCCACATCACCCCACCCAGGATCCAAATGCATTTCCACAGTGGCTGTTTTCCCTTGGTTTGGCTGCCTAGGAATAGGCTGGGTTTATCCCTTGTGCCTGATTTTTCTTTTTAAATTTCTGATGCAGCACTGTCCAACCCCTGTATTTTTATCTCTATGTATCAGTGCAGAGCCAATTGAGGATGTCAGGCATGATTCAAGCATTGCTCACTAGGACAGGTGGGAAAAGTCAGTTCCCTGACATGCACAGTGCAGCTGCTCTCAACTGCAGCAGAGGGGAAAGAATTCCTAAGTGAGCTCCACTCTTCATAGCAGGAACCTCTTGCTTGGTGTCTTGAAGGCACAAAATTCAGTGAAATGATATTAAAAACCCTTGAGGGAGCACCCAGTGGTATGAAATCAATTCCTGGGATAGGCCAAGTGTAGAATCCAAAAGGTGCTGATGTTTTCCAAGCTCTCCCTGGGCCCCTGGGCTGTCCAGCTGAGCCAGCTCCCCTTGCTGCCAGGACAGGCCTCTCCCTCAGCTTCTCCTTCTCACAGCTCCTGTTTGCCCCAGTGACCCAAATCACAGCCTCACATCTGCATCCTTGCTATTTCTGTTGCTATTTCTCTGCTCCCTGTTCCCCCCAGTAACTCCATGACTCTGCAGGAGGGTGTTGGCAAAGCAGCTCTGGATTTCTGTGGATCCAAGCACAAAACATCTGCCAAGCTGGTAAATGTTATTTCTGCAGCACCACAGCCCCAGGTCTGAACAAATCTACTTAGATCTAGTGGAGTTTCTTTGGTATTCTTAGCAATTCCTTGAGTTTACCAGGCAAAATTATTCTTCTTCCAGTCTGGCATTTCAATTTATTCCACAGCTCCCCGTTTGATATTCCAGCCCAGAGTTACTCCATCAGGTGGCAGCTGTGCCTGGGAGCAGCTGTGGTGCTGAAAGCAGGCAGATTGCTTGGAAAAATGAAAAGAAATTATATCAATGCTTCCAGAGCATTTTTCAAGCAAAAATCCCAAGGAAATCTCTGTATCCAGTGCAGATGGGAATTGCAGCCTTGACAGCACAGGCACTGAGCAGCATTAAATTCTCAGCACTGAGTTACCCCCAGTCAGGTCTGGGGCTCTGAGCTGTGCTGCCTTCAGCACCTGGGGATGCAGACCTGGGGTCAGAGAGAACTGTGTGAGAAATTTGGGTTATTCCTGTATTGGATATTCTTTCCAGACACCAATGAAGCTGCAGAACATCCTGGCTGCACATTTATAAAAGCCCCCTGCCTGTGCAAACAGTCACCCTGCCACTCAACATTGTTTGTGATTCACCATAAAAAATAAACTAAATACATTTGTGTCTTTGAGACAACTTCTTGGGCCATAAATTCAGTGACTCAGCTTCGAGGAGTAAATATCTTGTTTCTTTAAAATAAATGTTTATTTTCATCCCTTTCATACAAATTCTTCCTCAGGCAGCATGACTACATTAAATATTCATTGCTGATAAATGATGAGTAAAAGAGATTCTTTTTATTTAAAGGCTAGAGCCCTGCAGAACTAAGGTAACACTCATTAAAACTTCCTCCTTTAAACAATGGAGGGACCAATTTTATGTCAATACCTTTGTTTAAAACATAAATATAAAATGATGGATTGTATAAGGAGAGGTTTAGTGTCACTCCTGTAAATTGAGATATCAGAGCAGACTTCCCAGTCTTCTCCCAGACATTCCCAGAGGGAAAACTCACCAGGCACTTAACCAGGGCACTTCCCCAGGCTGCTGCATCATTCCAGTGGAGATCAGAGCAGGATCCACTGCCCAGTTCAGAGCCTGCTCCCACAGATCCTGCAAAGAAAAATAAACCACTTGGAACTGAACAGACATGGGAGAGGTCCCAAGAGCCCCAGGAGGAAGATACACCTGGTGGGACTGACTGTGGACCAGGAATCTCTCTGTAAGTAATGAAAAAGAACATAAAATGTTCTGCATGTTGAAGGTCAGCCAACATGAAATTATTCCTAAAATAAAATGCTGTTTAAGTACAGAATGTAGATTTATGTTATGTCAGGCCAACCTCTGAGATACCAAATGAGGCCCCCTGGTTTCCATGGGAAACCCTTCCAGGCTTCAGGTCTGGTGCTGGCAGTGCCACTGGGCTCTGTCCCTGCAGGGCTTTAGGCCTGGCTCATCTTCACCTCATTTGCCTCCTCTGCCCCTCCCCGAGCAGTCCAGCTCTCTCCAATCGATGACCTCCAGTTAATAGTTACAGAATTCAGATAAATTAAGGAGATGTGGCAATCTGGCAGGTCAGTCCTGGTGCAAAGTTCAGGAACTGGACAATCAAACATCTGAGGGCATTCACTGAGCAGCACAGAGTGTTTTGGCACGTGGGGAGCAGCAGATTACTTTGGGATGATTTCTTTTCCTACTGAAACAGCCTCCCTTAAGCCCTGGTTTAAGCCTTTGCTTTGCAAAGGGGATCAGTTACCAGTCACTTACAGATGTCTGGGGTTTGGGACAAAGTTGTTATCAAAGGAGGGGAAACTGCACAAATTCCTGGGTAATTCCTCTGCAGGCTTTGGATTTGTTTGTCAGAGGAACAAAGGGAAATCCTACAGTGGTCAGTGTCACAGAAATAAATATACAGAGCAATGCAGAAAAAACCACAGAGAAATCACCCAGTGCTGGGCTGACTCTTCAGCCCCAGGGACGGCAGCAGCTCCTGGGCCAGGAGGGCAAAGAGATCCAAGGAAAAAATGTCAGGACTGATGCAGTGAGAGGAAATCAAAGGCAGGAGGGGAGGGAGTCTCAGAGGAAATGTTGTTTTTAGGAGGGCAGTTGGATGTGAGGGGTTTGCAAACACTTGAGGAGCTGCTCAGGCTGGGGGGCACAGGAGCAGCACTGAGGAAAGGGACACAAATCCAGGTGGTCCTAAAGCACCTGAGGCCAGAGCTCAGGGTTCCAGGTGCTTCAGATGAGATACAGCCAGGACCAAAGAGCCAGGAGGTTTCCACATCTTTGCTAAAACAATCCTGGGTGACCCACTGCAAGGTTTGGAGCAGTTTTATTGAGCTTCCAGGTGAGCCCCAGGAACTGGAAAGCAAGAACCACCCATCTCTGAGGGGCCAGAGACAAAACCTGTGCTGGAATTCATGCAGCACCTCTGTAACAGTGCTCAGCCCCATGCTGGAGCCATTTCCTGCCAGCCTTGGCAGGACAGATTGGCTCAGCTGTCAGGCAGAACCAAGGAGGAGAAAACACCAGAGCATGTTCAGTCATTGCAGATATTTAAGTACAATACATGAAATGTCAGCAGACCCAGATGAGCTTTTCTAGACTCCCTCAATCAGCTAATCCCTTGCAAAACAAGGATAATCTTGGCTCCTGAGCTGTCTACTCAGGAGCTGCTGGAGTCTGTAACTCTTTTGAACGAAATAATAACAACAATAATGCAGTGTTTGTGTCCCTGTGCACTGCCAGCTTTAGAGACTGAACAAGATTCTGACCAAAACTGATCTTGGTTTATCACATTTGTCTGAGGGCGGCACAGTTTAAACACAGGTGAGTTCCCTCAGTGGTGTAAGTCACAAAGCTGGGCTGGGCTCAGAGAGGGTGCCCAGGGCAGTAATTCTGTGTTTAAACCCAAGGCACTGCCCCTTCAGAAATCAAATGGAGCTGCTGTGCCTTGCACCTGCTTGTAATGCAGGGAGCTGGAGCAGCTCTGGGGTTCAGGAAAACATCTCATGCCTATCTGTACTCCTTGAAGTGCTGGTTTCATTTTGGCCACTCCAGATAAATTTCTATTTTCAGAGCCTTTCAAAAGCTCTCAGATTTGAGTCATTGTGAATGAAGTTCATGCTGTTCTCACTGCAGTGATTTGCTCATCTGAAATATGAGGCATCTGCTACAGGTTGTCAGTCCTAGGACATAAATTCCTCACAACCAGGACATTTGGAGTTCTCAGCAACCTGGGATGGTGGAAGGTGTCCCTGTCCATGGCAGGGGCTGGGACTGGATGAGCTTTGAGGTCCCTTTAAACCAAATCATTCCATGATTCCAGGAAGGTATCACTGCTCTGAGAATGACACCTGCCAAACTTGGAGCCCCATCAGATTTGTATGCTACCCATTGCTACTTATAATTCATCCACTTTCCCTTTCATTTTCCTTATTGAATTTGATTCTGCTTATTTTGGATGCTCTCTGTGTTTCTCAAGATCATTTTTCACTATTTTCCAGCTGTTTTCCCTGTAATCCTAATCCTCTTCTCCAGCAGCCTCCCAGCTTGACCAACCCTTAGTTTTATAACCATCCTCTCCACTTCATCATCTAGTGTTTGTAAACTTCTACTGTTTGGGGTTTTTTCCCTATATTAAATAAGTCCAGGGGAATGTAAACAAACACTGGATGCTGGAAGGGAAGAAATCAAGAGCTTTAGAAATCCAATTAGCTCTAAAACCTTGGCATGCTGGCTTGGCTGAGCCCGTGGTGTGAAGGGCTGCAGGAAGCTTAAACAAAAGGCAACCACATCCTTTCAGTACATTCTAAACTCACAACAGCTCTCTCAGGGGCAGATCATTGCTCCTGCAGGGAGGATTGTGCTGCCTGTGCACACAGGGGAGGTAACTCAGCCATCAGCAGCTTCCAGGAGCTGTGGCCCCTGCAGGAGCCACAGGGGAACACGGAGGTTCCCAGCCTGGAAAGCCTCGTGCTGGTCACAGCACAGATCTGATCAAGCCCTTTTCCCAGGGAAAGCTCCACCATAAAGCAGATTCCTTGCACAGCAAAGCTCATTTCTGCACAAGCTGACTCCTGGGGGACAGATGGAGATGGGGGTTGATGTTGGGGAAGTTTCCTGTGTCCCCTGTCTCAGGACTCAGCTGTCACCATTTGGTGCTTTGCAACGCTTTCCCTCAGCAGAGCAGTTTTTAAAACCTTGGCATTTTCTCTTGAAGAGCTCAGATTTAACTCCAGTCAGAATGGCTCCAATCTGCACCAAAATGGAATCTCTGAAAGATTGGCCCTTGGGTTGCCTTCCAAGGATACCTTTACCCAGTCACTGTTTGCCAATTCTCCCTCTCTGTTTTATGATGTGCAGACAAGGAGGTTTGGAAACACTTCATTTTCAACCTGTTATCAATAGAGAGAAGCAGTTTCATGTCTTGTGGCTCTTTAATCTTCAGACAATGACAAAGGCATGCAGGATCTCCAGTTTCCCAGCTGGAATATCCAGTGGCACACAGCAAAGCCCTTACATGACTCTGTTGCACCATTGTATTGCAGTAAATCCAGATGTTGTACTTGTTCCAGGAAACTGGAAAGGAGCTCAACACACTCCCCCCTAGGTGTGTTTTCATCTCAGCAAAACTGCTTTTAGAAGATTTTGAAATGCAATTCCTTGTAAGGCACAGAAAACAGGACCTGACAGCCCCAAATTCATCCCTAGTGACTTGTCCTTAAATCCAGGGAATCCACAGTACTCCTCCCCAGTTATTATCTAATCTAAGGATCAAATTCTGAGCAGAACTGATCATTCTATGAGTAATTTATTATACTTCATTGATATCAAACCCACAATGCATTAAAAATGAATGTTTAATTGAAACCTCCTTCAGTGAAGAGTTTTCCTTAATTAAGAGTGCACCAATTAAGCCACTCCAGAAGATTTTGCTGCTGCCCACCCTGGTATTTTAAGGACTTTCCCCAGGTCCACTGAAGTCCTTATGAGCCTTTTCAAAGGGTTTCAAGGACTTCCCTGACTCCAGTGGACTCTGAATTTTAATGTCTCAGTGGTGCTCTGCCTCCATATTCTGCAGAAATGTGAGCAGAATTAATACAGCAAATTGTTTCCCATAGTGTTCCCTAATTTCATTGAGGAGACTTGACTGACTTTCTCTGTAATAAAACATTCATTACAAAGAACCAGTCAGAGCCTAAATGAAATTAGTTCTTCCTAAATAAAATACTTCTTAATTCCTTTTTATGATACTGCCTCAGTGTATCTCCAAGCTCAACAGCTCCATCAAGCCTGGGGACTGTGGGCAAAAAACTGATCCCTCCAAACAGATCCAGAGGATTTTCTGAAATGTTTCCTGCTCTCCACTTGTGCTTTGCAAAACCTTGTTGGTGCCAGTGGTGCAGTGGGAGGGAGATTGTGGCTGTGATTAATGAATCACAGGGTTAGTGCCAAGAAATAAAAGTGAGCAGAAAATGCACATTCCTTGGAGTGAGGCTGTAAAACACCAGGAGAGCAATCACTTGGAGCAGGGAAATCCCTCTGGCCACCCCACAGGGAATAAATCACTGAGGAGACAACCACATGCAAATTTGCCAGGCATTTTAAAGAGCAATTTAAACCAGCACAGGGCAATATTTAATCTCCTTATCAGGCTGCAGTGGGGAAGTGATTGGAGATTAGAGCAGGAAATACCAGTCTGATGTTCAGGTGTGTCCAGCAGGCTTTGCTTTAGCATTTTATCAAGGCATCAAAACAGCCCACACTTGTTTGCTCCTGACAGGTTAATGCAGCTAAATAAAAGGTATTGTAGGTAATTAAAATAAATAAACAAAATTTAAGATCAGCGTTTAGCTACAATAATAGAAAGGTTTTGAAACTAAGAAATTCAAGAAGAAGTTTTTGTGTGATATAGGTGAAAGAGGCACAGCTCATTTATCTGCATTGGTTCCCAGTTTTCATCTGTAGACTTTCACTCATTTTATCTGGCCTGTAAATTCCATATTTATTTTTTTATTTTATTTATAGCATTTTCTCTGTCCACATTTAATCTGATTAAAAATATTTAAATTTGGTAGAGGAATATCTTACAGATTTTCAGCTGTTACAGTATCAGAGAAAGGCAGACCTTTCAATCCACCTCTGTGGATTCTGTGGAGAAAAAATAGAGACTCCTTAACCACTTCATAAGGTTTGCTGGACTTTAAGAGCTAAAAATCCTTTCTATTTTAAAGGAATTCCAGAAAACAAATTAAGAATTTCATCAGTGTGAGCTCCAAAAAGTTCCTTTTCCATTATGGTGCTTTGTAGCTATTTTGTAAAGCCACAGAGCTTCTCTTTTCCCTAAACTGAAGGGAAATATCAGCAATTATCACTTACAAAATAAACCCTGCAAAGGCTTTGCAGCTGAGCATGGAGAAGATTCAGCAGCATCCTCCTCATCTTGGCTGCAGTTATAAACTTAGATCAGCTTTTCCTAGGGCTTTATAAGAATGCAATGGCTCATTCCATGGAATCCCAGGAGTTGTCACTGGATCCCTCACCTGAGACATCCAGGAGACACAGTTTTGGGAGCTGCAGTGATTTGGTGCATGCTGGAAAATTTTCAAATGCATTTCATGGTTCCTCTGCAGTTTGACATGCTGTGCTCTGTAATTCCTGCAGCCCCCATCAGGATGGAGGCAGGACCTGCAGGACCTGCAGGATCTGCAGCAGCTGCACAGAAAAGGCTCTGCCAAACCCTGCAGAACATTGCCAGCAGCACAGCCCTGAGGGGCAGGGGCTCACCCTACAGGAGTCCTGTAAAACCCTGAGGGGCAGAGTCCTGAGGAAATCCCTTTAAACTTTCCATTCAACCCTGAGCTCCTCAGCTCCAGGGCAGAGCCAGCCCTGGCACCATTCCCAAACTCTGCCAGGATAAAATCTGGGAGCCACAGGACCCTCCATGCAGAGCGTGCAGCCCAGCCCTGGCACCATTCCCAAACCCTGCCAGGATAAAATCTGGGATGTGGAGCCACAGGACCCTCCATGCAGGGTGTGCAGCCCAGCCCTGGCACCATTCCCAAACTGCCAGGATAAAATCTGGGCTCTGGAGCCACAGGACCCTCCATGCAGAGCGTGCAGCCCAGCCCTGGCACCATTCCCAAACCCTGCCAGGATAAAATCTGGGATCTGGCTGCACAGGACCCTCCATGCAGGGTGTGCAGCCCAGCCCTGGCACCATTCCCAAACCCTGCCAGGATAAAATCTGGGATCTGGCTGCACAGGACCCTCCATGCAGGGCGTGCAGCCCAGCCCTGGCACCATTCCCAAACTGCCAGGATAAAATCTGGGATCTGGAGCCACAGGACCCTCCATGCAGGGTGTGCAGCCCAGCCCTGGCCCCACACACGCTGTGCTGGCTGTGCTGGCACCCCAGAGCTGTTACCCAGCAGCAGAGGAAGTGCTCTTGCATAGTTTTGAGGCCCCAGGCACGACCTCTGCGTTGCTGTGAGATGGGAACAGTGCCCAGAATCACATCCCTCCCCTCCTGACAGCCACCACTGACTCAGCTGCTTTCACAGCCCAGCTAATCCGAAACCACTCCAGAGGAAAAGGTTCCTTCCCAGCCAGGCTGGGCTGTCAGCTTCCATTTGAAAGGCTCTGCAAACCCAACTCCAGTTCCTGACAGAGGAATTCTCTCCTGGATCCCCCCTCCTTGGTCACTTGGGGCAGACACAGAAGTGTTTTCCCAGAGGGATACCAGATCCAGCTCTGTTTGCCATAAAAACCTCATACATTCCTTTCTCCAGCCCCATTTGCTAAATTTAGCTGATAATTACCACTGAAAGTACAGGAAGTGGATTCCCCAGTGTGAGCTTTTCATTTGGGCGGCCTCGACAGGGAAATTGTTTGGTTGTGAAGGGAAGGGGAAGTGTTCACAGAATGACCTCTTGCTTTGGGTGACACCATTTTTATGAATGCCTGAGATGTGGGAAGTTCCCCAATTAACTTCAGGTTTCAGGAAGTTTGTACTTTCACAGTAGCCTGGATAAATGGAGGGGCATTCAGGAGCTGCCAGAGGATGTATTAGAAGTTTTAAGGGTGTCTGGAAATGCTCTTTTTGAGGGGCCTGCAAACACTTTTCTTTAAAAATGACCTTTGAAAGTTCTTTGAAGAAGGCACAGCCTTATTTCTTGTGTGCCTCATGCAATAGCCTGGGTAAGGGAGGTTTGGTCTGTCCCTGGGATCAGGAGATGTTCCTGCAGCAGGTGTGGGCCTAGAAACACAAGGACTGCTTCTTATTTTTTAATCCTTTTTCAATGATGTTCTCCTTTAGCTTTCAGATGGGAAACATTTCCTTATCAGCTTTAAAAATAACATTTTAGTACCCGAAGACCAACACTGAAAGCAACATGCATAGGAGAGTTTTAAAGCACAGATTGTAACAGTGATCTGATGAACACGTTCCCTTCCTAAAGGCAGCCCAACCCCTTATCTCAGATATTCTCTGCTTGTTTTCCCTGGACAGGATCCCTGTTTTCGGCTCTGAAGCCCCCTGAGACGATCTTCAAGGTGATTTTTTGGCTCGGCTACTTCAACAGCTGCTTGAATCCCATCATCTACCCCTGCTCCAGCAAGGAGTTCAAGAGAGCTTTCATCCAGATCCTGAGGTGCCAGTGCCACCGGCGCAAGCAGCTGGGCTGGTGGCCCTACAGCTACCGAACGTGGAACCGCTGCTCCCTGGAGCACGGAGCCCGCAGGGACTCGCTGGAGGACAGCGGCAGCTTCCTGAGCGGCAGCCAGAGGACTTTATCCTCGGCATCGCCCAGCCCCGGCTACGTGAGCAGGATCAGCCAGCCGCAGCTGGAGCTGTGCACGCTGCCCCAGTGCAGGAACTGCAGCTCCCTGCTCAGCCCGGCCCGGGAGAGCGGCGGGCAGCAGGGCCACTGCCAGTTCTTCACCTTCCAGCTGCTGCCCGAGCGCAACGGGCACGGCCCCGGCTCAGGGCAGGAGCCCCCGGGCACGCCCTGAGCGGGCACTGCCCGCGGGGAACCGGCGGCTCCGGGCGCTCCGGACACTGCCCTGCCCCACGCCTGGACCCTGCTGGTTCTCAGGGGAGGGACAGGAGGGACGGGGACAGGAGCCTTCGTGCCACAGCAGTGCCCGGGAGCAGGGACTGCCCAGGTCCCCGGGAATTCCCAGAAAAACTACTGAGGGCAGGGAGGGTGCAATGCCCAGGGAAGGGCACAAGGGACTCCTCAGGTGGCCTGGGAGAGCTGAAGAGCCAGAGACAGCTGTGTGGAGAGAGGGTGAAATGGGGTGGGGAGGGATGGATGGATGGATGATGGATGGATGATGGATGGATGGATGGATGGATGGATGGATGGATGGATGATGGATGATGGATGGATGATGGATGGATGATGGATGGATGGATGGATGGATGGATGGATGGATGATGGATGGATGGATGGATGGATGATGGATGGATGGATGATGGATGATGGATGGATGATGGATGGATGGATGATGGATGATGGATGGATGGATGATGGATGGATGATGGATGGATGGATGGATGGATGGATGGATGGATGGATGATGGATGATGGATGGATGATGGATGGATGATGGATGGATGGATGGATGGATGGATGGATGGATGATGGATGGATGGATGGATGGATGATGGATGGATGGATGGATGGATGGATGAAGGGATGGATGGATGAAGGGATGGATGGATGATGGATGGATGGATGGATTATGGATGGATGGATGGATGGATGGATGGATGGATGGATGGATGATGGATGGGTGGATGGATGGATGGATGGATGGATGAAGGGATGGATGGATGAAGGGATGGATGGATGGATGGATGGATGGATGGATGGATGGATGGATGGATGATGGATGGGTGGATGGATGGATGGATGGATGGATGAAGGGATGGATGGATGAAGGGATGGATGGATGGATGGATGGATGGATGGATGGATTATGGATGGATGGATGGATGGATGGATGGATGGATGGATGGATGGAGCAATGAGGAATGCACTGAGGTCATTCCTCTCCACATTGTCCCTAGCTGTGCCCATAATTCCCAATTGTTCCATACATTGCTGTACACTTGCACTTTACAGATGGAAAACAATGATTAAAGTCATTTCTCAACAATTGAAACACTTGTTCCTGTTACTGTGGGGCTGGAATTCAGCCACAATCCCTCATCAGGATTCTCACTACAAAATAAAACACTCATGGCCACTAAATTTGCCACTGTGGCTCATGGGATGCCATTGCTTCCCTCATCACCAACACATGTAACTCTTCCATCAGGAATTAGTTACAGGAGTTCCTTCACCAGGATCTCTTTGACAGTTTGAAAACTGGGGGAAACTCCACATGGATCTGAAGGAGGGACTACAAAGATTACAGAGGACAAAGTCTGCTATGCCCCCTTAAAATATGAAACTTTAGCAAGGCACCTGACTTGTCCAGGTGAGATCTATTCTGAATACCTTCATTTTTCCCTTTGGAAATCTTTTACAACCTCCACCAGGCAAAGCCAGCCCAAATGAGGCTGTACATATCACCCTCTTCCTTATGTTAGTTCTTCTTTTGATGCAATGTTTTCCTTTAAAGGAAAAACTATTTGGGCCGGGGCACAATCATAAGGTCTTGTGGGACAAGCCCATTTTTTATTACAGCCAAAATGAGTTTGCCAAGCAGAACAGGCAGTGGCACATGGTTGTATCTTTTTTATGCTCATTCACAGACTGTCTGATGAACCCACTCTGTGGGCAAGCAGATTTGCCTCTCTAAATTAATTGCTGCCATTTAACACCCAAGGTGTTCATAAAACACTGAATTTCCCCAGGTTAAGCTGCTGAGGAGGGGCTGCTCCAGAGCCACTCAGTGGAGAGGCACAGCTGGAATGGCTCAGGAGCTTTGTCACAGCCCAGCTGTACAGAAATTAAACCCATTAGGCTTCAGTGCACTCAGCTCTCAATGTGCTGCTCATTTGTGAGAAGAGTTATGCTAAAATCAATCCAGCTGAATGAGGCTGGAGCTGGAGAGCATCCTGCATCCTTTGCTCTTTCGAAATGCAGCTTCCCTTTATCTTTACAAATGTGATGGGGAGAGGAGAGAGAGGACATTGGTATTACAAAGTACAGTTCCAGTCTGGAAAATGTCAAAATAGCAACTTTCAATTCAGCAGCTGAGCTCTGTGCTCTCAGTCTGTGTGCTTGACTCTCACCTCAGAAAAATGAGCAGAAAATTGCCCGGCACAGGAGATAATCACAGCAGTTATGGGATGGAATTGTGGGTGTGCTCACAGGCAGTGCTCCTCATCCCACACACTGAGCAGCTCATGCCCAGGGAATACAGGGATTCTGGCTGCATTCACTCCACAGGGGTTGCTCACCTTCTCCCAGCTCCTCCATGGCTCCACATTCCAGAGGGCAGGACATGGAGCCCAGGGCTGGTGCAGCCCACAAACAGCACCTGCACCTGGGGAGGCAGAGAGAGACACCTCACAATGGGGACACACACCATGCTGGGTTTATGAAATGTTTGCACCCACTGGGATTTTTGGGGACTGCAAGGCTGCAGTTCCACCATCAGATTTAACAATCCCAGGACAACAGGTTTGTCTGCTGGGGTGGGAACTAAACTGAGGGGATAAACCAGGTTTGTCTGCTGGGGTTGGAATTAAACTGAGGGGATAAACCAGGTTTGTCTGCTGGGGTTGGAATTAAACTGAGGGGATAAACCAGGTTTGTCTGCTGGGGTGGGAACTAAACTGAGGGGATAAACCAGGTTTGTCTGCTGGGGTTTGAATGAAACTGAGGGGATAAACCAGGTTTGTCTGCTGGGGTGGGAACTAAACTGAGGGGATAAACCAGGTTTGTCTGCTGGGGTGGGAACTAAACTGAGGGGATAAACCAGGTTTGTCTGCTGGGGTGGGAACTAAACTGAGGGGATAAACCAGGTTTGTCTGCTGGGGTTTGAATTAAACTGAGGGGATAAACCCAGTGTCCCTGGGGAGAAAACAGGGCTGTGATGCCCATTTATGTCACTGTGACAGGGACAGCTCCCCCTGCACCCCTCTGCTCTCCTGCCTGGGTTCAAGGAGAAAATTACATCACATTTTTACTCAGGTCTAATCTATGACCTGGCTTTTTCCCAGAATGGCCAAAATTCCACTGCCACATAAGTGGAAGGAGACAGGGAAAGGAAATCTGGGGCTGTAACTGGGAATTTTTTACAACAAAACACATTGGCTTGAGCTGTGAAGAACATGCTCCCTGTCTTGCAATTCCCATAGTCTTTATAGTACTCCAGCCAAGACACAGAAAAAGAGAATGGATATTCAACATTAGGAAGAATCCATCACTGTTTCTCGAATAAGTCAGCCTAAAAAGCGGATGTAGTAAAACTTTAATTTATAGCTGTGATTAAATAGCCTTTGATTGCCTATTTCACAATTTCCTTTCAAAATGTTCTTTGGGAAGCACAACTATTTGATTCCACTGAGACTTGTGTGCAAATGTTTAATTCTGGTGAAGAACCTGAACTTTCTGTGACCTCCAGAAAATGGAAATTATTTTTCCTTTCCTTGATTTGTTCAGCTTTGGTTTCTTCACTGTGAAGATCAAAAAAAGCTGTCCAGAGGAGTAAATTTAACGTGTGGCCGGGAGCCTGGGGTAGTTGTGCAATATTTGTCCCTCTCCGGAGGGGCTCAGAGTCCAGCCCTGCCCTGCTGGACCCGGGGGAGCTCCTGGTACCGAGCGGGGACCCGGCTTGGACAATCCAACATCGCCACCTGCGGGATTGCTGTGCCGGGAGAGGCACGAATCCCTCGGTGCCCTGCGTTCCCAGGATTTCACAGGGCTTTAATCCAGCCTTTCCAACGGGACGGCTTCCCCCCAGGACAGGGGGGCGTTGGGTATCCCACGTTCAGTAATTATAAGTAATTATAATTAGAATAGTAATTATAATAAATAATGAGAAGGTATTTTCCAAATTCTGGATTTTATCAACTCGAATTATCACCTGGTTCATGTTGAATCATCTGCTGTAGGCAACAGTATGTAGAAATTTCTATAATATATAATTTCTATAATATATAATAATGAGAAGGTATTTTCCAGATTGCTGGGTTTATCAATTCCAGTTATCACCTGGCTCGTGTTGAATCTTCTGCTGTAGGCAGCAGTTTTTAGGAATTTCTAAAGAACCACTCAAGTGCAAAACCTCCCGAGTCTGTGGCTGTTTGTACCCAAGGGTGCTGTTCCATCCCCTGGCACAGCTCAAGCCTCCTTTTGGGCTCACATTTGGAATACCTTTAACATTTTAATGTTGTAAAAACCAGAATGGAGTGTGAGGCTGAGCAAGAGGAGCATCATCCCAAAGTTCCTGGGGAAAACCCGAATATTCCTGAGCTGTACAAACATGAAATGTTGATGGGGAGAAGCAGGTCCTGGGGACGTGGTGGGGTTGGGCACAGCCAAGAGCTGGGGCTGCACCTGGATCAGGGAAGTTCCTGGGATCAGTCCAGGCTGGGGATGCCAGGTGGACAGTGAGGTGGTGGGGGAGAGCTGGGCATGGAAAATGAGCCCCTGGGCTGATCCCCGGTGGGCAGCAGGAAGGGTGGGGACTGTGCCCCTCTGCCCTCAGGTGAGGCCCCACCTGCAGAGCTGCCCCAGCACAGCGAGGAGCTGCTGGAGCCAGGCTGGGATGAGCAGGGATGGAGCAGCTCTGCTGGGGGGAAAGGCTGGCACACCTGGGATCGGTCACCGGGACAGGAGAAACTCTGGGGTGGGCTCAGTGTGGCCTCACAGGGCCTGAGGGAGCCAACAAGAAACACGGAGAGAGATTTACACCAGTGGGGTCCTGGGGAGAAAGAGGCCACGGGCAGGACGAGGCACCTGCCCTCACCTTCCTCCACCTGCCCTCACCTGCTGGCACCTGCCCTCACCTGCCCGCATCTGCCCTCACCTGCCCTCACCTGCCCACACCTGCCCACACCTGCCCCCACATAGTCTCACCTGCCCTCACCTGCCCACACCTGCCCACACCTGCCCCCACATAGTCTCACCTGCCCACACCTGCCCTCACCTGCCCACACCTAGTCTCACCTGCCCGCATCTGCCCACACCTGCCCCCACATAGTCTCACCTGCCTTCCTCTTTCCTCACCTGCCTTCCTCTGCCCTCCCTCACCTGCGCTCCCTGACGTCACAGCAGAGAACTACAGTTCCCGGCATGCCTCGCGCGCCCCCTCGCCCATTGGCTGTCGCTGCCGGAAGTGGTTCCCTCGTGCCGGGGGCGTGGCGGAAGCCGGAAGTCGGAAGTGCGGCTGGCGCAGGTGAGTGCGGGCCCGGGGCTCGGGGGTCCGGTCCGGTCCGGGGGGACCCGGCGGGGCCGGGGGCGATGGCCCCGGTCTGCACCGTCCCCTCCGCTCCGGGCAGCGCGGGGCGGGCGCTGCGAGCCGGGCACGGCGCCCCGGGGGTCGTGGAGGGGCTGCGCTGGGCCAGCCGTGCCGGGGTGCGGGCCGGGCCCGCGGGGCTGTGCCGGGCCGGGCTGTGCCGGGCCGGGCTGTGCCGGGCCGGCCCCGGGATCCGAGCTCGGCAGTTCCCGCACTCATGGGTGCAGTGCCCCGGCCCCGTGTCCCTGCACGGGACATGGAATTCGGGGAAGTTTCCCCCGCCCCGAGAGATCCGAGTTTCCCTTAGGGATGTCAAGGGCACTTTAAAGATTTGTAAATATGGATAAGAGAAATTAAATCATTAGGTACATGTAGATGTGTGTAAATATGCAACGGGACGGGGCAGAGCAGGGCCAGGCTCTGCTCCAGGCCCAGCAGTGGCCCCAGAGCCACGGGCAGGGGCTGAGCCCAGGAATTCCCTGCCCAGGAGGCAGAACTGCTGCCCTGGGCAGTGCCAGCCCAGAGCAGAGCCCAGAGAGGGGCTGGAGACTCCCCAGGGGTGTTCCAGAGCCACACGGACACCCCCTGTGCCGTGTGTTTGGGAATGCAGGGGGTGGCCCCAGTGACCCCCTGTGTCCCCTCCGCCGGGTGCTGGGATTTGTTTGCTAATGAGTCTGTTAATTGTGATTATTGAGTGTCATTCCTTTCTCATTGCCACACCCCCTCCCAGGAGCCCAGCATGGAAGAATTTAAAGCTGCAAGCCCACTGGAGGAGTCACTGAATCACCTGAAGCTGTCGGATCAGAAGGCTCCAGAGACTGCCCCCAGAGATGGCCAGAGCCTGGGCAGGGGCTGTGCCCCCTCCCCAGGCCAGGATCCCACAGAGGAGTGTTTCCATGACTGTCACGACTCCTTTGGGGCCAAGGGAGCTGTGCTGGATGATGAAGGGAACGTTCAGGATGACGGGAGTAGCTCCAGGAAGCAGACAGAGCTAGAGGAAGAATACTTGCTAGAACTAGAGAAAGATATGCCAGAGGAGGAGAAACAGGTAATGCAGAGCACTGGTGTGAAATGATCTGTGTGAGGTGTGAGGTGATCTGTGTGCAGTGATCTGTGTGCAAGTGTGTGATGATCTGTGTGCAATCAGTTTGGAGTGTTCTGACACAGAGGCGCCTTTAAAACCCTTGAGTTTGACTGTCCTAAATTCCCTCTTTTAGGTACCAAATGTTTGTGCCTTTCCTTGCTGCTCTTACTCCTCACGTTCCAGGGCAGGTTTTGTGTGCCTGAGCAGTGGGTGGGGTGGCTGTGACTCAGAAATCAGTAATTTCAGCAACAAAACTCCCCCTGTTGCTGCTGTCACTGTCTGTGCATCCCTTGGTTTCCCCTGAGTGCCTGCAAGGTGCCTCTCCAAAACTCAGCAGATTTCAGGATGGTTTTCCTGAAAGGTTGGTTATGGGAATCCAGAGAGCAGGGGTTCAACTGGAACAGATCCCTGTGGATTATTGGGTCTTTAATCAAACAAATCCACATTAAATCTGTGAGTTTGCTTTCACTGCTGTCACATTGGACAAACTCATCCTGCAGCAGGGAACAGACAAATGCAGTTTTTCATCTGTGGAACCAATCTTTGTGTAAATATAGAAGTTCCTTGAGGGGGAAAAGCAATACTGGGGAAGGACAACATGGGGTAGAGTCTCCTTGGAGTAGGAGTGAGACTGAAAGTACTCCTGGTCGTGCTGGAGCTGGTGGGAATCCCTTTGGATCTCAGTTTGGGCTCTGAATGGGCACAGTGATGCTGCCAGTTGTAATTCAGCAGTGAAGAATGGGGGGTGGCAGTGGCAGGAGGTGTTCTGGGGCATCCTTTGAGGATTTTAGTGCAAGCCCCTGGCTCTGGGCAGGAGCATCTCTGGCACAGCCCCTCTGGCTCCCTGTGCTGCTGTTCAACTATGCTGGAAGCTTTTGTCCTGTGTTTAATTAGAATCTCCTTTATTGCAGAGCCCTGAGCATCCTGGAGTCCCTGTGGGAGGTCAGGGTCTTGTTGTGGCTGCTGTAGGAAGGAGTTTGTTTGATTTGTTTGATTTGGTTTTTGCCCAAAACAGGACATTCTCCCAATGCATCTCTCAGGTGCTGAGCAGAGGGCAGAAATCTTCCTTGACCTCCTCACACACAAAGATCATTTCATTGCCCTTGGGTTTTTTCCAGAGTGAGTGAGCAGTCCCTTTTTTCTCCTGGTGTTTATTCCTGTCCAGTGAGGAGCACTGTCATCATGAGTCACACTGGGGCTGCAGCACCTGCCTGGGACTCCAGAGCTTCAGAGAAAAACTGCTGAAAACTGGGGGGAAATTGTTCTGGAACTGAACTCTGAAAAGAGCAGCAAGCCTGGCAATTGGCTGTGTTAATTTTCCTGCTGTTCCTGCTTTGGGTGTATTTTTAGATAATCATCTCATTTTGCACATGGATCTTTGCCTGCTGTCAAATGACCAAAATAATTGGGAATGTTGAATCTTGGCACTCAGCTTTGTGGAGCTCCACTGAAAGGGGCTATGGGAGTGCAAAACAACAACTGCTTCAAAGTGGGAAGGTTTCCTCAGAGAAAGGCTGGAGGCAGCTGCAGCTCTCATCTTTCTGCAGGTTTATTTCCAGTGGTGGTTTGTGATTTCAGCTACCCAAACTGAGGGATTCTGTCTCTCACCAGCACCCCAAGTACTGCATCAGCAGGTTTTTATGTTCCTCTGAGAGATTTCTGAATTTCTCAGGTTTTCAGATGTAGTTTTTTTTCTCTAGCAAAGTATTGCTGGTATCTGATACAAGCAGAGCTGCAGAACTGTGAATGCAGAGCAGAATCAGGAGCTCAGACAGTTGTGACAGCCACTGGAGTGACCCCTTCCATGATCTCCCCCTGGCCAGGTTACTCCTCAATTGCTGCTCCAACTCTGCTCCTTGTACTTGCTACTGATGGCCATGAATTGATTTTTCAAAGTGAAACATTCTGTATATTTTGATTAGAAAAGATTCTGTTAAATGCTGCAGCTTTTAAGGAGAAGTCCTGCAGCCCCAGTCTGAAAACAGTGCTGTACATTCATTTCCTGAGAACTTTTTCAAACCTTTAAAGCCTCCTTCCAATGACTCAAAAGGTTTGTTTTTCTGAGAAGGGCAATGTGATTTTTTACTTATTTTTTTATTGCAGCTGCAGCAGATGAGACAGAAATAGTCAGAAGTGGTTTTTGGCTGCTGAGGGGGGGAGCAGCCTCTCAGCAGCCCTTGCTGGGTCATTGTGAGCACTCAGGGGAGTGCAGCTCTGAGGGTGGTGGCTCACAGGGAAATCAAGCTGGGTTTTTAGATGCTGGTTGAAGCAGACATCAAACAGCAGCCTGGTGCTGGCACCTGGGGACATGGATTTGATTTGATTTTTTTGTGCTTGTCTAAAGCACAGAACCTCCCCAGGAGCTGGAGCTGCAGCACCAGCCATAAGCTGTGGGCTCAGGGCACAAGGAGAGCTGGGTGTGAGCCCTGCTCCAGCCAAGTGTATGGAGTTACACCTCCAGAGGTTGGGGTTTTGGTACAAACCCCACTGCTGTGTTCAGCAGCTGGAATAAAGAGGCTCTGTGGAGTGGTGCTCAGTAAAGGGCTGTAGGAAAAGCCTCTGATTTATTCTGGAGATGCAAAGGCAGAGCCTGGGCCTGGCTCTGGGTGCTTCCAGCAGCTCAGAGGAAAACACTCACCTGTGCAGAGGCTGCTGCAGCTCAGAGGGAAGGAGCAGGGAGGGATTGTGTGCTGTCTCTAATTACATTTCAAGAGCCCCATACAGGGAGATTTCTGCTGTTAAGCAGCAGGATTCCTTCCAGGGATACCCTGAGAAATCTTCTGTGCACAGAGAAGCAAAATAAGAATTTGCAGGGATATTAAGACACAAACCTGTAAGAAGTTCTCAAAACCACAGCCTGGTTCCTTGCCTGGACTTGCACCTTGGAGCTTTTTAAGGCTTGAAATTCACCTTTGCAGGGTTTGGTTGTTGTTTCACAAGGCTGCTGCTGCCTCAGCAGGGGCACTGAGCAGCAAATTGCTTTTGATGTATTCCAAGCAGATTTTTCTGGCTGCTCATCAGTGACAGTGATGGCTTTGACGTGGGGCTGCTCTGCAGAATGAATCTGAGGACACCCAGCAGCTGCTGCAGGGTCATTGTTCAGCCTGGCCAGCTCTCAGGCCACCCTTTCATGAGGAGTTCAGCCTGTGCAGGACTCCCAGTCAGTCCCTCAGCTCCTCCATTGTGGCAGATGCTGTCCTGTCCTGTGGCAAGGACTTCAGCACCTGGCCTCTAATTTTGGATTTGGAAGCCTGTGTTCTGTGAGACACTCAATAAATACCCAATATTCCTCCTGAGCAGTTCCTGCTCTGGCCTCTCCATGTGCCCTGGGCTGCAGCTGCCTGGATCACAATTCCTGTTCTGACAGCAGGAATGGGTCAGCAACACAAGCAAGAGGAGATTCTTGAGGAGAGTCTTGTGAGCAGCTCTGTAACAATGGGGTAGAACTGAATTTTAAGAAATAGGATTTTTTTGAATTTTAAGAAATAGGATTTTTGAGTGATTTTTGAGATACTTGAGGAGAGTCTTGTGAGCAGCTCTGTAACAATGGGCTAGAACTGAATTTTAAGAAATAGGATTTTTGAGTGATGCCAGAGATTGTTGCTGGGCTAAACAGTAAATTTTCCTTTTTTTAACCCCCCTGTTTTCTGCAGGCTCTAGGATATGTTAGGGAACATTGGCTTAGTGAAGACATTTCCTTTAAGCTGCCCCCTCCTCACCCTTCCCTTCCTTTCCTCCCTGTCCTTTGGGTTGATCCCATTGTTTCCATAAGGGGAAGCTCCTGTATAGAATAAAACATCCTGTCACGAGTTCTGAGTTAAAGCCTGGAGAAGAACATTTGAGCAGTAAATCTGTATCTGCTGGAGTCATTAATTGCAAGAGCTGCTGAGAAGAATTTGAATAAAAGCTGGAATTAGAATCTCCCTGTGTGATTTATAATTCTTTGAGTTTTAAACAAACAAAACTCTTCTGCTGAGTGGCAGTTTAATAGGAAGAGGGAAAATTCTCCCTTCACGTCCCTTTGAGTGCTGCTGTCTGATTTGAGTGCTGTGTTCAGTTGTGCATTTCTGTGGCAGGGAGTGCTGCTGTCACATCCAGGCCTTTCCCCTGGTGCTGATGGGTTTGTGGGCAGCTCCTGTCCCTGCCCGAGGCTGTTCCTCTGCACACCAGGGATCAGGGGCACTCTTGTCACTCAGCAGGGGCCACACCAAGGCTGGCAGGGGGGGCTGTGACCTCCTTCCCTGCTCTGGCACTGCTGCTGCCAATTCCATTTGGGGATTTGGTAGAAGAAAGAGCAAAGTTCTTTTCCATGGAGTCCCAGGGAGCAGGGCCAGGCCAGGTCCATCCCTGCCAGTGCCTTGGCACCCCCAGATGCAGCTTTGGGGATGACTCCAACCTTAAACTGAAAGCCAAAGCCTGGGATGCAGGATAGAGCAGTAGCTTCCCAAAACTGCAGGGGGAAGCAGACAGCTGCTAATGGGTGACTGAGCAGTGGGACTGGCAGCTGAAAAATGCATTCCTGATCTGTTTAAAATTCCAGTTCCTGTGCCCCCTCTGAACTGAACTGCAGGAATTGGATGTCCTTGGTTTGGGTGGCCTGCCCAAGGGACTGAGGGGCAGGCTCCCTGGAAGTAGAACCTCTCCAGAACTGGAGCCAGGAGCAGTTCCCAGCAAAGGGAAATCAAGGGATCAGTCCCAGCACAGCAGCAGCCAGAGGAGATGTTGGGGGCAGTGTCACAAACTGAGGCTCCCACTGGCTGCTCAGGGATTTCACTTCCAGCACTTTCTGTTGCATTGCTCACTTCCCAAGGAAACAGGGAATTTGTAGGTTGCTGTCCTCTCTAATAATGCTGTTATCATTATAAAAATTACATTTAATATCCAAACAAAATTTATTTATAATTATACAGTTACAAATGAATTCTATAAAATTCTATTTTATATCATGTTTTTCTTGTTAACCCTGAATGCTCTGGCAGAGCAGCCGAGGTGCAGGGGCTGTGTGGGATTTAGGTTTGTACTTTATTGTCATGAGGCCAGGCTGTCCCTTGTCATGACTTGAGATCATCTCCAGCAGCCCTGGCCTTGCCAGGCAGGTTTGGGTTAAATACTGATTTTTTTCTGAGTATAGGATTGGAATTCAGTATCCAAATTTAAACATTTCTAATCAGGTCCTGTAAGAATCATCACCAGTTACATTCAGTTATTTCTTCTGAACTTCAAAAAATATTTAAACCACATCACAATCAGTGCCTGCCATGCAATTTGTCATCTTTGCATTACTAAAGTTCACAATAAACCCCAAACCTTCAGATTTTGCTGCCACTGAAGAGCAGAAAATCCTTCAGTGGGGGGCTGTGGCTGCCTGCAGGGCTGTGTGTGAGCAGCCCTGGGGCAGGAGCAGGCCAGGATGGCTTTTCCTGGGATTCTGGGATTCAGGCTGACCTTATTCCCTGCCAGGGAGGGAGGGAGGCAGCTCCTGGGTGTTTGGGGGACCCTGGGGGACACTGCACATCTCTGGGGACTGATCCATCCCAGAGCTGCTGGGAATTCCCCAGGGCAGGGCTGCAGTGCTCTGGGGCTTTCCCTGGATCTGAGCAGCCTCTCCTCCCTGCAGCAGGGCAGCTGAAATGGAAATCCTGAGAGTGGTTCTGTGCTAGGAATTTCTGTTCCAGGAATGGCTGGATGAGGAATAAATAATGCATTTATTTCACACCCAGCCTGCTTTGCAGGGCAGTGCCTTTAGCATTGAGGGGCTCATCCATTTTTCATGCTCTCACATTTTGTGGAAAAGCCAGAGGAATTGGCTTTGAGATGTTGCTTCTTGGTCAGTGATACCTGAAATGCAAATCCATTGATGTGCAGGAGGTTCCCTGCAGACTTCTCCTTTTTAGAAATACTTTGGCCACTCAGTTTGGAAGTGAAACCCATAAACCAGGGATTTGTTGAAAATGTTGGTCAGGCTCTGACAGAAATGCAAGTTTTGAACCATTGCTGCTTTGCAGGGAGCTGAATAAATTACAAAATCATACACAGAGCTCTTGAAAGTGCTGATTTGTTGCTTTGTTGTTTTTCCTTTTAGTCCTTTTTTAATATAAAGCTTATTCTTCTGAAGCTTTCTTGCTGCAAATCCCTTTTTATATTAGCATTTAATGTATAATTAGGGCAAACGTAATACTTTAAAATAATTTGGATAAAATGAAACAAAATATTGATAATGCAGGTGAAACTTTTCATGCAGCATCCCTCGATTCCAGGGTTTCTGCCTCAGGACTGCTGGGAGCATGCTGTAGTTGTGTTGATAATAAAAATCCTTTCATTCTTGTGGAGCTGTAACTGAGCCCTGTGCAGCAGAGAGTGCTCGTGGCACTGAAAGGCCACTTCTAAATAGGTCATGAGCAATGAAGTCAGTGGGGTTTGTGTTTCAGGCAGCCCTTCCCCTCACTAAGGGCATCTGTGGAGATCTTTCCAGCAGGATCCTCATCTCAGGCCTGCCCTGTGCTCACATGGTGCTGCTTTGTTCAGTGCCACGAGAGGTTGGCATCATTGTCACCCTTTGTGCCCTGCACAATATTTAAAATGCCTTTTTGCGAGGTCCAGGCAGGAATTTCTGTCTGCTCCCAGGAAAATGGAGGTGTAGCAGTTCCACATTGGCTGTGCTGAGCAGCAGAGTTCTGCATTACACAGAGATCTGGGATTTTCATGCAGCCTGAAGTGTGGAATTTGTATGTTCACGTTTCAAAAGCACCAAGGGTGTCCCTTGGGGTGTTGTGGAAGGGTCTGGGCTTTGTCAGCCCTCCCTGAGCAAAGGCCCTTCCTGAACAGTTGGGCATGGTTTGTGTGCCCTGGGTTTTGTGGGCTTTCTTCCAAATGTGAGCAGTGATGGCTATTGGAGAAGCTGTTTAATGGGCAGCAGGAACAAATGTGATGCTCTGGGCGTGTATCAAAGGGCTCAGGTGAGATTCTGCTGTGGAATTTCGTGCCATGGCTCAGTGTCCTTCCACTGAGGCTGATCTGTTCTCAAGGTGTGCCAGTGGTCAGGGCAATCAATTCCCAAAGCCACAAAAGCAGGAGGGAGAGCCTGGGATTTGGAGCTGTTTGTCAGCTCCGTGGCATAGCTGGGAGCTGCTGCAGTGCTCCACACTCTGCACTATATTTAGCTGTTTCCAAGGAGATGTTCTGTGTGATATTGATAATTGCATTAATCCTTGATTCACACAATCTGCAGGAAAGGAAACTGCTCCTTTTCCTACTGTTGGCTTTTTAATTGCTCAGTGATCTGTCATTTACAGACACCTCCATTGAAGTCCTTTGTGTGCTGGCAGAAAATCCAGTGCTCCAAGGCTGGGTTTTGTAGCACTCCTGAGCTCTGGGGGGTTCCTGCCCTTGCCTGCTTTGTTTCAGGACTGTCTGCAGTGGCAGGGATGGCTCGGGGACATCCTGGGGTTTCTGTGTCACAGCCTGGGAGCCTGAGCCTGGCCTCCCCTGGTGCCAGGATGTTCATGGTTGAGAACACAGCTCTGCTCACACGTGCAGTTCCCACTGCACAAAGAACCTGCTTCTGGGGGTTCTCTTTCTCCCCCTAAGAAATCTTTCAGGGCACAAATCTTTCTCAGCCTGGACCTTTTCCTTGTGCATCTCTGAAAATAACTAGAATTGCTGAGGTGGAATTATTTCAAGCAAAACTTGTGAGACTTTACATTTAAAATATATTCTGCACAGTTGACCTGCAGTGAGTGAATTAAATGGAGTTGGAAAGGAGAAGCAAACAGCCAGTAAAAGCTGATGTGTTGGTTTAGAGCATGGAATTCTCCATGGATGCTCTCCCTGCATCCTGGTGGCTGTGGAGTGGAGCTTTTTAATTGCCTTGCTGTTACACTCCAGTGTTCCATGGATATAGAGAGTCTTTCATGTCACAGGCTCTACAAGCAGATCTTGGCAGAGTTAAAACTCTCCAGGTTCTGTTTTATTCTGCTTCCCTTCCATACTTTATTTGGAACTGCAGCTGACCTAGTTGCTCATTTCAGTGAAATACTCTGAGACATTGTCTTTCCTTTTGTAGAAAAGAAGAAAGGAGAGCACGGGGCTGAAGGAGAAAGGAAATGAGCACTTCAAGAAAGGAGGTGGGTTGGTCATGTCTGAACAGCCTGTGGGTGTGAGATATCCCACATTAGTGCTGAGCCATCGTGGGGTGCTGCAGGAAGCTCTGAGGAAGACCTCACACTGTCCTTGTTGAATTTTAGCACCTCTTGCATTTTTCATCCAGCTCTAGAGAAGAGACAGAACTATCAGAGCTCCTTAGAGCTGTTTAAATCCAAAGGTTTGAGTACTAAAGCAGGATTCCCATGAAAGCTGAGTGTGTACATACAAAACCATGGATTTTGGACTGCCTTCCAAGAGCCAGGGTTTCTTTCACTGATCAAAAAAGGCTTCCCTGGGGCTCTGAGTTGGGCTGATGGTTGTGCTGAGAACTGATGCAAGATCTGGGGCTCTGTAGCTGTCTTGTACCTTTATACATTGATTTTAGTGAACAAACAGAAGGGGGGGAGTGGTTTTGACACCTGCCTTTGACTGAACGTGCTGTGGGTGGAGGATTCCCAGAGAAATCAGGAATTGCAGGTGTCAGGCAGGGAATCTGTGTGCCCTGAGGAGCAGGCAGAGGCTGGAGATGCCTCATGGAGTCCTCAGGGAACACAGCTCTGGAGTGATTGAACACAGCTCAGGAAGGCATCAGAGAGGGCAGGAGGGAAGAGCTCAGCCCAGGAGAGCCACAGGCCTGGAGTGTTGCTGGAGTCTCACCCCAGGCCTCTCCTTGATCTCTCAGTCAGGTGAAGATGATGTGGCCATAAAAGCTCCCTGCAGCTGCTCTGGGCAGTGCAGTGACAGCTTTCAGCACTTCATCCAAAGGGATTGCACCTCTGCTCAAAGAGGAAACAATGGCAGGGGTGAGAATTACATCCACTCCTGCTGCACTTGTTGCATTCAGCTCAGTATATTCCTGCTTTTATAAGCAAAATTAAGTAAATCCTAAAACAATCAATTGTATTTATGAACTCAGTAATGATCTTTGAGAGCAGCTACTGATCCTGGTGTCACATTAGCAGATATTGAGAACTGTTTCCCAAGGAGCCTCAGCCATGGGTTCAGAGTTTGAAATGAATGGTTTGGTTTGGGTTTTGTTGCTCTGCCTCAGCCATGGGTTCAGAGTTTGAAATGAATGGTTTGGTTTGGGTTTTGTTGCTCTGCCTCAGCCATGGGTTCAGAGTTTGAAATGAATGGTTTGGTTTGGGTTTTGTTGCTCTGCAGACTATGGAGAGGCAGAAGACTCCTACACCAAGGCCCTGCAGGTCTGCCCAGCCTGCTTCCAGAAGGACAGGGCTGTTCTGTTCTCAAACAGAGCTGCTGCTAAAATGAAACAGGTCAGTGCTGCTTTCACTCTGTGCCCCCCTGGACTGAGTGTGGCTCAAATGCAGTTGTGAAGGGACCAGAGCCCTCCAGTCCCAGCTGTGCCCCATCCCCACCTTGTCCCCAGCCCAGAGCACCGAGTGCCACCTCCAGGGCTGGGGATGTGAAGAAATGTGACTTCAATCTAACAAAATTGTTTTGTGTTCTAGGACAAGACAGAGGCTGCCCTCAGTGACTGCACCAAAGGTATTTTTTTCCTCTCTGTGCTGTCCTTGGGCCAGATTTTTGTACATAAATTGTGTCATTTAGTGCCTTTACTGCAGAGCTGTAATTTTGGGCATAAAGGTCTTGAAAGAACTGAACAGAAAGCACCTGATTTGTATTACTTATTTTGTAAAATGTCTGTCAAACCTCCCTATCTGCAGTAATTTACTTTCTATTCTCTTGTACCATAAGGCTGCAGTTTGTACTTGTTTTTAAGAGGACAGTCTTTTCTGTGGAAACTGTTTCCCACACCTGTGATTTCAAAGCCACTTCCACCTGCTATCCCCCCCAAATCCTGGTTTAATCCCAGGTTCCAAAGCACTCTGAGGCTTTATAGAGTTAACAGCATTCTCAAATCCCTTTCCTGCACAGCTTTTGCTTTGTCACCAGGGCTTATGTTCCCCTGTTCCTGCCCTGCACAGTTCTGTCTCTGCACCTTCTGGTGGAATCAGTTCAGCTGTGCTTTGCTTTATTGCTTCCACCCACTCACCCACCCTCGAGTGTTTGTTAAACTCCCTGTGACAGCTGGGGAAAAAATCCAAATTACCAATCAGAGAACTAATCCAGTGGCTGTGTGCCAGCCCTGCCTGCACAGAAATGGGAGCTGTGCTTGCTGAAAGGGCTCCTGGAGGTACCAAATCCTCCCTGGCCTCTCTCACTGGGGCTTTGCCTGGTTTTGGAACTGCTGCTTTCTGAAAAACACCTTGAATTTTGCAGTGGCTCAGAGGAAATCAATGTGCTTTGAGCAGAGAGACTTCAGCTGCCAGGGCCTGACACTCCCCAGGGACAGGAGCACAGCAGAGCAATTCAGTCACCTGCAGCTTGCTGACTGTGCCATTGCCTTTGTCCTTGCCAGAAGATAAACTGGAATATTTACCTGGATGATCTGAGATTTAATTGTCCCCAGAACCATTTTAATGAGCTGGGAATTATAAAATGGACAGAGCTCTTTCTGTGATAAAAATCTTTCGCATTCCCTGTTTCTGTGGTGAAAAATGGATGAAGGAATTCTTGAGGAATTACCATGTGGAGGTGACTGCTGAGTTTAGCATTCAGTCTGAACTGTACTGCACAGAGCTCTGGCTGCCAAGGGAATGAGGGGAGGAAGAGCTGAGATGCAGTCAGGATGCCCCTCTGCCAGCTCACAGGGCTGGAATCACTGTTTGTGCATTCCCAACACAACCTGAACCGTTTGATATTAAATTCAGAAGAGCTCCAGAAATTCTCCTGGAGTTTGTCTCCACTTGAACTGAGATAAGCGTGGCAAGGCTGATTTTCCCTGCTGTGTGTGTCTGGAGGGATGTTTAACTTTAGCTGCAATCTAATAATAGCCACTTGCTAAGCACACAAAAACTGAAATATCTTGCAGGTCCTTAAAGTTTCTGTAGCATCACTTAGAATCCCTGCACGGATAGGATTGCACATTTAAAGCTTTGTGATCATAAATCACTTCCATCTGGGAGAGGTTGTGGACATTAAATGAAATATGATCATGAGACTGTCCCAGGCAGCTGCTTCTGAATTCCAGCTTAGCTTTAAGCTGTGCCTCTGCTTGATCCTGAGTTACATTCTAAGGACAACTTACAAATGTAATACACACTTGAGAATTCATTTGAGGGCTGGAGAAATGTTTCAAGTACAGTCCTGGGCTTTGCTTTTGTTTTGCAGCTGTGGAATTAGACCCTCACTATGTCAGAGCTTTGCTGAGGAGAGCAGAACTCTATGAAAAAACAGAAAAATTAGATGAAGCTCTGGAAGATTATAAGGCAGTCCTAGAAAAAGACCCCTCAGTTCATCAAGCCAGAGAAGCTTGCATGGTAAGCTTAAGCCTTTCAGTGAACTTTGGCCTAACTTATTTTTCATTATTTTAGTTCAGCTTCACACCAGTGAACCTGCAATGGATTCTGCCTCAGAAGGAAAGAGAAACTCCCATGCATCACCTGCAGATTTGTCTCTAAACCCACTCTGAATATGTTGTTACAAAAATCTTCCTGAAAGGCTTAATTGTTTTAAGTCTCCATTTGGGAAAATAAATCATGAGCAGTGATTGTGCCCCCCTTTTCCCCACACTGTGGTGTTGTAAGTGACAGATTAGGAACAGCTTTTATGGCATATTAGGCAAGAAACCTTGCCTGGAATGATTTCCTGGGGGACTGGATCAGTTGCACTGATGGCAGAAAATATTCTGCTTAACTGTGTGAGTGCTGTTGGTGCTGAAGGGTGACCCCATAGAACAGCTGAGCTCCCATAAAGGACCTGGAGCTGGGCTGGGGCTTCCCCTGGGCCAGGAGCAGCTCCCCAGGGAGTGGGCACAGCCCAGAGCTCCAGCAGGGTTTGGACACTGCCCCAGGGATGCCCAGGCTGGGGTTGCTGGGTCTGTGCAGGCCAGGAGCTGGGCTGGATGATCCTGCTGGTCTCTCCCCTCTGAGGATAATCCAGGATTCTGAGTCAGAGCCTCAGGGCTGGCTGGTTCTGTTCAGGATGCTTGGAGCCCCAGCAGGAAATCCCCAGCAGTGCTGCTGCTCCTTCAGCCCCAGTTCAGAATGCTCAGGGTTTATTCCTGATTTCTGTGCCTGGGCAGTGCAGAGGGTGGGGTTCACCCCCTCCTGCTCCCTGAGCTCCCTTGGCCAGGCAGAGCCTTTGGCTGCAGAGCCCTTTGGACAAAATGCCCTCAAATTCCCCTGCCCTGGCATTCCTTCAGCTGGTCCTTGTCAGATTTGAGGGAAGAAGCAAACTATTGAGACTGAAGCTTAAAACTCCCTTCTTGAAAACCTGTTCAAGAAATCCTGACAGCTATAATTCTGCACTTTTCAAATATTCATCATAAATCTCTAAATCTCATAATGAAACCCCCCAAGTTTCAGCTGTTGACTCCACACACCTGGTTACATCTCTAACCTGGAGGAGGCTGAGCAGCTTTGCTCTGCTGTCAGGTAAAAGTGTCTCTGCTTTGCAGGAATATCACAGGATCTTTTCCCTCTCACTGGCAATGAAAATGATGCCTCAAGAAAATCTGCAAATGGGTTTCATTCACAGTTAGAGCAAATCTTCCTGCTCCCTGCCCACAAGAATGATCTCACACTGCTCCAGGGAATGTCATGACCCTGTTAAATGACAGATTGAAAGATGAAATGCACAATAGTTCTCTGATTCCTGATTTGGTACCTGCTCAATACTCGAGCACTGTTTGTATTTCAGGAGTGCAGAGCTGGGGTTCTGATTTCAATCCTCAGTTATTTTTGACTTTTTCATGCCAGACTAAGCAGTTTGGAATTATCATGTTTGTGCTCAAATCTCCCCAGTTGCTGCTTTCCCAGAAAGTTTCATTACATGGAAGCAGTGGTTAGGTTTGGGTTTTCACAGGTGTGTAACTGTTGGGAGAATTTCAGCCTCCACACAGTTTGTGAGGGATTGATTTTAGGGCAGATGAAGAGATTTCCCAGAAGCAGCTGTACTTTGGGATAAGTATCACAGACACCAGATAAAAATGGGTGTCCCTAAGGGCATTCCTGGAGTGGGAGATGCTGAGGCTCTGCATTAGCAGTGTTCTGGAACTGCACACCAGGATTTGTGTCTGTCACTGCTGATGTCCAAAATGGGAGCATTAGTGAAAGCAGGGATCTGATTCCAGTTTTTCTCTCTCTCCACAGAGATTACCACAGCAAATTGAGGAGAGGAATGAAAAATTAAAGAAAGAAATGTTGGGTGAGTAGTATGTACTTCCATAAAAACCTTCATAATCTACTAGAAAAAAAATGCATGAATAGAATCTCTTGTATAAAATTTAAAGGAGGTAAATCTGAAAGGAAATATTTGTTCAGTGTTAAACAAAACTCCTGATTTCTTTGTAATTCTCAATTGCTTGGTTTCACCTTCAGTAAATTGGAGACAAGGAATTCTCCCATGCAGAAAAGGCCATTATTCCATTTAAAGAAAGAAAACTTAAAACCTTCTAAAACAATTTCATATTGCTGTATTTAAGAGCTGGGGAAGGTGATTTGACACAGCCCAACTGCTCAGCCCTTTCTCCCTGCAAATAAGCCTTCAAAGCAAACATTCCCATGAAAGGGATAAACCAGGGCTTTCACTAAACCTGTGCCTAAAGGAACTCCCCAGCTGGAATAACTGGGCATGTTTGATCTGGGGGCTGAAGAAATAAATGTGATTCTTTCTGCAGCACTTCCAGCCCAGAGACCTCCAAGTGTTCGTGTTTGTCTTGATTTATTCAGCATTTCATTGCCTTGATTTATTCAGCATTTCATTGCTCTTTGGTTGGAGGCTGAATTGGACCCAGCCAGGGTTAGCACCAGGAGTGGAATTGCCATTCCTAGGGCAGTGCTTGGCTGCTCTGCAGAAAATCAGGTTAAACAACTCAGCCTATCTTTCACACTGATTCTTGGGGTGTTTGGGAAGAAGACTGTTTCAGCTTATGCTGATATTCTTCTGTAATTTCTTTTCTGCAGCCTCTGATTTGCTCTGGCTTTGTTCTGCTCTGACCTAGCAGAGTGTCAGTGAGGCTTTGCAGAGCTTTACAGGATCAGAGCCTGCTTCCCCCATTGTGCTGAGAACAGGCCCCAAATAAAGCAGGTTAAGGGTGCTGGGGCTATAAATAAATGACAAATGCAGAAAATCTCCGGAAGGATCAGGCCCGTTGGTAGGACATGGGATGGGTTTCAGCACAAAGTGATATGAAAATAATTCCTGATCTTTGCTGAACTCTAAAGGGCCTCACTAATCACAAGGGATTTGACTGGAACAGTAAATCCAGCCCCTGCACTGCTGCTTTTTTCCTGGGTGTCAGACTAGGTGGGATCTCTTTTAACAGGGTTAATACTTTAAAAGTGGCAGTTGAGATTTCAGAACTGGGCTGGGCTTTTGGGAACCACTCAGACTGTTTCTGTTGGGATTCTGGAGAGAAAAATCTCAGTGCTGTCACACAAGGAGTTCAAAGAGCTGGAGAGCCAGACTGAGAGCAGGGTAGGACAACACAGAACCTGTGTTCATCCCCAGCCTGGTGTGTGACAGGAGTGTCACAGTTCTGGTTAAGTGACAGTGATGGTGGCAGTGGTGGCTGTCACACAAACTGAGGGGTTTCTACAGAACATTCTCCTGAAATGAAGTCAGGAATGTGGGCAGCTCCTTCTCCTGAGTGTTCCAAGGTTCCCTGTGTGCTGTTGTTAAGGGAGGCAGTGGGGATGCCATGGAGCAAGGAAACACTTCCAAGGTTTGCAGAGTGCTGCAGCTCTGTCTGAGGTCAGGAAAGCCCTCAGAATGGGAGTTCAGAAGGTGTGGGAGAAGAGAAACTCGATGGAATGTGGTGGTTCCGAGATTCCTTTGGATTGCTTTGTTGTCCAGTGAATTTGTTTGAAGCTGTTCCCACTTTCCCACCCTTCCTGATGGCATTTCCCACTGCCAGGATGGAGCTGGCTCGTGGCACTGTGGCTGGAACTGGGTGACTGGGCTTGGGCAGTGCCACGGGGACATTCCTGCTTTCCCAGGGGGCAGCTCGGGTGCCTGGGTTGAATTCCAGACTCTTGGGCTCCAGCACAGCAAGTCTGAGGCATCCTGATAGTTCCAGGCCAGGCCTGCTGCAGGAGCACTGGCTCTAAACTGAAATTAGGAGCAGTGTCCCACTTTGTGCCTTGGCTCCCTTGGATGTTGAGCTGATCCTCAGTCACTGAATTGGCCTCTCCTGGTTTAGCTGAGCTTTTATTCTTTCAACTCAAACAAGGCCTGGGTTGTCCAACCATCTCATACTGTCATGGAACTGGAGCTGTGTACAAACAAAGCCAGATAAATGGAGTGCATCCTCCTCCTCCCCAAGTGTGCTTCCTGTTTCCCAGGGCTGCAGCTCATTTCTGTCAGAGCCTGAACCCCCTGTGCAGTGCTTATGTGTAAATAACCCAGAGCACACACAGAATTCCTGGCTGGATTTTCCTTCTGGCCCATGTGACTGCTGGGTTGATGTCACCACAAGAATCCTGGTTTGTGGCCAGGCCAAGCCCACTGGTGCTGTGTCCCCAGGGATCTCCCTTCTGCAAGGCTGGCATTTGTATTTCAGTTCTTGCCATCTTTGATCAGCTCCTTGCCACTGGAGCTTGCTCAGGATGAAGGGAGCCCTGAGCTCACACCAGAGCTGCTCTTGGGGCAGGAGATGTGAAATGCAAGAGGCTTTTCCTCCTTCTGAGCATCCTCTGCCCCAGTGACTGAGGCTGTGAACTGTGACCATTCTCTGGGCTGGTTTGTGTTTCTCTCCTTAAAGCCAACGATTTGCAGTCTTGTTTAGAGACTTTTATAATTATTGTGATATCTGGGAGCCCTCCTTTGGGGAGAGGGTGTGAGGAGAGGGGGGCTTTGGAATGGGTTTAGTAGTCTGGGGGCCAGAGCTCCTCACCTGGGCCTTCCTGCCCAGAAGAGATTTTTCCAGCAAGCTGAGATCAGCAAAGACATTTATCAGGCTTTGTGCCTGAAGAATTATGGGGTTTGTTTGGGTTTTTCTTCTATTGACAGTTATGTTGTGTTTGCAGCTGAGCTGCTGAACCCCAACCCTGCACAAGGTGCTTTTAAGCAGTTAAATCAGAGCCAAATGACAGTTACAGTTCAGCCATCATTTACCATTTAGGGAAGGGAGAAGGATTTGCCCTTGCTCTTTTAATTGCTTAAAAATGTTGGTAATACAAGAAGTTACACAGAGAAGAGACCTCATCAGGAAATTTGTCTTTTCTCCAAAAGAATTCTTTACACAAGCAAGATGGAGCTTTTCAACTTCCAAACCTCACATTAACACCAGCAACTAAGCCAGAATTATTGCCAGAAAGACTGAATAGCAATTAATTTTGGCTGTTACATCTTAATGTAAATTGTGAGTAATCTTTTCCTGCATCTGCCTCTTTCAATAGCGTGTTGAATTGCAGTTTAGGTGAGTAATGAATCACAGACTTCTGAGCCCTAAATTGATTTTTACAGTTCTGTTTTCTTGTTAACCTCTGAATATTTGCTTTGGTGAAAAACCTGAATGTGCTGGGGTTGCAGGTGGAAAATAAACAGGGTGTGTTTGAAAGAAAAAGAGCAAAATGTGTGAGAATAAGGGCAGAGGGAGGAGAGGGTGACCCTGCTTGGGGACAGGGAGTGGTGGAGGCTGGGCAGCCTCTGCAGCTGAGTCCCAGCTCCACGTGGTGCCTTTTCCTTCCTCCCAGCACAGGCTGTGAGGGAGCTTTTCTTTAGGAGGGGGGTGCAGTTCACTACAGCCCTTAATTTAGGGCTGAAAGGAGCTGTGGGAGGAGGAGGCAGAGCTCCCCTACAATGCTGGCTCTGTGTGTGCCAGGACAGCAGCAGCAGCTCCGGGCTGCAGTGCCCGGAAAAGCCAAGGCTTCCTTCTGCCTCATTAACAATTAATTCAGTGTGGCTGCCCCAGAGCCTGCCTGGGGAGGGACAGAGCAGGAAGGTGAGCAGGGATGTGCTGCTGGAATTATCATAAAGCCCAAATCCCTGCTCCAGCTGCAGGGTGGGTCCTGAGGCAGTCAGGGGGTGTTTATGGGTTTGGAAAAGAGCATCCAGCTCCCTGCAACTGGAAAAAACCTCTCCAGTGTCCTGTCAGGCAAGCTCTGCTCTCCTGCCCAGCTGCAGGGTGGGGGGCTCCAGCCATGCCAGATTCTGCAGGATTCTCCATTGAGACACTACCCCAGACCTGAAGCTCAGCCCTGGCCAAATGTTTGTCCAGAAGTACAAAAAAACCTCTTCATGTCACTCAGACAGATGCTACCAAAATGCTCTTATAGCCAAAATGCTTTCAGGATGCTGCAGAAAGGGATGAATGTCATAGTTAATTAATCTTAAACAGGTGTACCTTAAAAAAAATAAATAAAGATGTACAAAGAAGTCAGTGCTACCTGAGCTGCTGCTGGAGTGGCTTTGGTCACATGCCTGAACCACCTCATCTGTGAATTCCCATTAAAAAAATCAAGTTGAAGGAAACTTGTGTCTCCCAACCCCTTTGCTTTGTTGGGCTCAGGATAAGGTTGTCTTTTTCCAGATACTGGGAAGAAATCCTTCCCTGGGAGGGTGTGAGGCCCTGGCACAGGTGCCCAGAGCAGCTGGGGCTGCCCCTGCATCTCTGGCAGTGCCCAAGGCCGGGCTGGACAGGGCTGGGAGCAGCTGGGACAGTGGGAGGTGTCCCTGCCATGGCAGGGGTGGAATAGATGATTTTTTAGGTCCCTTCCAGCCCAAATTCCAGGATTTCACTTGCCCCAGAGGCCCAGGTGAGGTGAGCACAGTGCCAGGGGGTTCTCAGGACTCCAAGCCCCTCCAGGCAGGAATAGCTGTGGCATTCCCAGGTGTTGTTCCAGGCCCTTGGCTGCTGCAGCTGCTCAGTGGATTTTCCATGGCAGCAATTTCTGTTGTCACACTCAGCTCCCAGCAAAACAAAACCCATTCCCTGAGGATCAGTGCAGGTGGGAGCTTCTGGAGAGATGGGGTTTGCCTGGGGAGGCAAACCTTGAGAAGGCTTCAACTTGTCCAAACTTCTGCTTTTCCTTTGGGAAATCTACAGTTCTACATTGAAACCAGGAGGAAAAGAATGATTTTCTTTGAAAACTGGCAATCTTCTTCCCTTGTGTTGTCATGCCAGGGGTTTGTGTTCAGCCAGCAGTGAAGTTGTTACCTCTCCTTCCTGTTTCACTTCATCTATTCTGTAATTTCTATATAGGATTTTTTAAAGGATGTCCTTTTGCTGTCCTTCCCCTCTTACAGCTGTACCAAGATCCATTTTCCAGACTCAGGAATCATGTACGTTCCTTATACTGACAGGACTTTATTAACTCTCATACTCTACGGATATTTCACAGTGATTTTTAATTCCTGCTAAGAGCCTAAATATTAACAAAATGCAGAGATTTCCTCAGCATTTACCTGTGCTGGATAAATCAGCAGGGCTGGGCTGTAGCTGGGTAATTCCAGGGGATTTTCCTCTGCTCAGCTCTCACTGTGTTCTCTTGGAATGTCACTGCAGGCAAACTGAAGGATCTGGGCAATTTGGTGCTGCGTCCCTTTGGCCTGTCAACAGAGAACTTCCAGATCAAACAGGATTCATCTACTGGCTCCTACTCCATCAACTTTGTTCAAAACCCCAACAACAACAGATAACATGGATTCAGTGTGGCTCTGCACATCCGGTGCCAGGATCCAGCAAACCAACAGCCTCCACCCCCAGGGCAAGAGGAGACTCAGCAAACTCATTTCCCAGCTTGTGAAATTATTTGCAATGTGGATGTAAAGCAACTCATTCAACTTCTCATAGTGATAACTGTGTCCAGTGTGTGATTTATTTATTTTTTTTTAATTTATTTTTCCCCTTCCCTTGTGGTGTTTGGCTTTTCCAAGAGGCAGTTCCTCGGTTTGGCCCACTCAGGGCTGGCAGCAGCAGCTCAGGGGAGTCCAGAGGCTGGGACAGAGGCTGGTGGTGTCCTGGGATGGGGAGGTGCAGCAGCAGCACTGCCCTACCCTGGACACAGCTCTGCCCTGGAATCATGGATCTTCCAATAAAGGCTTGGGACTTCTGCTCTTGGGCTTGTGAGGTTCTTGCCTGGCTGAGCCCTGCCCAAGGGGGGTTTGGTGTTGAGGGTCCCACAGATAACACCTGGCAGGGCACTCATAGCAAGCATGGGGTTTTTGGCCCTGCTTGCAGCAGTGTTGTCATTTAGCTTCATGCCACCCTTTCAGCACTTTGTTTACTGGGTATTACTTTTTCTGAAGGCAGCAATGACATTTTGTGCCTCCCTCTCCATCTGCACACCTTGTAAAGATACCTCCAAATGAAATGTGCTTGTCTGAGATCCATTCATGTTGCAGAGATGCACAGGAGTTGATTGCAGAAGTCTCCACAGTAACTGGACCCTGAGGACTTGGAAGTGTTTCTAGAATGAGATGACCTCTGAGATCCCTTCCAGCCCAAACCAGGCCGTGATATAAATATAAATAATACAAGTATAAATATAAATATATATGTATATATATTTATATGTTCTGTTGTGGTTCATTCAGGTTTTGGAGAAGGTGCCTTTTGTAATTCCTGCTTTCCTGGGGTTTATCAGGGCTGAAGTGCTTGCATTGGAGGCAGATTCTGCAGTTGTTTCCATGCAGATTTCAGTACATGATTTAATTAAATAATTAGCAGTGGCTGCCTTGGCTATTGGGTGTCATCTCCAATTCATTTCAGGAAGTCTCTGTGTGTTGGAAATTCAGGAGCTGCAGCCTTTCACTGAAAGGAAAAGCCTTTCCAGGCACAGCAGGTTTGGTGCTTTAATGTCATTTTTGTCTCTGCAGCTGTGCAGAGTTGTTTTGATTGTTAAACTCTGTCCTGCTGCATTTTTAGTTTAGTTTTAGTTTAGAGTTGGGCCCGAGGTTGAATCAGCTGTGAAACCTCTGCTACCTGAGCTGAGCTCTGCAGGGAAGCTTCAGTGGCTTGGGATTAGTAGAAATGTTAATAATCTTCCCTAAAACCTGGAGCAGTGCAGGGCAAAGGAGAGCCCTGGGCAGGGCTGGGCTGGGTTCAGGGGCAGGCCCCAGCACCAGCTGGGCCTGGTTCCAGTCACCTGCAGCATCCCAGCACACCCCTGGCATGGACAAATTTTAATTTTTTTATAATTCTTTAACATTTCCTTGCTCTGACCAGTGGGTTCTGTCCCTGCCCTGTGTGCAGTGTCACTCACCCGTGGCTGGCTCTTGTGCCCAGTTTCCAGTGGCCTTTTCCAACCAGCTGCCTTGGGGACAGGATTGCTGTTCCTTCCACTCTGTTCCTGCTTCACCCCTTTGGAAGCCTGGGGAGCTGCAAATATTCCTTCTCAGCTGGAGACTGGGGAATTTCTGGGAAATAGAAGCACAACAAAGCTTTTGAATTTCCTACCTGCTGTGCAAACACATCATCAAATCATTGTGCAACTCCCCTGCAGGATGCCTGATGTGCACCTGGAGCTTCCAATGAAGGGAAGGGCAAAGGAAGCAGGGCTGCAGCTGATTAGTGTTTGTAATTTAATTGGATTGTGTGAAAGTCACTGGGAGCTGGGCATGCTGGTACTGAGAACTCAAAGCTCCAGGTCATCCCTGCCTCCTCAGGGCCACTCTCCATCCAGCTGGACCAGAAACCTCTGGCAGGTGTTATCTGCCAGCACAGCAAGTTCTCCTCCAGGCAAAATTCCAATTAATTGCCTGAAAGTCCTTCTGCATTGTCCAAATCCTGAACAAGTGCATCTGTCTTGCTTTTGATTTTTAAGTGGTTTTTTTAATGTCTGAACTAGTCCTCACAGCTAGACCAGTAAAATAACTGGTGCCTCCTCCTGGTGCCACTGGCCACAACTCAGGGCATGCCAGGGAGTTTTGAGTCACACTTGTTGGATTTACAACCTCTACTAGGAAAAAACTGGTTTATGAAACACAATCTTTTAAATAGAAGTGCTCCTAAACCAAACAGTTCCTTGCTCAAGTGTTCCAACAGCTACTCACCCTCCTGGTAACCAGCACGTGCCTCCTTTCCAGCTGGAGTTGTCCATCCTCAGCTCCTGCCTTTGTTGCTCCTTCCTTTGCCTGCCAAACACAAAACCTTTCAGTAGCTGGCCTTTCCCCTGAGGTGTTTGCACAAAAATAAAGGCAGTGTTGGTCTTGTCCATGAGCTGGGTTAGACTCTCCCTACAAAGAACTTTCTCCAGGATTTCCATAACATTTGTGGCTCAGACCTTTCATTATTTGGCACCAGAACTGACAGTGGGATTTGTCTCTGCTTTATGCAGAGGTTCTCACTCACTTCTCTGTCCCCTCAGAGACTTTAATCCTTTTGGCTGCAGATGGGCTGAGAATCACAGATTGCCAGGATGGTTTGGGCAGGAAGGGACATTGAATCTCATCCAGTCCCACTCCCTGCCATGGGCAGAGGCACCTTCCAGAGGCCAGGGACACCTTCCAGAGAAGAGGGACACCTTCCATAGGCCAGAGGCACCTTCCATGGGACCAGGGACACCTTCCATAGGCCAGAGGCACCTTCCATGGGACCAGGGACACCTTCCATGGGACCAGGGGCACCTTCCATGGGACCAGGGACACCTTCCATAGGCCAGAGGCACCTTCCAGAGACCAGGGACACCTTCCATAGGCCAGAGGCACCTTCCATGGGACCAGGGACACCTTCCATAGGCCAGAGGCACCTTCCATGGGACCAGGGACACCTTCCATAGGCCAGAGGCACCTTCCATGGGACCAGGGACACCTTCCATAGGCCAGAGGCACCTTCCAGAGACCAGGGGCACCTTCCAGAGAAGAGGGACACCTTCCAGAGACCAGGGGCACCTTCCATAGGCCAGGGACACCTTCCAGAGACCAGGGGCACCTTCCATAGGCCAGGGACACCTTCCAGAGACCAGGGGCACCTTCCATAGGCCAGGGACACCTTCCAGAGACCAAGGACACCTTCCAGAGACCAGTTTGCTCCAAGCCCCATCCAACCTGGCCTCATTCCAGATCCTGCTCATGAGTCCCAAGGCCTGACCCCCAGAGGAGCTGAGCACCTGCAGTTCCCTCTGTCCCACCAAAGATTTGGAGCATTTAACATCTCTTAAAAGATAGAAAAAGCAGCTCCCCAGTTCACATCTTCAGCTCTCTCTGCCAAAACCCCAGCCCCAAGGGAGGCAGCCACACTCCAGGGCAGGGTCCAGGCACAGCCAATCTCTCCTGCCCAGCAGGATCCAAAATCTCCCCCAGCTCATCCCTTGGGACATTCAGGATTTGACAAGGCACCCAGCTTTGGAGCCCAGTCCTTCCCTCCTTGATTAACACAAAACTTCCTGGGATCTACCTGCCCCTGATTAGCAGAGCCCCAGCCTGGGAGAGAGGAGAAGCTGCTGGTCACCAGCTCCTAGGCTTTAATTAGCTGTGTTATTCCCAAGGGATTACTGCTGCAGCCAAGAACCAATTACACCCCAGTGCCTCCCTCCAACAGGGCAAAGATGCACTGGGGCACATTTAATGTGCAGCATTCATACGTTGCTCATTCACAAGCTTTCCCTGTTTGGATGAATCCCAACATTTTCTTGCTCAGCAACTTTTTCCCACCCTGGGCAGGGCTGTGACTGCTGGGGGGGCTCTGGGCAGCGCCTGGCACAGGAATTGTGGCACTAAGCCAGAGGCATCACTGCCTACCCTGACAAAGATTAAAGCCTCTAAATCAACTGAAAATTAAAACCCCTTTTTCCCTGATTCTGCACGTTCAGTGGGAATCTCCCAATTGGAAACCATCTGCAGCTGCAGCCTGTAGTCCCCAGAACTGCGTATTTCTCCCCCTTTGTTTCTCAAGGAGACAATTCACAAATCCCGCATGCCCTAAATGGATGCAGCAGGATTAGATTTGCCTTTCCCGGCCTGCCTGGGCCCAGTGCTCTGCTCCTGCTTCCCAGGACTCCCTGCCTGCTGTCCGTGGGCTCTGGGCAGTGTCTGGGAGGGCGTGGAGCTCCAGGAGGAGCTGTGCTTGCTCTGGGATAAGCCCACGCTGGCCAGGGGGGCTCTGTTCCTGTCTCTGGGCAGTGAAGGGCAGCACCCCCTCCCTGCAGACACCCCAGGGAACAGGGATGGCAGGAAGAGGGAAATGCTGGTATCTCATCTGGGCGGTGGCTGCTGGCAGAGCTCCCTGAGTGTATTCCTGAGTGCTGCTGGCGAGTGCCCAGCAGGTCCCTGGGGAGGCAGCGGGGCCAGGACTTTTCTAATTGCATTTGTCCTATTTCCATGAGCTCCTTTGGCTGTCACCCTCCATCCTGGGGCGCTTCTCTGTCTGAGGGAGGGAGAATTGCAGTATTTGGAACTTAGGGAAAGGAGGAGGCTGAGCAGTGTCAGTATTCCTGGGGTCTTATTCTTAGCATGGCACAGATTCCCTGCCCATGGCTCCAGCCCTGAGCTGCCCTTGAAGCATCAGCTCTCCAACACATTTGTGTCCCTGCTCCCAGCTGGAATGCAGCTGAGGCCTTGGAGCCTGGAGCCAGCAGCAGGTTTTCCAAGGCAAGATGCAGCTGATGGCTCCTGACAGGATCCTGCAGTGTTAATGCAGAGAGTGTGAAGTCCAACCCCCCCAGTTCTGCTCTCACAGCTCATGCCCAATGCTTTTTAAAAGCAACCACAGCCAAATGAGTGAATCACAGATGCCTTATCCCCATCCATCTGAGCAGTGTCAGTATTCCTGGGGTCTTATCCTTAGCATGGCCCAGTATCTATCCCTGAACACTCTGGGGCCCCCAGCCCCTTCCCCTGACAGCTCAGAGCCTTCAGTGTTTGGATGAACCCTCCAGCAGGAGCAGCCTCACTTAATATTTAATGACCAAGACAACCACAGGCAGAAATTCCAGTCCCCAAGCTCTTAAGATGTGGAGCTCAGCTGAAAATCTGGATTTCAAAATCAGAACTACCCCTCCTGGGCTTGGAATATTTACCCCAAATCCAGAACATGCCAAAACCTCTGCAGGGGTGCCCAGTCTGCATAGAGCACCCACGGCTTGTGCTGCAAACCCAGCAAGGAAGGCAAAACAAAGAGCACAGAGACACTCAAGGGAAAAGCAGGAGCAGAACCATAAAAGCCGGATATGGAATGTGAATAAACCCCGCAGTATGACCCAGCAAACAACAGCAGCCTTTTCCTGGCTCCCTGCTCTGCCTGCAGAACACGGCAGGGAGAACAAATCCCAAAACAACTGGAGCAGGGACAGGGGAGGAGGACACAAAGGCACTGCGGTGAGGGGAGTTGGTGCCAGGCCTGGGTTCTGCCCGAGGGGCTCGGCGCTGGCTCAGCACCCAGCACACCTCCCGTGCCACAGAATCCTCCCAGCCTGGGCCATTCCCAGCTTCCCACAAAGCCCTCAAGCACAGAAGGGCCTCTCCATGCAAACCTGACACTCTCCGTGAGGCAGATGAGGCAGGAACCCTGAGGGAATCGGAGCCCCGAGGGAATCGGGAGCCCTGAGGGAATCGGGAGCCCCGAGGGAACGGAGAGCCCTGAGGGAAACAGGAGCCCCTCAACAGCCGGGCTCGCCCGAAAGGCTCCCAAATACCCGAGTGTGACAGTGTGAGTTCCCAGTGCCACTGTCACCGAGCCACCACTCCCTTCAGCAGTGGTCCTGTTGGTCTCACCCTGCAAGATCTCAACTCTGACCCCTCACACTTTGGACGGGAATCTCTCCAAAGCCCTCGTGCCAGAGCTGCACTTTCGCCCGCATTAAGCGTCGCCCTTTTGATAGCCGGGGCCAGCAGCAAACGCCATTAGAGGGGCCTTGTGTGGGCTTTGTGTGGGCCGCGGGCCACCTTTATCCTTTTGCCAACCACTGGAGTGAGGATTAATCCACGGAGTAATTGCAGAGCTCTGCAATCTGCCCGGCCCAACCTCTCTCGTGGCTCCGTCCCCACAGCGCTGCTGCCAACTCGGTGTCACAAAGGAGAAGCCATTAGCGAGCAATTACACTTCAGCAGGATTTCCCCGCCTAATGAGGATCGCCGGCTCGGGAGGAACTGCTGCAAGGCTGAGGGAATAATGAGAGAAAGGGGATGGGAGTTCCTGTAATCCCGACAGAATGAGAAACAACCATGAAGGAAAAGAAAACCATCTGCTGGAGCTGTGCTCGGCCACAGCCAGATGTGGGTGTTTGTCACAGTGCTCCCAAAGCACCCCAGGCTGAGCCAACAGCAGCACTTCACAGTAAAATCGATTTTGGGAAAAGCTCCTCATTATCCACAGCAGGTCACTGCAACAACCCCTTCCCAGCCGGGTTAGTACCTCTGGGTACCCACCAGCTCCTGGCATCCTCTGTGCCATAAAAACACCCTGTGCCATAAAACCACCAATGCTTCCTGGAAATCAGATCTTCCTGGAAATTAAGTTAACTCAAGCAGCTTATTTTTTGTTTAGCCCAGGAGCTCAACTCAACTAAGGGAATCTTTCTTTACAGTACCAAAATGCAAGTGAAAAAATGTGTGTAAATACTGCCTTCTATTTTATTGGATAGTGCAGTGCCAGAGTCTGCCACTCCATAGAATCATGGAACCACGAAGGTTGAAAAAGAACCTTTCACATCATCAAGTCCAAACATCAACCCAACACCACCAGGTATTTGGAAAAATACTTGCTGGCATGGCCCTCCTTTGAGCGCAGTGGGATGGAGCCCTGGAACAGAAATTACCTCTCCAGCACCACCTGATCCCTGCTCCGGGTCAAGGAAACACAGCTGAGGACAAGGCAACTCCTCCCTGGATGGAGAAATCCCCCTGTACACTTACCTGTGAGGGCAAGCCTTGTCTGAAACTGTGAGAACTCCATAAACACCAGCCTAAGGACTGCGTGTGCCAGGGCAGGAGCCCCTTCCCCTGGCATCCCTTCCTCCTCCTGGGACTGCGGCAGAGCCACCAGGGCTTCCTTGGACCACCTGTCTCTACCACATCATCTTTTCTTACTAATTACAATTTTTCCTACTGCTTTGGACAGCATCCACCTAGCTGAGCATGGTTTGGGATCTTCCAGCCACTGTGGTGAAAGGTGAGGTTAGGTAGAGACTTGTCCACGTGACGGAATTCCAGCAGTGGACCAGCAAGCTGAGTTTAGTCTTTGTTTAATCCAGAAAAACCACTTCTGACATAAATCAAAGGTTTTGGGGTCAAGGACTAATAAAGCAAGAAAGTTAAAGACATCAAAACATTATTTCCCTTTAAAAGAGCACTGAAAAAAATCAAGGCTTTATTTGAATAAATGTTACACAACATTCTTTATCATTTTTACTTCTCAGCAAACCTTAAAGGGTGAATCAGATTTTCCTCATTCAAGTCTACAAAATGAAAGAGGCATAGTGACCATTCAATATACAGACAAGAAGGTAGCACGGAGCAAAGCTTAAATATTAAGCAACTAAAGCAAAAAAGTGAAAAGCAATACATTACTGTCACTCTCTCTCATTAGAATATCCCTGACAATTTCATTTCCAAATGAAAATGTGGTTTCCAACGCAATGCTGGGAAAAGCAAGGCAGACATGAGCTCCCTTGGATGCTATTTGCTCTATACCCATATTCTCCAGTGCACACCTGCATCCCTTGGGTTAATCCCTCCTGGTTCAGCTGCTGGGCTCAGGGAGGGAGGGGAGGAGAGCCCTGGGGATCCGGGGGCACAGCCAGGCACTACCGGCTTCCAAAACAACAGCAGGCACTCCTCAACGCCATGTGCAACAACCCTGCCACCACAGTCCCGGGCCTTTTTCCTGAGCAGAAACTGGTTTGTGCCATGTGGTTTGGTGGCTTTTCTGTTTGGTTTCTGGGGGGTGGGGGACAATGCACCTGATCAGGCCAAGCCCCCATCCATTGTCAATCCAAGCGGAGGTGAAAGGCTGGCACGGAGCCGGCACCGAGGCACCCCTTTCCTCATTCACATGTCTCAAGCTTTCAGTTCTAGTCACATCCCAGGCCCTGAGCAGGACCAGACTGCTGGGCCTCTTCCACTGGTGAAAAGGAAAAGCACTGTAGAACAAATATTCATCCAAATTTAAAAAAAAAAGTTTGTACTTCATGGTGAAATCGTTATGGCAAACGGTACAATTTGAACGCACTGCACAGCATTGTACAGCCTGTTTTTAAAAAGTAGGTAGTGAATATTCAATTTCTGCATTTATAAATAAAGAATTTAGCTCTGAAAAGCAGACACTGAAGCAGCACAAAGCACGAGCTGCCACACACTCAGTGTGTGAATCCCTGATGGGCCTGGCTGGGGTTTGGGGGCCTGTCCCAGCCTGTCACTTCCCCCTCTCCGATTGTTTAACAAGTATAAACCTGTTGCCAATGACAGAGTTGTCCTAACTTCAAATCTTATGTGGTTCATTCAGGCTCCAGACACGAAGAAATTGTCTTTGTGCTGACCCAGAGGCCCCTTGGAAAAGAGTCTCTGGTTTTAAACGATCCAGACAAAGACATTTTATTTTCTCCAATTGAATCAGGATATCAGTAAGGAGGAAAAGTTTCCTACAAGTCCTTTCATCTCGATAGAAACAGAAATTTGACTTTTAGTAGATTATGTGCACATTTTCATATCTTCAAAACAAATATTTATTTTCCCAGGTTACACAATAAATCCCCTGCTAAGAACTTTAAAGAAATGGTTCTGCCGAGACAGTGTGCACACAATGGAAATAATTAGTGACAAATAAATTAATATTTAATAACTCAAGATTTCAGCAGCGTGTCCAGCATTCCCAAGCTCCACTGAAGTCAGTCTTACCCAAGACCTTTCTGGGAGGGGAATAAAATGGATAAAACCCAGTGGGTTTCTTTTTTTTGAGTTACAGCTTTTCAAAGAAGTCAACCCAACTCAGATCAACAACCATCAGAAACTCTAATAAAACCTTTGCTCTCTACTAGTTATCTATCTGAAAAATATTCATGTTAAAAGGAAAAAATAAGCCATGATTTGAAATAGAAATGCCATCCCATTGAATCATCCCATCCATGATTCCCATCCTGTTATAGGATTATAATCAAAACGCTGCTCTCTGCCTTGTAGCCCCTCTCAAGGTTATTTCACAACCCTCAATTCCCTAAGTGTTACAATAGCATAAATAAAATGCAACCATATTCACACAGAAGGAGCTTTCCCATAAAACAGAGATCCATGGAGTTTGTGGTCACTGTCCTTTCCATCACCTCTATGGGAAATATTGGTCTCAATAGCAGGACTGTTCATATTTCACAATACAACTGGGTTTGGACATGCTTTGATCACAGATCACAGCTCTGCTAACACCTGCACTAAATACTAACTAAGCCTCAGAGAATGGAAAATTGCAATGCTAAAGTCAAGAATTAAAAGAAAAGTTCAAAAGTTACAGTCAACTTCCCAGGCAAATTGGCTCCGTCACTGGCACCTCTCAAAACATACAAACGTGACTGTCACATTACAAAACCCCAGTTATCTGCAGTGAATCTTCATCCTAATATTTCAAGTGGTTCCTTGCATGTAAGTGTCATAGAGTCTTTCGTCATTTCATGCGTCATTTATTGCAAAAAAGTTTTATAAAATATTTCCTAACATCTTTTGAAATTTTAAGGAAAATGTACATTAGGTACAGATGCCCTAACGGTGCGAGGGGGAGCTTTAACATCTTTTACCCCCTTTCCCCTTCAAAAAAATGGTTACTACTTGGTGAAGATTTCAGAGGAAAAATAGGACAAGTCAGTCTCAGATTTCTCTCAGTCCTGATGAGCTGGTGCTCTTCGTGGCAGTGTAGTGAGGTTCCATAAAAACAGCGGGTCATTAGTGTCTCTGAGCTGAAAAGGGGAGAGAAAGGGAACATGGTTAAATGTCTTCCAGTACATATTGCAAAAGTAGGTAAAGCAAAAGCTGAGGTGGCCAGAAAAGTTACTGGCTCACCTGCTTTGTGCATCGTGTGCAGAAGACAAAAAATAGATGGACATTATCACAAGACAGACACAAGTGAGCAAACTCCTCCGGGGCTGGGGTTTGAGGAGGAGCCACAGAACCAATCTGTTACATCTCACCCCATTTCAGCATCCAGAGAGAATTCCAATTGTAAAGACATTTAAAGACAGCTCAGGAAGCAGGGAGATTAATTCACAAAATCTATACATTGATGGCAGCTCCCAACACAAAGCTAAACGTGACCTGCAGAGCCCTTCCACACATGGAGCCGAGTGCCTGAGGGAGCAGGAACTGCAAACCTGCTAATGGTGCTTCCTTCCCATGGCTGCCTCTGCTTTCCCATTTACTCCAGAGAACAGGAATAAATAATGATAAAGCAGCCAGGAACAGCCCAAGTACTGAGCCCTGCACGAACCAACACCAGCCACCAGTTCTTACTGGGAGGAGGGGGAGGCCTGGCACAGAGTGTCCAGAGCAGCTGTGGCTGTCCCAAGGCCAGGCTGGACGGGGCTGGGGGCAGCCTGGGACAGTGGGAGGTGTCCCTGCCCATGGCAGGGGTGGCACTGGGGGAGCTTTAAGGTCCCTCCCAACCCAAACCAGTCTGGGATTCTGGGATTTTAAGGAGATTGTGCTCCTCAGATACAGTGACTGAAAACTTGATCACCTGGGTCAGCTCAGTGTCTGTGCCACTGAATTCCCTGAGTGCAGCCTACTGACTGTTGATCACTCATTCCATGGGGTCACTCACTCCAGGTGGGATCTGGGGTTTGTGGGACAGTGACAGCTCAGGCTGGCTGAGGGCACAGCTCCCCTGGGATCTCCAGTGAGCTCACAGGCTGGACTCTGCTTTGGAGCAGCTCCATTCAAGTGCTGGAGGCAGAATCCCACAGATCCCACATTGGAAAAGCCCTCCCACAGCACTGAGTCCCTGATCCCCACCTTGTCACCAGCCCAGAGCACCGAGTGCCACCTCCAGCCCTTCCTTGGACACCTCCAGGGATGGGGATCCAACCCTCCCTGGGCAGTTCCAGTGCCTGAGCCCCCTTTCCATGGGGAAATTCCTGCAGTGCCCACCCTGAGCCTGCCTGGCCCAGCCTGAGGCCGTTCCCTCTGCTCCTGTCCCTGTCCCCTCCTGGCAGGAGCTGTGCAGAGCCACAAGGGCCCCCTGAGCCTCCTTTTCTCCAGGCTGAGCCCCTGCCCAGCTCCCTCAGCTGCTCCTGGGGCTCCAGCCCCTTCCCTATGGAGCCATCCTAAGGACTGCCCCAGAACAAGGTACAGATGTGTGTCAGGACAGGCACTGACACGACTCAGGCCCTTCCTGCCTGCCCCACTGAACCCAGCTCACACAGCCCTTTCCTGGCAGCCAACACTGCCATGGGGATTCTGATTCTTCAATGTGAACATTTTCTCAGTCCCTTTGTTCACTGCTGTCCAAAGAGAAGCACTGCCTTTGAAACTCCTGGCTTTTATCTCCAAAGGAAAGAGAAGGACACCAGGCAGCCGTGGAGGGGTAGAAAAGGCACCCCAGAAGGACAAGGGAAGCAAAAATAGCAGCACATCCCATCAGGGATTAAACCTCAAGGCCAGGAGCCCAAATTTAAATAGTTACAGTAACATTTATGCACCTTCCTGGGGAATAATGCTGTGTCTGTGTAAAACTATGGAACAGAAGGCACAAAACTCCTATTTTCCTGCTACAGATTCCATTTGTAGCCAGTGGAGAAGAGGGAAACCAGGCTGCTCTTCCAGATGGTGAACTACCAAAAGCAAGAATTGTTTCCTTCCTTTAGAGCCTCCAGCAGCAGGACCTCAGCCACCAGGAAAACAAAGAGCAGCAACACATTCTTCCCTTTGTGTGCCTAATTCCCTGAAATACATGACACAGTATCAGGAATTCCTAAAACGTGATCCAACCCATTTTTTTCCATATAAATGTACCAGAAGAGATTATTCCTAAATCCTTCAACACTTGAAATACCTCAAGAGTTGTTTTTTTTTTTTTTTTTTTAATTAACTAAACTTCTAACTAAACTGACTACAATACTCATTAAAATCGTTTTTGTGCCTTTAGTTTCTTTTCACCAGAGCTACTAACTACCCAAACTGGCACCACGTGCTTTAAAATCCTGAAGCACTGCAGAGGTGCAGTTAAACCCCAGCATCTCCTAAAGCCAAACAAAAATCCTACACATTACTAAATAAAAAATTATGCTAAATTAGAATTTAAGCAAATATTTGCTTGTAATTGTATCTGCTTATTTTACTGCCAAAGCAAGATCCCTTCTCCCCCTTTGTGCACTTGTTAAAGGATGGCAAGGACAATTCTGCCACCTGAATTTGCTGTGGCTCTGTTACAGAACCTCAGTGCTGGGAACAAGCACTTGCCTCCCAAAGCACAGGATCCCAGCACGTGCCTGGCACATAGGAGAATATTCCTTATTCATACTGCATCTTTGACATCCAAAACATCTGTAAACAAACATGAAAACTGACCTAGATCTGTTTTTTTCCTAAAGAACAACCTGATTTCAAGTTGCTGTTCCATAAATGGCAGCAGCCAAGCAGGAGGCTGCACCCCGAGGCCCCTGGCAGAAGGGCAGTGCAGCTTTCCTCAGCTCAAAGCTGGGCTACTCCAAGTGTGATTCCTGCAGGATGTCAACAGGACACAGAGGACAGTCCTCTGATACAGACATACTTTTACAAATATTCTGGTTTTCCAAAATCAGCCTTGCTAATGCCAAAGTGACAGGACAGATCCTCTCCCACTGCTGGCTGCACTGAGCCCAGCTCAGCCTGGTCCATTGGTTTCAATCCCTGCCATGACCCACACAGCACCCAGGGTTTCACTGTCACAGATACAATCCATCCTCCAGTGCTTGATTCCAAGTCCCTGCCTCAGTTTAAGTGTTATTTCCTGTCCCAGCTGCAACTCAGCAGAGCCCAGCTGCCCCTGTGCCTCTGCCCCATCCCACAGGGATTCACACACCTGGAACAGCCTCAGTTCCCACAGCCCTCCCTTCCTCCTCTGCACTGAGGAATGGAATCACTGGCACAGAAATGCAATCACAGCTGCTCAGAATGTGCCTGGTCCTGGTTTGGGAAGTAACTTGTCAAACACAGCCTAAAGAAACCCCACAGATCCATTTCTTCACACTGAAGGAGCAAAGCTTGGATTCAAACTTGCTCCAGGGGATCCTGATTTGTTCCCTGAGCCAGCTCCTACCTGCAGGCTGCTGCTAAGTTCTGCCCTCAGGCCATGGGCAAGCAGGAAGAGGAGCTCAGACACCACATCCCATGGCACAAGCACATGAGCCACCTTTCCCATGTGGCTTATTCCACCCTTTTCCTTTTGTGTGTCTCTCTCGGATGTGCAAGGTGGCTCAGGTTTTCTGAAGCCCTGGTCTGCCAGCACCACCCACTTCCCAGCTCCTGCTGCTCCCACCTCCAGCCAGCAGCACCAATTGTATTTTCCTGAGGAAAACACAGAGCCAAGCTCTCCTCAGTGCCTGGTGCCTGGCACAAAGGTGCTGCTCCAGGGAATTATCCCAAACTGCCCCATCTGGGAGCAGCAGCAAAGCTGTGCAGGGAAAAAGCAGGATGGCAAAGCAGTCACCAACTCCCTGGCACCACAGCTCTGCCAGGCACTGCTGCTCTGCCTTGTGTTCACACAAGGGCACTCGTGTCATTGTTAAATTTAAAGGAAATAAAATCATTAATTGATTTAAGTGACACTCTGGATTGTATCCACATCCCAGGTAACACAGAAGAGTGAAATGTATGAGTAAATCATAGGGAATCATAAGCTGCTATTAGGATCCAACAGTCAAACCCCAATAATCAGAGGTATTTCTGCCCTGGGAGGAATTGCTGCTGCTTGGCACAGCCCATCCAAATGTCACAAACAGTTCTGAGCCCAGAGGTAGATGGGGTCAGACTAGAGCAGGAGGGTGAGCAGGGCAGAGAAGGGAAAAGCCACGATGCAGGGGATGATATTCACCTGAACATCTGCCAGGTGACCCGGGGAGAGAACTGTTAAACAAAACCCAAAGTGGCCCAGAGAGCAGCTGGGGGTTAAATGTTGACTGGGAACTGCCATGGTCACTGCCAGGCCAGGATCACACACAGGCTCTTTCCAGCAGGGATTAAGGAGAATTTGACACTGGATATCTCAAACCTGACCTGATGGATCTTCAGGCAGCTACACAAGTTCTCAGTGTTAAATGTGGGTGATCCCTGATCACTCCATGGTCAGAAGCTTTGTCAGTTATGGAGAAATTCCCTTTATAAACTCATTGTACCCAATGGATGGTGCCACCACACACTGCCAGCCATCCCTTTAGGCTCGAGCTCCCTGCACTTCCCTCATCCTCAGCTCCAGGTCAGTGAGGGACCCCCTGCTCTGCCTGAATTTGCTGCTCCTGCAGGCATTCATTGGAACACAATTATAAAGCCAAGGATGGACTGAAAGAGCCTTTCCCTGGTTATCAGCTGCTCCTTTCACAGCTCCTCAGCCCAGCAAGCTGCTCTGTTTTCTCACTGGACTCCACGGAACAGGCAGGGCAGATGATGCTGCTGAGAATGAGCTACTGACATTTATTTTTTAAAATTCCTATTCTACTCCTGACAGTTTTAGCAGACATGAAAGAAAATATCAGGACTTAAGAGAGTTAAATAAAACCAGACCTAAGGGCTAGCAATGCACAAAGCAACGCTTACCCTTCCCCTTCCCCACTTGTGCTACTCTTAATCCTAATCACAGTTAGAAACTATGTTTAAAAAACCCAAAGGTATTTTACTCCATGCTGAACAAAAAAATCTTTTCAGCCTTGCACAGACCTAAACCACCCCAGGAGCCCCACCCAGGGTAGTTCTGTAGGTGCCAAGCTGAACACAGCAGCGTCTGAGAGAGAAACCAAATCATCAGAGATGATTATCTCACTGAAGTGTTGACACAAAGCTCCACTCTAATTAGAACAGCAACAAATATCTGCTCAATTTCCTGCATGACTCCACTTCAGACACACACAAGCATTTCCTGTTGCTTCCAGCTCCGCTCCTGAAGCCTCACACCTCCAACACCTCTGGGAAAAGAGCTCTGAGCTTTGCAGTGACTGCTCTCTCTCCCAAGGCATTTCACCTGGAGATCTGCAGAGGAACAGAACACCTGAAACTCATCATGTGCCACTCTCCCCTCAACTGACAGCCCATAAATACCCAGCAACCACACAGAGGCACTCCAGAAACTAAAAAGGCCTCATTTGCCATTTATCCCACTAAAGTGATGGGAAAATAGCAGTCACCCTCTGTGCTGCTGCTGCCTTCTGAAGGATTTAGGTTGGAGAAGACCTCCAAGGTCAGCAAGTCCATTCTGTGCCAGATCCCCACCCAGTCCCCAGCCCAGAGCACCGAGTGCCAGCTCCAGGAATTCCCTGGGCACCTGCAGGGATGGGCACTGCAGCCCTCCCTGGGCAGTTCCAATCCCAGCCAAACCCTTCAGGAATTTTGTTCCTGGCAGCCCTGAGCCAGCCTGAGCCCGTTTGTCCCCTCAGGGTGTTCAGGTGGGAGCAATGGATAAACCAGGGGCAGGCCATGCAAAGTGCCAGCCCTGGGGCACACCAGGTGGGGTCACAGCTTGGCTAAACCAGCCCTAAGCCTCATCCCAGCCCCAGGCTCCTCTCACCCTGTGCCTGCCTGAACCAGGCTCTGCCCCTGGAAGCTGCTGCATCCACAGGAGCAGCTCCTTTGGGTTAAACCAGAGTCAGGGGCGAGTATGAAGAGGAGATTTTCAGCTTACTGCAACATGGTGGTGTAAAAAATTAATTTAACAGAACAAATTACTTGTTTTGAGCCCTGCTCAGTCTGCAGCCATACAGAACATTCACTATGAAACTGAGGAAAGACTTAAAACTCATCTGCTACAAATCAAAACTGACTTAAATGCCTTCCATAAACAGTTCTTTTGAACATAAAACCACCTAAAGAAAGCCCTCCCACACCTGCTGCTCCCCAGTGAACACCTGAGCAAACTCTGCCTATGTAAGCTGCAGTGCTATTCTAATTTTATATAAATTAAGAGAACAAAGCTTCCAGGTCTTCTAAAGAAAAAATAACAATGTCAATATTGATTTTGCCACTACTTGGCTTACAACAACTAACTTAAAGCCAGTTCACTTGAGCTTCTAAACCTCAAGGAAGTGGTGTAGACATCTGACCCACCTCACATGGGTTCCTGACTCCAAAAAGCAGTTTGCTTTAATAACAAAATACAGCTTATTTACTTAAAGAAACTGTTTCTGTTTGCAGGAGAGAATACAGAGAAGTGAAACAGATTTTTTTTTCCAATTTTTTTTTCTTTTTACAAAATCTGTTGTGTGTTTGTCACATTCAAAAAGCATTGACCACTGGGGCTTTTTGGGAACTGTTAGAATGCCAAGGTAAAGCTGGTATATTTGGAAGCTTAATTGGCAATTAATGACTGTCATCTTGAGGAAAATTTGAACAGCCATGGGTTTGACACCTTAGACTTCCAATAGTTCTGTGGGCATGGCAGAATAATTTAAAAAGGTAAAAAGAAACCGAATGCTTTGGCAAGACCACACAGTATCATGAACATATGAAATTAAATCTTAAAATAAAAATATTTTCAGGGTTCAATGATTAAATCCTTGCCCCCTTTTTCATGTCTGTTTAATTTCAGTCTGAGCTTAAATTTTTACATCTGTCACAATTGCCTACGTGGGCAATCCTGGAAAAACCAGGATGAAAACTGCTTTGGGATGAGCACCAGGAGACTCTTCACAAGGCACTGCAAGGCTGAAGCAGGAATGTGTTGGAGGACACAGGAATTGACATGGTCAGGTAAGGACCAAAACTCACAGAAAAAAAAAAGTCAAATGCATTGCATGAAAATGCCCCAATAGTGAGCAAAAACCATGCAAGAAAAGCTGGAATGGCAGTGGAGAGCAGCTCTGACTGCTCTGAGATGGAAACTGAAACATTCCCCACTGTACAAGTGACATTATCCACAGGCTCTACTCAAATAGCCCAAAAGCTAATTTAGGGAGAAAATTTAATCAACTTTCCAGAAAGCCCTCTACAGAGCTGGTTCTGAAACAAAAGGGACAGATAATTAATCATCTCCAAATTAAGACTGAAGTATACCAATGGTATTTACATCGAGCACTTCATCTTTAAGAATGCATGAAAAAGGACAATTTACTTTTTAAGGGTGTCCTCTAAATCCGGCATACAGATAAAATACTCTGACATCCTGGATTTGTTTCAAAGCTTTTTGAGAAACACACACAAATAATTCAGATTTAGTCAATTTTATTTACAGTTTGTTTTTTTACATTTCAGAGCATTACACAATTACATATCTCATTTTTCTGACCTGCAAACAGATACCTTAAACGGAAATAGTTTAAAAAAAAAAAAAAAAGAAAAAAAAAGAAAAAAAAAGTTAGATACATCCAAAATGCAACAATTACACATCTGACAATTCACAAAGTGTAATTTACTAGGACGTATCCTAAGAATTTAGGAACAACCAGTCAGGAGAAAATCTGACCAATTTCAGCAATTGATTATTTACACATTCAAAACAAAGCCTCTCTTAAGCTAAACCTCCAGGCAAATGGCCTGAAAGATTTCTTCAGGAAGAAAGACCAGAATGATTCACACCTATGCAGCATTAACAGCCCTTGATCCCAAACACTGAGGCCTCCTCAGCTTTGTCTTAGAGCTACAGGCATCCCTCGACTTCTCCGACCCTGAAGTGATTTAGTTGTGCCCCCATGTGCATAGAAAGGTTGAGTGTTTAAGTGGTCACTACGATAAAACCCCATTTAATCTGGTCTTTAAGTCACTAAAATTCTTCTTCCTTCCAACCTGGAGCACGTCTCCAATGCCATTTAAACCGGCCCGCAGAGGGGAGCTTGAGCCCACCGGGCCTGGCCAGACTAAATCCATTAGAGACTGGTTAAAAATAATCTTTAAAGACCATTTAGACAAGGCTTACATTTCTACACTTCCCTGATGGGCCACCTAATAAAACAAAAAAGTCACAGCTACTATTTCATCCCTCGTGTCAACCCTTGGCCACACAGAACTAGTTACATACTGGGTAGAAACTACTAAAAAATTCCCTGCAAATCAGCTGCCTTCCAGCTGAGGCTATGGCTCCTATGCATCGGGTGGTTTGGTTTGTTTTTTGTTTTTTTTTTTTTCTTTCTCTTTAAAAAAAATTCTCACTTGAAAAATACCTCAGTCCTCACTTGTAGGCTAATTTTGATTGCATGTTCAATTGGTCTGAACCGTCAGGAACCGCTCCGCACGGCACGAGCCTGGCGTGCAAGGAGCAGTCAGTCAACCGAGTGCAACTTCTGCCTCTGCCGCCTCCCTGGGGCAGTTCTCTCTAACCTGGCTAGGGTTTGGTGGAGCCTCCAGGTTTCTTGCCTACCTTACTCTCCACGTTCACGTCTCAAACTGCGTCAGCAGGGCCCGCACCTCGGGCGTGAGCTGCTTGGCAGCCTTGGCTGCCTCAGTGACGGCCTTGCGGTACAGACCCTTTCTCTTCTTATTAAAGCGCACCTGGAAGCTTTCTAAAAAGGGGGAGAGCTGTGCAAGAGCCAGGAAGGAGGTGGTGGTGGAGCCGAACCACGAGATGCGAGCCTCCTGGCGCACCAGCAGCCCGCTATCCTTGCGGCTCACCGTTATGGTAAGGATACGGGCCGGCCACCAAGGGAAGCCATAAATCTTGGCCCAAACAATGTCCCCTACACATACGGTCCTGCCATCTGGTGTGACACATTTAGAGACGTTTTTGGAAAAGACTTCTGTTTTCAAGGAATTACTGAGCTTTTTCTCTTCCTTCGAAGAGGAGGAGGAGGAGGAAGAGGAGGAGGAGGAGGAGGAAGGTGCATGCATGCTGCCTGGAGGAAAATCAAAGCTTTCAGTAGAGCTACACTCAGAGTTGGTGGATTTCAAATCATCTGTGCTATCACTACTACAAACTGATGCACTGGAAGAGTCAGATTTCTTTTGATTAAGGGTCATGTAAACCGTTATATTGCTTTTGCTGCCTCTCTTGCCCAGTGTCTGCTGTTCATCCTGATCAACAGTTACATGCACTTCACTCGTGTCCTGAACCTCACTGCTGGCCTCTTCGGGGCCTTCTGAGGGGCTCTGGGTTTCTGAAGGGGCCTCACCTGCTGAGCGGGTGGAGGAGCAGCGAGACTGGGGCTTAGTTGCCATCTTGCCGCTCCGAATTTTCTCAAGTCCTGTCTTGAGGGAAGAGTCATTCTCTTCGTTGCGGTACCGCTGCGGCTTGAGGCGCAACCGGGGCGGGAGGGACCCTGAGCTGGTGTTCTGAAGACGCCGCGTGAAGTGGACCTTTGAATGTGCATTTTTGGAAGAGGAGGTTGCACTCTGCTTCTTTTGTGCCTTTTCTTTGGCCATTTTCAAGACTTCCCGAGCTTTTGCATGATCCATGTTTTTGCTCTGGAGAACTTTTTTTGTGTTTAACTGCGCTTTTGAAGTATTTGCTTGTGCGGAAACTTTAACTACTCTGCTTCTGCTGTGGGCAATATTTGAAACCTTGACCACAGCGTTCCTTTTCTGGCTTTCGTTTTGGCTTTTTCCATCCACCTTGTGGTCAGTCTTAAGTTTTTTATTCACAGTAGTCACGCTCTCGTTTCTTCGCTTTTTACTGTCCTCATATTTGGAAGAGTCACTTGCATTGCCACCTTTCTTGATCTCCTTTTTCTCTGCCACCACGCTGTTTTTGCACTTGTCACACAGCACCTGCCGGGGCCGTAGCTTGATGGCGTTCATGATGGAAGTGGGTTCCTCCCTGTACATTTTCCGCTTGGGCCGCTTGATTTTCCGGGGTGGAGGCTGAGGTATTGACTGGTTGTAGGTGTCCCTGATAAACAAAGGAGGAGGGTATGGAGCTCCCTCGTGAAAGAGAGGAGGTGGTTTAGAAGTCCAAAGGCTTTTAGCTATGCTGGGCTCTGAGGGCTGCGTGAGGGAGGAGTCATCAGGGACCGCGGCGTCGGCCTCACACTTCACCTGCGCCTCCTCTTGGAATGGTTTGCTTTGGAGCTGCATGGCTTCAGGTTTGTCCTTGTACTCCCTTTTAGGAAATATGGTCACAGGGATTCCATGGGGGCCAAACCTTCAAGAGAGAGGGAAATAAAAATTCAGTGTTTGGAGGGAATTTTTGCGGCGTTTATCACAAAGCATTTGAAAACTTGTCTGCATTAGGTAGCCAGCATTTGGAAACCATGAACCCTAGAGAAATGAAAGCTTCACATCCAGCCTTATGGGAAGCTTTGAAAAATGCTAGACACCAAAATGAAGTCAGTGGAGAACAAAAAATACACAACTTCACTTATTGTAAGTTTCTTTTGTATCAACAAGACGCCCAGAAAATGTAACAAAAATATCCCCGAGACAGCAGCAAAAGAATTAACTTTATACATCTGGAAAATGCTTATAAACATCCAAACTCACCCCAACAACTCCCAGTCTAGCCAGACTCATTTTCCATACCAAGTCAGCTTTATAAAAAGGCATCTTCAGGACCTTTTCTCCCATTTTTAGCACAGCAGAAAAGGATGAACAGTCCAGATTTAACAGAAACAAATCTGGGCTGCAGTGAACAGGGAGTGCCTCCATCCAGAAAAGCTTTACAGCCCAAAACTCCCCAGCCCAGACTGAATTTCTCCCAGCAAAACTCCCCTTATTTCAATTCAGAATAAGCTGATCCTCATTGTTCCATGAGCAAACAAGATTTTAAACCTTTCACTCCTTTTCTCCAGACTGGAACTGCTCTAGGTCAGGACAAGGCAGCAACTCCCCAAGATCTGTCCTCAGGTTTGTGTTGCACCGTGGCTGCTCAACAGCAGCATCCCCTCAGCTGATTAAACTGAACTTCATTTACTTTTACTTGTGTAAGTGCCTACATGTTGCCTTTATTTCCTCAAAATTGGATTTGAAAATGTGTTAGAAGGTTCTTTACAGTGTCCCCAACAAAAGCCACCCCTTGTTTGTCCTTTTGCTTATCACAAGCTCCTTTCTACATCCAAAGTTGCAATTGAAGCAAACGACCCACCCAAGATTAAATTATCCACCCAGTCTGCATTTCAGCAGCTCGTACAGACATTTTTCCAGCCCATGGTCTGGCATTAAACCACAAGGGACTTGCTCACAACTAAGTTTTACATTCCCTAAAGTCCCACAAGTCCATCAAGGGTAAAGAAGTTGCTTTTCCACAAATACTTTTCCCTCCACAAAGGACTGTAAGCAAGTCACTCAGTTCCAAGTAGGGCTTTAAAGAAACTATCAGCTGACAGTAATTAAATTAGCAATATTTTCAGTGTTACTGGCATCAAGACCTTCAGCTTCTAAAAGAAAATAAGATCCAGATCCTATCATTCACCACCTGATAAAGATTAAGAGGATTTGGTAAAAAGTTAATCTATGCTAAGAGCTGAAAACAAGACAGGGCAAGATCTCTGCTGTGCAAATTCCATTCCCAAAGAGCACAGCAGCAGAACTAGACAGGGGTGGGATATCAAACATCCCTTACCCTGCTCTCAGTGCCTCAGGAACTGCATTTCCAGCCCTCCCAGGCCATTCCCTGAGCCAAGCCCTTCTCCCAGAGGGCATTTATGGGACTCTGTCAGGAAATCAGCATAATTAGCTGTCACTAGGAAGAGGTGGATGAAGAGGACTGCAAGGGTTTCCACAAGGATCCCATTCGAGTATTTAATCTCTCTTTTCCCAGTTCTCATTCCACTGCCTCCTCAGCAAGGTGTGCACAATTTGCACTCCAAAGGCACAAAGAAGCTGATGCAAAGCTCAGCACGTGCCTGACAGCAGGAAATCAAAGATTCATCCTGCACCTTCCACTCTCCTTGCTTCCAACACAAAACACAGGCCAGGACTAAGAACAGGAGGCCACAAAGGATAATTTTTATCCAAGGTGCAAACCTGCTTTAGTAAGACACAAAACCAATCCAAAGTGAAGCCCTGAAGACAGAGAATCCTTCACCAAAGGTACTGCTTAAAAAATAACCCAGACTCTCCCACCCTGTCCACCCACCAATGAATGAACTGGGAAGTAAAGAACATTGATGGGTCTTGTGCCAGTTTGTACAGCACTACTCCTGGAAATGAGGTGTTAATACAGAACACACAATTAGTCAGGACCACCTGCAGGACAAAATGTATTTGGTAAGCCAAGGGAATGATCATTATTTACAACAGCTCAGTGTATTGTGTCTTCTCTTGGCCTCACCCACCAGCAGACTGTATCTATAAACAGTTTCTGATTATCTCTGTTTTCTCCCTGGCTAACCAAGTTCTCCAGCAACTTGGAAGAACAACATGAAAACAAAGAAGAGAAAACAATGGCAGAAAAACTTGCAAATTTTTTTCAACCTTTTCCAGTAAAGGTTACAGGAAAGAATAAAGACAAAGAACAAGGTAAGGAAAGAGGGATTTATTTTTCCTAAGAGAAGCAGCAGAATGAAGACGTGAGCTTAAACCTCTCCAGGACAAGGCATGACACAGCATCTAATGAGTTCTGCAGCAAGCACAAGTGTTTATTGCATGTACCAGAATTTCCAGGCCTATCTTCACACACCTGCTTGATGGACCTTGAAGAGAAATACTTCTCATACAGCCACAGTAGTTTCTGTCACACCAGCTGCAAGGCTGAGCTAGTGTTAGTTAGTTGTGTTAGCAGTTAGAGAGAAAAGCTGCAAAAGCATTTGGTTCATCTGCCACAGAGATGAAGGAGGACCAAAAGGCATCTATAGAAAACAAAATTAGAAAACTCCAAGGCACACAGCTCAGTTGTATCATGACATTTACTGATCCCCCAGTCAGTCATGGCTGGCACAGAATTTCAGTTCCCCACAGTGAGACTCCCAACAGGCTCCTTTCATCACACGTTCCATCTTTAAGTTCTACAAGGAATTGCCTTGTCTTTATTCCAACAACAAAATAATTTCTTCAGTATATTGATCCCAAATATCACCTTACCCCACAAGATTTCAAGAACAGGCTTTTCTGGATGAAAGTAGAGATATACTGCAATTGCTGTTTGCTTAAAATAAAAATCCCCTGGTGCCCAGGTTCCAGCTGCTCCCTGCCCAGCCCACTCCTGACTCTGCAACACTCCTACCTCAGACATCACAGCCCAAGGAATGGCACCATTCACTGACAGGGATCTAAAGGAAGTGTCAGAAAAACCAAGCTCAGGAATAGGCAGTGCTGGGAAGCTGTGCCCTGCTGCTCCCTACCCATGGAAATCAGAGCCAGCTCCCTCCTGCAAAGGTGTCCCAGCTCTGATTTGCCTTGAGAATGCATCTCTAAGACAGGATGGGTGTGATGTATAAAATTCATTTCTCAAAGGTTTTTCAAGTAACCAGGGCAATGAGCAGGATCTGATGGCACCTCTGCTGCAGATGCACTGCAAAATGTACATTTTCACTGGAGCCAGAAACAGCAACAGGACACCAGGACCTGCACTGAGCTGAGAGCCTGATCAATTCTGGCACTGCAATGATATTTACACTGAGAGGAGCTTTCAGCTGACCAGGGTGTGCAGAGACAGAAACAGGGTAAAAACAGGGAGGCTTCATTTCCAGTTTGCCAGCTGCAAGTTAATTAATAGGCAGCCATGGCATCCAAAAGCCAGTTTGGGTACCAAACCCAAAACTGTCATTGAAAGCCAGAGAGTTTTGTATTACAGACATATAAACTTAAGTACTTAAGGAAAGTAAAGGCACTTTTTTCAAATCTAAATCCTGTAGCAGAATTACCACAATGAATGCATATTACTGTTCAATTTATATGCAAAACAGAACAGTTAAAGAGTATTTTTTCAGAAATAACCACGAGAGATACAGAACAAATCCCATTTAAACTCATTATTGTTTGTACATAAACAAAGTACATAAACACCACTCCCTGGGGGAAAGTGTTTTACATTAGTACCTAAAGTCTGAAGTTCTCATCTTCAGCCTCCAGTGTCTGACTTCTCTACTCAAAGGGAGAGAAATGAGAAGCCCCTTGCTCTGCCAAAGGAGTGAAGCCCCTGAGCAGGTTCAGAACTATTTCCCATTTGTCTCTGGACACCAACAAAGCAGAGAAACTTGTGTTCAAGTGTTCAGTCTGTGGTAAAGGACTGATCAAAACCCATCTTCACCAGCAGGGCACTGCAGAAATCTCCTGTTACATTTTCTGCTCTTGTACCCAAGATCAACCTTGGGGTTCTGCAAAAGCCAGGACAAACAACAGCTGGTGCCATTTTTATTGCATGGATGGAAGTTCCAGGAGTATAATAATATGCTGAAAGAACTATGGATATGTATTTCATGCATCTAAACTGAGGCTTTAAATTATAACATTCCATGTAATACACAGTTAGATCATAGCTATTTGAACACAAAGTTTTGCAGAACTCCTCTAAATAACCTGCATTGAAAACACAGATTATGCAACAACCTATTTTTAATGAAGGATTTACTTGGTGTGATAAAGCACAAGATGGAATGTATTGCTTTAAGTGCAGGCACCTTCCTGAAAAAAGCATTCCCAGAAGCCAAACAACAGCTCCATGGTTTATTCACCTCCTGAGCAATGTACACCAGGCTAAAGAGCTTAGAAAATGCACATTTCACTGAGAGCTCTGAGCCCAGGGCAAAGGACTGCAGTGTGAGTGACTCTTTGGAACAGCACAGCATAAAGGAAAGACAGGATGCTCTGAGTTTAGGCTTTCCATTAATAATTAGCATTATCATAATTTTACTGGCACATCTATAAAGCTGAAGGCATGTTCAAACTGCAATATCTTTTAATTTCTACATCTGTTGCCATGATGAGGTGTCAGTTGCATTTGAAGCAGACACTTTGCTGATCCATTTGCTGTGATCTATTTTGAAGGATTATACCTTGAATATACTCTTCAGGAACATCCATATGCCAGACCAGGACATATGGAAGAGAGTGATACCATTAGATAATGGATGAACTGAAGTGTTGAGATGGCCAAGATTCATCAGTCCCATAACAGAAAACAAACTGAATGCAGACTGAAAATTTCATCCCTGCCCTGCCTCAACACCTTGCACCAAGCCAAGGAACCCTGAGAAAGCCAGGAGAGGCCATGCTGCAGGAACACAGAGAATTCCACAAGGAAGGACAGCTCAGCCATCATCTGCCACATCCCAGACCAACAAAGAAAGCTGGAGACCAGGGATTCCCTCGGGAAAGGAGAGCTTGAGGCCCAATCCAGACCCCAGTTCCAGCCCTACCCTCTAAGTGAGGCTACACTTGACACCTTCAATAAAACCTCTCCCAGTCACCAGCTAAAGACACCTGAATTACCCTCTGAACCACACTCTGATCACACCTCAGCTTCCCACATTCTGGGGACAATAAATAAACAAATAAATGTCAAAGAAGTGCTGGGGCTGCTCCTTAAATGCCAGAATTTCACCAAACTCCTCTGGGCTCCTGAGAAATCAAAGAGGGCAGGGGAGCAGGTTGTGGGAACCTTGGGAACTGAGTGCAAGTTTTAAAATGAAATAAACCAAAACACACCAGCCTGAGCCACAGACATTTCTTTACTGTTAACAGTGTGCATCACAGAGCAACAGGCATCCTACACACCCCAGTCCTTCCCAGACAAGGACGAGCACCTGCAGGCCCTGGTTACCAAATCAAAGAGCAGGGTGAAATGTACCACATTTTTCAAGTGAGGCTTCTGCTGTTTCCTTCTCACATCATTCCCTTGTAGCAGAAGCTGAATTAACAAACTGGGAAAAGCACAGGGTTCAAGAGTCAGTGCTGTACCTGAGAACTGCTTCTGGGATTGTAAGAACTGCAAATTGCCTATAAAAGTTTATTTTCATCATACAGCTCATGCACACCTTGGTGCAGGAAGCTCTTCCTTATCCTCCATAACCAAAGCCCAATAAAGAGATCATTTCAAACATATGTCTGCAAGGAACACACTGCACATCTTCTGCATATCTAACCAAGGCTCGTAGGGCACAAAACACCTGTTTGCTCTCTCTCTCTCTTGTTCAAGAACTATTATGAACACACACAAGTCAGAAGGGAACTGGTTTAGAGAAGAAGACAGACACATGTCCTTCACATCTGCAGGATTAGAAGGACAATTTCAGCTAAATGATAAAGCCATAAATAGGCCAAGTCTTGACTGTTGGCAAAACAACAGAACATAAATTTAATCCCCTCTCCTCCCCTAATCTTTAGAGGGGTAAAAAAAAATACACACAGAAATAATTATCCTTCCTCCAGAAGATCAAACTAAAACCACAACTTCTTAATCCTGTACTTTAAGATTTACAAATGCTACACATTTCAGGATTTCCCTCCCACCTACTTCCTCCAGGTGCAGAGCAGGATTTACCCAGAGCCAGCAGGTGGGGTGGACATCTCCTGTCCCCTGAGCAACCAGGGAGTGAACAATGCCAGGCACAGCAGCTCTCAGGGACTTTAAACCCCCCAGAACCAGGATGGGCTGGAAAGGACCTTAAACCCCACCCAGTGCCACCCCTGCCATGGCAGGGACACCTCCCACTGTCCCAGGCTGCTCCAAAACCCAATGTCCAGCCTGGCCTTGGGCACTGCCAGGGATGCAGGGGCAGCCCCAGCTGTGCCAGGGCCTGCCCACCCTGCCAGGGAACAATTCCTAATTCCCAATATCCCATCCAGCCCTGCCCTCTGGGAATTCCCTTGTCCTGCCACTCCAGTTCCTGATGAAGTTCCCTCTCCAGCCTCCCTGTAGCCCCTTCAGACTCTGGAGGATGCTGTGAGGTCTCCACACAACCCTCTCCTCTCCAGAACAAGCATTCCCAGCTCTGCCAGCCCATCTCCATGGGGAGGATGCTCCTTGCAGCCCCCTCAGCAGCCTGGAGCCTCCTCTGGTCTCTCCAGCAGCTCCAGCTCCGTGCTGGGCCCAGGGCTGGGCAGCTCTGCAGGTGGGGTCTCACCTGAGCAGGGAAGGATCCCCCCCTTTCCTGCTGCCCAGGTTGTGGGATCAGCCCTGGATATGTTGAGTTTTTCCCCAACCATGCTCCATTCCCTGTCTCCATCAGGCACATCCACCCCAGAACCCCCAGCAGAGCCTCAGCCCGGCAGCAGGAAAGCACTAAAAGGTAATGGCAGCAGCACTAATGAAGTTTAACAGTAGGAACACATCCCTAATTTGTGCAATGAGCCTGCAGAGTAAGCAAAGTGGGGACAGGCTCCTCTCCAGAAGAGGATTTACTGCACTACAAACAGACCTGGCACTCAGGACGTGTGGGCTCCTGCTCTCTGCTGGTTTGCAAAACTCCCTGGGCAGCAGGAACAGGAGATGGCCACTGGGGCAGGCAGGGAAGAGCCTCCTTAACCCAAATAAATGCAGGAATAAAGCCCATTCTACACCCATATAGGTGTGTAGGGATATCCCATTTACAGGGGGTGGGAGAGGGAATCAGCCCCTCACACAAATATCACTGACTGCACACCAAAGTCACCAAGTCAGGGCACCATCTCAACAATGGAAAAAGTGATAAAACAGCCAAAAACCCCTTTAAAATCACAATATATGGGGATATTTTTGCTTTTCTTTCATTGTGGAGTTCAAGTAATTCAGAACATGACTTGAGAAGACAAAAAAGGACACAGTGAACAGGTTTTTAAAACAGTCACTTAAACTTACTCTTCTTAGTACTGTATGGAAGTAGCACCTTCACTGCTCTGGAGGGTGCAGAGGGGAAAGAGAAATTAAGATCCAAACAGGATTAGGAATTATTTCCCTCTGATCATACAGTGAACACAGCATTAGCATGTGCACTGAACACAACCACTTTTGGAAGCTACTGAATGAGCAAATTCTAATACAAATTGTCACTTTTACTTAGTAAGAACTGTCAGTCTTAAAATATATTGATCCCTTTGGCATTAGGAAAATTGAGATTACTCCCATGCATTTGAATGAGACAGATTTCAGCAACCACCCATCTCCCATGCTGGAAATCCCAGTGTTGTCATGTAAATGAATGGAATTTAGGTGGTTTTCATTTAACCCTGCCCTTCTTTTTTCTTTTTGGTCCCGTGGAAAAACTTATGACAAGAATTCCAGGGCCTGCCACAGACACAGAAGGAAGTTCATGAAAAATATTCACGTACTGCATGTCCAGGTGCTGCTACACCAAACAAAAATAAACAGATATAAGGAAAAGCTGACACCTAGACAATACCACCTGTTAGTCACCACAGAAGTGATAAAATGGAATTGTTGGACATACAGGCAACACTTTTTTTAATAATGCTTTGATTTCTTAGAGGTAGGAATTTCTTGGACTATTTCTAGAGCTTGTTTCCCACTGCATTTCCTGCTCTGAGACATCTGATAAGAGACTCCTGTTATCTGCCAATGTTTTGCTGTCACCAGCCCAATATTACAGTATATACAATATTATATCTCAAAACTCAGTTCTTCTTGTCCAGGCCCTCTGCAGAGCTTGGCCTTGAGAATTTAAACCTCCCCTCCTGGATTGCCATGTAAAAGCAGCTCTGAAGGAAAAACGGCTCCACTGGCAGGAGAAGCCGGGAGGGCCAGCCCCAGCCTCCCTGGGTGGCTCCTGCACGGCTCCCACGGCCAAGCTTTGTCCCAGGAGCTGGCCCTGGAGCCAGGCAGGCTGGAGATGCTCCCACCGAGGAACAGCAGCAGCAGCAGCAGCCAGCCTGCAAAGTGACTGCTGCTGCAAAGGGCTGCAGATCTGCTGCCTGCCAGAGGCTCCCCAGGCACCAGAGCCTGGCAAAACCGGGATGTTTGTGGCCAGGGGGTGTTTAGGAGGACAGGGTTCCTTTCAGGAGAAAAGGAGAAGCTGGTGTTTTCCTGCACTCTTTGCCACCCTCCTGCCCAGGGCAACCACGGCATTCTGCAGGGACAAGTTCAAACCTACAAAAGAGTTCGTGTAACCCAGGATTGCACCTGATCTGTGTCACCTCCTGCCCGGATCTGAGATGCTGTTTCAGCCCACAAGTGGCTGGAGTTTTGCTCAGCATTTCACACCTCATCAAGTGACAGACGGAAATCGTCACTCCCTGACATTATCCAAAACTTGGGGTCAGACAAGGCCTTTTGAGTCAAACCCCAACCACGCACTGAGGCCCAAGCCAGGAGTGCCACAAGCTCCCTTTTAGGGAGCACTGACAATGTTAATATTCCAGGAAGTTGCTGAACAGCTACTAACAACATAAAAGGAGTGATAAAAGACATATGTCCACACACAGCTTAAATCTGAGGGAGAAAAGTGCTGCATATTTTGCATACCGATTATTTTAAATAATAACCTTGTTACATTTCACTTTTCTCTCACGAACTTGCAGAGTCCTTACATGTCTAGGAAAAAACCCACTAAGAAGAATTTTCACCTGCTGACAGAACCTAGATTGTTTGTAAGATACCGTGACTTCTGGTCTCCCAAGAGCATCTCACTATTGAAAGGCAGTGAAAAAAAGCAAACCCCAAACCCTGCTGTCTGATAAGTTATTCAGAGATATGTAAAAATCCCCCCCATCCACAAGGATATTCAAGAACCATGAAACTTCACCCCGTCCATTGGGTACAAGGAGCAATCAGTACTAATTAACAACTGCAACAGCCTAGCTGGAAAACCATTATTCTGGAAAATAGTATGTACTGAAAAAGAAGGTTACCTAGGCAATGTAAGCCCGACCGAGCAGGGCAATCAGAGCTCTGGTTCTGTACAAAGAGGGCAATAAACGCCAGGCTCAGCGCTCGGGTGCAGCTCCCGGCACGCAGGGATGCTCTGGAGCCCCAGGCAAGCCCCAAGGCTGTGCCCATGTGCTCGCCCCTCTCCCGGCTCTCCCGTTTGCCCATTCCCCGGGCGGGAGGGGCCCTGCCCACCCCGGCTGAAGGGTCGAGGAGGAGGAAGAGGAGGAAGAGGAGGAAGAGGATGGCCGGGAGCTGCGGCTCCGCTCCCCGGGGAGGACGCGGGGACAGGAGCTGCTCGGCCCGGAGCAGAGGGGCCGAGGAGGGCTGGGATGGGATGGGGAGCAATGGGATTGGGATGGGATGGGGAGCAATGGGATTGGGATGGGATGGAAGCTGCAGAGCCCACGAGGCTCCCGGCGGGGCCGCCCCCATCCCGCCCCCGGCGGCTCCGGGAGCGCTCCCGGGCTCGGCGCTGGGTGGGGGCTCGGGCTCGGCTCCCCCCGAGCTCTCACCTTTTCGAGAGGTCCATGAGGACCCCGGAAAAAAGCTTCTCTCCCAGCCGGAACGAGACCACCAGGGCGTCCTCGATGATGTGGTCCAGGGTGACCCGCACCTCGGAGCCGGGCAGCAGCGCCGGCACCTCCGCCTCCCCTCCGCCCGGGGCCGCGGGCACCGCCGGCTCGGGCTCCACCGCGGCGGCGGCGGCAGCATCCGGCTCCTCCTCCTCCGGCCGGGGCGGCTCCTCCCCGGGCCCCGCGGAGCCCCCGGCAGCCGGCGGGCAGGACTGCGGCGGCTCCCGGGCCGGCTCGGGCGGCGGGCAGGGCTGCGGCGGCTCCGAGCAGCCCGGGCTGGGCGCTGCGCGGGGCTCGGCCCGCGGCGATTCCACCCCCGGGCTGCGCGGCGGCGGCGGCTCCTCCGTCCTTCCCGCGTCCGGCTCGCGAGTCCCGCCGGGGCTCCGGGCGCGTTGCACCGGCGGCGGCTCCTCGGCCTTGCCGCCGTCGGCCTCCTCGCCATCCGGCACCGCCGACTCCACGGCCTCGCTGACGGCCGGTAGAGGGTCCGCGCCGGCCTCGCTGCCCGGGATCGGCTCCATCTCGGGCTCGGCCTCGCCGGCCCCGCCGTCCCCCGGCACCGCCGCAGTCGCCGCCGCCTCCGCAGCCATGGCCGCCATTTTCTCCGCCGCCTCCCTCCAGCAGCGGGAGCGACGGCCACGGCCCGCGGGGAGGGAGAGCCCGCCCCCCGCGCCCGCAGATGGCGCCCTACTGGCGGGCGCGCAGAAATGCTGCACTTCTATTGGGCGGCGCATCTGTCCATCCAGCCCCGCGGGAACTTCTCGTTGGCCAGCGGGGGCTTCATTCAGTGCAGAGCCGGGAAGGGGAAGAGAGGGCGTGGTTTAACGCTTTATAGGCCACTGGGGAGGGGAGGGATGGGGCTGGTGGGGCTGTTCCGTCCTCTGATTGGTGGAGAGAGGCGTCGCTCCCGAAGGAGGCCGGTGATTGGCGGCGCCAAGTGTCTCTCCCGGGGCCGGGGAGCGCGCGGGGGAAGATGGCGAGGGCGGGAGGGTGGCCAGGGGGGACGGGTTTTCCTCGGAGGGGTCGCGTCGCTCCTCAGTGTGCTCTGGTCATCCTCCGGGGGATCGCCCTGGAGCGGCTCCCCCGCGGGGCACAGCCCGGTGCTGCTCCCGCGTTGTGCCGTGCGGGCAGGGGAGCGGCTGCTCCCGTGCTGGGGAGCACTGAGGGGCTGACACTGGGGAGAGGGGAGATCACAGAACATGCTGGGCTGGAAGGGACCCACAGGATCACCCAGCCCAGCTCCTGTCTCTGCACAGACACCCCTACAATCCCCCGTGGGCATCCCTGGAGCGCTGTCCAAGCCGTCCTGTAGCTCTGGCAGCCTCGGAGCTGTGCCCATCCCTGTGGAGCGTGGGCAGTGCCAGCACCCTCTGGGGAAAGCAGAACCTTTCCCAAAATCCAGCCTGAACTCCCTTGGCCCAGCCCCAGCCCTTCCCTGGGTGCTGTCCCTGGTCACCACAAATCAGTGTCTGGCCCTCCTGCTGCCCTCACCTGATGCGGGGCAGGCAGGGGCACCGGTGCCTTTTGTAAGGTAAATCGGCATTTTAAAGTGTTAAGCACCATGAATTAGGCACATGAGCTGGAAATGTGGAGTCGGAAGGGGAAAAAAGGAGTGGATGATTTCCTCCCAATGTAGCTGCTGCCCCAAGCCTCGCCAGCCCCGAGCCCCGGGCAGCGCTCCGGTTCTGCCCTCAGGACATTCACAGACACACAGACACAGTTTGCTAATTCACAGACACACAGACACAGTTTGCTAATTCACAGACACACAGACACAGTTTGCCAACGCCGGGCTCCAGCCACCTTCAGGCACCGAGGGAGCCCAGCAGGGTCCCGGCCTTGGCCACAGAGCAGAGGGGTTTAGCCTGTGATGGTGTTTCCATTCTGTGCGCTCAGTCCCTGTTCCCTTCCTTGTGGATGCTGAGCAGAGAACGGGGCCGTAAATCCTGAGCCTACAAGAAATTCCCAACTAACACAGAAAGAAACTAAAACTACTCAGCCCTGGAGCTGATGGGATGCTCGGATCCAACAGCTCAGCCCAGCAGGCTCTTTGTTATGTTAAGCTCGGGTTTATGTAAAGAATGGGCATAAAATGGAAGATTTCTTCTTGCAAGTCTTCTGCTGGAACGCACCTTTTCAGCAGGTGTTGCTCGTGGAAGACATTCAAATGCAAATTGTTGTGTTTTCGATCCCCTGGAGTGGCTAGCAATTCCTGCGCTCCATAGGGAACAGAGTGGGTGTATGGCTTGTTCTCTGCTTCACTGCAGTAACAGCAGATTATGTGCTTGACCCTACTGAGGGATCAAAATAAAACATAAACGGCTCCTTTGAATGTTGAAAGGTGCTGTGTGTGCTTTTCAAAAGAGGTAAATAAGGACATTTATAGCCCGGAATAATGCCCCGCAGAAATACTGTACCACAGGTAACTCTAAAATTCAACGTCACCAACATAGGCATGTAGATGCAGGATGGAACTCGTAAATTTAACAAAAAACCCCTCACTATATATTTTTTCCATCCAAAATACCTTTGATCACCATTTAATTTCTATTTATTTCAAATCTAACCTGTAATCTCCTTAAGACAGGATTTGCCTTACAGAGACTGGTCTGCAGAGTGATTGCATAGTGGGAGTCTTTTTTTCTATCCTGGAACCTTTAGAAACTGCCAAAATAAAAGTAATTAAGTTAATGAAACAGATTGCACTACCACACTCTCTGTAAATTAAAACAAGTCTCTCTGTGTTCAGCAAGTGGCAGAAAGGACAGAAATGGAGAGAAGAAACTATAAATTACAGAGAGGAATGGAGACAACCGGAGAGAATAAAACAATTGAAAGGAAGGCAGGAAAAATGGCGAGCTCCTTAAAGATGCTTTGCAGTAAACGGTTGGGATGGGCAGCTGAGGAAGATGAGTTTGGGTGGAGAGAGCGAGGGGATGTGGGGAAGCAGCAGATCCAGCTGGAGTTTGTGCACAGCACCCACGGGAAGGGAATTGTTTGTGTGGCACACGAGGAACCTCTAAACTCAGCGTTAGTGAAACTGATTTGTTGTGTCATGAAACTCCTCTCTGGAGGTGTGAGCAGTCCCAGCAGGGCTGAGTACTTCAGGTAATAACTAATGGGGTGTGGAGTTTTTAGGTGCTGGACAGTGGGGACATCACTCTGGGCACCAGTTCCCTGGAAGTGCAGTGCCATGAAAGAGCCACCAGCAGTGCAGGGCTTTAAGGAGCAATCCTCACAAATGGACAGGGTTCCAGGGCAGCCAAAGCCCCGAGTGCAGCTGCCCTCAGCTCCCTTGGAGCCAGGCTGTGTCAGCAGCTCTGCAGGGAGCTGGCCCTGGAGTTACCCAGTGCCTGGAATTCGCGGTGCTGCTGGAACCCCAGGGGCTGCAGAGGTCCAGGGTGCCTGAGCTGTCCCTGCTGCAGCTGATCCCTCTCAGTGGGGCACACAGGGCTCTGGATTTACAGAGACAGTTGGATTTACAGGCACAGTGTGGGTTTACAGGGACACTTTGTCTTGGTGGGACAGCAGATCCCTGTCCCGGTACCTGCACTGGGCTGGAGGAACTTTAGAGAGGAGGTTCTCAGTCTGCAGTTCCAGCAGCCCCACTGAGGCTTTGGGGCTCCCCAAGTCCCAGGATGAGGTTTTTATCCTCACTGCAGCCCTTGCAGGCTCTGCTGCAGGAGCACAGAGCTCTGCTGCCCTGCTCAATCCACGGTGGCTTCCTGAGCCTGCCACAGTGACAGCAGCTTCCTGTGACCCTGGGCAGGGCCACCAAACCTCCCCAAGTCAGGTTTAGTGTTCACAGCTTGGCACTGTGCTAATAAATCCACCAGTGAGCGTTTTGAAGGCATGATTGCTGGTGGGGAATGTTCAAGGCTTGCTAAGTTAAAAAGTGTAACCAGTGAAAACCACTGCATGTGAGCAATGCAGAGGGATACAGGCAAATAAACTGAACATAAATCTGAGTCTTGGTGGTGTGCTGCAAACTCACTGCTCCTCTAATAGATTGGGAAAATAATGCTCTTACAACAATTGTTAATTATATTTAAGCTGGATTGAAATTTCTTAGTGAATTATTAGAGAAAGTTAGTTTGGGGTGAGAAAATCATCAGTCCCTCCTGTAATGTTGGTAACTGATTTCTGTGGCCCTATGAACATGGAGCTCATTTTGTTGGGTTTAGGGATGAGCATTAAAGGATTTGGGAAACCTCACTGCAGTCTCACGTGCCCCAGAATTCTGCCCTGCAATCTGAAAAGTCAGTTATGTGCTGCATTTCTTGTGAACAAGAGATGAAGTCAATGAGTGGGGCTTAATCTAATGTCCATATGGAGAATTGATTGAAATCAATTTCCAGAGCTGGGGTTGCCTCAGAAAGATGGTAATTGTGAGCCCTTGGTGTGAAGGACTGGCACTGTCTCACTGCTGAGCTCTCACTTGGTAATTGTGAGGAAATGGAGTCTGAAGGTACTTCCTGTCTTATCTCCCCTCTGACTGGTTCCTGCCTTCTTCTGCAGCCTGTGCAGCTGCAGGTGCTGCTGGCAGTCACCCTGTACCTCCATGGATTTCTCCATTCAGAGAAAAGGGGCATCATCACTGGAGCCAGGACAGATGGGGAGGCCAAACTCAGCTGTGGGCAAGGCAGCTTGGTAATTAATAGGGAATTTCTCATTAAAGTCTTCTGAGAAATTACAGAAGTCTCTTTAGCCATAAATATGTCAGAGCAACTTTTTTGTTCCTTGTGGTGTTTCTGAGGTTATTCTATGTCTGTAGCCAAGCTCTGTTCACATCAAGAGTGCCCAACTGGTGAGGTGGGACCTCTCCCCACCTGTGGCCCCTGGAGATGAACCCTATTTCAAATAGGAACAGCAGGAAGGGTAAAACACCTTAATTAGAGGAGAGGGAATCCTACACAGGCTGTTCTCATTGGGGTTGGTTGCTGACAGAGCTCAAGGGGACAGGACAATGGAGGAAATGGAACTGACTGGGATCCAACTGATTTGGATCCTTTGTACATCCGAGCTGGAGGAGCAGCTGCCAACTGCCTGTGTCACTGTGTCCTTCTCTTTGGCACCTACGTGGAGCCTCAGCTCTGCTGGCTGTGAAAAATGGACAATAACATTTCATCCACACAAGAGTGATGTGGTTTAATTATAGTGAAGGTTTAAAAACAACTTGAGGATGAAGTGCTGTGTAAGTGCTGAATGGTAGCCTTGACAATGGCACAGGGATCAGAAAATTGGTCTTTCAGATGCATCAAGTTATTCCATAAATTACAAACTAATTTCTCTCCTTAAATGAAGAGTTACTGAGGCATTCAGCTTTCTTGCTAATTGTTTGACTTCAACAATTGGATGGATTTCAGTAAATTGACTGGTGGAGACAAATGTGTTTTCCAGCTCGACATTGTGTGACGTACAACAATTGGAAATGGGCTGGCTGCAGACCAGAGCCAAGCACTGCAGGTGGTCCCCAAAAGAGAACAAATTGGTGGTGGTGGGATTTTCTGGGGAGATTTCAAAAGGGCCTGCAACAGGCTGTCCCTCCTGAAGGCAGCTTGCCTTCATGGTTTACCTGAGTAAAACCAAGTAACTGTTGTCTCACACCTTGTCTGCTTTTCCATGTCACCCAGAACTCGTAGGGGTTGTACCTGGATCTTGCTGGGAGCTCAGTCTTGATGGAGGCACTGCAGAGCCTGGGGTTCCACACTCCCCTGGTCCCTCTGCCTCTCTTGTGGTACTTTTGAAGCTGTTCCAAAGGCAGGGGTGGGGCACAAATGACAGTGCAGTCAAGTTTTTAAAGTTGTGCTTAAAAAGCAAAAGTATTGAAAGCTCAGCTTTGCTGTGCAGTTTGTCTTTCAGTCAAAACCCAAACAAACCAACCCAAAAAATAAGTCCCAGCTCTTCCTGAGGTCTGCAGCTCTCCTGGGAGGGGTGGGAGCAAAGAAGTGCTGTTATCACAGACAAGTATTTTCATCTTTCTGATTTTGATAGAAAATGGACTGTGTGTCCCTGTCTGCTTTCTGTATTTTTGCATTCTGGATGAAAATAATGAAGGGACCCTGGTGATGAATAAAATGGCAAGTTTGTTATTACTTTAAAATATCACAGGGGTTGAGGGGGAATCTGTAAGGAAATTACAGATTGCTCTCAGTCAGTGTTTTGTGTTCTCTTACAGACCTTGGTTCTTGTCATTGTCTCATCTTCTGGTTTCTTGTGGACTTGGAACCTCTTGAGCCAAATGTATTTCAAGCAGGAGATGTATCCCTGTATTTTATGGATATCTGGTGGCACCTTTCCTAATCCAATTCCAAGTAGGATCAATTTATGGAGTGCCCAGGCTCAGCCTGAATTCCTGTCAGAGCTCACCCAAAATCCCAGCATGGCCCTTTGCCAGTCACTTCCTTTGGTAAAGTCAGGTCAGGTTTTAATTTCTCCTCCCAGGTAATCTTGTACATTCTGACTCTGAGCAACACCATTTGCAAGGGGCTTGCACATCAAGAGAAAGAATTCTTCACACCAAGAGCTTGCTCTGTTGCCTTTCCAGGATTGTCAATGGCTGGAAATTGTGTTGGCCTCATTCAGAGACTCTCTTTAACTCAGGGCAGGGAGAAAAAAACATCCCATCACCTCCAGAACAAAACAGGCTGTGGCTCTGATACTGGAATCAATGGAGCATTGGGATTTGTGGTGGCAGGGTGGGTGATTGGCAGCTGCTCCACAAAGCCACAGCAGAGATGATTGACATGAGAGATTGGATAAGGACACGTGGTGATCTGTAAAAAAAGACAGTAAATGTTGCTTGTCCAAGAGTTTTGGGGAGTGTAGCTGGAGTGATGCAATCAGAATGGGAACTCTAAAAAATAATTTTCCTTGGTCCTGTCACAGACAAGTCCACAAAGTGACAAAGGCCAGCAATGAGAACATCTCTGTCAGGGGTCATTCAGCTGTGACTCCTGCACATCTGCCTGTTAGCAGCTCCAGAGGCAGAAGATGAATGCAATTAGAACCAAGCTTGATGATTTGCAGAGCACTGTTTGTGCTTTTCACTGCTTTCCCTGGGACCAGGGGCTGGGTCTTGCCTCTGACCCTCTTTCCAGAGCTGGTCCAGTGAAACTCTCCCCACTCACCCTTCAGCAAATAATAAAAAGAAAAATGCAAGCCTTCAACAACTGTGTCACCACCCTCTGAGGAAATGTGTTGGTGTAGCCAATATTTCTCTATACTGCCCTAATCTAATCCTCCATGTGGGGCTTATCACAGAGCAGGGCTTGAGCTGCAGTGCCCAGGATGTGCTGCTGGAGCTGGATAATACTTTATTCTTAACAGTTCAGTCCCCACTGCTGCTGAAACCACCGTGCTGAGCTGAGCAGCACAAACTCTGCTGGCAAAAGATTCCTTTGCCAGCTTACATTTATTTCTGTTCACTGGAACAACGGGTTGGAAGTGTGTGGTCGTTTCTCTTGGGTGTAGGCAAGGTTAGGCTTCCAAAACATTGAGAAATGCTCTAAAAAAATGCATTTTCCAGGCACAGTTCATACTAGTTTAGAAAATACAGAAATGAAACCACAACAGAGGTGCTTGATGCTGAAAAGGAAGCACCCAGTAATGGCTGCTCTGCTGCAAGATTGTAAGATTGTAGGCTTCCTCTGTTTATGCTCAGCCTGACTTCTGGAATAAAAAGAGATGGGAAACTGTAAGGGAAATAAATGAACTGTACCCATGTCATTGTATTTATTCTGAGGAAAAGATTGGGAATTACAGCCACTGTTTGCAAGCAATCTGCCCTTCACCCAGGGTTCATCCCTTGTGTTTGGAGATCTGCCCTCTGGATATTCCACAGCAGAGCCCCTGGCAAGGGGCATTGCTCTGCTGGCACCTGGGGTTTACTGACAGCTCCTTCTCCACCTCTGGTGCCTCAGTCTAGGACATGGCTGGGGTCCTCTGTTTGTTCTGCTTTGGCAAAAATGTTCTGAAATCTGGAATTTCATGCTGCACCCTTCAAGGGACACAATTCTGTAGGAACTTCCCTTGGTGAATCACACGATGCAAGGGGAGGGACTGGGTCCCAAAAGAATTACCAGGATTGAATCAAGTTATGCCTTAATGAGAATGGAGTAGCCTCAGTCAGGATTCTGCATAAAAGCAGCCACACATCTTCCAGTGCAGGAAGGAACACAGGAGGAAGGAGAAAACCTCTTGTCCTCTCTGAGATGAAGAAGGAAAGATGTAAAAATCAGCGCTGTTTAAAATTTGGTAAATGGAATATAATCAGTCCTCACAAAGCATCCTCTGTGCTCATCTGTGCTTGCAGGCACAGAGCAGACTTGGCAACTGTCTCCTGCATGAAATGGGAAAGGTTTAAATGCTTGTGTAAGCTCTGCAAACAAAACAGCTCTTTGCAGTTAAAACACTGTTCTCTAGGACATTGTATCTGGGAAATGTGGAACAGTTTCTCTGCCTGTTCACCATGGGCTCCTAGCTCTGGGTGAGTGGGCTTTGGAAATCCTTTTCTCTGTGGTACAGGGAATTTTTTGTCATTGCAAAGGGTTTTCCTCTAGGGGATAAATTTAATATAAAAGGGATTCCTGATACTCATTATATTTTCCCCTCAGAATGAAATCAAATTGGCTGGTGGATGCAGGCTTGGAGCAGTGACAGAGCAGATGAATCCTCTTCTGCCTGCCGACTGGAGGCAGGAATACTTTGTCACATCAGTAGTTACAATTTGACTTTAGTTTTGCTTTTTCTCCACCAATCTCAATTTGGTTTGAATTTCTGAAGTCACCCGGGGTGAGTCAGATGTGGTCAGGCCAGAGGAAGCTCTTGAATCATTCCCAAATGAGGGAAAACATGAGTCAGTTCCGAGGGTTCAGCACTTTGGGATCCAAAGCTCTGCAGATCTTTGCAGGTCCAGGGGGAGAGAGGGAGCCCAGGCTGGAGGTGCTGGATTGCAGGGCTCTGGTGGCTGCAGGACTGAGAGCTGTGGATGTGTTTGCCACGGGGAGGACACAATTCCTGGCACTCAGGAGCGTTCCTGCTGCAGCTGGAGCAGCCTGGGTGCACAGATTGCAGTTAATGCCAGTGCTTCCCCCAGAGTCCTGGGCAAACCTGGGCTCCTGGCAGGGCCCACAGGAGCAGGCACTGCCCAGCCCCGAGGGAAAAGCCCTCCTGCAGGACTTCATCCTCCACAGTGACACAGCAGAAGTCCTGTTTAAATGTGCTTGGGGTTTGGATGCTGGTGCTTCCTGTCCATCAGCACAGGCAAAACACATTGCAGAGTCCGCAGGAGCTGCTCCAGTGCAGAGCACTGGGGGTGGGGCTACAAAACCAGGTGAAAAATCCTCTGATAAAGGCAGGACCTCAGTGATAATTTTAATTTACAGCCAGGAATGTGCCAAGGCAGATCCCTTTCTTTGAGCTGCTCTCTCCTGATTCGTGGCCCATTGCTGCTGCCTCATTACCCCCCTGGCCTCTGGTGGGGCAGTAAATCTGGAGGCCTAATGGTGCTCAGGGCCCTTGGAGGACAGCCCTGCCTTTTCAAATATTCATTTCTATGCGGATCAGGGATGTCCCAGTCTGGCTGTAATCAGGGGAAGAGGGAAGGAGACAAATAATCACTGAACATGACTGTTTGGGGAGCAATTCCTGTCAAAAAAACAATCAGCAGCAGAGGTGGATGCGAGCTGGCCCTGCAGCCCCAAGCACAAGGAGTGATGAGGGCCTGTTTGATCCCCATAAACTCTGATTTGCTCCCTCCTTCTCCCCCAGCCAGCTGCTTCCCTTGGCTGGGCTGAAATGCCAGTTGTTCCCTGGGAGCAGGGAGAGGTGCCAGGCTGGGGGAGCTGCCCCTCTTTGTGCAGACCCTGCTGCAGGAGCACCAGGGACAGGGCACAGCGCCCTGCAGGGCACCTCTGCCCCAGGAATGTTCTTGTTTCTCCAGCTGGGGCAGGGATTGCAGGGCTGGAGCAGCAGCACAGCTCTCCTGCAGGTGGAACAGACCTCTGGGCTATGAAATCAGTTTGCAGCAAGCTGGCAGCCCCTGGGATCTGAGCTGATCCCAGACTGATCTCACCCAGCTGACGGAGCGCTCAGCAGGAGTCATGGTGCCACTAATCCTGATTTAAATGGCAGTTAGGGCAGGGCTTGGATTCTACATCTCCAGAGTGATTCCTTGTGCCATCCAGACCTCATCAAAGTGTCCTGGGGAAAAGGATTTTAACCCAGCTGCTGTGCTGTGTGTTGGCACAGGAACCTGGGGCTCAGGGTGGCTGAGGTCCCAGAACATCCCCCTGTGCTCAGCCCTGGGCTCGATTCAGAGGCACAGCTCCAGGCTGGGTTTTTCTTTATATTAGCAGGATAACAGCACTAGCAAGAGTGTGTCCACCCCTTCACCCTCAGTGGGTAAACTCTACATTTTTCCTTGAGGAGGGATATTTAAACATTCATCTGATAATGAAGAAAAGAACCCAACCATACAAAATTTATGGAAACTCATATCTGGCCCTGTGTGAAAAAGCAATCCAGAGGCCACAGAACTGCAGGGCTGGCTCAGCCAGGCAGTGTCACAGAGAACTCTTTCTCTTTAATTTTTTATTTGGATCCTCTCTGTATGTAGGTCACAATGACTTAAAAGAGCAGGCACTGACCAGACAAAACCAAACCTCTCAGAACAAAGCCATTGTTGCAGGAGGAGGATTTTTTTCTCAGACAAGCCCCTAAATCAGCACTGAAGGATTGCAGCATTCCCTGGGATTCCCACTCCCAGCTCGGGCAGAGCTGCAGCCCCGTGTGCTCTGCTGGGGAGGGCTGGAGCTGCTCCCTGGGCTGAGCCATGGAATCCATCCTGGCTGGGCCCCTCAGGAGCAGGGAGGGCTGGGCAGCCTCTCCCTGCAGCTGCCACCCCTGGGAGCACCACTCCATGGCCAGTGGCACTGCAGGGATTCGCTCCCTGCTTCCCTGGGGGAATTCCTCCTTCTTGCAGGGACACCCAAACACCTTCCCTGAGCTGCTCTCCAGCTTTGGGGAGGGAAAACAGACCCTGGGTTTGGCCCTGGCTCAGCCTTGTGCCAGCAGGGAGGACCAATAACCTGCAGGGTTTTATTTTGGGAGGGGAGGGGGAGGCAGCCAAAGGTTGGTGCTCAGGAGGTTCAAATGCTCTGGCCAAAGAGTCTTAGTGAGCCCTGGCTTGCAAACAATGCTGGGTGGCAAAAGTGCAGATAAAAATCTTAAGAAAACCAGATATAAACAGGCCCTGAGTACAGATCACAGGTAGCAAAGCTCTGTAGAAATGCAGATTAAAACCCAACAGATTCCCCTCGTTCTTCAAAATCCATATTGTGCCCCAAAACTTTGTATCAGGTGGTTGGAAATGGATCTTCAGGGTCCTTCCAACCCAAACCAGTCTGTGATCCTGTGATCCTGAGACCCTGAATTTTGTAAATGTGACAAAACCCCAGTTCTGACACATGGAAAGCTGAAATTTTGGTTTCTTTAGCTCTCCTGCCTTTCAGGGCAGAGCTGCAGCTTGGCCCTGGAATTCCCAGGGCAGCGTTCAGCAGCGGGAGCTGGCACTGGATGGTGCTGTGGGCCAGCACAGGTGAGCTCACCTGGCTGCCAGACAAATCCTGCGGCTCCTGGAACCACCAGGGGAGCCACAGGGACAGCCAGGATCCTGCTTCACTCCTGGGTTTCAATTCTTTTTGAAAGCAGGTTTTGCAAGAGCATTTTGTGCCTGAGGAAGCAGAATTTTGGGAAGGTGGCTCCTCCCCAGTCACTGAGCTTTTGGGCACCCTGAGAGTGACCTGTGCATGTTACCAGTCTGAGCCACTGGAACAGGCAGGTTTAGGTTAAAAATCAAGTTTTAAAAAATAAACCAATTTCCAGATCACAGAATGCTCTGAGGAAGGGACCCACAAGTATCATCAAGTCCAACTCTTAAGCCCATACAGGGACTGAACCCACAAACCTGGTGTTCTCAGCACCCTGCTGTGATGAACTGAACCAATCTGCACTTTTTAGGGGCTTTCTGGCCCCTGATGCTTTCCCATTGTTTAGGAGGGAAACAGCTGTTGTTTGGTACTCTGGAGTAAAGGAACTCTTAAATAGAAGTGCAGATTTTGAAGTGTTTTCCAGATTTTTTCTTCTGATTCTGGAAGGAATCTTTAAGAGAAATGTGGCTTATTCCAGGGTTTGAGAAAATCACAGCTGTTACCAACCCAGTCTCATTTTCCTACTTTTCCATCAATGTTGTTTGATTAATAAGAGCCAGCTTAGTGCTGAGCAACTCAGGAATAAATCAAACTGTAGAAGAGGGACACCAGATGTAATAAAAGCAGCTCCTGGAACAAGGAGATGCAAAGATCTGCTTGGTGTGGAGGTGGGGAAGGACTAGCACGTGAGATGTGTGTATTTTCTCTGCCACAGAAGTATATTTTCTTCTCCTGATAAATGTATCCAAGGCAATATAAACAATTTCAAAGAGCTGAAAGTATGCAGTGAGATGTTGCTGTGGATCACACACATCAAAGCAGAGCTGAGGCCCAGAAGAGGCTTTCTGTGCAAAGAAAACTGGCTTTTCTTGTATTTCAAGGAAAGAAATCCTTCTCTGCTTCTCAGACTCTCTCTGTCCCTGCACACTTGTCTTGGATCAACATTTTCAGTGGGGCACTTACTAAACACTGCACTGGCATAAGAGAAATTCACTCAAATATTGGTTTCTCCTGTGTGCCTTTGATTATTTGAGATCAAATCCCTCTTTGGCTGGTTCCTGGGTGGCTTCTCCCCAGCTCCAGGCAGGTGCTGCTCCACCTGAGCCCTCTCCCAGGTGAGCTGCAGGGGAAGGGAGAGCAGGAAAGGCTTCAGAGGGTGACACGGAGAGGAGGGGACTTGGGAGCACCAAAAGGTCAACTGCAAACCAGATGTGGCCTCAGAGAAAGAAAAGAGCAGTGTTTGAATGGAATGTTGCCTTTGACAGAGCTGAGGGAATGCTCTGGAACAGCAGGATTTCTCTGGGTGGGAGGCCACAGCCTGGGAGGAAATCCCAATTAGATTCCCTGGAGGATAAGCTCCATTTGGAGCTGTGTTATCTGATGTGTCAGCAAGGACAAGCACACAGATATTATCAAGTAATAATACCTAAGCACACAGATATTATCAAGTAATAATTCCTTTATAACCCAGCCCATGAGCTGTGCAGATAATGGGGGTGGGTGGCTTTGGGGTTTGCTCAGAAAAGTCCAGAAGAGTTGCAATGATTCCTGTTCCTGATTCTTCAGGCCTGTCAGGTATTCACTTCATCAGAACTTTGTGTATTTCTATATAAGAAATCCATAGAGAGAGGAGCTTTAACTCTGATTTTTGACCAGAAGACTCAGCAGATAAAGCTGAATTATATCTTCCTTTTTAGCAACCTTTGAACTATTGTCTATATTAGACTAAAACCAATGGAGTCCAAAATATTCCACAGTGGCTCTTAATCCAAGGATGATACTTCAAAGGAATCTAAGCAGTTTTGTGGGAGCCAAACTGAGAGCAGCCAAAATTAGTCTTCCTGTGCCTCTTCAGGATACACAAATCCAAACTGGCTTAACAAAATTCAAGTTTTCTGTTGTAGTTGTTAAAAATCAAGGTAGCTTCCCATTTCTGCTGTCCATCCCCATCCCATTTAACTGGATATCAGTGAATTTAACCACTGATAACATTCACTACAGGATAACTCATTAAAGGGAAGAATCCTGGAGAAAAGAGGGAATTGAATTCCCAAGAAGTTGTGGCACCAGGTACATTTTGCCCAGGTTTAGTTTTCTGTCTCTGTAATTCCCAGCCCAGGCCCCAGCAGTGCCCCTGAGTTCCACCTGGATGAATCCTTTGGTTGTCTTATTTTTCTGGAAATTTCTTTTCTGGAGATCCAGACACGCTGAAGGTTCTCCTGATGGAGTGTTGTCACACAAAATAACTGAATTTTCTTTTAGGGAGTCCCCACAGCTACTGGATTTTTGGGAGATCCGTGCCTTCCTGCCCTGCAGGTGTTCCTGTCTCTGAATGTCTGGGAGCTCCAGTTTTTCCTGGTTTTGTCAGGCAGGCCCCTCTGGAGCAGGGACAGGCTCTGGGCTGTGTCACCTGTGGAGCTGGCCAGGTGCATTTCTGTGCATCTCTGAGCTCTGCCCAAGCTGTGTAATATTTCTGCCCCACTCTAGTGATGAATTCTCAGCTCTTTAGGGCTGGAGAGCAGCAACACCTCGGACCAGACTAAACGGGCACTTAACGAGGCCGAGTGTAACAGGGCTCCCCTGGAATTACCCAGCACATTAAGGCCAAATGAGCTCATCCTGAATTCATTAGCAATGATTACTCTGAGTGCCAGAGGAATTAATAATCATTAGCATTTCCTAAGGAGGGCTGCCGGAGCCGGGGCTCCACAGGTTTCCCCAGGCAGCTGCATTCGAGGGAGTCATTAACTGCAGCTCCGTGGGCACTGCCGAGCTCCCTCTGATATCTTCAATCCGCACTCCCAGTTCAGTTACAACCCAGCTCTAAAAGCACTTCAAAGCCCGGCACTGCCTGGCTCAGTTACTGCTGGAATTACCTCCCTTATTCTCGTTTTGTCTCTGAGTGAATCTGCCTGGCTTTCTGCAGCTCTTCTGAAAGGTTAATAAACCTGGGAGGCTGCTGGGAGCCACCCAAGGGCAAGGGGACTCCGCAGACAAAAGGAATGCAAAAACGCTGTGTTATTATTTTGTGCAAGCAAATTCTCAAAGTAAAGATATCCAAGGCTTTGATTTGGCTCCTTAAAGCTCCCTCTGTTCCCAGCAGCATTTGAAGACTTGGCTGTTTTGCATATCAGAGGCAGCTGACTTGGAGGCACAGGGAATTCACTGCTCACTTTGGTTGACCTTTTCCTTTGGGGATGAGCTTCCACAAGAGTTTTACTTCTCTGACAACTTACTCCTGTTCACTGTCTTCAAATACCACACACTTGGAATTTACATTATCCTGGTACATGCAAATACAGCAATGAGCTTTTCTGCATAGCTGCTCCTTGTAAGCAGCAGAATCAAATCATGGCATTATGGAGTCTCCTGTCCATGCCTATATGGAGCTGTCAGCATTTTTGTATCTCATCATGGAACAATATAATGTGGTATCAATATAATAATGGTATCAATATAATCTGATCTTTATGGATGGGGAGCATAAAAGCTCAAGTACCGTTCATATAATCTGATTATCTCCTTCCTTTTACACACGACTGGGCTGCTTTCCTTATCCAGTTTGATCTCTGTCCCAAGGTCCCTGTGGTGCTACTCTGGCAGTGGAATTGTCCTCTGCAAGTTTTATGTGAGCAGGAGAGTTTATGGCTTGAGTTCATGGACCTCCTTCCCAAGGTTGGGCAGGTCCCCCTGGAGCAGAGCAGTGGGGACTGAGGCTGCCATGGCTGTGCCACCCCTGCCCTGCTCCCTGTGCCAGTGCTGCTCTGCTCTTACAGCTGGGGCCTCAGCACTGGGGTCCAGATGGGAAAGGAAGTTTCCTTTCGTTGGGTTCAGCAATCTTGGGATTAAGCTGAAGGAGTTTTAATTAACAAACTAAGAGTCAAATATTTTTCGGGATAGTCAGAGTCATTTTGCAGCCACTTTTAAACCAAAAGTGCAAAGGAAATCCTGGTGGTGACAAAAGTTTCCCCAGGTCTTTCTCTGCAGAGCTGATAACTGGTGCATGGTCCATTTATATTTTACTTTTATTCCATCCTGAATCCAAAACCAGTGAAATCTTAAAAGTAAAAATGCATATTTTGTTTCAATCTGCATTAAAGGAAAGCTAAGCCTTTGGCCTTGACTCCTGCTGATCTCCAGGTTATTGGCAAGGATGCACAATTGCCTGATGACCTTGATTGTCACACAGGTCGATGGCATTGCTGTGACTCAGGGGCCATAAAGCTCCGCTTCCAAGGGGTGTGGGCCAGGTGGGCTGAGAGCTGGGGCTGCTCTATAAAGCCAGGGCTCAGCCCAGCTGCTCCATCCTGCTCCATCCAGCTGCTGTTCTGCTCCCCAGGCTCATCCCAAGGCAGCCATGGCATTCTCAGGCAAATACGAGTTCGAGGGCGACGAGAACTACGACGCCTTTGTGCAGAAGATTGGTGAGTCTGGCTGGGGTTGTGCAGAGATGGGTGAGTCTGGCTGGGTTTGTGCAGAGATTGGTGAGTCTGGCTGGGTTTGTGCAGAGATTGCTGAGTCTGGCTGGGGTTGTGCAGAGATTGGTGAGTCTGGCTGGGGTCAGGCACGGGAATTGGGAAAAACACTGGGGAAAGACTGGGAGAGCTGAGATTGGTCAGCCTGGAGAGGAGAAACTTTGGGGTGACCCAGCTGTGGCCTCCCAGTGCCTGAAGGGGCTACAGGAAGGATGGAGAGAGACTTTACAAGGAATGGAGTGACAGGACAAGGGGGAAGGGATTCAAATTTGCAGATTGTAGGTTTAGATGGGATATTAGGTAGAAGTTCTTCCCTGGGAGGGTGATGCCCAGAGAAGCTGTGGATGCCCAGAGAAGCTGTGGATGCCCAGAGAAGCTGTGGCTGCCCCTGGATCCCTGGCAGTGTCCAAGGCCAGGTTGGATGGGGCTTGGAGCAGCCTGGGACAGTGGAAGGTGGGTTGGATGATCTTTAAGCTCCCTCCCAACACAAACTGTCCAAAGATTCCATGTGCCTCTAGTTAAAGAGCAAGAGCAAATATACAAATAGGTATGTGCAGCTAAATAGCAAAGGCCCAAGGTCACACAGATGAAACTCCAAGTACTGCATACATAGGCTATGAAGAAGGGAATATTTTATGTACTTTTTACATTTTTCCTGGTGGTTTTTGTTGTTTAAGGTCTCCCCAGTGACAAGGTTGAAATGGGAAGGAACTGCAAGATTGTGACAGAGGTGGTGCAGAATGGGAATGACTTCACGTGGACACAGCACTTCCCAGGAGGCCGCACCACCACCAACACCTTCACCGTGGGCACGGAGGCAGACATGGAGACCATGGGAGGGAAGAGGTTCAAGGTAAATTCATGGAGCTGCTCAGCTCCCCAGCCTCAGGGGATTTGGATTTAGGGTGAAAAGCAAAACTGTGTCAGGCCTAGTGAAGGTGTCCCTGCCCATGGCAGGGAGTGGGACATGAGGGGCTCTAAGGCTCTTTCCAGCCCAGACCACCCTGGGGTTCCCTGAGTCCATCATCCCAGATTCCTGGGCTGTCTGCCAGAACCATTTTCAGAGCTGTTAATGAGTGATGTGCAGATCTGGAACCTGCAGGAACTGGGAGATGAACAAGTGTCTGTTTAACCTGAGAACATTCAAGAACTAAAGCCCACAGATTTCAGCCCTGTGCAGCACACAACCTCTGTCTCATAAACTCCCAGCACCAGGTGTGCAGGTGTTTACAGAATCTGGCAACAGAAATTCCAGCAATCCCAGCAACAGGAACCCTTTCTCTCTCACAGGCAACTGTCAAAATGGAAGATGGGAAACTTGTAGCTGATTTCCCCAACTACCGCCACACTTCAGAGATCTGTGGGGGGAAGCTGGTGGAGGTGAGTGCTCAAAGATCCAGGGTAGTTCATAAAAACAAAGAGAATCCCCAGAATTTGAAATTTAGGAAAAAATCTTAAGTGAAGGACAGGCTCTGAGCTGTCCCCAGGGCTGTTCCCCTGGGACTCTGGGGCTCTGATTACACTGTTCAACCAAAGTTTTGGGTTGTTCTTTGTTCCAGATTTCTACTTCTTCTGGTGTAGTCTACAAAAGGACCAGCAAAAAGATTGCCTAAGGCAGCAAGGCCAGTCTCTTCCAGTGCACTGAAAGCCAACAATAAAATAAATAAAATAAAGTTCTGTCTTTGTCTCTTTCTTGGTTTTACAAACATCATGTTAATGCTGACGCCATTCCTAAATATCTGACAGGGATGGAACCAGATGAGATTTAAGGTCCTTCCCAACCAAACCCTTCTGTGACTCTGATTCTCTGCTCTGAGGGACACCAGTGGTGCTCAGAGCACCACTTTGTGCCCTGAGAGGAGCCCTGAGCCTTAAAAACAAGACCTTTTAATCACTTCCTGTGCACACCAGATGCCTTGATGGGGCTGGGAGGGACTTTTACAACTCCAGCTGACAAATTCCTGACTCTTTTTGGCTGGCAAAGCCTGATTCCATTAACAAGGGCTGTGCTGGGGTGTGGAGGAGGAAGCCCAGTGACACAATCTCCAGCATCAGTGGCACTTCCCAGCTCAGCTTTAGGAAATGACTGTTTGTCGGGTCCGGCTGTCTGTCTCTGCCCCGACACGGGTAGAGTGGTTCTTTGGTGGGCGCGATGCAAAGGACGAGTCTGGACTCTTCAGCTTTCGGTCTTCAGGTTGTTTATTATTTCTTATCTACAAAAATTTTCTGTCTGCCCAACAGAGGTCAGATCTGCAGGCAGTCACAGGCACTCTCTGACCACCCACGGGGCGGTCATGTCTTTTTATACTAAAACCTACGTATACAATATTTACCTTTATTTCCCAATGCTTTTCACCCATGTTGGCAAGTGCACTTTCACTAGAAACCAATCCCCAAGTGCCAACATCATCACAGGAGATGGAGGACAAGAAGAAGAAAGAAGAAGGACAAGACACGCCCCGATCTCTCCATCTTGTCTCCATAACCCCCCTGTACCAAAAACCTTAAAGTCTATATCTCACCTTCTAAATGTGTCTCTTTTACACCTTTTACTCTAAAGTGATTCTCTTGTCCTCAGATTCTTGTTACTTCTGTGGATGGATCAAAATCAAGCCACCAAGCACTCTTGGCAACATTCCAGGGTTTTCGAGACCCCCAAGGGTTCTCCTGGCATCTCTGGACATCGGGAACGATGTGCTGAGATCCCACAACTGTTGATTTCCATGCTTTATTATAACAATGCAATAACCAAAGCATTCTGCACCAGTATGTGAGTTACATGTCCATGGCATGTTGGAATAATCATGGAATACATAATGGGTGCCTTTGGGATGGAGGCATTCCTGAGGCTGCTGAAAGCCTGGTACCCTGTGGGTTTGATGACATCAAGGAAAAGTCTCGATAGCCCAACCAGGGTGCAACCAGCTGATAATCCCATAGGCAAATGTGGAATCATTTGATAATCCCAGGCACATCCCACGTAAGGCCCCGCTTTGTTGGATTGAGGCCCATTTCCATATTTTTTCCCCATAGTTTCTCCTCCTACACTTCATTGAGATAATCTTGGTCAGGATAAATCAAGAATCCAGTAAATAAGCTGTCAGTCCAGTAGGGATCATAAAAGAGCCCATTTTGCTCTGAGTAAAAGATCTGCAGCCACACCTCGTCCTCCTGCTTCAGCGCCAGGATGGTGGATCCAGAGGCCACGTCGTGGTTCCCGGTGTTGGCATCGAAAGTCTTGATGCGGTACTGGCCGTTGTGGACCAGGCCGATGGCCAGGTGCTTGTTGGCCAAAGTGATGTCGTAGGTGAAGTAGTAAATCCCTGGGATGCTGCAGATGAACTTCCCACTGGAAGCATTGTAATGTCCTCCCTCGTTCATCAGGATCCTGTCAAACTTGATGGGCAGCCTCTCCCGGGGGTAGCTGGTGGACACGGCCACAGAGAAGGCAGACCTGGCCCTGCTGGCCCCGCAGCTGCAGGGCCCCGGCAGCCCGGCCTCGCCCTGGCTCCCTTTGGGCCCCTTCTTCCCCGGGGCCCCGTTTTTCCCGGGATTGCCCTTTAAACCCTTGGGCCCGCGGGGCCCTGCCTTGCCAATGGCTCCTGCTTTCCCCTTCGGGCCTGGCTTGCCAGGGTTTCCTGTTCTGCCCTGGGGACCTGGAAGACAAATGATCTTATCAGGATTTCTTATCACTCTTGAGGGAAAGAGCTGATACAGTGAGTGGAAGGGGGTTAGAGCATTGCAGCAGGGATTTCATTTAGGAGGAAGCCATTGCTGTGTGAGAATCCCAATGAAATCCCACCGGGGCTGGACATCTGTCTGGACTGACCAGCCAGGGTAGGCAGGGAGCTGGTGTGGTAACAGTGGAATTTTGTCCTTTTTAGGGACCAAAAGGCTGATTCCATTATCTGGCTCACTTGAGAAAAGGAGGAATTACAGAACAAGCTTTAAATGTTTGGGTTTTATAGAGTAGGGCAGGTTTGTGAAGCTTTCAGAGCCTCAGTTTGAGCAGGTGAATACTTTTGATCTCATGTCTTTCCTTTCTCTTAGCTTTTTTTTTTTTTTTTTTACACTTAGCATGAGACTGCCTAAAAACAAGGTAAAAGTAAATCTAGATGTTGCAAAAAGCCCAGCCCAGCCCAGCTGGGGGATGAACGAGCAAACACCGGGGGAAGGGGCTGCCTTGAGATGGGGAGGGAGTTGGGCTGGCTGGCAGCGATTCTGGCTCGGTGGTATCTGATCTGAGCAAAACCGTGCGGATTTATGCAGTGCCTCTTGACCTGCTGTTAGCAAGAGCCGATCGAAATGCGGCTGTGGCTGGAAATCTGCTCTCCAGATTGCCGGCTTGGGGAGGGAGGAGGGAGGCAGCCGCAGGCTGGGCTCCCTGGCGTTGCTGAGGCAGGAGTGCTCTCTAGTGTGGCAGAGGGAAATCTCTGCTGTGCACAGGGCTGCTCCTGCTGCCTCTGACTCCGGCACAGCCCCGCCTCGGCTCTGTTCGCCCTGCGCTAGGTCCGGCATGGCCAGCGCCTGTCCCGTTACAGCGCTCAGGGCAGCCGATCCTGCCTTTTCTCTCGTGGCTCTGGTTTTCCTGGGAGCAGGAACCTGAGAGCAGCTCCTTGTCTGCTCTAGAGAGCCCTGAGCAGCGCAGGGCCAACCTCACTGTGTCACCGAATGAATCCAACACAGACTGCAGCTGTGAGGACATGGTGCGAGCGTGGAGCCCCTCGGACAAGCGGGACCATTCGGAGGGCGGACAGTGGGAATTGGAGTTTCCCATGAGGTGGAGCTGTGAAGGGGCCGTTCCCGCAGCCTCCACCCTTCCATTGTCACGCTGAGCGCCTCTCTCTTACCTTCATCGCCGTGCTCGCCCTTGTCCCCGTCCTGGCCGTCCTTGCCGTCCTTGCCGGGGAAGCCCATCCTGCCCACGGTGCCGGGAGTGCCGGGCACGCCCGGGGGCCCGGGGGGCCCGGGGGGCCCTGGCAGGCTGCAGGCCAGCTGGGCACCCTCCCGCAGCTCCCGCTTGGCAAAGCCCCCCAGGATGTGGTTTGCCACGCAGGGCACGGTCCAGAGCAGCAGCACAGCAGAGATCATGGCACAGCCTGTGGGGAGCAGACGGGATCAGCAGCCTGAGGGCACCGCTGGCATGGCCGGTGTAGAAACTTGCAGGAAAATGGGAGATTATTTGGCTTGTCCTGGCAGGGTGGGGGAGCCGTTTGCTTTGGTGTGATGCGATTCCAAGGACTTGGCTCATGGAGTTTTCTAGGTCAGACCAATATTTTTATCAAACTTACTCTTCTCCAGCTCTGTGTCTGTGGCCATCTCTCATTTCATTTTGCTCTCTGAGCCTCTTTTCCCCCAAAACACCAGGAGCAACGGCAGAGGGGTGCAGAAAGCAGCTGCTTGGGAGCAGGGAGTGGAAGAAGGAGAACGGGGTTTGGTGTGAACATCCCCAGCATGACCTGCCCATGGCTGGGTCACTGGGGTTTCCTCAAAGCACAAAGCCCATCATGTGATGAGGGCAGGACTCAGAAGAGAGGCTGGGCAGGCTTTGGGCCAGGCCTTGGTGCCTTTCGCCTGTCAGATGAGCTGAGCCTCATCCCCTTCTGCACTGCAGCTCAGCTTTAGCAGCTCCCCAGTACTGTTATGTGCAAGCCCTGCACTGGAAATAAGATGCTTAAAGCACTGGCTAAATTCCATGTTGGCCTCAGCTCTTATCCTGCTCTCAGCTCCTGAGGGGTGGAAATGCATATTTAGATGCTCCAAATCCAGCCAGCTGATGCTACATATTTATGCTCAGTGAGAGCCCCCAGTTCTGTGATATTATAATTAAGAACATGCAGAGGAGAGGGAAATGCAAACCAGATCCAGGACTGGATTTGCCTGCTTAAGCCCTTTGGTTCTTCAGCTCTGATTTGCTGCTGGTTGGTTTAATGGACTTCTGAGATGGAAAACACCACCCAGTGTTCATGTGGAAGGTTGAATGAAGGCTTCTGAGTTCATGGGAAGGGAAACAAATGCCTGTGGAGTGGGAGATCACAAGACAAGCTGCATCCCTGCTTCCCAGGACCCCTCCAACAGGGCAGAGCAGTGAGAGCTGTCTGGAGGTAGATGTGACTCACAAGCTGTGGCAGGGAAAAATGTCATTGTGGAGCATAACCTGGAGAAAAGCTGGGAATGCCTCATGTAGAGAAGAAAGGTGTGAGAAGGAGCAGAGGGTGGGAGAGCAGCTCCTCCTGTGACAGTTTCTTACCATAATCACTTCTGATATCTTGAGACAACCCAGCTCATTGACCCGATGGGATAAAAAGTGGCAAACAAAGCCCCCGAGGCTGGGAGGTCTGTGGGACCAGTACTTGGAGAAGTGGGGAGCTGGCACAGCTCCAGAGCTGGTGCTAATTAACAGCTCCACAAGAACACTTCATCCCATATCCCAGCAATGTGTGTGGGATGCAAAGCACCGCCACATCCACAAGAGCATCTATAAATAACCTCTTCAAGAAATCTTTTTGAAAGAGAACAAACCTCATGCTGTTCCACCTTAAAAGGAAAATTGTTCCTCGATGTAGAAGGTCCGATGAGCTCCAAAAAGCAAATTGGAAGCAGATCAGCATCTCCCCTCTCCGTGGTGTGGGCAGGCAGCCCAGCACAGGAGGCTGTGCAGCAGCAGGGCTGATTTTCCAATGACATTTTAACCAACGGCTTTGTCACCAGGGTTAGAGACCTTTGGGCCGTGACCAATGCCTGTTGTGCATTAAAGAACTGTTTCTGTGAGAAAAGATCCTGCCTGGAAGAGTCAGGATCAGCTGTACTTTCTGCTGCTTCCAGGGCAGCTGGGCTGAAATCCCAGAGGAAAATCCCTGAGGGTTGCCAGATGCAGGGTTTGGTGGCACGTGCAGTGACGATGATTTTTTGGCCAGTGAAGCCACCCTGTGCCATGTGATGGTGGGAATAGGAAACTGAGGGAATTGCTGCTTGAAGGGAGGCACGAGCAGGATGAGGGGACCCAGCAGTGAGTGAACACTGTGACTTTCTTCTCTATTTCCTTTCAGCATTTGAGGCTTTCTCAAATAAAACATCCATCTTTCTGCTTCACAATTTCCTAGTGTACCTCATGGTGTCTTAATTAATCTTCAAGATAATCATTATCCCCATGAGCCTAACTCTCAGCTCTGGAGGTTGCCCTGCAGCATCCCTGGGGTGGAAGCAAAAGGAGTCCTTGGGTGTAAGGCTGATTTAGGTGAAATCAGGTGTGACAGCAGTGACAGAACACCGGAAATGGGTAGATTTAACTGATAGGAGCCAGGGAAGCACTTACACCCACAGGGGTTTGATGTGTTCCCTGCTGCTGCACAAAGCAAAGGAGGGAAAGCAGAGGATGCACCTTCTGTCCTTGGCTGCAGGCACCAGGAATTCCTGTGCCAAACGTTCCCTAGCCTGGAGCACAAACACCAGGAATTCCAGCGCCAAACCCTTCCTAACCCCGAGCTCAAACCCTCTTGGCAGCTGCCCAGCGCAGGACAGGCTGAAGGAGGTGGGAGCTCCCAGCAAAAGCTGAGGAATGTTTCCTTCATGGTGTTATTTCTTTAACTGGCAACTGTTGCCTTTATGGATTCCTGTGCAGGCTTTGGAAACCTGAGGGCTCAGTGACTTAGACCTTATTTGGGAAGTTTTCAAAGTTAAGGTTAAGAGGAGGGAGAGGCAGAGGAAGGAAAAGTGGATCTACTCACCAGCCTGATCTCCTCAGTGAGATCCTGACGGGCGCTGGCAGCCCCCAGGGCTTCAGGCAGATGTTTTGCTGCAGATCCACAGCCCTGTCCTGCCACAGCAGGTCCTGGGAGGGCTGTGCAGGATTGACTTTGGTCCTTTTTATTCCTGCTTTACTCCTTCTCGTGCGTAGTTTGAGCTCCCTGCAGCAGCTCCACTTTGGCTCCACGTTGCCAAAGGCATATTTTTATTATTGTGTAATGGATCCGTGCCTCTTCCTCGGTCACGTGGCACGGGAAGGGATTTTTATGCACATGTGGCTGGAAAGCTCTTGATGCTTAGGGAGCTTTTCCCTTTCTCCCTCTCCCTCCCAGTCCTGCAGGAAAGGCTCAGGGGCTGCCTGGATCCTTTCTGATTGATGCTGCCCCTCTCTGCTGTAGTTGCTGCCCTCACAAGCAGGGAATGGGTAACGCTGATCCAACTGGGGAACAACTTTCACACTTTATCCTGGAGCATTAAAGGGAAGAAAATTTTGTCCTAGGAGTGGAAACTCACTTCAATCACTCCAGGCTTGAATTTAAGGACCAAGTCATGAGGCAACAGCTCTGCAAATGCAAATTTGTACCTTGGCACTTCTTCAGGCTGATGTGCACTACAAAACACAGCTTCATCTTAGGGATGGCCGGGCAAGAATGCTTCTGTCTTGGGAAAGGATTGGGATTTTGTTTTAAGCTTGGAAAATAATAACAACCCCCCAACAATTGCTTCAGGTGAGGCAGGAACAGCAGGGGCAGCAGCTGAGGCTGGAGCAGGATGCTCTGGGATGCTGCCAGGGCTGGTATTGACCAGACTCATCTTTGGTTGTGGGTTCCTGCTCTGGCCCCAGCAGGATCCCTCATGGGTGTGGGACAGGCGTGTGCCTGCTCCAAACCCTGCCCTGCAGCCAGCAAATCCTTTCTGCTCAGTGCAGAACATCAGCTGATCAGGAGAACGCTGGAATTGTCATTCCTTGCTCTGCCCAGATTCATCCTTCTCAGAGCTGTCATGGTTTATTTTTAAGCTTTCCCCTGTGCTTGCTTTTGGCACTTGGTGGGAACGGATCTAACATAAAAATGAAGTCTGTACACAGTTGGCTTTGTGAGCTGGGCCAGTTTAGATGCTCCTGGGAGGACTGGGAACATTTGGCTGAGGAAGCACAGGGCTGTTTTCATGCTGTGCTGATGGTCCCACAGAGCTCCTGCAGAGCCAGAGCCCGGCCCCAGCTCCCTGGCACTGAACAACCTCCAGGGGAACAGCCCTTCCCAAACCCATGCAATCTTCAGCTTTGCATTTCCCTGGGAAAAGGGCTGCCCTAGAAAAGCTGGCTCACCTCTGGCACTGGGGTGAGCACAGCTGGGACAGACCCAGACACTGCTCCAAGGGCTGCTCAGGAAATTGGTCAGATAGAAATTCTCACTTTTCACCTGCTTCTATGAATTTGTAAGAACTCAGATCTCGTGCTGGGCCCCTCTGCCTGGGTGTGGGCCAAAAGGCTCAAGGCATTGCATGTGAAACCAGGTGAAAGCTTCCCTGGGCTTTGCTGCTGTGCCAGTGGGATGGGCCTGGGAAGGCACAGTTTCCTCAGATGGTGTGGAAAGGAACAGCTCCTCTGCTGACCCTGCTCCTACCCCATGGCACCTGTGCTTTGGGATGGGTGTGACACGGGCCAGGGACGAGAGGATGCTGGGACACACAGCAATGCTGCAGGCAGCTCCAGGCAGGAGCAGGGAATTCACAGTTCAGGGTGGTTTTGTGCCCAGCTCTGCAGCATGGGGAGGGCAGTGAGAGCCTGACCTGGTTCAGCACTGTGGGGAAAAACTGCTGGGAAGGGAAGCTCCTTCTGGGCAGATGGAAAATCTGTGCTGCACTGCCAGGCCAGGCTCCACCGGGGTCCCAGACAGCTCTGCTGAGAACACTTGGCAGCACAATTTGTTAAATAAACAAACTGCACAAAGAATCAGAGCAGCCTGAGAGTCGTGCTCAGACACTGCAGGGGACATTCAGCAGATCTTGTCCCCTCTGTGCTGTGACTGCTGTGGTGTCCCCAGGGCAGGGGGGCTGCCTCAGGGGCCGGTGTGGGCTGGGGGTGCAGCCCCTGCTCAGGATGCTCTGCCTGGAGTGGGAGGGGAACAACTCAATGCCCTGCTTGGAAAGCTGTCAGTGAGCAGAGAAGGTGTTCATGCTGCTTTTGGGGTGAATAATGCCAAAACCAGCCTGATCCATGGATCCCAAAGTTAAACATCCTGAGAGCCAGGTGAAAATGGGGCAGATGATAAAGTGCCTGATAAAGGAACAAACAAGTGATGCTACTGACACCTCACCCAAAGCTGCTGAGCTGGCACAGCTGGCCCAGACACATCTGCCTGCCAGCCCAGGCCCACTGTTTAACAGAGGGTTTTCCAACACACCCCTCTTGAAGAGTGTGTGGAGATTCCTCCCTGGAGTGGGGACGCCCCTCAAGGCCACTCCTCAGGGCTGAGCCAGAGAGATTTGCCCACAGTGGTTGGTGTGGATGAGTAACACCATTCTCTAGCTAATACTTTTTGCTGTCTTTAGTATAATTGCCTCAATATAACTGCTTTAATATAAATGCTTCAGTTTTGCTTCAAAACTAGTGCACTGTAACTATACTAGTAGTTCTGGCTACCCATACTAGATAGCAAATAATTCTGCTTAAGACCCTTTTAGTCTTATCACTAGCATAATAAATCATTTATTTCTATATAAATATATCTGGTTTGTCATCCTTAATCCTGCAGGACAAAGTCACCTAAAGGTTCATTCACCCTTTGCTGTTGCTGTGCACGTGCTGTGGGGGAGATGTGGGAGTGCCTAAATGTGGGCACCCATCAGTGCCCAGGGCAGGGCTGTGTCCCAGCCTGGAAGGATTTCCCCTTGTTTACCTTCTGAGAACTCACTGGTTTCATTGTTAGGCACTGACCTTGCAGCCACGACTTTGTAACCAAATAAAATGATTCAGCAAATTCCAGAAGAGCTGAAATTCACACCAAGGCTGGAGGCAGCTTCAAACCCAGCAGTAACAATGGGAGCGTGCCTCACCAAGATGAGTGTCAGTGCTTTGGGGTTTTGGGGAGATACTAATGGGAAGGATGAAGCATTTTTCCGCACAACAAGCCTCCAGTCTTACTGTGGGATGGTGATTTGAGTAATTTTTATTGCCCTGCATAAAAGCAGTTTGGAAGCCTGTAAGCAGCCTACAGAGAGTGATTGTCCCTCTCCAAAAGCCCCCATAAAAATGAGTCAAAACCCTGTTTAAACTTAAAGGATGCCCTTGAGACCATTAGCTCTGCTTAGGAGCTGCAGCCCTGACCCATTAAGATAAAAATAAATAGAGCTTATTTTGGGAAGATGGAAGTGGGAACCAGCCCAATCACCAGTGAGCCACTGCCAGCACTGAGCAAATGCTGTCTAAAGCTTGGGGTTATTGCTTTTTGTTCCATATACCTTCTACTAATAATTCAAAGTAAATTCAGTAAATTCTGTAATTCAAAGTAAATTCAGCAACCTTTTTGACCCACCACAATCTGCCCCTGCCTTGATACCAAGTAACATAATTAGACAAGAAGGGATTTCTGAAAACACCTTGTATTTCCCAATCACAGAAAATCTCCAGCCCCCCTGCTCTGGAGTCTGCAGTGTAGACTTGCACCATAACCAGATCCAACAATAATGTAAAATAAACAAGACACCAACAAAATGAGAAACAATTTCCCTACTTCTACCTTAAAGCCACAACTGAAACTCCATGGTGGAGATCCTGCAAGAAGGACCAGTATAAAAAAATTCTGAAAAAAATAACTCAAATCTAGTGTACAGCAGGTGACCTCAAACCTCACCTCAGGCAGCAAACAGGGCAGGTAACACCAGCAGACTCTCTCTCAAAAATTTTTCACAATTTTTGATTCTTCAGGGCTTTCTTTGCTCTTCACCTTGTAAACAAGAGCTTGCCAGGCAGGAAAATACACCAGGGAAGCTGAAGGAGATAGTAACAAGCTTGGCAAACTCAGCTTTCCACTACAGCACACCAAGGCAAGAGGGATAAGCCCTAAATTAAGCTACCTGTAAGATGCTCTCAAAGCAGCCTCAAACCTTCTTCCTTAACAAAACCCACAACTTTATACCCAGTGAGCAGCTAGGGGCTGGATTGGTCAGCTCAGAGCTGGTAAAACCACTCTACCAGTACATGGAGAGAGGCCAAAGGCTAAGAGCAGTAATATTTAGCTTTATATATTCCTGCAAATAAGCCAGGATTAATTAGAGCAGGCAGCACTAACGCCTCCCCAGCTCCCTCTGCGGGCTGGCACTCGCTCCCAGCCTGTAATTTCCCATGTGAAAAAGGTTAATTCAGAATTAGTATCTCTTTAGAATAAGCTCCCAGGGCCAAGGCTTAGCCCAACTGCACTGAACCTGTGGTTTCAGGGACCAGCTGCTGATCTTTCTCTTTGTTTCCTAATCAGAAGGAAACCTCCCTCACATTCCACAGCTGCAACCTATATAAGGGATGGGGCTCAGGCACTCTTGTTTTTCCTCGAATACTTGAGGGGAGGTAATTGTTCATCTGCAGCCCTCAAGAGCATGGAGAGCACTTGGAGGATCTGCGTTTGTTTGTACTGCTGCTTGCCCTGGCTCTCTGCTGGCACCCAGTGCTCGCCCCGGGGCCGGGGCGGCTCTGCGGAGACCCCAGGGTTTTTGGCAGTTCCCGAGGATGCTGCGAGCCTGCTCAGCGCGGGGCTGCAGCTGCCCCGAGGTGCGGCCCCAGCCCACGCCCTCCTGCCCCCGCTGCTCAAGGTGCTGCACGACCGCGGCCCCCGGGGCTGGCACGGCGAGGCGCCGCGGCTGCAGCCGGACTCCAGGGCCCTTCGCTACATGAAGAGGCTGTACAGGATGTCCGCCACCAGGGACGGCATCCCCAAGGCGCAGCGAGGCCGCCTCTATAACACGGTGCGGCTCTTCACCCCGTGCTGGGAGTGCGAGCACAGCCCCGCGCACCTGGGTGCAGGTAGGTGTGCGCTGCTGGGCAGGGCACGCGGGGTTTCTGCGTGTCCTGTGCCGGCAGCACCGGATAAAAACACCTCCTTTCTTTAGCACTGCTGCTATTTTAGTCCTGGAGGCTCTTCTCCTAAACTGGGGGAGTTTTTTATAGCCTACTTCCCTTTGAGTGGCATTAGGTACAGACTTTACAGGCTGGGGAACACCACACAAGTGGTACGTACAAGACATGCTGATGTTTCAGGCTGACTCATCTCCTCATGAGTCAGAAAAAGCCACAAGCAGATCTCGGTGAAGTAAGAAAAGTGGAAAAACTGTTGAGGCATAAGGGGCAGTACATTTCCTTCTACAGCCCATCTTGGCTTTGCTTTTTTCAAAGAACTGCAGCACTGGTATGAGACTGGTACCAAACTGCCAGAACCCACTGCCAGAGACTCCTCTCCTTGCCTGGTGTGTTTGCTAGAGAAGAATCATGACCAAACCCTGAAGGGAAGAGGAGAATTACTTGTAAATCAGGCTTAGAATTGGGATGGCTGGGCACACTGTAACATGGTGCTTCTATGGCTTTCCTAAATGTGGGCTGATCACAACAACAGCACCTAGAACTTATTGGCTGTTAATCCTGCTGAGATGACCTGAGTTCTCCTGGCTTGGGTTTTTCATAGAAAGACAGATAAACACAGGCATTGTGCTGCTGCACAGGAACAGCCCTTTGAGGGGGAGTTCATGGTTTGTATCATCTGGAGTGTTTAGTTCCTGTTACCTCACACCAGCACTAAAGAGACAACAGCTGACTTCCTCCTCTGCTGGTTCTTTTAAAGAAATTAATCATAATGACTGTTAAAATCAGGGGCTTTCTTAGTTTTTTTTTAAATTTCTTAATTTTTAACTCATATGTCCCTGACCAAAGTAGAAATTTCACATAGTAAATGTAAGGAAGGGCATTGAAATTGTTTTCTTATGCTGCTGAATAATTTTTACTTATCCACTACAACAGTATTTATGTCTAGGTGGAAAAATAAGGCACACTAACACTACAGGAATCTGTTTCCCTTCCCAGGAGACGCTCACTCGGTGGATTTACTCTTCAGCTTGGATCGTGTTACTGCTCTGGAACACTTACTCAAGTCTGTCTTGCTCTATTCCTTTGACACATCTGTTCCCATTTCCTCTTCCATTACCTGCATATGCCGTTTATCCCTTAAGGAACATGATTTTTCCAGCCAAGTTTGTCCCAGCATTTCCCACTCTTTAGCTTTTAGCCTGCACTTTGGTGTTAGGAAACGCAAATGGGTGGAGATGGATGTGACTTCTTTCCTCCAGCCTCTGATTGCAATGAACAGGAGGAACGTGCACATGGCTCTGAACTTCACTTGTCTGATGGGTGACCCACAAGGGAGCACGAAACTGGGAACCGCTGTGAATGTGACACTGGTTCCCCCTTCCCTTCTGCTCTATCTGAATGACACCAGCGAGCAAGCTTATCACCGGGGGAGCTCACTGGGGCACGGGAGGAAAAGCAGCAGCCCGCTGGTGGACGCTCCAAGGGGTGACCAAGGCAGTCCCCAGGGCAGAAGGGCCTCTCGCCAGCGAAGGAACGAGAATCCCAAAGCGGCCCCAGCCACCTCACCTCACAACCTGAGCGAGTACCTGAAGCAGTTTGTGTTCCCCCCGCACGAGTGCGAGCTGCACAACTTCCGCCTGAGCTTCAGCCAGCTGCGCTGGGACCGCTGGATCATCGCCCCGCACCGCTACAGCCCGCAGTTCTGCCGGGGGGACTGTCCCCGCGCGCTGGGCCAGCGCTACGGCTCCCCGGTGCACACCATGGTGCAGACGCTCATCTACGAGCGCCTGGACCCCGCCGTGCCCCGGCCCTCGTGCGTGCCCGCCGCCTACAGCCCGCTCAGCGTGCTGACCATCGAGCCCGACGGCTCCATCGCCTACAAGGAGTACGAGGACATGATCGCCACCAGGTGCACCTGCCGCTAGTGGCCCTGCTCGGGCTGGCTCTGCGCTCCAAGTACAGCTTTTAGTTCTGCGTTCTCGAGGTCCTGCAGCTGCGGTCACTGAGCAGCGTTGCTGTAACTTCAGGAGCTGGGATTTAGCACCGAGTTACGGAAGGGAGTTTCACATCAGAGCACTGGTTTTTGTACTCACTCAGCCTTTCTAGAATGTGCAATTAAATGTAAATAGTGTCTTTTTATCGGGAGAATTTTGCATTTAAAATGGGGGAAAGGTTTCAACTACTAAATGTCTATTTTTAAGCTACTTTATTACAGATTAAAAAAAAAAAAGGAGAGAAATAAATGGCTGTCACACATAGCCTGACATGCAGTGCCTGCTACTCTGCCTCTACAGAAACCTTGTGTGTGGCCTCTCCAGCAATGACTAGCAAGGGGAGAAAGTCTTTAATGTCAATTATTTCTCCAGTTTTTCATTCTCTTCCCCTACCGCATTCCAGCTCTCCCAAGCAGGGTGACAAAACCCTTCCTCACAGTTCTATAAAGATTAACAGGTTGTTTTTTGCTTTTCTTCTGTTGCACTCTTTGGGCTTTCTCAGCTAAAAGAAGGGTAAGAATTTAAGGGCAGCTGTGGGTAATTTGTGAACACTTAAGGCACTATTTTGGTAACAATTGGAATCAGGTGAGGCTTCCTTTGATTCAAAAATAAGGAGCAGCTGTCCATGGGGTGAGGGCAGAGCATTGTCCATGGGAGCCACACTGCCACTGGCTTCTGAAGTAGGAAGAACTGTTTAAAAAGCTTAATCCCCCAAAATGGCTTCTAAAAGCCTTAAATGTGTTGATGTAAATGCTGTTCAATGGGTTTAATATTCTGAAAAGTGGGGCTGCAGCTTTGTTTCCTCTCACAATGAAACTGTAGGTAACAAGTGCCTCAACTCTAGATGCTTTCACACCAAATTTTTACTGTAATTGATTTATTATGATTTATTTTCTCCTCCTGGACTTGGGGTTCATACACAAACCTCTCAGCTTTAGTGGGGATTTTTCTTGTTTGTTTGTTAATTAAAGGCTGTGGAGCAGCACTATCTTGTAAAACTTGTTCAGAACATTCTTTAACATTGACTTGCTAATGGGTTAATAAATAAATGCTGTAACTTTCTGCACTCAGTCACCCAACCAGCCCCTACCTGAGAGCACTTCCAGAGGCTGGGAATTCAGCCTGGCAGGGCAGGGACTGCCGAGTGGTGTCACTCTGATGGAGCACCTGGTCACTGAACCCATGGATGGAGCGGTGTCTGGAGAGCTCCTGGAGCACAAATCTGCCCAAAAAGTGAATATAAAACCATCCTGGTGCCAGGACTGCGGGCAGCTGGGTTAGTTTGGATTCTATCACTTCTGCTCTTCCCTTCAAACTCTGGGAATTTGGCTTTGCTCACCTGCCAGAAAAGAAAATAAATGGAATTGTTTCCTGAGACAAATCCTTCTAATTATGGTGAAATGTCTAATGTAGTCCAATAATCCTAATATATTCTAATAGTCCATTAATGGCTTTCATCTTTAGTATAGTATAATAATTCCAATAATAATATAGTAAATATGTGTAATATATTGTAATAATACCAATAATGTTGAACCTATCTAATATATTTAATAATAATTCCAACAATGTTGAAGATGTTTAACATATCCTAACAAATCTAATATAGTGTAATATTAGTTTAAATAATGGCAAATATGTCTAATAGAGGATAATGATCCAAATAAAGTTGAAAATGTCTAATATAATCTAATAATTCTACTATAATTCATATAATGGTAAAAATGTCTAATATTCTAACCATTCTCATCTAGTCTAATAATAATTCCAATAATGTTAAATATGCCTAACAATTCTAGTATCTTCTAATAATTTCAATTATGTGGAAGATGATTAATTATATTATAGTAATCCTAACAATTATCCGTTAATGTGGAAGCTGATATAATAATTCAAATATATTCTAATTATAATTGCCATAACGTTGAAGATCTCTAATATATTCTAATAGTAATTTAAGTTTGATGCTGAATGTATTCTATAATTTGAATAATATGGAATATGTCTAATACAGTCTAATAATTATAGACTCTATTGATAATTCCAGTAATATTGAAGATATCTAATGTAGTCAAATAGTGATTTCAGTTATGTGATAGTTATGTCACAAACTGATAATTCAGTTATATTCTAATAATAATTCCAATATTGTTTACGATGCTCATTGCGGAGCGGGGAGGGGGGTTGTGGCGGGATATTTAACCTTTAAAAGACTTTTCCAGCGCAAACTCTTCCATAATTCCACGATTTTCTGCTTCAGACACTTCGGCAGTTCATCGGAACTCCACAATCGCCACACAATATAGGGTTTTTCCTCAGACCATTATTTATTTTCCATGGGAGCTCCACAATCGCCACACAAAAGTGGTTTTTTTCTTCATTATTTATTTTTGGCGGTTTTCCGCTCTGAGGCACCGCCCCCCCCCCGCCCCTCACGGCGCAGGTGCCTCGCGTGAACCCCCCCTTCCCCTCAGGGCAGGGCCCGTTTATGGCGCACATCATTTATTACAAATCGCCCGTTAAAAACACACTTTAGTGTAACTGTGATTTACTGTGATTTATCACACACGTACTTCATCGCCTCTACCGTTTATTACAAACGGAAAGCGCCGCTCCCGGTGCCCCGGAAGGCCTCACCGAGGCAGTTCCGGGGCAGGTGGCGGCCATTGCGCTGTGACCGAGACCGAGCGGACACCGCGGCCATGGGGAAGCACTTCGGGAACCTGGCGCGGGTGCGCCATGTCATCTCCTACAGCCTGTCGCCCTTCGAGCAGCAAGCCTTCCCCAATGTCCTGTCCCACAGCGTCCCCAACGTGGCCCGCCGCTTCGCCTCCCAGGTGTTGAAGGTGGTGCCTCGTAAGTACGGGGGGGATTCCCTCTTTTTTTGTACCTCCTTCGTAGTGTAAATGTGGGGAGGGGAAGCACTGGGGCAGGGTGGGGGTTGTGGGATGTTGTTGTGTCGCAGGAGGTAGGTGCTGTGTGTGGTGCAGTGTCCCCTCTGCGGTGTCCCCATATTGTGAATATTCCATTCTCCCAGTGTCCCCATGTGGTGAAATCCCTTTCTCCCAGTGTCCCCGTGTGGTGAAATCCCAATGTCCCCTCCCTGCAGTGTCCTTTTGTAGGTGTCCCGTCACTGCATCGTATGCCACTTTATTGTGAATTTCCCCTTCCTGCAGTGTACCCTCACTGCATTATTCCCTTAGAGCAGCGTTCCCTCCTCCCACTGTCCCTTTATGGAGATTGTCCCTTTCTAGCAGTGTCCCCTCATTGTGGTGTGCCCTGACCGTGCCTGTCCTCTGTCCCTGGCAGCCCTGGCCCTCGGTTACCTCATTTATTCCTGGGGGACGCAGGAGTTCGAGCGGCTCAAGAGGAAGAACCCGGCTGACTACGAGTGCGACCAGTGAGCAGGAGCAGTGCCCAGCGAGCAGGAGCAGTGCCCACGTGGCTCCGGAGCTCCCGGGGACCTGCTGTGCTTGTTCCCATGGCCGGAGGGGATTAACAGGGAGATAAGCCTTGGCTAATAAACTGTAACTTTGCCCCATGACTCTGTGTGAAATCCGTGTCTTGAGCTGTTTGAGGTGAGGAGCATCAAATCCCTTGTCTGGTTCTCTCTGTACAGGCCGATAATCAGGCTGAAGTTCCATGTGCTCGGATGTTTTATCTTAAAGCACTTCCAGCCTTCGTAATTCCTGGTTCTTTGAAATATTCCTCAGTATAAAGTGCAACGAGGGCTGGTTTGAAATTGTTCCTTGTCCCCTTTATTTTTCCCATCACTGGCCACTGCTTTTGCTCCAGCCATGAGATCTGTGAAAAATAAACACTCCCTGGTTTGGTATTGATTAAAGCTGGATGGGCTGGCTGGTGGCTTGGGATTTGGGATGGACTCTGACCTCTGGCTGGAGGCTCGCTCTTCATGGGAGCCCTGGGCAGAAGATGAAGGGGAACAGGTACAGGCTGCACCAGGAGAGGTTTCATCTCTGTGTAACAAAGGAATTTTTTCCAGTGAGAACAATCCGTCCCTGGAACAGCCTGGTGGTTTCAGGAGGTGACTGGATGGGATGCCAGGTAACCTCTGGGCTCCCTTCCACAGATGCCTGCACCAGCTGATCTGCCAAGGTCCCTTCCAACCTGGGCTGTTCTCTGATCCTATGATTCTAATTACCTAGTTATGCTAATGTTAATTGGGTAATTAACTACACTCTGATATCTGATCAATGGTAAGAGGCTGCATCAGAACCTTCTTGAAAATGCCAGGAGAAGCAAGACTGTTTAATGCCTGAAGATGATTAAAAATCAGCTGCTGGTAATAAAGTTGACACAGGGTGATAAAATTCACCCTGTGTCTCTGAGTGTAGAAACACCTTCACTGTTGGAAGCTCAGAACACCTGGCTGGTTCCTTTATCCTAATTTTCTCCTCACAGTGTTCCAGTGACTGCCTCCAGCTCCCACCCCATGCAGAGCAACACGTTGGTGTTCCTGCTGTGCTATTCCTGGAGCTGTCCTGGGAGTTTATCTTATCTGCAGGGCAGGAATGACGTTTCCCTGTGTGCTCAGGGCTGGGCTGTCAGGAAGACAATGATGCTCTCACTTCAGGAAGCTGGGGCGATGCAATTTTTATAGCTCAGTGCTGGAGTATTTTGGGGACCAGAGCACGTGAGACCCAGCTCAGCCTCTTTCCTCCAAGCACAACCTGAGGTTGGCATAAGTAGCAATAAAATCAATCAGCCAGTGTTCCCAAGTTGTCCCAAAAATATTCTGTGCTTAACTGCATTTTGGGTCACTGCTATTTTCTAGGCAGCTTAGGCAAGTGGGGAGCAACAAACTGGCTGCTGTGGCTGTGAGCTGGCAGAGATGTATAGAGGCAGATTTATCCCAGAAGAGACCTCAAAGCCCCTCCAGTGCCACCCCTGCCATGGGCAGGGACAACTTCCACTATCCCAGGTTGCTCCAAGCCCTGTCCAGCCTGGCCCTGGACACCTGCAGGGACGCAGGGGCAGCCACAGCTGCTCTGGGAAATGTGTGTCAGGGCCTCCCAGGGAACATTCCCAGTATCCCATCTAACTGGCAGTTTGAAGCCATTCCCCCACATCTGTCACTGTGTGCCTGTATAAAATCCCTCTCCCCGAGCTGTTTCATTCAGAACGTGTGTGCTGCTCACGGCGCCTCTGAGAGCCACAAGGGGTGGCCTCAGTGGCAGCCCCGTGCAGCTGTGCCTCAGCAGCTCTGTCACTGTGTGCTGTCCCAGCGCTGCCCGGGGCTCTCACAAGGTCCCTGCTCCTGCTCACAGACGGCTGAACCGTGCCTGGCCCCGGGGCCAGACCAACACAAACACAGGGACAGAGGGACAGAGGGACAGCGGCACTGCGGCCACGCGCCGGCCCCGGCAGGGTCAGCATGGAGGGACAGGGTCAGCACCGAGCTGCTCCACAGCACCCTGCTGCTACCCTGCCCTGCCCCATCCCAACCCTGCCATCCTGTCACCCTGCCCACCCCCCAAACCTTCCCAGCCCTGCCCTGCCTCTTCCCCTGCCCTCCTGTCACCCTGCCCACCCACCCTGAACCTTCCCAGCCCTGCCCTGCCCCTTCCCCTGCCCTCCTGCAACTGTGCCCACCCAGCCCAAACCTTCCCAGCCATCCCAACCCTGCCCTGCCCTCCTGCAACTGTGCCCACCCAGCCCAAACCTTCCCAGCCATCCCAACCCTGCCCTGCCATCCTGCAACTGTGCCCACCCATCCTGAACCTTCCCAGCCCTGCCCTGCCCCTTCCCCTGCCATCCTGCAACTGTGCCCACCCCCCCGAACCTTCCCAGCCATCCCAACCCTGCCCTGCCCTCCTGCAACTGTGCCCACCTATCCTAATCCTGCCCTGCCAACCTCCACCTCGGATGCAGGCCCCATTCCCAGCTGGGATGGCTCCTGCAAGCCTTGTGGCAGTGGGAGTTTGACCCACGGGCATTTCAGAATCTGAACAAGGGGCTTGAGAAGTTTTCACTCATTTATTTCTGTTCTTTGGGCAATTATTAGAAGTGGCAACAGAGCAAGATTTTGTGTTTCTTTCCTCACGTCTCTGCTGTGGGGTCTTACTGGCCTGTGGGAATTGAGGGCATGGAAAGGACCAGCTGTTATTCTCTTTTTTTCCCCAGTTTCTTGCACAGAGCAGTTTTGCTGCCTGACAGGGACAGTCTGATGCTATTAGTGACCCAGAAATACAGACAACAATTCTGATCTATCATCACAAAGTACCAGCCTTCCCCAGCCAGAAAAGCTGAGACAATGACTTACAGAGGGCTCTGCTGCTCTTCCAAACCCTGTGCTTCATGGAAGTAGTCAGGGCTCCTGCTGCTTGTCCTCCTTTGTGTTCTGCACTAGTGCCTGATGGAAACAGCAGAAATTAGAACTCAGTTACATGAAAAGTAAGGACTCCATGGGAAAAACAACTGAGAAATTCACACCCAAATAGAAAATAAACTTTTTAAGTTCAGCTACTTGTCTGCCATGATTTACTGTCCCATTTCCTTCCCTTTTTAAGATCCAAGAAGGTGAAATAATGAAAATTTTGCTTCCTCCTCCCAGAGAAGCAGAACAAATAGGGCAGAAGAAGGTGTGTAAGAACCATCCTATGATGGGAATGATCAAATAGTGATTGTACACTGTGCTGGGAAGGTTTTTCTTTTCATCCCAGGGAAATTTGGGCTAAGAGGAAATCATCTGACATTGCAGCATTATCTTAATCTAAGTCACTTGTCCTCCACGCTGGCACTTGTGCCTTCATATTAAGCAATCAGAGAAATAGAGCCTGTGACATCCAGATCTGTATTTACAATTTAGCTAAAACAGTTCATTATACACTTACACTTTATAAAGTATTTACTTGAATTCCAACAGTGTTCCAAAACCTGCACACAGTGACACAGGCTGGAATTCTCTATATCACTCTGCAATCTCAGATGTCTTGACCTGACAGAGGTGGGTGCCAGCAGAACCACAGCGTGCTTTGGGTTGGAAAGGCCCTTAAAGCTCTTGCAGTTCCCCTCACCTTCAGTAGCCCAGGTTGCTCCAAGCCCCATCCAACGAGATCCACAAGATCCCACAGGTGAGGAGCCACGAGACACTGGGACAGGCACAAGTGTGTAGGCAAAGGGGAGAGGAGATGAGAGGCACCAGCTGTGCTCAACCCTCTCTCTGCTGCTGCAATCTCACCCCACAATGGAAAAACTGAATTTTCTTCTCAATGACAATGAGCCCCTCCACCCCCACGGGAGATGCTGGCACTTCTGGAAGCCTGATGGTGAGTGACACAGCTTGGGGCAGAGATGGCTCATCCATGAAACCACAGGCTGCACATGGAGCTCCTCAGCTCCAGACAAGCCCTGAGCAGCCTCTTCCATTATTTACCTAGAGATGATTATCTTTGACACCTTGGGATTCCTGGGGGAAGAGCTCTGTGAGTTATCACACATTTTCCCAAACCCAGCTGGAAAGTGTTACACCTGCTTTTTGAGCACTGTGTGCCTGGAAATAAAGGTTAAGCAACTTCCTTATGGTTCTTTCATGTACCAAGAGTGAGAAACAAATCAAAAGCACAATTCTCTGCTCCAAATCAGTTTGGTAAGACAGCCCTTATCCCTGGTTGGCTAACTCAGAGCTACAGAAGTTAAATTAGGCTTTTGATCTTGACCACAATAATTTGGGCCAGTCACCCTTTTGCTTACAAATAGACCATGGAGTTCTGGTAACATCTTAGGAGGGCTTTAAAAAAAGGAACAGCTGGCACAAGGGGTCAGCACAACTGACCAGACAAAGTACAAGTGGGAGGGGAGTAAATCATTAGCTCGAGACAGGCCTTGAACCAGATCACTGCAGCAGATGTAGACTTAGCAATTCCCTCTTGCTCCAAAGCGAACTTTGCTCCTGTAATATCTGGCAGCTGATGCAATGATAAGAGAATGAAGTCTATAAAAATGTAGCTGACAGTCTGGGAAGTCCCGACTGGAGCTCTTTGTGCCTCCTCTGCCCACAGCTGCTCCAAGTGACAGCTCCCGCTGGGAAGATGCACTGGTGGAAAGTGATGGCAGCCCTTCTGCTCTGCTCACTGCTGCTCAGCCAGGTAAACTGAGACCATACTGAAATAAACTACTTAAAGGGCTAATTCAAAGGACAGGCAGTCCATAAAAGCTGTTATGATCTGGATGGACAACTGGCAGGAGTTAAGATGTGACAGCAGGGCTTTTTACAGGATTCAGCATCAAAAAAATGTGGTTACTGCCTATTGAGTACTGGGCTCCTCTGAGCCATAGCTCAGCCAGTGATTCTGCCTTCACTCCCCAGAAGATGAAAACCATCACTAATTTGGGTAGATATTCCTTTGGGGTCGGGCTGCAAGCCATGCTTTACCCCGAGGGTGCTGCAATCTGCAAACCAGAGCGATTTCAAGTTCAGCTTCACTTAGAATGAAGACTGTTGACCTCAGCAGCAGAACAGGGAGCGCTGCAGCTGCCACGTGTGCTGACGGTCACCCTGCTGTGTTTCAGAGCCACGGCGTGTCCCTGTCCCCGAGGCAGCCCCAGGGCCAGCCCCGCGGCGCCCGGCAGCGGCGGATGACGCCCTTCTGGAGAGGGGTGTCCCTGCGACCCATCGGGGCCTCGTGCAGGGACAACAGCGAGTGCCTCACCATGCTCTGCAGGTAAGCTGGCTCAGCACACTGCTGCGTGCAGGAACTCCCACCTGGGCTCCTCCAAACGGGATCCAGAGGTCGCTCTGTGCATAAAAAAAGATACCAGGAATAGGGATGGGGTAACAGCCTCAGACTCTTTAGCAAGCAGAACAAACAGAGCAGAGTCCAGGTCTCCCGAGTGCCAGCCCCAGTCCTTTCACTGCAACCCCAAATAACCCGGCTGGGCAAAGAGAACAAAGGGCTCCAGACAGCTTTTGGGCAATTGATAGACATTCCCATTAATCCTCCCTTCTAAAGCATGTACTAATGAAAAGTGAAAAGCTTGTATTGGTATCTTACTCGAAATTAATCACTTTAAGGTGATTATATTTAAGCTCATATTTTAAAAAGCAACTACCATATCAAAAGCTATTTAGTTCTCATTAGGCATGAGCAAATTGTCCAACTACGCATAAATTGATTAGTTAAAATTATTAGTTAATTACTTAATGAAAGATTATTTTCTATGGCACCTGTTGTATACATATACCAATACTCTGAGACAAGATAGAAAATAATCATTTTCTACTATATGTAAACAGCAGTAACAGATAAGCATATCCTATTATTAATGAATATTATATACTATATATAATATAGTACATATAATAAATAATAATATAGAGATTATATACTATATGTGCATCCTATTATTAATGACTATTATTATAAATAAGCTTATTTTATATTATAAATTATTAGGATAAGTAAGTAAATAGGACAGGGTGGGTGGGCTGCTATGCTATGTTTGCAATTCTGGTGGAAAGCAAAGACCAAAAAATGAATCAAGACTGAATAGTTGAGGGGAAATACAGAATGCCTGAACCCAGCACTGCTGGCCCAGGGACACAGAGATGTCCTGGGACCCCTGGCTGAGCCTGGCAAGGCAGCCCCAGCCCTCAGTGCCTCCTGATGCTTTTTTCCCCAGGAAAAACCGCTGCCTCCTCTCCACGGCGTCAGCGTGAGCTGGCACCAAGCACAGCCTGCACTGTTACTGCTGACCATGCTCCACACACTTGGGATGTATTTATTGACTGCTCAGGAGCTGCAAGGGCCTCAAGCAAGCAAAGTATTTAATATTTCTGTCACATGTGCTGACGAAAGGACTTCAAGGAGCACAAGAGCATCTCCTCCCCAGCCACGCCTCTGGAGGCCTCTGGCCAAGCTCAATAAAAGGGCTCTGCATCTCCTGCTCGTTTGGTTTTTTTGTAATGCTTCCTATTATTTATTTGAAGGTATGAATTAAAATATATATTCAGCAAAGTAGTTTGGTTTTCCTTGTATCTTGAGCAAAGTGGTTGGTGAGCACAGAGCTGGGGCTCAGTTCCAGGCAGACTTTGGACATTTCTCCTTCCCCCTGGCAAGAGCTAAAGTAGATCAGAGCCCATCCCCTCCCAGTCTAGCTCTTATCAGCCCTCTGATAAAGGCCTGTTGGAAAGAGGGAGCCAAACTGATAATACTGATAGCAATTCAAATATCCTAAATATATCCAGCAATAAGTGGAATGAGAACTATTTACTTTTAATTACTTCTAATCAAATTTACTTAAATACATGTCCTAGACTGACTTTTGCCACTGACCTTCTCTCCTGTCTTAAAATGAATTGATCAAAATGCTGTTTTGATGTGTTGGATGTCGACTTGGAGGCTGAAAGACAAAAACAAAATATCAGCAAGTCTGGACATGCACACTGGATGCTACTTTTCTTTTGTTTCACAGAGGAATAGGATCAATGAAAGAAAATTCTGCCTAAAAATGCACTTCCAGGAAGGAGAAGGGCCCACAAAACAGATACAAGCACAGGGGGTTGGCAGTTTAATACAGAAAATCTATTTGATATTTATTAAACTTAGTTTCTCCAGTTACAGTTTTGCATTGTACAAAGCATTTTAATGACACAGTAGTTAAAAAGATCTTTACAAATTGAAATGTGATACCCTTTTCTCCAAATATTTTAATTGCCATAAATTTGTTTAAAAATACACATTAAACGCATGTTTCAGACACTAAACTTTCTATAATCTCAATACCACAAAATACATAGAATATACTATACAGATGTGGAAAAAATCTAGTTAGTATATAATACTTTGCTCACCATTAACAGCTTTATTACGTGAAATGCACATACTGACTTAGAAATCCTAATTTTGAGCCCCAAAGTACCCTTTGAAATTTCAAATGTATTGCAACAAATAAAATCACAGTTTGTTTCTATTTTTTCTGGTTTTGGTTGAAGACAGATGCCCAAATCTTTTGATAGAAAACAAAATGTAACACATGGACTTGTCATGTACAAAGCATAAAACAGAGACATCCCATTAGTTACTAATAGTACCTTTCTGTAGGATTAATCAGGGCTTCATTTATAAGTGACAGGTTAAAAGTTACCTCCCCTCCCCAGCCCTCCCCCAAAAGAAAAACCCCTTCTTCACCAAATAATAATTTCAAATAAGATAAAGGATTTTTAATAAATATATAAGCACTTTATCCTCCATATACAAAATTTTTTTAAAACAATTTAAAAGGGGGACCAGATACAAATGTCAGGAACTGTGCTTGGAAAGTCATGCCTGGTCCTTGGAGTAGAGTTTGGGATGTGGAATGCCAAGGCAGCGCCAGGAGCCGGTGCTGGGACAGGGCTGGGGACTGGGGCAGGCTGCCCCAAAGGAACACAGCCATGGGAACTGAGCTCCCAGGAATGGAACCATGGAACCATGGCCACACCAAACCCAGCTCACACAGCCATGGGAACTGAGCTCCCAGGAATGGAACCATGGCCACACCAAACCCAGCTCACACAGCCATGGGAACTGAGCTCCCAGGAATGGAACCATGGCCACACCAAGCCCAGCTCACACAGCCATGGGAACTGAGCTCCCAGGAATGGAACCATGGCCACACCAAGCCCAGCTCACACAGCCATGGGAACTGAGCTCCCAGGAATGGAAACAGGGGAACCATGGCCACACCGAGCCCAGCTCACACAGCCATGGGAACTGAGCTCCCAGGAATGGAACCATGGCCACACTGAGCCCAGCTCACACAGCCATGGGAACTGAGCTCCCAGGAATGGAACCATGGCCACACTGAGCCCAGCTCACACAGCCATGGGAACTGAGCTCCCAGGAATGGAACCATGGCCACACTGAGCCCAGCTCACACAGCCATGGGAACTGAGCTCCCAGGAATGGAAGCACAGCCACACCAAGCCCAGCTCACACAGCCATGGGAACTGAGCTCCCAGGTGGAATGGAAGCACAGCCACACCAAGCCCAGCTCACACAGCCATGGGAACTGAGCTCCCAGGAATGGAACCATGGCCACACCAAGCCCAGCTCACACAGCCATGGGAACTGAGCTCCCAGGAATGGAACCATGGCCACACTGAGCCCAGCTCACACAGCCATGGGAACTGAGCTCCCAGGAATGGAACCATGGCCACACTGAGCCCAGCTCACACAGCCATGGGAACTGAGCTCCCAGGTGGAATGGAAGCACAACCACACCAAGCCCAGCTCACACAGCCATGGGAACTGAGCTCCCAGGAATGGAAGCAGGGAGGCACAGCCACACCAAGCCCAGCTCACACAGCCATGGGAACTGAGCTCCCAGGTGGAATGGAAGCAGGGAGGCACAGCCACACCAAGCCCAGCTCCCTGTGAGCTGCCACAGCAGCTGGAGCTGCTCCAGAGCAGCCAGGGCTGAGCCTGAGCTGCCCAGGGGAGCCCAGCCCAGGAGCCCTTCCCTCCCCAGGGGCACCACAGCCCCAAAGCTCGGCCACAGCAGGATCCCACTGCCCCTTCCTGCCCCTCCTGGAACAGCTCTGGATCTGGGTGAGTTGGTGAGCAAAGCTCTGGCTCCTCTCTGTCCTTCAGGATGCCCAGCACTGACCTCACTGCTCGGGAACAGGGGTTTTCCAGAACACTGACACAGCACAGGGAAAAGCTTCAACCCTGACCCAAGGATTTGTCGTGAAGGTAAGAATTTGGAAGTTGTTTACTCCCCAATGGGTAATTCAAACTTGACTTGCTCAGGCCCTTGTGGATCTGCCTCAATGGAAACACTGCAGTGACAGCAAAGATCTGTTCAGAAAATGACATTAAATACAGCAAAGGTAGTTTCTCTCTCCAGCAGTTTGCCTTTTGGGCAAACTCCATAATTCTCTGCCTACGGCTTTATTTTACTTGCCCCAGGCAAGTGCTACATCATTCCCATAAATTCTGACTCTCTGTGTGTTGGGGCCATTCATAAATACATTTCAGGGCATTTTTTGTTACCACAGCAATCAAGCCTCAGCAATCTAAAGGAATATACATTGCACTCCTGGATAATATGCAATATTTATCACCAATAAGATGGTGACTCAGCACTCAATAAATAATATATCAATATAGTCAGTTGCACCATAATCTAAAAACAAGTATAACATATACTTTGGACAGACTGAGTCATATATATATACATATATATTAAAAGACACATACAATACAAATTGCATACTGCCATCGAAGCCAAGGAGAGCCATCCGTCTGCTCTGCTTTATGGCTGAGATTCAAATCAAAACAAAACTCTTGGGCTGGTTTACTCTGGGGTCCTGAAGATTTGTTTGGAATTATAAATGGTTTGCACCTTTATCACCTGGAACCTGCAAGTCTGAGAGCAAAGTCAAACAGCACAGATAGCTGAGCAAGCCTAGTCTGATTGAGCCATTTTTAAGATTCACCAACTGGGGCCCTGATCAGCAAAGGGATTAAAATTACAGCATTGATATGTATTGATCCATATTCCCTGTCCAGGGAATCATTTCGGAAGCCAGGATTGGGGAGTCCCTCCTTAGTCACTCCTGTGACCTGCACTCCCCTGTGGTGCTGGGAGCTGCCCAGGACAGGGACAGAGCCCTCCTGCTTTGGCAGAGGGATGGAAGCCTAGGACTTAATTGCTTTTTTCTTTTTTGGCTATAAAATCTGATCAAGTACAGAACTTTCCTCTTGGAAGCAAGGGTCAATCCCAAATTAAGATATGCTTTTGGAATTGTAAGGTTTGAACTGATCTGTTTGCACCAGCCCCAGCTGCACAAGGCATTTCCTATCCATCGCCAAGGCCCTGCGCATCCCCTGCACGGACACAACGCCTGGGACAGCACTCCAGAGGATGGGCCACCATGGAGCTCACCCTTCAGCTGGGACACTTCCAACCAGCTCAGGTCCACATTTTGACACGATGCTAAAAAAGCCTTCTGGTTGTTTGAAGCCAATTTCTAAGATCCACTGCTCTAGGGATAAGCGATGCGTTTTCAAGGGGTCGATTTTGCGTGACACCAAAAGGTATTTGTGGGACTCTAGTTAAGGAAAAAAAATTCCCCGAGATGCCACCATTCCTGCTGACAGCAATGGTGACTGTGCACAAAGGAGCAAGCCAAGAACAGCCACGCTGGCTAGTGCAGCACTACACACAAACCCACCCACGAATGCAACTTCTACCAAGGGATTTCTCAGCGTCAGAGGTGTGCGAGGCACTTCAGAGGAGGAAAGGAAACACAGCTGACAGTGTCCCATGCCCACGGCGGGGAGTTTGAGGGTACAGAGTTCTGTCTCCAACAGCAAAGACTAACAGAAAGGTGACCTTGCACAGTGATTCCATAAAAAGGATGCTCCGACAGACCTGAAGAGTCGAGTCAGGGAGAGCCCCAGGTCTGTTCCCCGTTTGTCAATCCGGACGTAGCAAAGCTTTTCTGGAAGTACAAAACACGCTGGGACGCAAAGGAAGCTCTACGAAGATGCAGCTACCTTGTAGTAGGTTACTAATTTGCAAAACTTCTAAACTCTTAAAGCCCATAGGACATACTGCAGTACTAAGGAGCGTAGAATTCTATTCCTTCTCTCGAGGTTGCCGTGATTTTGGCACTTAACTACACCTACACAAAAAATTTAGTGCAATAATTTTCCTGAACATGCACGTTCATATCTGGTACAGAATAAAGGGTTCAATGGGAGAGAAAACAAAGCAGCATTCCACAATCTCACTCCAAAGGATTCAGAGTTGGACTCTGGGGAAGGAGACTACCACGATGAGTCAGTTTGTGTGACAGACACCGGGACTTTGAAAAAGGAAATGGAATTTTACCCAAGTACTGCAGAAGACCACTGCATACAGTATACCTGGTCCTGCTGTAAAACATCTTGTAAACAGTTCATAAAATCTTCATCTAAAAGTAAGGCATAAGGCACACCAGACATGTTGGGGGCACTAAGCAATACTGAAAGCAGTAGCATTTGAAACCTTTAACTCAGACAAGCACCTCACATGGAAAGGTACTTTGGTTTGCACTCGAAGAGGGGCCACCTGCAGCTCCACCACCCCTCTGTGGCACCCAGCAGCCCCCTCGGGAGTGGACGTTACATGACATGAACGGGACCTTCATTAGCACGGGGTAAAGCCAAGTTTGCCATCCATCCTGCACAGAACAGTGCTTCCTGCAGGAGCAGCTCTGCTCCCACCCCACGGCGGCTGCTGCGCTGCCAGCCTGTAGTGTCCATCACCCAGCAGACCCTAAGAGGACAACATGGACCTAGAGTTCTACTAAAGATTCCTGGTTTCTCAGTCAATGGAAAAGATGCAAATGACCGTTCTGGTAGGAACTGAGCTACTCTTGCGTTTGGAACCACAAAGTTCCCCAATTTTGTAACTGTCAAAAAGTGTCAAGCATGGAAACAAAAGGAATTTGAAATGAAGAGATGCAAAAAAGCACGAGATTGTCCTTTTCCAAAGCCTTTCCTGTTTGCATCGCACCCATCAAACTGAAGGTCATTCCTACACCATTGCCTGGACGTTACATTAAATGCAAATTACTGTAATGTTTTGTGATTGTTATAGTGTTAATCGATGGCTTGAAGCTGCCTTGGAAACAATCCAAGGCAGATCCAGCTAAATATTTTTCCATATAAATTTCTTTATAATTCATTTAAATGAAGTATCTCAATACGTAGAAGAATATCTGGAACTTTTCTATTTAGTACAAATTCTGCAATAATAAATCTGTAGTTGTCATTTATTAGTCGACTCATAGGCATTAGGCATGAGAAGTATGGTGTCCCTACTCATTAGAACCTATCAACCCTAGTTCCTTTTACAGGCTCTACCACCACAAGACATTACAGAGTAACAAAGCTCACAACGTACTTAAATAAAGTGTCTAGGTTTAATTTCTAAGTACTCAAAAGGGGAAATTTAGGGAAGAAGAAATAGCTAAAACCAGCCCCAAAGGGGGCTTTTCAAAATTAAAATTAAAAAAATTAAAATAAATAGGATTTAAACTGACTATTCATGTATTGTGACCGGAATCCCAATGATCTATCCATGACAGATCAGCAAAACTACAACTTTTACGTAGCAAATTTTCAAATATTTAAATAACTTAAACCGGGAATACTGGAGAAGTCCATGAACCAGCTGATTTGGGGTTAAACACAAAACACAAATGAGGATGGGAGACATGGGAAAGCATTCCTTGCTCTTAGTGTCAACTAAGCAATGTGTTATGGCAGTCTTCCTTATTGACATGACACAGTGTTGTGGAGAGGAATCAGAGGCAGCTGAAGAGGGGCTGGGCCGGGTCCTCACTTGGCGTCCAGGCGCAGCCAGTGCAGGCCCTGCCGCGTGTAACGCACCAGCTCCGTCATGATGCTCGTGTTAAACACCAGGGGCCCCATCACCTTGTCCAGTTCTGCAAAGAACTCTGCAACAGCACAAACACACGTTAAAGGAGCACGCTTGGGAACCACACCCACCCCCAGGTGCCAGCAGCCACTGCTGGGGTGGAGGGAAAGGGAATGAGGAGAGGTGGGGGAGTGGGGAGTCAAGGAGAAAGGTCACTCCTAATCCATGTCTTTAGTCTTCTGCACAGGACTGCTTGGAAACAACTAAACTATTGCCAAACTTCTTGGTCTTCCCCTAAAATTTATATTTCATTAGTTGAAAATAATTAAACTATGCCAAACTTCCTTAAGTCTTTTAGTAAAGAATTTCAGAAAGGGAAATGAACCAAGTTCCTCTTCCTACACTGAACATTTCACAGGAACACAGCAAAGATTTTTATGTCACAACTCCAGCACCACCTTGACAACCACAACACCCAGCCTGGGGGTTATCCCTGCAACCCAAGGTGTCACATTCCCCCTGATTTTGCAGAGGTTCAGCACTCAGGGCTCCATCAACAGAATCAAAGCCTGGGAGTGTTCCAGCCCCCTCTGGAGGTTTCCATCCCCCCGAGGCAGCCCTTACCTTTCTGCTCTCTCGAGAGCTGTTCTGCTTGTTCCCAGATTTCAGTGGCATAGAGGAAGTTGGAGGTGACCTGGACGTAGCTGGCAGCCATCTGATGGATGCGCTGCGGGATCGTCACCGAGGACCCGCTCCCTGAAGGGTTGGCTGCCCCGGAAGAGTAATTTCCTGAATTCCCTGGAGACAGCTTTGGAGAGACTGGAGATGGCATCCCAACAGGTTTGCTGCTCACCCAGAGGGCAAGATGGAAAGGCAGAAATGCACCAGCTTTAGACACACCATGCTCTGAGATGTCCCCTAAGATCCCTCTGCCCGCACTCAGGGTGTGGGATGGGAAAACACTCCCAAAATCAGGAGACCACCAAAAATCAGGATTTGCCCTACAACAAATGGGAATCTCGAGCTGGGACCTGCTAAGGATCCTCCAATAATTATTTATAGCTTACAAAACCTAATTACCAAACCTCAGCATCTCAGAATTCAATAAAATCTTAAATTCATTGCTTAAATGAACATTCAGAAAAAATTACAGCTACCTGGTAACTCCACTGCCAGAATATTGCACTGTATAACATTATTGCAGGTATCACAATGGAAATCTGAAGTGGCCCCACCCTTAAACTCATGCAATAATTTATCAAAGGTCCATTATTGGGTTTAAAAGAGCAGAAGCAATTGCTAAACTATGGAACAGAGAATCCTGCAAGTGCTGGTAACCTCTGGCCTTGCAGCACTAACTAAACTCTTGTTTGGGGGGAGAAGCATTAAATTAAACACCAAAACTCCCTGGGATGAATGGTTTGTGGGTTAGTGGCACACTGCTCCTTTTTTACCCTGCCAAACCCTGCAGAGCTGCAGCACCTCCCTCCACCATGATAATTACACAAAAAATGGATCAAAATCCACACCCTTCAAATAACCACCCCAAAAGCTGCTCCCTGAGCCCCCTGGCACACAGGAAATGGAGAAAATGTCTTTTAAGTTGAGAAATAGAAGTAACAGCTTTTACCACTCACCTTCCCATACCAGGTGACGGTGCTTGAGAATTATTGTAGCAATTCTGTGGGGGGAAAAAGACACATTTTACCTGATTTGTACTTATACTTTCACTAGTTACATTTTATCTGCATGTTTAATTGGTTCTTTTTAACCAAGTTTTTTTTTCCTAGTTGTACTCTGAAGTTATGTTCTCAATAATATCACAGTAAACTGTAATTTAGGGAAATATCCTTTTTTACTGATGGCCAAGACACAAGGGGTTATTTTAGCAAAACAAACAAGTATTAGCCCATTGCCCCTTATGGGAACATTTGAGATTTTTTCAGCCCTTTAACAGAAAGACTCTTATCACTGGCAGTGAACAACTGAAGATATCCCAAATCTGAGAGACTGGGTATGTGATGAGCCTGTTTCCTCCCAGCACTGAGAGCTGGAAGCTTCAGAACCAGCTGCACAGAAATTTAGATAAATTCATGGGTAATTTCCCTAAACCCAGCCAACATCCCACTGCCATCAACTTGAAGTCTACTACATGTATTAAAGAAGAACAAATTAACAGAGCTGTCACGCCAGGACCAGCAGGGTCATGGTTATTAAAGCTCTGCCCAGCTTTAAAACACCTTCAAGTCCAGTTCTAAACAGGTGTCCACATGCAGCAGTCTGAAACTGGATTTGGGAACTTGAAATTATGTAGCGCTTCCACACCATTAGGTTTTATTGTTCAGAAAACACAGATGCAATTACCTTCAGATGTTCAGTCAGAGTTTTGGAGTATTTCAATGCACTTTCCTTTTTCAGTTTGAAAAGCCTCAGGTACAGCAGAGCTTGGCACCGAAGGCTGCCCAAAGACAGGACAAATCAGTCATAATTAAAGTCAGGTTTATCTCAACTCAGTGAATTTCAAAAATCTAATAGCTGTGGTCATGATGTTCTCTCTGCCAACTCAGCCCTCAAGTTGTAACTCAACCAGAAAATCCACAACCACCTTGAAATCCTGAAGGGAATTCAGAACTGGAACAGCTCCGTGTGCCTCGAGCTGGAACTGAACTCTCAGTGCTGCTGCTGGGCTTGGGAGGCACCACCCAGTTGAGGCAAGGGGTTCATTTACTGCTCCCCTGAGCCCCTGCCAGGGCCTGCCCTCTGCTCTGCCCTGAGCCTCTGCTCCTCCACACCTTCTGCAGCCACTCCCTCGGCCTCAGGGCTCCTGGCAGCCCCCAGAGCCAGTCCAGGTGTGATTTATCCCTGCCTCAGGGCTCAGGAGGCATCTCCTGCTCTCACCCTGCAATGAGGCAAAGCCCTGGCCCTTGCTGGCAGCACCCCCATTTACAGCCATCAGACACAGATGAATGTTTGTGTACAGACAAGTGGAAATCTCCTGTGTTTGGCTCAGGAACACCCAAGAGCTCAGTGCAAAGCAGCATTTTGTGTAGGTTACAGATGTGGGCACTGCAGGAAGTGCCAGCACACTCACCAAAGCACTGCCAGCCTTTTGTCTGCAGCCGTCGCATCCGGGGCCAAGTAATTCTTCAGTTTCATAGTGTACCTGCAGAGAAAGGCAGCAAATCAGCCCCAAAACAAAAACTGCCTTGGTTTATCATTCACAAAACACTCATGTTCTCATGAATTTCCAGTTTCAGCTGTCCCCACTGTTTTAGGAACATCTCTCAGCCCTGAATAAAGCATTGACTCAGCAGTAACCAGAACAATTCTGCTCTTTGTGGGTCACTCATTGTAGAGGGACTTGAAGCCTCAGCAGGAATCACCTCCCCCTTCCTGGAAATGCTTTCAACTCCAGCAACTGGAAGGAACTGGTCACTGTTCCAGTGTTACTGGGAATGACAACAGATCTCAAAACCTGGGGGCAAAACCTCTGCACACCCAGAGCTCCCCCCACCCACCTGCCCCTGCAGGAGCCCTGCAAAGCTTACTTGATTAATTCCACAGTTTCTGAATACATAGGGAACGGGGACTTGGATTCCTGAGCATTTTTCTCCAATGCATTCCCACACTCAATGAAGGACACGACAGCATCCAGGTAGTACACGGCCTTCTCGAACCTGTCCGACTGCAAGGGAGGGAGAAGCCTCAGCACCAGGGCAGTGGTGCCAGGGAGTGCCAGGAGCATGGCACAGCTGCAAACCAGCCCCAGGACCGGGCACACGCTGGGGGGGCACTGCAGACCCACTCACCAAAGCATCTGCATTGTGTTTCAGCTTCTTTGCTTCCTGCAAATAGTGATCAGCTGAGTAAGTCCTGCAAGAGAGGGCATGGACTGAGGGACTGGAGCCACACATTGCCACTGCCTTTTGTAGCTGCAGCTCCTTAATGCTGCCACATTCCAGGGCTTTTTCTGCTCTAACTCAAGCTACACTATGATAAAACTGTTTAAAGAAATCTGTTAATTTACTTAACTAAAAATTGCTAAAAGTAGTTTCAAGTTAATTCTGTAGTTTCAGGTAATTCCAACAGTATTTCAAGCAAGTTCTTAAGCAGAAAGTTATTTTACATTTGGTGTGCAAACATAATTTCATCTGTAAAATGAATTTAAAGAAGTGCTTTCAGAGCAAGCTGAACCTGAATTGGCCCAACTGAAACCTCAAGTCTGCACAAGATGGTGAAATATTTGTTTTACTTTTTTTCCAAGGTATTTTCTTTGACAAAGAGCTTGTGTGTAACATCTTCTGTGGAGCAAAATGCCAGCTCTGCTCCATGGGAGCTGCCTGTGCTCGAGATCCAGAGGGAAAGGGAATTTTCTGTCCTTACCTATCATCAAAAACAAGCTTTGCTCTCCTTGACTTCACACTTTCCGTGGCCTGAGCAGAGGCAGGAGGGCAGCTGGAGGAATTGTTCAGGATCTTTTCCTGGAAGGGAAATCCATGCCATGATTACAAGAAGAGCATTTGTTGCACAGATTCCCCCATGGCTTCCCCATTGCCTCCAGGAAGGACAGGCTGCAGGAGCTCTGGGAATAACTCAGCTCCCAGGATGCTCCCACAGGGCTGGGCTGGGCTCCTCCTGCAGGGGGGAGAATGCAGCCAAGGCTTTCCAGACACACCAGGGGCAGGAAATCCCTCCCTCCATCTCACCTGTCACTGTTTCTAAATCCTGCTTTTCTACTCTAACAGAGATGAGGAGGATTTGGAGGATTTCTATCAACAATACTCTCTCTGAATGCCTTTGCCTTGAAAAACTCACACAGGAGTAGTTACTCCTTTGAGGAAGACATGAGTAAGCACACCTGAGTATAAAACAACAAACATATCACAAATTAAGCTGGCTGGAGGACATTTATATTTTTAAATTCCATCACATCTATCTGCCCAACCTAAATCTCTTACAAACCATTTTCTGCACCATCTCCATAACCAGGTTTTCTGCCCTCCAGCCATGGAGAGCTCTGTAAATTGCTGAGCTGGAGTTGCAATAATCTTCCTACAATGTCATAAAATGAGAGCCAGAGCTTCCCAGCCCAGCAGTAAGCCTGGGCTGAGCTCCTGCTGTCCTCTGGGACCAGGACAAGCTCTGAGGAGACCAGAGCAGCCTCACAGTTCCATTTCCAGCTTTCTAGGGATGTTCTTGTTAACCACCTAAACAATGAACAGGCAGCACCAGTCACCAGGAGTGATTAAAGCCATTCCTCTACTAACACAGGGATCTGGCAGGATAAGCATTCATATTCCATGATCTCTCCAAGGTGTCTTCTCATTTATGGCCTTCCAAGGCCCCTGAGCTCTATGACAGGAAACAATGCACATCCCAAACTCATGATGTTTGAACTGAACTGGAAATGGTTGTTTAGATCAAACTGAACAGAACACAGGAGGCAGGGTCAGAACCAGCCCTTTACCTTGGCTTCCTTGGCACTGCTGGACCCCTTCCCCTCTGTCTTCTTCTGCTTGGAGGAGGAGCTGCTCTTGCTGCCACTGCTGCTCTCCTTGCCCGGGTTGCTGCTGGATTTTAGGGATGAGGACTGACTGACTGTTCTCTTCCTGGAGCTGTGTTCCTGCTTGGAATCCTTCTGCAGGGCTGGGGCAGCAGGGGAGGGCAGCAAATCCTTCTCTTTAACAGCACTTGGCTTTGAAGACCTGGAAAAGAGGAACAAATTCAGGGGTTGGGTTTCTTCCTAAACAAACAAAACCAAGACAAACAAAAACAACCCCAAAAAAGCAACGCACAAAAGTCTGATTTTTAAATCTCTAACTAAACACCTTTTTCCCCCCCAAGATTTTTACTGTCAGACCCAGCTTTGGAGAAAAGCAGAATAATCCTCTCAGTGAGTAGGTTTCTCCAAAGCCAGATTGAACTTGTTTTCACCATTTTATTTGTTCTGACCTGAAAGCACAGGCAAAGCCAGACAAGTTCTAACCATAAAACCCCACCCCTGCACCAGTTCTGTCCAAAAACCATCCCAAACCCTCCCAAATTTCAGCAGTGGGAGCCAGTGCCAGCGCCAGGCTGTCTGTGCACACCAGCCAGCCAACAGCTCCAGGGAAAGATGCTCCAGATAAAGCTCTGGAACTCAGGGAATGGGAAACTTCCCCAGCACAGCCTTTCAGGACACTCTCACTTGGCTGCTGAGGAATGCTGCTGGCTATTCCTGCCCTCCCACCATTCATATTTTTACACATTATTTCTGGAAAAATCATATTTCATTTAATTAAATGTCCTTTAGAGAACTGCGCTGGCAGTCAGGCAAACAACAGAAGAAAATCAAATATCAGGTAAAAATCAAACTATCCATTCATTCTACAGCTGTTTCCTAACAAACAGTAAGACACTGTTTAATTCAGAAGGGGCAAACAAAAGTTGTAGCATCCAAACTGCTGCAGCTTCTCACACCTCTGTAATTTGGCAATTGCTCACTGGACAGGAATATTTTCCATGACACAATTATACCAGTTTTCATTGCCTGAACTGAAACAGAAGTTTCAAAATGCAGTGGAAAAAAACTTAATCTCTCCTGTGGATTAATACTGACCAAGAAATGAACCAAATAAAGGCATAACAGGTCTTGCAAAAAACATGGGGAACCCAGAAATAACATATTAAACAATGGGACTGATCTGCTCATTCTGTACTACCTTGCTTTGGTATCACTCACACTTTTCTTGCACTAATAAACAAAGGAGATGGGAGATAAATCCATGGATCCAAAGCTCAATGCCATCAGCTTCCCAAAGAAAGCCAGTTCAGGAGTTTATTCCCAGTTTAAAACTTACTAAACAGAGAATTACCAGATGGGGTTAATTTAAAAGCACAGATTTTGATTCTAGACCAAACCCAAGTCCCACTGTGTATCAGAGAAAACCAGGAAGGAAATATTCCCTTCACAGGAGAGGTCACCTCATTTTGTTAAGGAGCACAATTGTCCTTGGCCAATGTTTTTGGGGATGGAAATTCATTTCCACCAATTGCTTGTAGAAGCTCTGAAGTAAATTTGTTTGAAGGGTAAGAAAAAATGAAATTTTACCAATTAGGAGGAGGAAAAACTTAGGAAAACTTAGGGTGGGAGAGGGGAGAAGGGGGGAAGATGAGCACCATTCTCTCCACAGGCCCCCTGACCCTCAGAGCAGGAAGAGCAGAGATACTCACTCCCTGCTGCTGGAATTCTTGTGTCCTGAGGGAGCTTTTTCTTCCAGTTTCGTTTTCTTGCTTTCACTGGCTCTGTTTTCATCCTCGTTCTGAGCAAAGCAAATGAGAGAAACTTCCAGCAAAGATCCACATTTACACACCACTGAGAGTGGAGTATTTCACACAGAGACAGCACTGAGCAGGTGTTTCACAGTTAGTACAGAGCCCAAAACCATGGCCCATCCTCAGCCTCACAAATCCTTACCAGAGCCTGACATTAGAACAGAATGAAAATCCCAGTCTGGCTGCTAAATTACAACCTGATAAAAGTAGCAACAGCCAAGTTATTCATTTCAGCACAGATAAATTACAAACATGAAATCTCATGAAAATCTGCCAAAGGCTTTGGCAAGATCAGGAGACAGATTTGATGTTGTGGGGTCTAAAGAGGTGTCTGATCAATGCCAGGAAAGGGTAGAAATCAAATCAGTCTATTAAAGTCAGCTCAGAGATGCTGAAGACTAAATATTGATATAAATTTAATCCTCAGATCACAGGGTCTTGAAGGTAAATTTCTAAGATGTCTTCACTGAGCACTGGAGAGATCAATCTAGTGAGTAAGAGGGAAAATGGGGCCTCACAGAATAAATCATCTGGTAACAAACCCCAGTTTTGTCACTGATGCTGCAACCTGAGAATTGTGATCAAGAAAACCCAGGAAATTAGAAAATCAAGTGGTGGCACTCGAGTTTGGAGCACAAACTTAAACTGCAGGGTGGGGAAAGGGGCTCTGTCCTTGCCTCACCCAGGTTCCCATCCTCTCAGGAAGCAGCAGAGCAACCTGAGGCTTCACAACATTTAACCACCACTGTTTCCAGGGATAAATCCTGAATTTAACTGATCTCACCAAAGCTTTGTGGTTTGGATGTGAGAGCACAGATCTTTAATACTGTAATTCCAAATGTGTGCTTAAAGGCTAAACTGGCCAAAGAGAGAGGAGCCAGGGAATTCAGACCCACTGGAATGTGTGAGTGCATTCCCAGGAACATCAGGAGCTATACAGCAACACCTGCAAAAGTAATTGGTCACTGCAGTGGGCAGAGTTATTCCCTTTTTACAAAAGCAGCTCATTTCTCATGCCAGAGAAAACAGGAATCTCAGTTAGGAACAGAACAGGATAAATCTGTTTGCAGTTACATGTCAGGGCTCCTGCAGGACACTGACTTCAGCCAGGGATCCAGTCTGCTTTGGTTGCTCAGTAGGAAACTGGTGTAACTGGGATGATCCATCTCCTCTGGCAATGGTCTCCCACAATCCTGGGATGTCAACAAAGTCTCCAGCCCCTGCCAGATCCCTTGGACATGGTAAAATGGAGTTTCCAGAGGGACATCCAGAGCAGCACAGGGATTTCTGAATCCCTGCCCCAGGGCCTCATAGCCCTACACTCCTGGAAACCAGATTCCCTGGATCACTGAGCCCAGCTGACAGCCCCAGCTTTGCCCTTTATACAGGGTCCCTGTGCTGAGCTTTCAAAAAGCAGTTTAAAATTACACCAGCATTGACTTCTCACATTTCCCCCTCCAAGAGTATCCCTTCTGTTCAGTTCTCCCACTGTCTCCTGCCATTTTACTGTCCCCCAGCCATTCCTGCTTCTTACTTCTAGCTGAAAAGATGAAATGGTTTTGGAAGGATTCAGTATTCTTACGGAGAGATGACCCTGCTCCCAGTAAAGCAGCACCTGAGATGTTTGCTGCTGCTGCCAAGCCCCAGGCCCAGCCCTGCCCCATCCCTTATCCTGGCAATGGGCATTTCCATGGCTCTGAGAGCTGATCCAGCTGAAAAATGACTTTTGGGTGTTTTGTCCCAGGTGGATTTCCCATTGGATCAGCTGCCTGAGCTGGCCTGCAGAGCACCAGGGGCTGGTTCCAGGGAGGCAGGAGAGGGCTGGAGGCAGAGCTCAGAGGCACAGATTTGTGATCTCCCTAAGCTCTGGTTACAGGGCTGACACTCCCACAGGTGTTTCTGCAAGAAAATCCCAGCAGTCTCCTGTACCAGCACAGGGACGACCCAGGGTTCTACACACGGCAGCACAGCCGCTCCTGCCCGGCTCAGTCCCTGCTCTGAGCTGTCACCTGCACTCTGGGCTGCCCAGGGGCTGAGGGGACAGGCAGGAGGGCTCACCTGTTTGTGTTTCCTCTTGCCTTTGGTGGAGCCCTTGTCTGAGGGCTGTTTCTGGCCCTCCCGGCCGTGTTTCTCCGGGGCGCTCTTCTTCTCCGCCTTGGCTCCCTCGGGGTCCTTGTAAGGCTTCCCTGGTATCCTGGATAAGAGGCTCAGGTCAATCTTCACAATGAGTGGGTACCTTTCATCAGGGTCACTCAGCGGGGACAGAAGCTCTTTCTCTTCCATAGGAGAGAACATTCTCTGCCGGAAAAAGCTGTCATCCTCCTCCATGGAAGATTTAACAGGAGTCCTATTGCTCTCAGAGTATTTGGGTGTTTGTGAGGAAGGAGGCAGACTCTCATTTTCATCTGAATCAGAGGATGAGGTATCTGTTTCGATGAATTCCCTGGATTTCTGGGCAGATTTGCTCGAAGCCTTGTATTTCTTTTTCTCCGTTGTAGGCCGAGGGGAAGACTTGGGCTCCTTCTTTATATTGGGTTTCCTGGAGCCTTTGGTGGCTGCCTTGTGCCTGTTGGAAGGGATGTTTGTTGCCATGTCTACTGGGGTTTCGCTTTCTATTTTAAGACCTCCTCTGGGCTCTTCCACAGATGTCTTTTCTGCTTTCTTGGGCTGTTTTTTCCCTACAGTCCTCCTCTGAGTCGAGCTGTCGCTCTGGGCAGGTGATTTCTGCCTCCCACGACTGCTCTCCGAGCCCTTCTGGGTGGGTTTGGAATCTCTCCCTGGTGTAGAAGAAATGGAGTCCTTGGATCCACCTTGATCAGTGTACCCACTCCCTGTACCCTGATCCCGTCCCTCTTTCTTGTAGCCTTGGGAAGAAGGGATATTGCTGTCCACGGAAGAAGCTGGTGACACTTTATGGGAATTAACTTTGTTCAACCAGTTATCCAGCTGCCACTTGTTTGTGGGTGGTGGCTCTGGCTAAAAACAAAGTAAAAAACAGAGTTAGATAAAATATTGATAAAATATTTCCCATTTCTTCAATCTTTCCCACGTGACAGCTGTATGATGCTGCACGCCAAAGCACGAGGGACACCCAAAACCTGATAAATGAATGAAATGATAAATAAATACAGGCCCAAATAACACAATTTTTCCCTTTGTCTGCTACTAACAGGCAATATTTGATGCCAGGGTTTTTTAGGGTTCTGATACCACATCTAATTCTGCCCTTCAACAGACAACTGCTGGTAAAAACCACTTCAAATCAAACATCAAATGTGGGCTTATCTAGAGAACTGTCACATGCAGCACAGGAACTGCAGCAGAACAGCCCAGCCTGACAGCGAGCCCGGGTCGGTGTTTTGCCTCTAACAGTGAGAATTTCCTGAACTTTAGTGCTGTTGAGTGCAGGACTGGAGGCAGCTGCTGCAGGGCTGCCCTACCTCGGGGGATGCACTCTGGGAGGGCTCGTTGGCCTCGCTGTCGCTGGAGCTGCTCTCGCTCTCCGAGTCGGAGCCCGAGCTGCTCTCGGAGCCGCTGTGGCTGCTCGAGTCATCCCTGGAGTTATCTGCTCCTTCACTGTTGTGCTGGGAAGGCTCAGAATTACTGCAACACAAAGCAGGGAAAGCAAGCATTACCCGAGGCACAGGTACACCCTTCCAACCCTGGCATTAGAAGTAACAAAATGTAACATTTTCATCAGCGTTCAGGGGAAAATTCAGCCTAAGTGAACACAGTTCAGCCTTTGGGTGCTGCCCCTTCCCAAAGTGGTCAGTCTCACTTGCAGGAAATATTTAATATCATATTTATTAGTATTCAATCACTGATTAAATTTTCATCGCTTTTGCTTTAGCACAAACCAAAGGACAAAGATGAATTTTGGAAACAAGACCAAGCCAGGAATGCTGACTGGGCTGAACTTCCCCATGTGCTGCAATCCCCCAGGAATTCAATTCCTACCTTCCAGGTGTGCTCCTTGGCACGGTCTTATCGCAGTCCTGCAATTAAAAAAAAGAAGAGCATGAAGCTTCTAGAAGCTATTTTAGGCTGGTTTATACAATTAAGTTGTAAAACATTGGTTTAGAGCCTTTCATTTTAAAAATATTCATTATTTGCAGTAGTTTAAATTTACCTGCATTTTCCTTATACAGAAAGATAAGCAGCATGATTTTCTCTAAGTTTTCAGCACAAATCTCTGTATTCTGACTCCATTTGTGAGAGTTCCCATTTCTACCACTAATTAATATCTTGCTTCCACCTTTTTGAATCAGATGATTCAGCATTTCACAATGATTTTCCTGAGATGCCCAGGGTAAGTGGAGTTCACCACCTTCAAGTTTTCCACTTGAAGAAAATCAAGTACCAGAACTGAGAAGAAACCCCAGAGCAGTGGGAGTTACTGGGCAGCACAGACACATATTCCATTTTTATTTAGCATTTAAAGTGCCAGTCTGGCAGAAGCTGCACAAAGTTAATCCTGGAAAGAGTAAAAAAGAGACTTTTTGATAAATATAAAGGTGCAGCTGTACTCCCAGGGACTCCTTGTCACTCCAAACATCCCAGGGCACCAACTCACACAGATGTTCACTCCATGAGCTCTGTAGCTGGGATGGCAGAACACAAAGGGGTTTATCTTTAATTAAGGAGCCATGATATAAGTTTTAAAGTGCACTATTGTAACTTGGTGTTCAGAGAAGGCCCACGTGAAATCAGTTAATAAGAATTTCTAGATAAAAGCAAACTGTTTCCACAAAACACAACATTTCAATTTGTTTGCACAAAATTTCCCCCAAGATTGCATTTAGGAATGCCTGAGGTTTGTCTAAAAACATTCCAGGAGATTTCAGTTCCACAGATCTCCTGCTCCCTGCCCAGGGCTGCCCCTGGATGAGTGCAGCGGTTTTTGGGAAGCCACCTGAGGAACTTACCTGCTCTCCATCGCTGTCTTCACTACTGCTGAGTTTTAAGTCATCTTTCAACATACTAAAGGAAAAGGGAGAAAGTGAGACAAGTTTTTCCAAGTTCTTTAATTACTTCCAAAGCTTTCTGCTAGATTTCAACATGGCACTGTTTATCCTGCAGAGGCTGCGTGGGTGAGAGCCACCAGACAGCACTCACACATTTCAGGGTTAAGAATGGAGAGTTGACTCATTCTCAGAGAAGAATGAGGATTCAGGTACTTTGGCTCCTGAGTCCATTCTGTTAAACTTAGAAAGGAAATCTGACACAATTTACTGGTGTGGGAGGAGGCAACTTGTGTTATGTTCAACTTCTTACACACAGTGGGCAAGAATTGTGTTGGAGATGGAGGAAAGCGAGCCAGCCCCAGTGGCTGCTTCCTGTCCCGTGGCAGCACTGCCACTGTCCTGAGCCATCATTAATTACTGTAGCCAAAGCCATAATTACTGCTGGTAGTCACACACACACAGCTTCACACACTGAGAATGCATGAGCACAATGAAAACACACAGCAGGGCCTTTCTGATTAGTGGAAACATTTGATTATAAAAAGAAAACATCTTACTCTGTCTGGTTCGATTCACATCTGTGGAGAGAAAATGAGAAAGAATTAAAAGTCTGACTCTCCTGAGTTTCCCAGTGAGCTGCTCTGCTGATCTGAACAGCAACACAACCTCTAGGAGCCCACTCCTGAACTACTGCTCATTGCTACCGTTTTACAGATGATGCATTTATCTCCTTTTCAAGGGTTTTCTTTACCAAAATATATTTAAAGTTGTTTTCTCACAGTAAACTGGTAAATATTTATTTTTATGGGCAGATTTATTTGGAAACCATCTTTTAACTGCATATCACTGATTTTTAAGTCTGAGAAAGGTGGACTAAAGCCATGCAGAACATTCCAGTTGCCTCTGAGTTCTTCTGTGTTGCTGGGTCTGTGTTCAAAACATTTGTCAGGGACTTAAAGGGAGAGCAGAACAAACCTCACAAGATGCCAGACCCAGTTTTCTGTCTCCTCCAATCCAAAACCTTTCCTCACCCTGAATTTGTGCAACTCCAGCTGCCAGCTCTGTTAGTCCCATCCCATGCTGATGCCCTTTCTGATTCCCAAGCCAATTCCAAGGTCCAAACTCCCTCTCCCCTCTTGGGGCAGCTGACAGGAAAGCAAAGGAGCAGAAAGGCAGCTCAGGGTATTTTTTACTCACTCCAGTGAGCAATATCTGGTTTATTGTCCCAAAAAACATTTCCCTGCCAGCCAAGGAGAAGGATGCTGGAGTGACACTCACATTCCACCACACACCTTCTCCTAAATCTCTTAAAACACAACTTTTGTTTGTGACATGTTTGCTCAGCAGGCACTTACGATTTGGATTGATGACCATTGGAGGTTTTGGAGGAGGGATTGTATCGTTCTAGGAGAAGAAAAGAAGAAAAGCACAGCTGAAAACTCAGGCACAGCAGAAGAGTTCCCCCAAAGCTGCCACAGGGATGGACAAAGCAAAGCCATGTGAGGGGACAGGAGGGAGCAGCAGCAGGGGACAGCAGGCACCACCTCCCCCAGGCTGAGGCAGGGAGGATGCAGAGCCAAACACCAAATACAGCAAATCATTTAACCAAGAAAACAGAGAAAACCATTTAAATCATTGCTGTGTGAACCAATACACACTAATTTGTTATTCATGGTGTGGAAAACTGTTCTGCTCCTAGCAAGATGAAATTCTTGCCTTACACAGGCAGGATCTGGGACAGAGATGCACCTGCTGAGCTCTGACTGCTCCAGCATCCCCACACAGCTTCTGATGGATGAGAACCCCCACCCCCCAAAATCCAGCTCACACACTAAATCTGACAGCAGGAATACACCCTGATACATTCCCTTCCCTTTTCTTTCATTCTGGTAAATAACTGGGTACAGCTCAACAAAAACAAGAACAGAGCTGTTAAAAGCTCTCCAGAAAATCCAAGAAGGCACAGGAAACTGGCTCTGTGTTTAATTAACCTTGGCTCTTCTTTTCCACACCTAAAGATCAGCTGCTCCCATAACGTGAGCCTGTGCTTTAGCATCATGGAATTAAGCTTGAATTTGTTTCCTTAATTCCCCACTGTATCAGGTGTTCAGATTAAGCTGCTTGTGAATATCTAAGAATAAACCATTCTTCTTTTACTATTTAAGCTGTTTAATCACTTCAAGAGGAGTGGAAGGACTTTTGGAAGGTAACAGCGCTAATTTAATTCAATTTTACCTGATATTTACTGAGTTTCATGTTCATTTCAGTAATATTCAAAATAATGACAGTTTAAAAGAAATAAAATCTACTTTTTTCCAAAGCCCAAAAGTGCAAGAAACTCAAGGACAATAGCATGTGATTTAAGTTCCTGACCAGTTCTCTCTCTTGACTTTAAAATGTCAAAGTAACAATAAATGGTGGAACTGCCATGTGCTTTTTCTACTGAAATAAAAGCAAAAGTTCTCTTCTGGTTTCTAATATGTCCCTAAGCAGGGAGTTGGGCTTTTTAATGGTGTTTTGGTTTAGTATTCAGTTATTTTCAAATCAATCATAGAGGCATTTTGTACAGAATTGGATCAATTAAAATACATCTTTTCCCTCAAATACACCACCCTTCCACTCAGTGATAACCTCCAAGATCTGAACAAGAAATGCAAAAGAAAATCAAGCAACTGTTTAACAGCTTAAAACTTGAGAAAGCAGAGAAAATCTGAAGTCAGCCTCCATCCTGTGAGCAGTCTGGAAAACCTCATTTCCTAAAAGCCCTGACATCTTGGGAGATGCTGAGAGCAGAAAGACAACAAAAATATTCAACACATTCCAGGAAGTTTCATGTACTCACTCTGTTCTCCAGTGCCAAAACTGGACTGCTGAGACTCCTGGGGGAATAAAACATCACAAGTGGGTTTTTTTCAGTGGGAATTCAAGATACTAAAAACCAGGCTGTAAGGAAGAGATTATTTCTACATAATGGATGACACCATCTCTGGAAAAGGGGAAAAAACAACAACAAGCAAAAAAAGGTGATTCTTTCCCTAGGCCCTGGGGCACCCCTGGTGAGACCTTCACACTCCTCTTCCTCAGCCACTTCCTGCTGTTCCCAAGGGCACATCAGGGCTGAAGCTCCCAAATCCCTGGGTGACTTCCCTAAATCCCCTCCTCCTGTTTGTTTAGGATGGAGAGGAACTGTTCAGGATGTTTGTTTATGCTCCTGACACACACACACAAACTCTGCTGCTGTTTGAAGTGCTTTCCTTCCAACCCTTTCCTCCTCATTTTCCTTCTCCCGGCACACACAGAAATTGGAACAAAAAAATCTCAACAAAAAATATTCCTCAGCCACAAAGGAGCCTTAGGGACAAGGGGAGCTTTCAAATGGGACCAGCTCTGCACACTCTGCCCCAAAGGAAGCCCAGCCTGGGTGGGCAGCACAGCATTCCAGCCAGCTCTGGTAGAGAAGCCAATGAAATGGCATTTTAGAGGCTCAGGATGGGCTGGAAGGGAGCTCAAAGCCCACCCAGTGCCACCCCTGCCATGGCAGGGACACCTCCCACTGTCCCAGGCTGCTCCAACCTGGCCTTGGGCACTGCCAGGGATGCAGGGGCAGCCCCAGCTGTGCCAGGGAACAATTCCTAATTCCCAATATCCTATAAAACCAGCCAGGAAAGAGGAAGCCTTGCAGATTTCAGCACTTTTATCTTCCTCAGTATTCCCATTTCATAAACTCCAATTCTGACTCCCAAGACTCAGCAGATGATGAACTTTACTGAAATCCCAAAGCCTTGCTTTAACAAATACACAGAGGCTATGAGCCACTGTAAACTCCCTTCCAGGCTCGAGTGCCTTTTTAAAATAGGACTTTCCTGACCTCATTTCAAAATGAGGACAACTGATAACCCCAGAAAAAATAAATGGAGTCCAATATTTGCAATTTCTAGTTGTATACACACATTTTACTTACATGCTCTGGCAATGGCAAACCAGAACTACAATTCAACAATGAATTCCATTTTTCCTGGTCCATCTGTGACCTGGTTTTCCCTCACACCAAGCCAGTGCCAGGCAGTGGTTCCAGAGGCAATTTACAGAATGAAGTTTTTATACACACAAAAGCTTTACACAGCAAAGCACCCTTGAGATGTTTTCAATTTCCCTCAGCTTTGTATTTCAAAAATGGAACAATGCATTGAACAAGAATTTTGTAGATGGAGACCTTCGTAAGGAGCTCTCCTTGGGAGGTGTTTCCAATACCTCTGATCTTTACTAATTGAAAGGAAGGGACAATAAAAACAATAATAAATTAAGAAAGAATTCAAGAGCAAAGTGAAGATGGAGAGAAGCCTTGTGAACAGCCACACTCCCTTCAAAATAAATCCATTTCTTATCCTTTGCACAGGCAGGTGGGAATCCCTGGTTTCCTTTGCCACTGGCAGCTCAGCCAAGCCAACAAACTGAGTGAGAAAAGAAATAAAGACCTCAAACTGCACATTTCCAAAGCCACAGCACTGGGGAGCACAGGATGGGGAACTGGCACCCCTTGCAGCAGCACATGGATTGGGAATTGTGCAGAGCACACCTGCCTAATTCCCCACTTGAGTCAACTTCCTATTTCAGAGGCACAGCACTGACTCTCAGCTAAGTGCACTTTAATGAGGTGTTATGGCTCAATGTGCAACTTTTTCCAACTCCCTTGCCATCTACTGGATACATATTTCTTTAAGAAACTCAGAGACTAAAAAAAAAAGCTCTACTTTCAACTCCCAGGTTATTGAGAGCAGCAGCTCCTAAAGGTCTGCTTCAGAAAGAAATTGCAACCAACTGAAAGGAAGGAAACCCTTTAAAGCAAAGTAGAATGGACTGAGGTTACACAGGGAAGACACTGGAGCAGGAAACAAAAACTCTGACAAAACCACCTGGAGAGAGGAATTCTCCAGCTGGACAGGAGGCAGCAGGGCTGGAGGGGGGAACATTCCCAGGTCACACCTGAAACCTCAGGTCACACCTGAAACCTCAGGTCACACCTGAAACCTCAGGTCACACCTGAACCCTCAGGTCACATCTCCTTTCTGCTTCCCAGGAGCAGAGTGTGTGTCCCAGCAGGGAAGGGAGGGCAGGAGGGTCCTGCTGGCTGCAGAGGGACAGGAACAGGAACAGGCACAGCCAAGCCTTCCCTCCCAGCCAGCAGCTGGGCTGCTCAATGCATCTCATAAACACTGCCAGCATTGCTGGAGTGTCTGACTGCGAGCCCATGGATAAAATTATAGAGTGTTAGGGCACAGGATAACATTTTTTATCAAGACACAGCAATCTGCATTTTTCCATAGCATCCATAAAACTTTCCCTGACCTATTTTCATGGAGTTTTCTCTTCTGATCCAAGACTTCCTGGGAACTATTGGATATATTTATAGTAATCAGAGAGGCCCCAGTCAGGAGGTTGGGTTCCTTCGAGTTACTCACTCCCTACACACAGGGAAAGTGATCCCATCCCAAGAGCCTGACAAATAAAATCAAGTGCTCCACCAAGGGCAGCTCCATTTAATGTGAGCAGGAAGAACACACCAGGCTCTGCCCACAGGGGCAATGCTGAGAAACACTTCAGCAATAAATGGAGCACAGTACTAGAGAGAAGGAGCTTTCCTCCAACAGAACTGCTCGATTAAAGCAAACCACTGTGGTGTTTTGTTTGGTGGATTCTGCTCTGGGCCCAGACTGCACAGGCCCATGGCTCACTAACTCCCTGGAATTCTGCAGAGCTGCTGCTGCCAAGAATGACAGAGGGGAGAAGGCAGAGGAAATTATAGGCTTTGGATGCAGAGAGAGAATTTGACAGAGTTCCATGGCTAAGATGTGCAGCCACAAAATAAAAAAGCTGGCAAAAAGTCAAAAAGACTCAGAGCAGCCATAAATGGAATTTTTTGCAAACTGGGTGAAGAGACACAATCCAGGTTGGGAGGTTGAAAAAGCTCCTTTTTGTTCAGGCATTGCCAGAGCTGTGCAGTGTTACAGTGTGGCCTCTGGGTCACAGCCACAGGGATTTCTGCACACCTTGCTCTTCCCAAACCCAGTCAAATGCCAGGGAAACTAAAACCAAGCAGCCCCACAGCCAAGGGTGCTCAAAATGCAAAGGGAAAATATCTCCCCAAAGGTTCAGGAATGAGTACTCAAAGCAGAGGAATAAGGACCTTTGTTGACAAGGAAAGGTGTGGAATTTCCTTGTAAGAAAAGGTATGAATTATTTCCAGGCTGACAGTTTTACATAGCACACAAATAAACCTTGACTGAAAGTAATATTTGCAAGATTAATATTGATCTAATGCTAGGAAAACAGAAAACAGGATTTATTTCTAGGTATGCCTTCCAAAGTAAAGCTGAGAACTGAATGGTAAATTCTGCATTTTTTGATACTGAAGAGGAGCAAAAAGCAGTGACCAGGGACAGGTCACAGAGAGGTGGTGGCAGCAGGACTGCCCCTGCTCTGGGATATCCAGCCAGGATGAGAACCTGAACCTGGAGCAGTCTGGGGGAGGTTTGTGGATGTGCCCTTCCAACAGCGACTGGAAGCTTTGGCTGAAGGAAGGTCATGACAAAGCAATCACATAAAAGGATGGGATTAGAGAGATGACAGTAGAAACCTCAGTGAGAAACTCTTCTCAAAATTATTCCCTCAGATGTTCTGTTTTGGGGAGCAATTTGGATCAAACAGGAAATTAAGAGCAATTAAGTGGTGTCTAGAACAGCAGCTGGTGAGAGAGAGCATGGTCTGAATTATTACATAGGTAACTTTTAAAAGACAAACAGGGCAATTTCTTCACTCTGAAGCTCTGCCAAGTTCGGGGTGGAGCACCCCAATTCAGCCCAGAGAGATGTTGAGTCTGGAGAAAAATCACATTGTGGAGCTGAATCTTTTACTGGTAATCAGCAGCCCCAGGAACCAGAGCATGGATTCCTGGGTGAGTCAGCTCCCCATGCTGCCTTCACCCACAGCTGCCTCCCCTGGCCTTCCAGGATCCTGCAGAGCTGCTCTTCCAGGCAAACAATTCCCAGTGCCCCGAGTGTGCCCTGGAACCCTGGAGCCGCCAGGCCCAGCCCAGGGGAGGCAGCAGCAGAATTCCCTCCTCAGAGGTGTCAGCCCCAGCAGCTCCCCTGGACACGTGCCCTGTGCTCTCAGCAGCAGCAGGGGTGGATTTCTCTCTGGAATTAACTGCTTAAACCCTTCAGCACTTCTTAAGAACACAGGAGGTTGGGAAGAGGATCTTTTGGAACAACTGATTACTTCAGCAAAACATGTGATTCTTACACTGTCTTAATTTTGTTGTAATTGAAAATGCAAAAAAAAATCTCACACAACTATTAGTGGACTTCAAACTAAGAGGAAAATTCAATTTATGCAGAAAAGCCCATTTAAATTTCTCAGCATTTACCATTCAGTCTCTGTTTTGCTACATGGAAGGAAACTCACTTGGTTCTACACAAAATGGTGCAGAGCATTTCCCTGTTAGGGAAAGGCCTCAAAGGCATTTCCAAGCTTCAGAAGTTTGAAAGTTTGAATTTATCCCACAAAAATTAAAAAGGCAAGTTGTATCACAGATAGCTTTGCAGATTGTCTGTGCAAAGCAGAGGAAAACCAAGGACATTTTTCATAAGGCAGCTGCTGACAGATGAGGTGAAGATAAATAAAGAGGGACAAAGCACTGAAACAAACCCAAATTATGCAGAACTGAACGCAGGAGTTCCAAAATCCTGATCTTTAACTGGAGTTATTTTTTCAACAGCATCCACTGTTGGATTCAGCACTGACCTTGGTTGGAAAGGGGAATTTGGAGGGTTCAGTTTTGCAGGGGGTGTGGATGGCAGTCAGTGGAGGAGGCCAGGAGTGGGTCATCTCCTGAAACACAACAAAAATCAAAGTTATTACCAAAATAAATCAGGTTTCAACTTGCAATCTGGATTCTCTCAATTTTCAGTTCATTGTTCACCCTTCACTAAGCTTTATATTCAAATCTTAATTTCCCAAATGTGCAACAAAAATTTTGCATGTTAACCTGAATGTTCAATTGCTACCCAGGAGAAGAGAGAGTTATGACATAATAACAAGCAGCAAGGCATAAATCAATGAGCTGGGCTGGCCTGAAGATAAACTGCAGTGCAAGTCAGAGTCTGATCCTTTCAGAGTGTGTGGGAAGAAGAATCCTAGGAAAGGGAAGCCTGTAGAATTTGAGGAAAAGGGGGAAATCAAATGCCTGCAGCTGGAAAGTGCCTCCTATGCTCTCAGAGCATCCCCAAGGCCCCTGGAGGACTGAAGGTCACAGGAAATAATAATAAGCCATGGAAATGCTCCAGAGGGACCTGATGATGTTTATGTGAGAGCACACACAGGACAGGGCATCACAGGAGGGGTAAAAGGACTTGGGAAAATAACCCAGGGATGAGAGAGGGAAAGTGCTGCCATGAGGCAGCAAAGCATTTAGTATAATCTAAAATATCAGGATTAAAAACTGTAATTTGGTAGAAGAAATGTAGTTCTGATTATCAGGGAGGAGGAATGCAGTGAGGATCTCCAGGGGATCACACACAACACCCAGGGCCAGCTCTGCTCCCAGCTTGGCCCAGTCCCCCTGTGCCCACCTGCACCTGGACAGGCTCTGGCACTGCAGAGTCCTCCCCCCTGCTCAGGAATGGCTGCACTTTCTACAAAGTAGGAACAGGAACACCAAGAACTTACTTTGAGGATTTCATCCACGCAGCTCACCTCACCAGAGGCTGATGCCTACAAATCAAAACTCAAAATTAACATCTCCCAAATTTTCCAGGGACTAGAAACAGTTAAAAACAAACTTCAATCCTTATTGTGACTCATGCAGACTCTACATAGACACAAAGAGCCCTTGCTAACTCTTTTCATCAATTTTCACATCATATAGAGCCATGTTTTTATGGCATGAGTCACAGTTACGAAAAGCAAATACATGCCATCCATAAAACTGTGATAATAATCTCTCACTTTTCACTTGACAGTTAAAGTGATCACAGGCAGGCAGGGATATTAAAAACTTGTAGAGAGGGGAAAGAGAATCACAGCTTTCAGTCATTTCCTGGAAGCAGCCCCAGGATAATATCTGAGTTCAAGTGCAGGACCGTGAATGCACAGGAATGACAAAGTGCATTCCCAAGTAAAACACTCATCACAGAGAGATCCCAGAAACAGCAATGATTACCAAACTATGAATCCTCTGCATCCCTGCCTGCCACAAGCAGAAAGAAGCAAAGCTACTTAAGGATTCACTGCATCAGCATTGATGTGGCAGGTCTTCACAAATAAAGGAATTCCTGATTTCCTTACCTGTGTGCTGGATCTTACTTTGCTATCTGTTGCAACCCCAGGAACAAGGGCTTTTCTCTGGCTACCATGATTCCAGCAGTTGGGCAGGAGATGAAATGAGACTTTATTACTAGCAAAGGCACTCTCCTTGTAAGTGAGCTGGAGTCAGAGTCTGTGTCCTAATGATTTGGGAATTACCAAACTCCTCCAAGTTGTTAACCCAATAGGATTTTATATCCAGCACGACTGATAAAAGTTCTGCACCCTGCTCAATGTGGTGTGAAGGCATAATAATCACATCTAGTAATTGCTGCTCACTTCAAAAGAAAATCTGATACAGGCATATTGTATCAACAACTCTAAGTCAATTCAGCTCCCAGGAACAACAATGTATTTACCCAGCTTGTCAAAATATTTGTGGATATCCTACAATTTCCCTAACTCCTGACTAGAGAAATACTCTGTGAAAATTGGCCTCTGGGGGTTAAGTAAGCCTTTCTGAGTGTCTCAGCCTTTATTTAATAAAAAACCCAGTATCCACATTGAAGAAGCAGAAGACAAAAACAATTCCTTTTGCATGCTCCCCACTGAAAATACAGCATAGGTGAAGGTGCTTTGAGTAACAAAAACACAGTGTTTACTAAAAACTCCATTTGGGTTAGGCAAATTGGGACTTTGGAGAGGCTGGAAAATCCCAGGCGAGGTGGATTTACATTTAAGAAGGCAGGACAGAGCCAGTAACTTACATCCAGTGGCTGAGAGGGAATTTTCAGCTTGGTGAGGTGCGCCTTGCTGCTGGGTTTCAGCTCGTTGACGCCGCCGCCGTGGCTCTGGCTGCTGTAGTGTTCTGAGGGAAGCTTTGGCTCCATGGACTCCTGCCCGTCCATCGGCCTGACGTAGGCAGTGGGTTTCTGTAACATCGAGCTGGACTTGGACATCAGCGAGGGGGGGAAGGACTGGGTCGAGTGCTGCCCGCTGGCGAAGGAGGGCACGCGCGAGGGAGAGTCCCAGCTGGGCTCGGGGTCCCGGGGCGACTTGGAGCGCTGGTGCTCCTTGCCGTGGTGCTCGCTGCCGTGGGCTCTGGAGTGCCCGGGGGCCAGCGAGGCCACGGCCGGCGGCTTCCCGGGGCTGCCGGAGCGGCCCTTGGAGTGCTCGGAGCCGTGCTGGCCCTTCTTGCGGCCGCCGCTGCCGTAGGAGTCGCGCTCGTGCCGGGCCCCCGCGGCCGCGCCGCCCCCCGAGCGCTGCCCGTGGCCCCCCAGCCCCTGGGAGCGCTTCTGGGACTGGGCCGAGGTGCTGGGGGCCGGCCCCACCGGGGTCCATTTGCTGCTCTGGTGGGAGCCCGCGCCGTGCCGCTGCTCCCCGAAGAAGCCGGGCACGGGTTTGTCGTCGGGCGCCGTGGGCACCGAGGGCTTGGGGATGGCCACGATCTTCTGCAGCGGCCGCTCCCCGATGAGATCCGTCATCTCATCATAGTTCCCCAGCATGCTCTGGATGCGGCTCGACAGCTTGTCCTCTTTGCTGGTCTGGGACAACAAGCCACAAAATCGGGATTTAGAACCGATGACAACTTCCCAGGAAGTTAAATGGTCTGATAGCTACAGCACTCAACCTGAATTTCAGCCAGAATACACCCCTTTCTAGCACTCAACCTGAATTTCAGCCAGAGTACACCCCTTTCTAGCACTCAACCTGAACCTCAGCTGGAATACACCTCTGTCTAGCACTCAACCTGAACCTCAGCTAGAATACACCCCTTTCTAGCACTCAACCTGAATTGCAGCTAGAATACACCTCTGTCTAGCACACAACCTGAATTTCAGCTAGAATACATTTCTTTCTTTGCCAGCGTTTACAATTCTGAATTTTAGGTCTTAAAACAGCAATTTGACTCCTTAAAACATATTAAAAATATGTAACAATACATATTTAACTCCCTAAAACATACTGAAAATTCAGCAGCAGAGACAGCTGAAGCAGCAATAATCAAATAATGCACTGCTGAGCTGGATGCCAGTTCCAAAGCTGCAGATGCCCCCTGTCACCTTACAGACTGTAACTTCTCTAATACAGAATGCATCACTCCTAAAAGGTTTTAATTAGCAGTAAAATAAAATCAGCTTAACCTCACCCCCGTAAGTCATTTTTAATTGGTGTTTATATTGGCACAATGTTTGTTGCACACAGTTAAAAGGGTTCTTTGTTCTATAACCACTTTGTTTTCTAAATCTGGGATCCTGGATCATTCCCCCATGCACCCCAACCAGCTCCAGTTAACTTCACACATGTGGAATTTGGTTATCAAGCACAGGAACAAAAAAACCATCAGATATTTCTCAACTTTCCTCCTGCAGGAAGAGAGTTTGCAGTCATGTTTTACTTCTTGCAAACCAGCTGAAATTGCAGCAAGGGAAGGGTTTGCTTTCAAATTGAGTTTTGAACGATGTAATTAACCTATTAAATAATATTTTATTAGTTATTCCAGAATTAGGTTATTTTTTCCAGTACTGTTCAGCAAAGCAACCTGGAAGGAAACCCAGCACAGGCTGAAAGCTGTGCAGGACCACAAACAGAATATTCCTTCAAAAATCCCTTCAAAACAAACTAAAACATCAGCTACAGACTACTGGAGCACTAGCTAGAGCTGATAATTCATGTCAAACATAGTCATATCAAACATTCCAGCATTTTAAATTAACCTCCTATTTAAACATTCTCTTTGTGAACTTATCCAGGTCTGGATTATGTTGATGAAAGGTTAGAAAGTTTAGCAACAGTCTAAAGCACCCCAAAAATGGCAATTTGGCAGCACACAATGGACAGTTTAATTGCTTTGAGTCACTGTATAGAAGGTGGAGGAAGGAAGGAAAAAATTTTGATGGTTTTATTTTCCTTTTTCTCACTCCCTATAAAGGCTCCTCCCCTTCCCAAGCATTATAAATCTGCCAGTGGAGCTGTGACTGCCCAGCTTTATTTTCAAGCCCTGCTTAAACACTTCGTTGCCCTAAGAGCTTTCAAGAACAGAGATAAAAATAAAACATGAATTTGCAGATGATTTCTGTTCTAAACCCTGCATTTCTCTGAGGTGCAGGAACTCACCACTTTGTAGGGTTCAGCAAAGAGAGGGGAGTTGGGTGGGAAGGCTTCGTCACCCTGCTGAATTTCTTGATTTCGCCTTTCCCGTTCTTTCATACGCAGCACATTCCGGTCTTCACGGTTCATGTTGCTGCGAGCAAAAAGAGCAGTGCTGATCACACAGGGAAGCAGGAGGGATGTGAGGGCCCAGGGGAGGGATGAGAGTGCCCAAAGGAGGGATCCAAGTGTCCCCAAGCAGCCTCTGGCCCTGTTTGGCCACGGAATGATCCCTGTTAAGAACGCACTGAGGGCCACAATTCCTCAGAACTGTCCAATTTCAGCCCCCTCCAAAGGGCTGTAACCCCCAACCCACAGCTGGCTTCTAACAGGGAAACTTTATGCAGCAATAAAAAAAATTAAATCAAATAAAACCCACTAGGTCCTCAGGCAAGCAGCTATTTCAAACCACTTCACCCGCTCGAATCATCTCGGCTCCAGCCCACGCCAAACATCTCCCATTCATTTCTAAAATACCTTTTCTCCCCCACATCCCCCAGATGTTCTGCCATCCCCCCACGAAGCAGTGCTTGACTTCTCCTGTAGATTAGGGTTATTTTTGGTGCTGAAATACCTTTTTTTGGCACCATTCTCCAACATATTCTAACCTCAAGCTTTGATGTGGTTTCCAGGTCGCTCTCCCTCCCTGATCCCCAAAAGGCATTTAACCTTAAAGCAGTAATTTCAGAGAAGTTCTGGCAATAATGCACCTTTTGCCTTGGACCATATCCTCCTACTGCAAAAATGCAGATTAAGAACCTGCCAATCCCCCTTCTTAACAAACTTTCCTTTGCAGTTTGGTCTTGCTGCTTCTGTTAACAGAAATATATCAAATTCTTGCAAAACACACACAAAAGTTGGAAAAGATTCCCCCTGAGCTTGACACAGCATAAAGGAGTAAACAAAATGAGATGATAAATAAGGTGCCACTAACTCCTTTAACATCAAACCCCAGCATGGTTTGGGTTGGGAGGGGCCTCAAAGTGCATCCAGTGCCAGCCCTGCCATGGCAGGGACACGTCAGGGACACGTCCCACTGTCCCAGCTGCTCCCAGCCCTGTCCAGCCTGGCCTTGGGCACTGCCAGGGATCCAGGGGCACCCACAATGTGTGCTGAACTCGGCATCAAGAGATTTAGAAATGTTCCTTCCTGATCTGCACAAAGTACAGTTGGTGCATGCAGGAAAGACACTGATGTTCCACCACATAATCTGCAGTCGAAAATGAAAATGCTGGCTGCTTAGAAAATCATTATTTCATGTCTTTAGACAGCTGATTATTAAAAATAATAAATGACTTGCTAGAGCATGACTCTGAAAGCTGTGCAAACCCAGCTATTGCATTCTCAACAAGAAAACTTCAACCCATCAGTCAGTTTTAAAAACATGAGTCTTCTCACCTCAGTAACATTCCTGCCTCTTACGTTTCTTCCCCATTTGGCTTCACTCTGCCTATGGCTCTGAAATCTCAGAGGCTGCCCAGAGCAGCCCAAACCCAGGCTGTAAGCTGAGATCTTTGATGCCTTCTAAGGCACCAGGTTTGCTGTATTTCCCTGCCTTGCAAACAAGGTACAAGCACTGGCATAACCCAACACTGTGATGATACCAAACCCATGAACACAACTTACATTTTATGTGAAAAATCACTTTTTTCTCCAGTTCTCCTGTAACCTGCTGAACTCATGTAAGCACAGGTGGCCACCAGGGCTGAGAGAGGGACCTGGCACTGGAATGTGGCCAGCAAACTCCTGGGATCATTCTGGCATTCATGACAAACTTGTTTTAGAAGTTTGAGGCTTGAAAAGAACATTCTTGAGACTGCAATCCAATTTGTCACATATGTAGGATTTCAACACAGATAAATATCAGATTTAATTACAGACACTGATCAGTTAAAGCCAACTGGAACAGTCTGAGTCCATGGCATTTACTATTAAAAGCAAATTTGGAGGCAGGGAATAGCAATGCTCTGGTTCTGGATGGTTCATTCCCACCAATACACTAAGATCAGGAATTACATACAGCTATATGTCCCGAATATTATAATCTTAACAAAGAATTTTACATCTGTTTCCCAAATAGAGGGTTAAATATTTATAAAGACCTTCACTATTTTTTACAGAGATAAGCATCACCTTTTAAAATTGCATTGACATTTCCTGTAACTCTCAGAGCTGAAGAAAAACCATCATTTGTACCAACACTGTCACGCAAAAGGAACATTACAAGAAAGATTCACTGGAGATGTGAGTGGTGCAAACCCAGAGCTGATCTGGCTGTACCTGCCCAGGTCAATGTAAAATTAGTCATCAGAAAGACACCAGTTAATGACACTTTTAACCACTCCTCCCCAGCCTTTTGTAACACAGTAAATGCTAAACACCCTCATGGGGAGTCACCTTGACTGTGGGGGGATTTAGTTTAGCTTTCTTTAACTCTTTTACATTTTTTATTAGAGCAAATAGTTTGACTGTGATACAAGTTAGACTTGTTGGTATCTAATCATCCAATCTCCACACAGAGCTATTTTAAGCGCCTATAATGTGTACAAGGCCATTAAAATCACACCAGCATGAAATGTGTAAATAGAGGAAGTTCGTGGGGCTTCCTTAGCTCTGTACTTCAGACAACTTCCCACTCCAACCCAACCCTCCACAGCCACCAGAGGGGAAACGTTCCCATGCTCAGGGAAAGCAAGGAGGGGTTCTTTGAAAGGCAGGTGACCAAGGCCTGGCTGCTGATCAGCACTGCTGGCATTTAACTCCAGCAGGTAGGAAACTGCAGGAGTTCTGTTTTCAGACCATTTGAAGTTGTAACAAACCTTTAATATCCACTAAAATGCACTGCTCCCACCACTCCTACCCCATCCTCTGGAAACAAGGAGAGCACCTCTGCTCCTCCCTGCACAGGCCTGGAGGTGGACGATGAAGAACCTGTTGCCTTGTACCTGGTGCTATCAAGATAATCCTGCTAAAATTCCCCTTTTCCCAGATGGCCTGAGCTAAAGAGTGAAGGAGGAGCAGAGCCAGGCTGAGAGAGCCAGAACAATGTCCCTGCAGCAAGGGCCAAAGTCATCTTAGCTGCCATATCTGGGAAAAGAGAAGTTCAAAAATTCTTTAAAAACTTAGAGAACAGGCCTCAAGCATAGGAGAGTATTTCCATTTTTAGGAAGTTGAACTCCACATGGTCTGAGTCACTCCTCCTGCAGTGTCCCACTGTACTTTGAACAGTCCCTGTGTCTGAAATTTCCCTGCACAACCAACCCTTCAGATCTCATGCCTCTGCTCCAGCTCAACAGGAAGAGCTGAAAGCAAGCAGGAAATCCAGCAGGGAATTCACAGAAACTCCTGGCCCAGCCTCCCCTGTGTGTATTCCTGAAGCACCGTTCCAGGCTGCTCCAGGCACACTGAGCACATCAACACCAGCACCACCACGCCCTCCAGACCAGACACAGCTTTCCTTTCTCCTTCCAACCTCTTCCTAAATCCCACCTGGTATTTCTGCTCATCCCTAATCCAACAAGGGCATGCCTTTGGTTTGAGAGATCACCACCTTGGGTGTGGAACCTGTGGGATGAAATGGCAGAGTTGGTGCTGCCTTCTCCTCCCACTCCCTCAGCTCCGGGCAGGGGGCACATCCCAGCTCTGGGGCTTTTGGAGACTCCAGACTAAAGATAAACCCCAAGCAGCACACCCACACTGCCTGAGTTCCCCTGGCAAAGCTGTTAAAAGAGAGAGGACCTTGGCCAAACCCTTCTCACCCCCTGAACCACATCAGGCACCCAAGTCCTCGCTCAGCTCAGCACCAGCGGCATCTCCTCATCTTCCCAGACTCCATGAGGCAAAACCATCAAAGGGCAGGCTGGCCAGGGACCCTGCACAGGCAGCCCAGGGATCTGCACAGGGATCTGACCCCAAACACCTCACCTCATCTTCCCAGACTCCATGAGGCAAAACCATCAAAGGGCAGGCTGGCCAGGGACCCTGCACAGGCAGCCCATGCACAGTGATCTGACCCCAAACACCTCAGCAGCCAGCAGTGCACCTTCAAAGCCTGCTGCAACACCTCCACTTCCTTCCAGACATCCTCATCTAACTCCAGGGCCTCTTCAATCTCAATGGGTTTTGTGAGCAGGAGGAATCAAACAGTTAATTGGTTAATTGGCTGCCATGAAAGCCCAATTTTGGCTAGCAAGGATAAACAGGCTGAGAGGGAACGTGCAGGATCCCAGCTCCGTGTGGGGCACACCCAGCTGCGGGGGCACACCCAGCTCCCATGATTTCATCCTTTTTTCTTAAAAGGAAGGGGAAAAAGAGCTGCAGAGCCTGCCTGTAACAAGGAATGATGTTTTCAGGAGGCATTTAAGAATACCTGAAGCTGCCTTAATGCTGCATCCAAAGGTGCCTGTTGATTACTTTAAATATTCTTTTTACCACAAGCAAGGGGCACCTCAGGAGCTGGCACAGGACACTTCTCCCAGCTTGTGCATCAAGCAGGGCATCACCACAAATCCTGCCCTGAAATCATGTGCACGAGCCTAAAGTGCTACTCTGTCAGCTTTTAATAAAACACACTCCCAGAGGAGCTGTTTAAAAAGGAGACATTGAAAAATAACTGTTCGGCAACAACACAATTAACACAAAAACACTGACACACAAAGAGGAACGTGCCCTGGTGCCACCAAGAGCTACTTACAGAAGTGAACATAAAATCTTAACTTCCATGTTCTATGTGATGGTGAAGAAGAAAAACACAGAAAAAAAAATATAACATTTCCCACTAAAACAATACAGCTTTGCCCAAAAAAGCACAAATAGGATTCTCCAGGACAGGTTTAGAGGATAACTGTGATGGTGTAAATACAGAAGCAGCAGTCATCTTCAGAGTTTTATAACTGAAATAAGGAACACAATTAAAAACAAGAGTTTACACAGAATTCAAACAGTTTTTGTATGTGTCTAGACAGAGAAAAACCCCAACTTCTCAAAAGCATCAAGTTTTCTGTTTCTGTCCCTCACCTTCTGACACAGAGGCTCCATGCCAAGGGAGGGGATTCGGTTTGGGATGGTTCCTGGTGCACTTGGGGCCTGCTCTGCCAAAGGAAAGGCTGGGATAGCACCAGGATCCCAAAATTCTATCTGAGGAACTCAGAATCACAGGGGGAGGCTGCACAGGTGAACACAGGAAACCCTGAGCCACCATCCTGCTCAGCTATTTTAATGAGAATGAACTTCTCCACAGCTCCAGCTCCCTCTTTCCAAGGTTTCATTTCAGCTCTTGGGAATACAATTCAAATACAATTGTACTGATAATATGATACAAATATAAATCAGATTCACCACTAACTGACACATTAACGTTTCTCATTCCTACAGTACAAACACAAATGCTTCTATCCCACCCCTCACATCAGGAGTTCCTACTGCACATTCAACAGGGAGAACACAAAGTGCCCCAAGAGCTGTCTGGGAACACCTTTGTACGTACTGAGGGTGGGAGAGCTTTAAAGAAAAATAATAAAGAAGTGAGTTGGCCTAGGTCTGGCTAATGTTTGACAAGAACTCCCAGGGAGGGCAGAGCCAGCAGTTTGCTGCAGGCACTTCTCCTTCCCACTCACTCTGGAGCACCCAGAAATCCCCAGCAAGCCAGGATGTGCCTGGGCTTGTGCTGCTCCCCAGACAAAGCAGCACAAATCCTTCACCACCGTTAGCTGAGAGAATTCCAGAGCACTTCTGTGGGAGCACTGCCTTCATTCCAGCTTCTCAGACAAGTGATGGTGCAAGTAATTACATCCTGCTTTTGAGTTTTAGCTGCCAGAGTCCCCTTCACCCCTCAAATATCAGGTTACCTGAGGATCAGTCAGCATCCTCCACCTGAGAAGCCAACGCACAGCGATGGTGGATAAAAGAATTACAGTGATCATTTGTAACTCAACACTAACCACTGGAAAAGGACTTGGGGATCCTTTAGAAAGAGGCTCTGTAAGTGTAATATTTCATTTAACAAGTCCAGATGAGAACTGGGTGCATCATTCATCATACATGAGATTCAGCACATAGCCACAAGGGAGAAATGGAGTTTGGGTTGGAAGAGACTTTAAAAATCATCCAGTTCCACACCTCCTGCCAAGGGGAGGTAAAAGAACTAAGGTGAAAGTGAACCCCCAGCACCTGGATCTTAGAAGGCAAGTCGAGAACATTTCTAAATTCAGCACTGCAGTGCAGCTCATTTAAAACCAATTTTAAGCCCATTTTAAAATCATACTACTAAAACAGCTTAAAATTGTTTATATCTGAGAATTTGCAAGACTGGTTTGATGGAATTCACTCAAGGGACCTTAAAAATGCACAACCACACATCTTAAATGTCTCGTTTTTGTGCAGAAGCACTACCCAGGAGGGAACACGTCTGGTCCCCCCTCCCTGACGAACACAGAAATTAATTCCCAACTCTTTTCCTTCACAGGAGCTGCACAAAGGACACCAGTCCCTCCTTTCTGTCCTGTCTCTTCAGGAAGGGGAGAGGAACAGGAAAGGCCAGCAAGTGAGAGCACAGAGCCCTGCTCCCTCCTCCTCCTCTGCATGGCAGGGAGCAGAGCGAGGGTCACTCCTCCAGCCACTGTCCCTCTGTCCCTCTGTCCCCAGGCTCCATCCTGGGGGACACCCCACATCCCACAGTGCCACCCCTGACTCAGAGCAAAGGGACTGACACCACAAAGCCACTAAAATTGTCATTTTCTGCACCTAGACCAGGTCAGGTCAGGATTCCAGGTCAGAAAAGGCCCAGGAGCCTCAATGAACTCCTGCCACAAGGACCAGCCCCAGCCAGGAGAGGGAAGTGAGGCTGCTGCTGCTCAGCAAAGCTGAATTTCAACTTTGCCTTCCCAAGGCTCTGCATTTCTATTTGCTCCATCCTGCAATATCTGCCCTGAGGAGCAGGGGGCTTTCTTAACCAGGCAGTGAAATTCCTTCCCCTGAGCTGCCAGGGTTGAGGTCACCTCACAGCAGTGCAGAGTGAGCTCCAGCCCAGCCATTCACCAGGAGCACTCTTTCCTTTCCCAGTTAAATCTCTTCCCAGCCAACTTCAGCCCAGTTCCACCTCCCACTCCACCAAGGACATCCTCCCCATCTTTTCCACTCTCCATCGCTGGGAGAGTCTTTAATTCCCCCAGTGCAAAGATGGACCATCAAAAATTCAGCATTTTTACATGCAATCCTTTCATGTCCACACAGGCTAACCAAAGCATATTCTAACACAGTTTCCCAACAAATTTCTGCCCTTTAATTGGGCAGAAACTTAATAACCCAATTCCTGTGCCTACATGTTCATCTGCTTAAACTTTGAAGCCAAGACAATTGGCATTTAGATTTTATTAAGCAATAGTTATTCAGACATCTAACATTAATCTGGCTATTATCATTCTGACTTCCTCCCAATAATTTACTTTCATAAAAGACATCATTACATTTGAGTGCTATGAACTCTGTGGCAGTAGGATTAGGAAAGTATTCACTTGACAGAAATTCTCAGATAAATCTGCTCTGTGTAAGATTTGAAACAGCAGACAAGGCTTTAATGAGGTGCCATCTAAACCAGGGATGAAAAGGCAAAAGGGAAAATCACACTCAAGGTTCACATCCTTCTCCCACCTCAACTACAGAAAAAGAAAGGAGAGAAGTTTATCAGAGCCTTTACTCTGGTTTAACTGTCACTTCCTCCAGCCCTGCTGTAAGATCATGTCTGCACTGTCTCACCAGACATTTATCTTGGACTTCCCATCGTGACCAAGGTTCACCCCCTGTGCTGCATCCCCCACTCACCGAACACTGGGGTTGAGATAATAATTCTGTAATGTGCTTGGGAGGGATGGAGGGAAAGCAGGAGGATGCTGGGGAGCAGGGCAGCCAGAATTGAAAACTGCATTGTTCAATGATTTCACTGTCCCCAGAACCCGGGGAAACCACTCAGGGTGAGCCACAGAACAAGTGAGAGGCCTACAGGGAAATCTGTGTCCAGGCTGCTCCCAGCACAAGTGCAGGGGAAGCCCCAAAACCACCAGGGGGGATCCAGGGCAGCAGCAATGGATTTTCTACATGATCACCAATTCATTATTATCAGGAACTTTTCAAAAGTGGTGGCTGGAACCCTCACAGGGCAGTGCTCCCCACTGGCAGCTGCAGCAGTTCTAGGATTGCTTTACAGACTTCACAAAACCCACAATTCTGAGTACCAGAGAAGTGAGAACACAAGTTTTCCCTCCCACTTTGCAGCCCTAACTCGTATTCAAAGGGCTCACCAAACTCAGCATCATTTCCTACTTGTCTAAAATCTGCTGTCAGAATATGACAGCTTTGAGACCTGGGATGCTTCCTGGTACCTCCAAACTTTCTTTTTAAATTTCAACATGCTGAAGATGAGAGCACAGAGTAGTTAAAACTCTGGAAAAACCTAGGGAAGAGGAGCATTTAAGATTTGCAGGCAAAGCAAAAAAATTTGGAAGCGAGAGGAAGGGCCCAGAACTATCTAGAGAGGGAAGCTGAAATGCAGCAGGAAAGCCACAGCTTTGATGTGCTGTGCTTCCAAACAAACACTGCTCAAAACCTTGCAAAGTTTTCACTTTTCATCCTGCCTACTAAATGCCACCTGTACTTTATAATCCCCCTGAGCAGATTCAGAAAAACATTCACATTTCTGCCCCCACTGAGTAACAGGGCATTTAGTGAGGTGTCTTTTACCTCAGGAAAACAGTTGATAAATGTTTATTTAGCTGCACAAACTCTTTTAATATAAATGACATCATATTTTTCCAAAATAATGATGTTTGGGTTTTTTTTCCCCCAAGTTCTTACAACTTTTTGCACTTTTTTTGATATGGCCCTAAACCAAAAGACAATAAACTACAAAACACAGAATTCTACCAGGCCATTTCACTTCCAGCCAGGGAAACTCGGTGAGTTTTGCCACTAGAAAGAGAAATTCAGCTTTTTGTGGCACGAAGTTACAGACAAACACAAGGACATTGCAAAAGCTGAGTCAAAATTCAGTTGGGTTTCAAAACCCTTCATGCAAGAGGCCACAATTCACACCGAGCTGGGTCAGAGCTGGAGCCTGGAAATGTCTCTGGAAGAGCCAAAACTGCCTCAAGTGCCACAGAAATTCCATGGTGGGAGCTGCTGCAGCTCAGCAGGCACCAGGCATTGATGGGCACCCCAGCCAGGGGCTCAATTAATGGAATTCTTCAAAGCACAAGTTCAAAATTAATTTTTTTAAAGGTATGATTCACTATTCATAGCGAGAGTCACACATAATAATTTTTTAAAAATTGAATAATGCATTGAAATAAATTGTATAGCAAGGAATCAGCCCATTAGAGCAGCTAATGAGATCCAAATCTCCTACTCTAAAATAGCAATGAAGATTAAACCACACCCATTTCTGACCATCTTGAGCTTCAAGTCTGTCAGCAAATCATGACTGGACGGATTTAAACATTCCTCTGAATAAATTAAAAAAAAACAAACAAAAACATTTCTGAATGCCAGTTCAGCATGGACCTTGCTTCACGTGGCCAGGAAATAGTGCAACTTTTTCCACTAAAAAAAAAAAGAGAGAAAGCTGAAGAAAAAAAAAACGAAGAAAAACCTGAAGAAAGTATTTTTTTTTTTAGGAGGTTATTAGTGATTAACAAATTTAAGCTGAAGACTACTTGTTACAAGTCTCCTATTAAAACATATTTCTGGTAATTATTGGCTAAGAATGTGTCACAGTGCAAAGTCCTCACTTGTGTTTTTTGCTCATTAAATATAATTAGTGGAGCTCTTTCAGCACGAGCAATTGCTCCAGGAAAAACCTTTTCACCCTTTATCTTTTAAAGGCTGCTTTACACCAAACACCAGTTTCCACCATGGCAAATCAATGCTATAATATGATGCTAATTTATCCTATCAGCATTAGAAGGCTAAATTAAATCTAAATTAATTAATTTTAAAATAAATTAATTAACCAGAAACCCCAAACTTCACCAGGCAATTTAAAGCAATACTCCATGAGGCCACAGTGCCTTTCACCCACAGCCAGGGGGATTCCAGCAGCTCCACGCCAGTGAGAGGCAGAGGGGAGCTGGAAGGCTCAATGGGAAATGTCAAACAAACACAGCACCTCGCTCCAAAATATAAAAACCTCCTCAAAACACACAAACAAACTCTCAGGAAGCTCTGTTCCATAGAGGACAGCTCAGAACAGTAAAAAAAAAAAAAAACAGGAGAAAGGAAAAATATCAGTACATGAATCCATTTAACCTCCTCTTGGCCAGTCTTTGTGCTTCAAGGCCTCTTGAAGTTACAAAAATACAATAATATTAGGAGATTTTTGTAAAATCCAGCATTTTTCACTCAGCAATTTCCATTAGGTTTATTTTATTTATGCCAAAGTACAGGACAACTTGCTGAAGTTACAACATGTTCCTTTAAGTTCTTCAACCTGTTTCCCATATTCAATTCTCTGAAATTTCCATCCTAATGTTTTCAAATCTGGATTTTGACCAAAGAATTTAAAAAATATCTTTAAATAAGGAAATGCTTATGTTAATTGTAATGTAATTGGAAAGTTACATTGGCAGATCTCTCAAATTATTTTTTTTTCCACCGAAACTCTGGTTATTCCTCTGCCCACGAAATGCACGACATCACACAAATCAAATTCCCATTTTGATGTAGCTTTTTTTGGTTTGCTGTTCCCCTTCCCTGTGGGAAAAACAGAATTATAGAATTGTTTAGGCTGGAAAAGCCTTCCAAGCTCCTCAAGTCCAACATTCCCACTGCCCCAAGTGCCACCTGCACATTTGAAGCCAGGCAGGGATGGGCTCCAGCCCTGCCCTGGGCAGCCTGGGGCAGCTGGACTGCCCTTTCCATGGAGGAATTTTCCCAGTTTCCAGCCTGAAGCTCCCCTGGCACAGCTTGAGGCTGTTTTCCCCTGTCCTGTGCCTTTGGGATTTCCTGAACACTTCCTCCTCCCCGAGTTCCTCTGCAGCCCAGGCACACAAAGGGAACTGGGGACTCTGATCTCTTCATCCTCCTCGCTTTAATGATTTGTGCACATCAAAGCCTGATTAAAACCATTTAAGCACTTCCATCACTGAAATCTCTTTAACGTCTTTTGGAAATTAAATTAAATGCAGAAACAAAAAATCTCCATGTGAATGCACAAAGCTGGACAATTATGGTCAGGTTTGAGCTTTTATAGTCAAGCCAGCAGGAATGGGGAAATACATGGGAGTACACAGTTTTGGAAGCCTAATTTATATAAAAATATAGCAGAAAACCAATATATAATCCAATACTCATTTTAAATCAGTACCTTCAACAGGATCACACCAAGGAAAGTGAGCATTAGAAATTTCAAAGGAAAATGAAGTGAAAAATTGAATGACTGTTGAATGGCATGAAATTTCCACAGGAACCAACTGTTGAGGGAAATATCTACTCTGGAACAATTTACCTCTGTGAAATCTTAGAATCCCAGCTAAGGACAAGTGGAAACAGTTTCCTCTGTCTCAGGAGTTTAACTTGTCACTGATCACAAACACTGTTTTCCCAGTGTCTGGTTCTGCAAATTAAACATCCTTTATTTTTCTTCTTAAACTGGAAAATGTCTGTCATTAAAGGGATGTGTGACAGTGAGGCACCAAGGCCTGCCCCCACTTCCAGGAGATGACAAAGTGACACCAACACTTGGCTGCCCTCCCATTTTACCACCAAAGCTCACAGAGTTGGAAAAGCTCGAAGGTTTGGGATCTGCTTTGGTTTGGGACTTTTTCTGACATTCCCAATCCTCAGGAAGCTGCAGGAGGAGCACAACCATCCCAGGGCTCATTTCTGCCCCTCCACGAGGAACCCACTGAGCTGAAAGGCTGAGGGGAGTGTCCAGCCCAAAGGACAAACAGCTTCAAGCTGCTCTGGAAACTGCAAATAATGTGGGAACATGAATCCTTCAGAAAGAAGCACCCTGAAGAGAAGCACAGCACTGTCCTGCCTCTGGTCTCCTACCTCTTCATGCTCCCAGGGCAGTACTGGGAACAGTCAGAAACTCTGTGGGGCTGCAGGGGAGCACCCCTATCCACAGGGAGAGATGTGGAATCATGAAACAGCTTCTCCTGGAGAGCTTGATCACTACAGGATTGCACATTAGTAAAAGTACACTCTATTTGCTTAATTATAAAACATGAAAGCAGCACGTTCAAGTAATTTATCAATAAATGTGACATGAATAAAAACTAAGATGAACTGTAAAAAAAAAAGGCAGTAAAAGGGGGCTCTGAGCTGCCTCATGAGGTGCTGTTTTCCATAAAAAGATGAGCAGGAAGATTTCTCTTAACAAGCGGTTAACAGAAGAAAATTAGTTCAAGACTTCAGGGCAAGAACTTCCTTATTCCAGGTTTGTACAGTATGGAGTACAAGGAGATTTTTCTTCCTGCTGGTACCTGGTGCTACTGGCAGCTCATAACCCAGGTTTTACATTCATCAGCAGGAATTAATGAACCAAGTAAGAACAAGAGACAAGACAACCCAAGGAAAACTCCAAGCACTGGGGAGAAAAGACAGAGTGAGGGAAAGGGGGGTTTGAAACACAGAGCTGAAGAACAACTTAGGAAGCAGTAAAAGGCTGAGAGCCTGGGGAGGTGGCAGACCCCAAAGGACACACGAGTGCACGAGGCCGACGGCTCCAGCTGCAGGAACAGGGAATTCTGGCTGGGCCAGCGCCAGGAGCTGTGCCACACTGAGCTCTGAGCACCAGCTCTGCTCCACAGGGCAAGAGCTCATTCAGCTAGCACCCAGTGCAAGCAGCTCAAGGAGAATGAAGGGGATTCCTGCAGGACAGAGGCTCAGGGAGGGCAGCACTCGGGGCTGGCTGTGCTCAGAGCTCCTCGGTGACAGGAAGGAGCAGGGGCCGTGCTGATTTCCCAAGCAGTGACAGCAGCCCTGTCATTTCACAAGCTGCAGAGCATCTCCTTAGTCATTAGTGACTGCAGAGAAGGAGTCACCACTCTCATCCTGCCACAGAAGAGTAACTGCCACACAAGTTCTTTCATCTTGACTTTTGCAATTCTATGAACTTGATTGCTTATTTTCTTAGTTTAACACAGTTAGCAAGATATTTTACATACATCTAACCCTGCTAACCTAGCTAAATGTAATCTGTTAAAGTTTCTTGACTCGTTTCCAGACACTCCTCCTTCATCCTACAGCTTCTCCATCTCCCCACAGCTCAGGGTGTTCTGTTCCCCCAGTTCAGAGAAGGTGACACCAACCTCAGCTTGGTTTTGGCACATACTCTGAGGTAGACGCTGAAGGTGAAGGAGGACAGGGGGTCTTGGCTGGAAGGGACCTCAAAGCCCACCCAGTGCCACCCCTGCCATGGCAGGGACACCTCCCACTGTCCCAGGCTGCTCCAGCCTGGCCTTGGGCACTGCCAGGGATCCAGGGGCAGCCCCAGCCGCTCTGAGCACCTGTGCCAGGGCCTGCCCACCCTGCCAGGGAAGGATTCCTTCTGTATCTAATCTAAACTGAAGTTTAGGTATCTAGTCTCAAATGTAGTTGTTTCTGAGCTTCTGCTGAAGATAACTGTGACATTGTAGCGAGAGAAAGGAAACAGGGCTGCAGAACAAACCACAGGTGAGTAACAAACTGAAATTATGTGGCCAAGAACAATTACTGCCACAGAAAAGAAGCCTCAGTCACCAAAAACTCCAGACTATTCCTACATCCTCACAGAGGGGGACTCCAAACACGACACTGAACTCCTACTGCTCCCAGCCCAGCACACACATCACTGTGGCCTCTTGGGAGCTGCTCAAGCTCTCTCCATGTGCCCAAATCTGCCCATGGCAGAGGTGCTGCTTTCCTGGCTCAGCTCTCAAGACTCAACCCTCACTATTTCTGCCCTCAACACTGTACATTTCTGATGATCTGGAGCAAAGGGTAAGAGCAGTGATGATGACATAACCCCTAAACTGAGAGGATGAGCAGGAAGGGACGGAGGCATCAGAGCAGTCATGAGCAGCTTTGGCCCCTGTCCCAAGCACTGGAAATGCACTGAGGGACACGATGACAGCAGCTCCACCATCACCTGGTGACAGAGTCCCTGCTGCCAGGCAGAAGGTGCCAAGGGCTGCAGTCTCAGTCAGGAAGGTCACTGTGTATGCCCTTAGTCACATCCGACAGGGAGCACCCACGCTGGAAACCACCGGGGCAGCACCCGCCCGCCAGCAGCCACAGGAGCAAGTGGTGACAAATGCCAGCCTGTCACGGGCCAGCTGCAACCTCAGGACACATTTCTGCTGCAGCTCTTCATCCACCAGGCCCCCAGGAAGCAAACCCCATGGTTTGTGCAGACAGAAATGCGGCATCTTCTTATTAAGAACTGGGTTGTAACCGTGAAAAAGCATCTGCACATTCCAGCTTCCCAAAAAACCATCCTAGAAATCCAAGCCATATTTCACTGGGTTTAATCGTGGTTTATCAAGTGCAGGTCACTAGAACTGGCAAGAATGCTAAACACATAAATATGAGTTATTTTTCTGGGTTGCTGTGTGGCTTCTCACACAAAAACTGACCCAGGGGCTCAGTCTCACTCACTCAATGTCTGAGACAAGGAGAAAAGCCATGAAACAAGAATTGCAGAGATGTTTACAGGAAATATCAGGGACCTGAGACAGCTTTTGAGATCAGAGTTGAAATCCACTCTTTTCCTTCATTGCTGTTAAACTGCACTGGAGTCCTGGAGCACTTTTGGGTGCCACAATATAAAAAAGTTTTCAAAAATACAGCATCCAAAGAAGGGACACAGGGATGGGGAAGGATGTGGAAGGACCACGAAGGAGCTGCTGAGGGCACTGGGACTGTTCTGCTGGAGGAGAGGAGCCTGAGGTCAGAGCTCATTGGGGGCTACAGCTCCAATCTCTGCTCCTGGGACAGGAGCCAGGGAAGGGCTGGGGGTGGGCCAGGGCAGGGTCAGGGGGGATTTTAGGGCAAAGTTCTTCCCCAGAGGGTGCTGGGCACTGCCCAGGCCCCCCAGGGAATGGGACACTGCTCCAGGGATGCCCAGGGTGGGATTTTGGGGCTGGGCAGGGCCAGGAGCTGGGCTGGGTGATCCTGTGGGTCTCTCCCAGCTCAGGATACTCCAGGGTTGTCTCACTCCTGAACAAAGGAGATTCTGCTCTCACACAGAGCTGCAAACACCCCGTGCAGGAGGCAGCAAATGCCAAAAATCAACATTGACACATTAATAAAGCCAAGATATTAATACTGCCAAAAGATAAATTTTCCCTTTTTCTCCTGACCAACGAGACCCACCCCAGTCCCAGTCCAACCACTGAGTAACTCCAGTGTGACACTGGGACTGTCCCACACCTCGAGGCTGGCAGTTTAATCACGTTTTCCTCATTAGAGGAGCCATGAAAGGACCAATCAGGTGCACAACCACTCCTGCAAAGCACTTCACCAGACCCTGTTTTGCAATAACCCCCCAGGCTGCAAATCCCCATCTGCCAGGGACCTGAGAGAAGAATTCAGTAGTTTTAAAGGAATGCCAGGAACTAGAAACACACCTGAGAGATCAGCAGCTGGAAGGGAGCCCAGGTGACAAACAAACACACAGGGCTGAGCAGAACCAGCTCAGGGACACCGAGGAAGGGCCTGATCAGTCCCACAGGGGCCTGACTGCAAACAGGGGGATGTTTAAAACCACCAGTATTGGTGAGGAAATGATCAAACAAGGCTGTGATGGGGTGAGAGATGAGCTGGGGGCACAGCAGGCCCCACACCTGCCCCTCCACGGGCTCCTTTTCCATCGTGCAGCGCCTGCCCGGGCTGTGAGCAGGGTTTGGGCACAAGCACTCAGCTCTGCCCCAAAATGCAGTGAAACACTTGCTGGTGTCCAGAACAGAGCCACAGACACAGCGCTGAACGCACCGGTACCGGGCCACAACCTCAACACCTGCTCGCTTTGTTCTGTTCATCAGAAAAGGGAAAAAAGGGGAAAAGCCAGCGCAGAGTGCAGGACTGCTGAGCGAGGGCTCCTTTACCAAGTCCGGTGGAACCCCACCGGGAGGAGGCTTTACATAACAGCCCCCCCGGCTCCGGGCCGTGTCCGAGCCCCGGCCCTGCCTGCCCTGCCCGGGGCCGGTTCCACCAGCGGGCCCCGCCCGCGCCCCCGAGCCCCGTCCCGGAGCGGCTCCGGCCCTGAACCCGTGCGGAGAGCAAGGGGGAAGGAACAAAGCCCTGACGTCAATTACCGGAACAGGATTAAATCCATCACCGGGGCGGGCAGCGCAGCGGCCCCGCCGGCACCGAGCCCAGCCCGGGTCCGGTGCCGGGAATGCCCCGGCCGTGCCCCCGGGAGGGACCCCCGCCCTCCGCTCGGTGTCACCGCGGGGCGCGACCGGCCAAACCCGCGCTCCCCGGCGAGAGATGCGCGCGTAGCGGTCGATCCCGCCCTGGGGCCCGGCGGTTCCGCCGCGGGGGCGGCCGGGGTGTCCCGGAGTGCCCGGGCCGGGGCGGCGCGGCCCCGGCGCTGCCCCGCTGCCGGCGGGAGGCCCGGCCCGGCCGCGCTCACCTGCGCTGGCCGCTCCGCTAGGCCCGGACCATCTCCTGGCTGCCGCCACCGGCGAACGATAAGGCCCGAGGAGCCGCCGGCGAGTCACGGAGCGCCGGGGGGCGCGGGGCGGGCCCGGCGGGGGGGCGGCTCACAAGCGGGCGGCCGCTCCGTAGGGGTCCCGGCGGTCCATGGCGGGCCGGCGCCGGGCTGGCGGCTCGCAGGGCGCGGGCAGGGCCGCGGCTCGGCCGGGGCTGCGCTGGGCCCGGTCCCGGTGCCGATCCCGATCCCGGCCCGGTCCCGCCTGGCGCTTCCCGGCGGCCCCCGCGCGCCGCCGCCGCCCCGATCACGTGACGCACGGAGAAACCACGTGACCCCGGCGGAGCGCGCGCGTAGGGGGCGTGGCAAGGCCCCGGCCCCGCCTCCCCGCTCGGCGGCGGGAGAGTCACGCGGGGCAGAGCGCGGGGAGCGCCCCCGCGGCCGTGGCGCCCCCTGGCGGCGGCGAGCGGGAACCGGGAGCAGCCCCGGACCGGCCTGGGACCAGCCCGGGGTCAGGGGGGATGCGGGGCAGGAATTGCTGGCTGGCAGGGTGGGCAGGCCCTGGCACAGGGTGCCCAGAGCAGGGATCCCCCTGCATCCCTGGCAGCGCCCAAGGCCAGGCTGGACACTGGGGCTGGGAGCACCTGGGACAGTGTCCCTGCCATGGCAGGGCTGGCACTGGGTGGTGGCACTTTGAGGTCCCTCCAACCCAAACCACGCTGGGACTCTGGGATGCTCTGTGGTGCCAAGGTGTGCAGCACACACGGCTGGTGAACAAGGGAGGCTGCGAGGCCCAGCTCAGGCAGGAGCCATTGTCCCAGGGGCTGGTAAAGGCCCGGCTCACACAAACAGAATTGCACAAGGCAAATCCCTTCACTGGAGAAGCTCCCGTCTGTTAAAGACTCCTCCCTAAGAAAATAAACCAGTGCACTACCCCACAGGGACTGTGCAGTGCACTGGTACCAAAGGCTGTTTCTGGCTGGGTTAGTAAGCCCTGCCTCAGAAATGGGGCTGTCTCCCCCTGCTCCTGCTCCCCTCTGTTTCTCTTTGAGAGGTGAGGGCTCTTCCCGACGCTGTTTTCCTGCCAGGCTGCATCAGCTGCTCCCCTGCAATGAGCAGTGGCAGCTTTGCTCAGCATAGGAGGGATTGAACAGGGCAGGCCCTGGAAGCACTCCCGGCTCACGGGGCTTTTATAAAACTCCTCATCTGCCCACAGAGCAAAGTGAGGCACTGGCAGATGTAGGAAGGCAAGGCTCTGGCCAGGCTGAGGGGTTACTCTGTAAAATAACAACACCTAGAGACAAAGTAACCAGAAAAGGCAAGAAGGAAAAATAAAAACTAATATAAACATTGTATTTGAAACTAAACTTTTTTTTTTTTTTTTTTAAATCTTGATACAGAAGGACTTCTGGCTGGAGAACCTCCTGGTCAGCAATCCTGCCCCTCTGTGAGGGAATGCCAGGGAAACTCCAGCTGAAACCTGCACATAAACACCACAAATATTTTAGATATTTGCAGTAAGCCTCACCTTAGCACCTAGTGTTTAATAATTGATTCACTTTCCCACGAAATGGCACACTCACTGCACAAGACTTGAACACCTTTCTGGTAGTTTTATTTACAGCCTGCAGCGTGTTCTGTAAAACACAGGAGTGTCACAGACAGACACACAACATGGGGATTTTCAAACATTTAAATAAGTACAGTTTATTCCAAATTCTACACACTACTCTTTCCATAAAAATATAAAAAATAGTTTAGTTACTGTATTTAACCTAAACCAAGATACTTGAGAATTCTTCCACAAGTGATGCCCCCTCACCAAAAGGGCACTCCAACAATAAGAAATTCAGGAGACTGCATCACCAAATAAAATACTACAGCAATTGCTTCAATCCACCAGAAAACCAAACAATTCCCACTGTGCATCCAGCAATCCCTGTTCTGCAGCATGTTTGGATCTGCTTTTGTTGGGTTTCTGGGGTTTGCACTCACTTGCTCCTGCAGGGCCAGTCCCACATTTAAAGCATGGCTGGATTCCTGCAGAGCCTCTCAGCACAGCCTGGCAATCCTGCATCTCACACATTCTGGGGAAACACATCCAGTGGGGAACACTTCCCTTTGAGACCTTTACTTCAGGGAGTCTCTTTTTTATGGAGCATCCAGGGAGGACAGTGCCCAGTTCTGTTTGTCATTATTTCTCTGGTTTTGCTGCCCATATTACAGATGGGGATATTCTGATGCAGTTCTGCAGGACACCCACTCCAGCCCTTTTCTCTGGGGTACACCGAATTTACAAAAAAAAAAGGCACAAAGATGAAACTCCTAAAGTAGCAGCAGCCCCAATTCACTGAGCTGCTGCTCTCCAACACCAACCCTGTGTCTTACAAACACCTCCAACACAGCAGCCAAGGACACAGGGAAGGGCCCAGGGCCTGTGGGCAGGACAAGCACAACACTGAGCAGGGACAAATCAACACAGCTCAGCTGGGTGCTGCAGTTAAGACTGGACCTGGAAGCATCAGGAAAAGCCACTGGAACACAAGCTCAGCAGCACAGAGCCTGTCACCAGCGAGATGGGAGGCTCTGTGTGGGACACGCTGTGCATTCAGGTTCAACAATGCCACAGCTCCACAGCAGCACTGAAAAACTTCTGCTTTTAACAGTTTAGAGGATTTTTCTCAATGGAAGTGAAGCTGTCATTAACAGAGGAACAGCACATGATGCACAGCATAATCTGCAACAACAAAAAAAAAGCTTTTGCTTTCCAGCATGTAAATGTCCAGGTTCAGCTGCTACTGGACTTTAGCTCTTATAAACAAATCTGATGATAGAATTTTTTTTTTTTTTGGGAGCTAAAAAAGTAAAATCTTCCATAAAAGGATAAACCACAAAAATACTCTCTCAGTAAGTCTCACGTGCCATTTAATACCTTCCATGTCCTATGAACAACTAGGCAGAACACTTAGAAATGGGAGCAGTAGAAATGTTGACCATTGAGTGTTTGGCAGCCGTGTGCTCCAGCCCTGGGGGGGCAGTGTCACTCACTCCACACCAGTCCTGCTCCTCCCCAGCTATTTCTTCTTCTTCTTCTTTGGGGGCTCATCCTCGGAGCTGCTGTCTGTGCTGCTGCTGCTGCTGCTGCTGGAGGAGCTGGAATCCGACTCGAAGTCGGAGGAGGAGGAAGAGCTGCTGGAGGAGGGGGAGGAGGAGGAGGAGGAGTTGCTGTCCTCACTGTCACTGTCCGAGGAGGAGGAGGAGGAGGAAGAGGAGTCCTCGCTGTCGGAGGAGGAGTCGCTGGCTGAGCTGTCACTGCTGCTGCTGCTGGAACTGGTCACACTCTTGGACCTGAGGGAGAGCAGAGAGCTGAGCACAGCCCTGCCAGAGCCCGTCACACACAGAGCGTTCCCTCTGCTCTGTTGCAATAATCCAAAAATCAATTACTTGCCTTGAAATTTTCCACACCTCCCCATCGAAATTTCCAGGCCTCACCACCTCAGATGAATCCCTGTGCCCTCCCCTCCCTTCTCCACTCCTGGCCGAGTGGATTTGGGCCATTTGAGCAATGGCAGGGTGGCCCCAGGGCATGGCATAACCCAGCAGGACAGCAGAGAGGGGCAGGCAGGGAAAGCTGGCCAGGATCTGGCTCCTAGCCCTGAGCAGGGGCTTTGCTGGCCTGACTGCCCTGAACTGGCCTAGCCCTGGGGAAAATGAGCCAGGCTCAGTCCCTGCCTCACCACTGCAACAGGGAAATTCTGCCACTGCAAGGGCCAGGGGAGGTTTCAGCAGAGATTTCACCAAGGTCAAATCTGTTCCCAGCAAAAACTTCTTAGATTACTCCTGGCAAAAGAGCCCAAAGTACTTGCCACGACAGGATGCTTGTGTTTTCCAGGTGGAGGAGAAGGGTGGAAACAATCCAAGGTTAAGACAGAATGATGAACACAGCAAAGAGGATTTCTGTATGCTCTGCATTTTTTTTTCATGCTCAGCCCTTCCTGGGGCCATTGTTCTCAAGACCCACATCTCTGATTTAGGGGGGTGATAGGAATTCCAAGAAAGTACAATTCAATTCTCCCAGAGATCTTACCCTGAAGACACTGATTCACCTCCCTTCCCACCAAAGTCAATCAAAGAGCATCCAAAAATGTAAATTATGATAACGCAGAATCTTGTTTCCATTAGAAAATTAATGCAGTATTTTTTATCAGAGGGTTTGGTTCAATGTAACAGCTCAGGAAGTGCCTGTGTTAAGGTTACTGAAGAGTGTGAGGGTTTTTCATCATATCAGCCCTGTCAGCTGACAAACGTGGGTGTGGATTAAGCCACAAAGCACTGAAGTTTTTGTAACACATCTGTGATCTGCTGTCTGTGTGCAGACACAACGACTGTTCATTACTGATAAACCCATGAGGGCTGCTTCAACACTGCCTTTTCTGGGGAAAAATACAGCACAACACCTCTGCAAAAGCACTGAATTTTTAAAGTAGGTACAGAACCAGAGATGAACTCCTCATCCTCCTCAGGACAAGTTTCCAAGAGTTCACCTCTGGTTCTGTGTCCCTGTGTGGGCCAAGTGCTGTTGGAGCCCAGGCTGTCCCCCCAGGCTGTCCCTGCTCTGCTCTGACACCCCAGGGCTTACCAGTGCCACTGACACCCAAAAGTCACAATTGTGGGCACAGCCACAGCTGGGGCCTGAGGAGAGGAGGGAATGAGCAGGGAATGAGCAGGGAATGATCACACAATCCTGCCCTTCAGCCAGGCAGATTCACCTGTGCTCAGTATCAGGTGGGCTCTCCGTGGATAACTCAGCATTCTGGCTGGGACACTGAGGCCCTGGAAGGAGCACCTGGAAGGTGGCTCTGTCACCTGAGGTCACAGGGCTCTGCAGCAGCTGCTCTGCCTCAGCCTGTTTTTCTGGTTAGGCCTGAGCTCCCTTATTAGTGTTTATATCAAAACAAACACACTCTGTGGAAAAGGTTCGTCCTCCTCCTGCCAGAAACCAAACTTTTACAGCTTTATTTTAAATCTGGAGCTTATAAATATGCTGGATTCTCCACACTGAACTCTTCACATGTTATAATAAAAATCTAAATAGCAAATTGACTGGAAAGGAATTTATATTGGTGGATTATTCTGGGCTTGCATAGGAGCAGGAGAATCATTCAAATTTACAAGAGTTTTAAAATTTCAAGGAAAAAGTGCCCAAACCATGCCCTTCCCCATGAACCCTTTTGCTCTGTCCATTTTTGCACTGCTTTGGAGCTCAAATACTTTGTAAATAATTATGCCAGCAAAGGCTGCAGTGTCTGAGGGACCGAGGCAGGAAGAGGCCTGAGCTGCCCAGCTCAAAACCAGTAAATTCTTCATGATCTCACCAGTCCTGAGTAACTCCAGCAATAAATTGGCACTTCTGGGAAAGCAGCCTTTGCTAGAACACCCTGAGACAGCCCATTCCAATAAACCACATTCCACAGGACAGCCTGGAATGAAGAACACTTTAAAGATCTGCTCTGCCTTATTTACTGCCTGCCACACACAGCAAAGGCCTGGCCTTCAAACAGCTCCTGAGAACTGGGTTAGATCAGACAGGGACACAGGAGTGACACTGAAGGGGAAGAGATGCTGGGCTGTTGCTGCCCAGACATTCCCTGGTGTAAAACCCCCAGCACCATTCCAGCAGTGCTACAGCCACAGCTCTGGCTGCTCCTCCTCTCCATTTGCTAGGAAAGCAAATTCCCAAGTAAACATTAATGCAAGGTAAAGTACAAACAATGTCAAAAGAGCTCCTGGCTCCAACCAGGACGTGGAGAGGACCAGGGCCATTTCCTGGATTTTGCTTTAGTTTGGGATCAAGGGGGGTTTGTTTGGTTTTGGGGTTGGGCTTTTTAAGATGTTTTATTTCATCCATTAGACAAAGCTTGAGAGAGAGAGAACTGGCAGGAGAAGGGAATGAAAAGAGCAGAAGCAATGAGAGACCAGAACCCCCGTGCCAGTCTTGTTTCAGAGACTCCTGATGGACTCTGAGGCAGAAATGGGAAGACTTTTACTCCTCCAGCAAGATCATGCAGGGGGAGGAAAACCAGCAGGGAGAAAAGCAGAGAATAAAATATTGAGAGATTTTGGACAGGGAGGAGTAGAAACTGTCCAGATGCCTTTCAGACAAAAGCTGTAACAGACTCAAAGCAGTACAACCAAAACTTATTTACAAAGGTCCTTTTGCCACCCCTCTCCCAAAGTCCTGCTGGAACAGCCAATGCAGGACCAGTCCCACCAGTGCAGGACCATCCCACCAGTGCAGGACCAGTCCCACCAGTGCAGGACCAGTCCCACCAGTGCAGGCACCAGTCCCACCAGTGCAGGCACCAGGCCCCACATACCTTTTTTTCTTGGTCTTCTTTTCTGCAGCACTTTCTCCAGCGCTAATTAAGGGGGAAAAAATAATGGCTTTGATTAATGCAATAGGAAAATTAAATAAATAGCAGCACACTGAGGCTGAGTTTAGTATTCAAAGGGCACTGGGCAGCTCAGTCCTGAGCAAAACCCACCTATGAGTCGTGGGAGCAAAACCCAGCAATTCACCCCTGATTTTCTGTGCTATTTATGCTCTGCTCTCCCCTTTGTATCATTTTGTAGGGACAGCAGCAGCTGGGATGTGACAGGCACAGGAGGAAAGGATACAAAGAAGTTGTGTGTAACTATATGTAGCAATAAGTGAATTGATTGAAATCCAGGGTAAAAGCTTCACTGAGCCTGTTGCTTTCACATTTCTTTCAAGAGCAGAAAGAAACAGAAAAGTCCATTTATATTGATGCTTTCCAGCTGTGTGTCTGTCACATTCCCAAGTGCTCACCCCCTCACACAGTTTTAGTGGTGCTGCCACCAGAAAAATGAGATTTCTCCAATTTTTTATTTTCACACACAAGGTATGAAAACTTTATCAGCACACAAGAGTTCTCCAGACTCCCCACACTCTCCTGGGCAAGGGGAAGATTCTCTGATATTCAGATTCCAACCCCTCCTGTCCATATCTACATTCCTAAGGCCTCAGCCCCTCTGCAGGCAGGAGGAGTCACTGTGAGAACAGAATTGAACCCCACAGCACCTTTGGGGAGACAGGACCTAGCTCAGGGAGCGCCTCCCTCTCGTGTGTGAGGTGAGGGTTACTCAAGAGTTACTCCAAGAGCTCCTACTGTGCTCTGGCCACTCCCTCCACGAACTGAGCCCTAAGCCCAGGGCTGGCTCAGAGCTCCAGCAGCCCCAGCAATGAGCCCTGCCCCAGCTCCCTGCCCTGCTCCAGGCTGGCAGCCATGGGAGGGTCACTGGCACTGACACCTCCAGAGGGGCCAACACCAGGCAAGCACAGGGAGCCTGGAACAACTGGGAGAGGAGTTCATGCTGGAAAAGCCTGCATGAGGCTGTCAGAGGTAAATATTGACCTTCCTAGGCTGGCTTTGCCTTCTGGTTAATGATTCCTGCGTGGCTCTTCAAAGGTGGTGACACAGGCTGGCCAAAGCAGACCTGTGGGAGAGCCAACTTCTCCAAAGCAAGGAGAACTTCCCAAAGCAAGTGCCACAAAAGCACAAGTGTGACCCAGAAGTTGTTTCTCCATGAAGAAAAAAGCTTCATCCTAGGGAGTGCAGCCCTGGCAGCTGAGGAACAGGATCCTCCTGGCACAGCTGAGGAGCTCTTGATGCCACCAGCCCTGGGAATGCTGGGCCAGGTTTAACTGCAGATTAAGCACTGCTCCCACCTGAGGATTGCTCAGGCTTCCTTCCAGCAGAGGATTTTTCCCAGCACCTGCCCCTCACTGGAAGAGCCCCAAAGCTCCTTCTGTGCCAGACTGGCCAGTGCTGTAACTCCCACACAAAGTGATCCCACACTCAGGTTCAAGCCCGAGGACAGGACAAGGAACTGGACCCTGAATTCACCATCCTCCAGGGGTAACCTGCAGAATCCACCAGAACAGGGGCAGAAAAGCAGCAAGAAAATAATCTGAGCTTTAAACTCAAACTTAGCTTAAAAATCTTGAGTCTCTGAAGAGACTCTGCCTCCAAATGGAGCCAAGTGTCAGAGTCCAAGCACTGCTGATCTATCTACAACACTGGGTGACTCTAATTACTCACAATACCCCACTGGATGAGAATTCATTTCAAAATCAATCACTCTACATCACTCTCCTCCCAAGCTAAGGAGTCCCCACTGCAGGCAGGGATGGAGCCTGTGCCTCAGAAGTGCTGCTGGGCTGGAGCAGTGAGGAGCCCAGGGACCCTGCCTGCCTGAGCTGCCAGCCCTCCCTGAGCCAGCAGCAGGGACAAAGCTGGGATTGCTCTCCCCAGCTCCCATCCCAGCAGGGGCAGTGCCTGAGGACACCTGGCCAAAGCCCCAGGAACTGCAGGTGCAAGCAGTGCCCCTGGGAGTGACCCTGGCTGTGCCTCTGCAGCTCCCAAAACCAAACTGCAGGGGCAGAAGGACCCTGGCACATGGAATTGCATAGAAAACTGGGGTGCTGCATTACTCCAGCTTGTCAAAACAATCATTAACCTGGGGAGAAACACTGAAATGTACTCCCAGGGCAAAGGGGAAAGGAAATCAGGTGCCACAGGCAGAGCTTTGTTTAAGTTTCTCTGCTCCTTCCACTTTTGGGCTGTCACCAGAGGAAATAATTGTGCAATTCAGTGAGCTGTTTTCACTTCAGGCTTGGTTAGAGCTGATAACCCAACTCTCTCTCTCCTGTCTGCAGTTCTAGGTTGAACTGCAGCTCTGAGCAGCAGATCTGGACACAGGGCAAGAATTGCTGCTTTGCCAGAAATAAACCTACAGCTTTCACTGCCTGGACAGCTCAGAAACATGAAATCAAACAATCAAGGAATTCAGGAAACTGCTCCACTACCCCAAGTGATTTAACTTTGGCTCAGTACATGGCTTTTGTTTCAGATAGGCCAAAACAGTTTTAAATTTTTAAATGTATTTCAGATGAGCAGGTGCTGATGAAATTAAAATGTTGATTTCAATTCTCTGGGACCCGAGTACACATAATTCACCTAAGACACAAATCAGCTCCAACATTAAATCAAGCACACATTCCACAGTCTGGAGGAAAAGATCACAGAAAATGGTCTGGGACAACATCTTTTATTTCAATCACAAACCAGACATTTCACCTTGCTAGTCATACCTCTGTTGCAGCAGGAGTTGCTTTTCTTTCTCCTTAAGGATTTTGGCCAGCTGAGCTGTCCTTGAAGGCCTGTGCAGGTATTTTCTCTTCCCTTTACATTCATATGTCCAGTGGCCAAACTCTAAACACTTCTGACACCTCACATGCTGCTTGTTGGCCTCCCTAGAAAAATGCAGAATTGCTTAAGTAACTCATTCCAGGTCTGCTCTACCCAGTGGAAAAATATTTAGTTTTTTATCATGCAGCTTTAATCAAGCTATGGTTAAACCAGATGTTCACAGGTGCTTCAGGTTTTCTTTAGAATCAGGACATGGGCAGTAACACCAAGTAGACACAGAATTCAGGCAGACAGATGTTCATTCATTAAAACACTTGCACATGGGAACAATCACACTGCACACTCTATTCCAGGTCTCACTCTGCTAGAGTGAGATCAAGGAAGGGGAAACCCTCCTGTTTTCATTCTGGAGCTCTTAAGCTGCTTTTCTGAAGCTCTACAAAGCTGTTTTGCCTCCTGTCCCAGCTGCTCTCCTCCTTTACAAAGAAGGGAACTCACCCAGCTCAGGAGCTGCCCAAGGTCACAGCCAAAATTAGTCCTGAGCTCAGGGCTGTGCCACTTCAGCTCCCTGCCCCTGCTGTCCCTTCCTGCCACCTTCAGTTTTTGTTCCAAGCACCAAAGCATAAACTTTTCAAGGCCTGCCCATCTAAACTCTCTGAAATGCAGCCTGGCTGATCTAGGAAGCTCCCAGCCTCATGTGTGAGGATGAAGTGAAGACCAGCAGGGAGCATTTCCCCTCTTCCAGCCAGGCTGGGAATTGCCTCTCCCTCAGCTTCAGCCACCACTCTCTGAGCCAGTTCCTGCAGGGAACCTTGTGCTGAACATTCATCCCATTCTCAATGCAGAGCACTTGGCTTCATCCTCAGGCCTCAGTAACACTGAGCTAAAGCAGCACAAAAATCTGATTAAACTCCCACCTGCAGAGCACAATGAACCTGGCCTTGGGCAGGAGCCAGAATATCTGGGAATGAGCAGAAAACGCTTTGCCTTTGCCTCCTGGCGACAGCAGCTACAATCAGCAGAGTGATGGCTCCCCCTCCTCGTCCTCAACTCAAACCCAAACCCGTGTTTGTCAAACAAAAAGCTGAAAAACCAACGCCAGCACCCCACGGGAGTGGGACACACATTTGCTGCAGAAAAAAAGCAAAAGTGTGTTTTCCTCGTTCCAGGGCTCTGCAATCGGATCCCCTCGGTGCTGAGGGAATTCCTGGATTGCAACATTCCCGTCTGAGCAAGAGTCGCTCGCTTGGCTTTACTCTGCTTTTCTGACAGCTCCGCAAACTCATCACAACAACACGAACCTGAAGGTTGCTGTTTCACGTTTGAACTGCAGGGTCTGCGATGAGGAGCAGGGAATGACCCCGGGAGCTCCTCCCGAGCCCCGGGAGCTCCTCCCGAGCTCCGCTCCCGTTCCCAACGCTCCCCACGGCAGCGCCCAAGGCCAACAACTCCCTCAGCCTCTACACCGCCGCTCTCGCGGGACGCCCTGAGCAGGAAGGACCCACCGCGACCCTCGAGTCCAAGCCCCGGCCGTGCACGGACACCCGAGACCGCCACCGTTTCGCCCCAGCCGTGTTTTGGGGCGGTTTCCCCTCAGCCGAGCTGCGCCCCCTCCCGAGGCACAGCGCAACGGCGCGGAGGCCGCAGAGCTTCGGGAAGACGCCGGGCGCCGCGGCCCCAGCAGTGTCCGCCGCTCCTCAGCCCGAGCCCGCCCCGCGCAGCCCCCCTGGTCCCACTCACGCCTGTCTGCGGGCAATCAGCCGGTGCATGGGCGTCGCCATCTTAACGGCCACGCCGGAAGTGAGGCTGCCGCGGGGAACGGCGGGACGAGTGCCGGCCGCGGGGCATGCCGGGACATGCGACCCTGCGGGCCGGGTGCGGCCGCCATAGAGAGAGTCCTCCGGGGTCAGAGCGAATGAGACCTCCAGGGTCATAGAGAGCGAGACCTCCTGGACCATAGAGAATGAGTCCTCCGGCGGCCAGAGCGGCAGCGCCCGCCGGCCTGCACTCTCTATCGCCCCTGCCGCTCCCGCCGTGTCATTGCAGCGCCCGGGCCCGGTTGCTTTTCGTGTCCCTGTCCCAGTTAAATGTAAAAATTTATAAACATATTAAATATAAATAATATCTTTATAATTATATTAACTATATTAAATGTAAATATTTATAAGTATATTAAATATAAATAATATTTATTTCCCTGCAAATTCCTGACTAAGGGAGCTGGTGGAAATGGCTCCTGGGTAACGCTCATAGCACAGGGAGGTGGGATTTTGGAGAGCTGAGTTATCTGTGCTGTGATTTATGTCAGAGCTTGGGGCAGGCAGCCTGCAGATCCCTCGGCAGAGGGGATCACAAAGCCCTCTCCTATTTGAATATCCCAGAATAGCCCGGTGAGCCTTAGGTCGGGTGACGTTGAGGGCTATTTGCAGCAGCCCCAGGAAGAGCCTGTGACAGACAGCAGCCAGGGGTTATTTTCAGGCCACATTCGTGGTCGTGTTTGGCTGGCATTAATGAATTCCAAGACTGAACTGGAATTGCAATCAACTGTAAACTGAGGCTGGGGCTGCTGGGAGGACACTGGGACACACCGTGCTGGCAGATTCCAGAGAAATCATAAATCTGCTTCTTCTGCAGGTCACAGGAAAGGAGGGTGCTGGGTGTGCCAGGCAAGGATTTATCATGAGTAAGTTCTGAGCAGGTCTGGGGTCAGGAATGCTCATGGCCCAGAGTGAGCCCAGCCCTGAGTGAAGCCCAGGATGGATGCTCTGAGGAGCAGAGTGTGGCCAGGACTGGCTGCTGAGGCTGGCAGGGCCCCTCTCCCCCAGCTCCTTCTGTGCCCAGGGCCCTCATGTGCCAGGCCAGGGTCACTCCGGGGTGCTCTGATCCCCTCTGACACCAGGCTCTGCTCCCTGGCTCCCTCTGGAAAAGCCAAGCAAAAATCCTCAAAGGAAGCTGGGCTCCTGGGGTTGTGGCTGCACCACACTCCCCACACGGGGCAGCAGCCAGGGCTCTTCCTTGGCAGCTCGTGCCATGCTCAGGTGGTTCCTGAGAAGCTCCCTGGAGCAGAGGCTGGGCAGAGCTACAGGAATGAAGGAGGGATTTATTAAAAGCCCTTCACAGGACACACCTTGGGCAGTGCCAGAGCCCGGCCGTGGCTCCACCCCAGATGGATCCTGGCCACGAGTTCTCACACTTTGATAAGTTTGGGTCCATTTCCATGCTGGCTTCATTGTCCAATTCCAGCTCCAGGTGATGCAGTCCCACCCTCCCAGGTTGCTCCCCTCCATTCCCTGTTGTTTGCACTTTTGGGCTGAAGCTGCAGCGGTGTCCTTGGTTCTGGGGCTGGAAAAGGATTGTTCTGTGGGACTGAGCTGTGAGGAGAACCTGCTGACACTTGATATGGAGTGCAGAGTTATAAACCAATGCAGAGTCTGGAAAATATGAAAGCTCAAACTTAAGGCATCACAAGGACGCCCGAGGTCAAACACTTCATTAATATTCTGTCATTAGCACCATGATGCAATTCCTGAGGCAAGTCCCAGCCCCTGGCAGCTGTCAGAGCAGGATGGCTGAGGCAGGCAATGGCTCTGGCGCAGGAGTCCCTCCTGCCTGCACTAGTGAGTGTCTGTGGGTGTGTGTTCGGTGTCACTGACACAAGGAGCAGCCGTGTAAATACAGCCCTGGGGCCTTGGTAACGCACTGTTTGTGGCACACTGCACTGCCACGCAGCTTTTGGCGTGTTTCATCATGGAATTAAAAGTATTCCTAAACATTCAGTTTCACGAAACTCACAGATGTAAGTATCAGGGTTGGGGGTTAGGTTTGTGTTAGGATGAATCCACCATTCCTTCAAATTCAGGAACAATCAGAGCACGAATTCCAGAACGGTTTGGGTTTTAGGGACCCTAAAGCTCACCTCATTCCACCCCTGCCATGGGCAGGGAGTCCTTCTGCTATCCCAGGTGCTCCAAGTCCTGCCCAGCCTGGCCTTGGACCTTTCAAGTGATGTCTGAATCGCAAATGAAAAATTCTAAGGAGGCTTTGAAGTATTTTTCTGCAAAAACTGTATTTCCATAGACTGTACTTGTATAATCATTACATCTCATGGTGTGTGCGCTGTTGCCATCCACCACATCTGTCACCCTCAGGTCCTTACATCACGGGCAAGGAAAAAGTTTCACTGAACAACTTTTCTGTGGCACCGACCGCTTCAGACAACAACTCAGCGACCTTTGCAGTGCTGCCAAGTTGTGCCTTTGTCGCCTTTTTCTGCCATTCCTGACGCAACGAAAGAACTTTGGCAGAGGGGGAAGGCGCCGAGCGCCCTCAGAGCCCGCCCAGAGCGCCCGCCCTCAGCCGCGCCGCGCGCCCCGCGCTCTCGCGAGATCTCGGCCGCCCTCAGCGCCGGCGCGGCCGCGGCCCGACGGGATCTTTCGAGAATTGCCGGTACCGCGCTCCCCCCTCAGCGCCGCCGCCATGTCCGTGGTGGGCATCGACCTGGGCTTCCAGAGCTGCTACGTGGCTGTGGCCCGCGCCGGCGGCATCGAAACTGTCGCCAACGAGTACAGCGACCGCTGCACGCCGTGAGTGAGCCCGGGAGCCGCGCTGAGGCGGCGGCAAGGCGCCCGCGGGGCCCGGCGTGGCGGGGCCGGGGAGGGAGGGAAGTGGCGGGGCCGGGAGGAGCGGAGGTATAAAGTGCTTACAAGAGATGCGGTAAAGCGCGGCAGGCACGGAGAGGGCTTCGGGAGCCCCGCTCAGATGCCTTTCGTAGAATCACAGAATCATAGGATGCTAAGGGAGTGGAAGGGACCTTAAAGCTCATCCAGTTCTACCCCTCTGCCTTGGGCAGGGACACCTTCCACCATCCCAGGTTGCTCCAAACCCCGTCCAGCCTGACCTCGAATACTTCCAGGGATGGGGCAGCCACAGTTCTTGCGGGCAATCTGTGCCAGTGCCTTCTGACCCTCACAGGGAAAAATTTGTACCCTACATCTAATTTAAATTTCCCTTCTTTCAGTCTGAAGCCGTTCCCCTTGTGCTGTCAGTCCAGTTCCTGATGCAGAGTCCCTCTCCGGCTTCCTTGTAGCCCCTTGAGACGCTGCAAGACGCTCCGAGGTGTCCGCACAACCTTCTCATTGCCAGGCTGAGCAGCCCCAGCTCCCCCAGCCTTTCGGTGCAGTACGGCCGGTTTGTCCCCCCCGAGGCGGGGCTCTGCCCTTGGGATTAGAAGGACGGGGGCTGTGAGTGTAGAGAAAAGCATCCCTGGCTGCTGGAAGCGCCAGACCTTAATTCCCTGTGTATTCGTACGCCGTGTTCTGGGAGCACGGCTGTCACTCCCCTGCGGTCCCAGCTCAGCAGGACTGGGGAGGGCTGAGCTGGGTTGGGCTGGTGCCGGGCTTAGTGTGAGCCATGGCTTGTCCTGGGATCAGAGCTTGGAAAGCTGCTCAGCAGCCTGCAGTGCCAGGACAAGGGGAACGGCTTCAGAACTGACAGAGAGGAGCTCTGGATTGCATATTGGGAAGAAATCTTTCCTTGTGAGGATGGGGAGGCTCTGGCACAGGGTGCCCAGAGAAGCTGTGGCTGCCCCTGGGTCCCTGGCAGTGCCCAAGGCCAGGTTGCACGAAGCTTGGGATGGTGGGAGATGTCCCTGACCATGGCAGAGGGCCTGGATAAGCTTCAAGGTCCCTCCCCATCCATGATTCCATGGTACAATGTGGTCAGTGTATTCTAGCCCTGCTTGTGTAATGATCCCTGCTACCACATTCTCAACAGGAGTGTGCATTGCCTGCTTTTATTGAGGAACTTCCTAAGAAGGAAGGAGAGAACTGCTATAAAACTCTGAATGAGTTGCCAAATGAAGGTGGGAAAAGAATTTGCATCAAGAATTGGGCATCCAACCTGGAGAGGAACTGGGGGGAAAACTGTCCTAGAAGTGTTTCTGGAGCTTCCCCTCTGTTGCAGCTTCATTTGAGCAGATCCTGAAGTGGCTGTCTTGGTGAGGCAGCTGCATCATCTTCGATGTTTGGGCTGGTTTAGATCACCTCAGAAAGCCCAGAGTGACCTTGCTTCTCATTAGACCATACATCACTGTTTGCTTCCTGCTGTCTCTAAGCAATGAATAAATAGAGAAGGAATTTTTGAATTCAGCATGTGTGCCCAAGTATCTGGAGATCTCTTAAGTGTTCTCAATAACGTGGAAATTTAAAGGTTAGATGTACTGGGAAAATATTGAATGTAGAGAGGATCAGAGCTGGGTTCTAATAGCTGTAGGTATTTGGCCCTCAGGGAGTTGAAGTTCTGCTGATAGATATATCTGTATATTTGAGATGTGAGCACAAATCTCCCTTGTTGAAGGAGATGAGCTAAATAAAATATCTGACACGATGCATCTCTTGGGAAATACTTCAGTTATGGGAGCCTGAAGTAAAATTGGAAAAAATGAGCAAAATGCAAATGAGAGGGTTTTAGCAGGGCTTAATGTCCAGGTGCTGTTCTGAGGGAATGCAGAAAAGCATTCTGCAAGCAGACCCTTCTATTAAAAGAACTTCTGCATGGTTTTTAAGTGACTTGGAATCAGAAGCCTGGTTCCAAAAGTCAGTGCTGAGCAGTTGTTACAGTGGGGAAGTCATGCAAGGTGTAGTGACAGGTTTCCCCAGGCACTGGCTCATGGTCAGGGCTAAACACTGTGTTTTGTATGTTATTGTAATAATCTCTGTTATTAAAATAAACCCCCCTGAGTGCATTGGGCTGAGTTCTGTGGCACAGGTGACACTCCCACAGAATCTGCCTTCAGTCTGGTACTTGGATTCTTCTGGAGTGCTGTAAAATTTGAACTTGTACACCCCAAAGCTGTGCAAACTGTGTTTGTCTTTGGACATGGAAAAGTGGTAGAGAGAAAGGTAGTGGAAACTGAGAAATAAAAGTAAGCTAGTTTAATTATTTCTGTAGGGATGAAGGGCCTTGAGTTAAATTAAATCATTGTGATTGATGTTCTGGAGCTGGTGCTGATGATCAGTGCAGGGGACAGGAACTGTCAGGGGACAGGGGACCTTCCCAGGAAGTGGCAGCAGGTGGGAGGGTGAGGAGGTGCCTCCAGGGATGTGAAGCAGAGATTTTAACTTGCTGAAGTTGTTTCATTAGACCTCTGGTGACCTTCACTGTGAATGTTTCTACCTAAAGTGCACTGGTTAGTTTTTCAGCTCCCAGAAATGGTGTAATAGTGTAATTTGTATTTCATGAGTTTACTGGTTCTTGTGAACTGATTTGGGGAATGAGACTGGTTGAAAATTCTTCCTTCTCTCCCTCCTTCTTTGTAATTTCACTCACTTCTGTGCTGGGTCCCTGCCAGGGCTCTCATCTAAATTTGTGCATTTGTGTTAGTGAGGGGATCTTGATTTGTAAATTCAGCAGTGAAGTAGCTGTATTTGTTTTTTTCCAAGAGAAGGGCACAATTCATGTCTTAATTCCTTTCAGGAGACCAGAGTAAATTAATAACCAGCTCCCTGCTCTGGGCTCATTAGGTCTTTACCTCCTGTTCATTGGTGTGGGCCTGAGGGTCTGCAGAGCACAAACTTCGCTTTTTTTTAACTAATGTCACAAATAGTTATTTCAAACAACTGCAGATTTATTCAGAACTGTTAATTCTGTTGCAGCACATACTTTAGGGTAGGCCTTGTAGCGTTTGTGAAGTTGTTTATAAATTGAAGAAGATACAAACCCAATGCAATTGTGTCAGCCCAGCCTTCGGGTTGGTTTTGGTTAGATTCTGCTTGGAACACCCAGTTCCAAACCTCAGGCTGAGCTGGAATGTTTTCTGTAGCAGCCCTGTGGCATCACCCTGCTGTAAAGCAGATTCTTAACCTGCTGCATGGACAGAGCTTAATTAGACTTAGTTGGCATGTTGTGTGAGCAGTAAAGATCTGCTCACCTAATGGCAGGGCTCCCCCCACCAAGTTTACCTCTGTGGTATGAACAACTTGGATTAGAGGGCTGGATTTTGTTTTGTTAGGGCTCCTACAGTTTGTTAAAAATGTAAATCAAGAGGCTTAATCAGCTGAGGGATTTCTCCTAAAAGGAGAATTTCTCTATTCAGAACTGCAGGCTGTCACAAAGCAGGGGGAAGTAAAACATAATTTCTCTTTCTGTGCCCCATGTTGTTTCAGTGGGTACAGATGAAACCCTGAAAGACCAATCTTTCTCTGCAGGTAGTTTCTTTGTGCCCTTGAAGGGTTTGCCTTAACCTGGAAAGCTTAGTTAGCATCTGCTGCAGACATGTAGGAATAATTTCTGTAACACCTGATGTACCTCGTGTTTGAGTGCTGAACAGTTGAACATTTCCATGTTATAGCTACCAGCTTCTCCCTGAGTGCAGTCCCTGAGGGGAGGCTCTGCCCACTCAGGCCTGAGGTGGGAGGCTTGGAGGAGCATGGCTGAGCCTGGGCTGAGGCTGTTCTGCAGGGAGGGCTGGTGCTGGTTTCAATGCAGTTATAGTGCCTGGTTCCCAGAATGCCCAGAACCTTCCACGAGTGACCAACGGTTTTAATGGACCCAGTAATTAATTACAGTGGCCTTCCAGACAGTGTCAGTATTTTTAGCCAGCAGATGTGCAGTGGATGTGCAGCTGGAGTCACTGACTGAGCTCACTCTTCCTTGCAGAGCCTGTATATCCTTTGGGCCCAAGAATCGCTCCATTGGTGCTGCAGCCAAGAGCCAGGTGAGTGTGGGGCTTGGGTAGAACACTTCAGAGCAGCACTCTGGGCTTTGTCACTGCAGATAACACATGGCCCTGAGCTGCTGCTCCCTCCCTGACCAGTGAACAGCTGAGCTGCTCTCAGCTGTTCACCATGGGCTGCTGCTTTGTCATCTGGCAGAGAAATCTCAGCGTTGATCCTTGCACATAATGAAGTGTACAAAATAAAGCTGTGCCTCTTAAGAAAGTTTCATAACTACTAATTTTTTTTTTTCAAGTTGTGAACCTAAATTCACAAGTGGTGCTTCACCCTGCCCTAGTTTGTTCCAGTCCCTGTGCTTTATGATGGCTTTTAATTATGTGACTCTGTTCTATAGAATTCCATTAAGTGCATGGTTTGGGCAGAAAGGAGGCATATTTGAGTGTAAATAGATAGAGCTATCTTGACCCTTTGTGGCTGAATTACAACCTAAATATCTCTCTTGGGTGCTCTTGCCCATAGTCTGAGTTTCTGTTGCTGTAGGCAGGTAAATGTAATTTAAGGACTGGGAAGAAGTTAAGGAGATTTGTCCTACTCATGGTATTTGGGTCTTGCTGTATCAGATTTTCTGTTGCTGTGTAAGTAACCCCTATAAAAGATGATTTATTTTTTTCAAGTCTTCTACAGGAAGTGACTAGTCAAACAGTTGTTTTTTCTTAGCCTAAAAAGCCTAGAGATGTGTGAAGATTTTTTACCTAAGATACAAAAATCCCTGGACACAGCCATGTTATTCAAGAGCAGCACAACTGTACTAGAACCAAACACAGCTGTTTTTTCTGGAATTGAGTCTGCTTAGCTTAACGAAATCCATTGGTGCAGAGCCCTGTAGAGATGAGTGTGTCCTGCACAGACTAAACTTAGAGAACATCCAGGCCAAGTTACTTAGGAAGTAGGACCTGCCTGAGCCCAGATCCAGGTAATGCTCTGTGGAACAGTGCCTGTCTGCTCTCTCAGTGCCTGTGGTTTTCAGTGCGTGCGTCGCTCTGCTGTCAGTGACAGAATTCCCTTCACTGTGCTGTGTGAAGCCAGCTGGGATGGGCTTTCACTTCTCTGTGCTGATCTCTGCTGGTAATCAAAGTCAGTCTACCTTTTGTCAGTTAAACCAAGGTGACAGCATCATTTTAGGGGACCTCCTGACCTCCTAAAGCTTCATGAGCAGGTCCTTGTGAGAGGTCTTTTGTGAGAATATCTGTGTGTTGAGTGTCATGTGCATGTGATGAACCTGAGGTGGAGTTTACATCCATGTGCTTGTTATGTTTGGGCAATCACTGATTGTAGAAAGGTAGGGGGTAGAGAACAGGTAAGTGGGAAAGAGATTTTGCTAACAGTTCTAATGAACTACACGTGCACCATGAAATTTAAGTCTGGTTGTAATCAATATTTTATAGACTTGGCTCAGTTTTTAGTGCATATTTTATTTTCCATCTCAAATTGCTGTAGGTTCCCTGAGCAGCCAGAGGGAAGTTGCCTCCCAGCACCTGCCCAGATGCTGTTAAGATACAAATGACAAAAATACTCTGGTGGGAGAAGCATGAGAACAAAACTCTGTCTTCTGTTTGAAATTCAGATGTTCCCCTGCCGCGTTGTATTAAAGATTTCTTTTCCTCTAGGTTATTTCAAATGCAAAGAATACAGTACAAAGTTTTAAAAGATTTCATGGTCGTGCATTCTCAGATCCCTTTGTTCAAGCTGAAAAAGCAAGCCTTGCCTATGAACTTGTCCAGCTGCCAACAGGCTCAACTGGCATCAGGGTAAGTCTGGCATGTTTGAGGAGCCAGAGGAGGAAACTGATAAAGTTTCCTTTTATTTCTCTGTTTTGAATCTGCTCACTGTGGTTTGTGTTCTCTTTTGAATGGAAAGCCTTAATAGGGAAGGGAATAAAAGGCTGATAATGGGGATGGTGCATGGGTTCCACTGCAGTGTAATGAGTGTGCACAATTTTTATTTGAAGGCCATGTATATGGAAGAAGAAAGAAACTTTACAATTGAGCAGGTGACAGGAATGCTTCTGACCAAATTAAAGGAGACTGCTGAGAATGCGCTTAAGAAGCCTGTGGTTGACTGTGTTGTTTCTGTAAGTATGGAATCCAGCAAAACACACAGCACTTAGTTACTGTCTGAACTGAAATGGCTGCAGCATTCAGTTAAATCTGATTCAATTGGCCAGTAAATTTGAATGTCCAGGTATCTTTCTTTTCTGTTTAAACTGAATCTTACACCTCTTGGAAACTAGACTTATATCATTAATGGTCTTAAAATGCTGCTGATTAGCAGCATAAATAATATTTGATTCCTATTTTTTGATTATGTATTCCAGAAATTAGTGGCTTGTGATATGGAATAAAAAAAGGAACTTTGTCTTTATGTATTTTTTTCTTCTGTTGCACCTGAAATGAGCACTGCATTTGAAGAAGGCCTGTGCCCCATGAGCACACTGTCCTGTCCACCCTTGTAGCTGTTTCCTGAAGGTGGCTCCTGGAAATGTTAATAATGGTAATATTGGCTCTCTGACCTCCTTGCAGGTTCCTTGTTTCTACACAGATGCAGAAAGGAGATCTGTGATGGATGCTACCCAGATTGCTGGTCTCAACTGTCTGAAACTAATCAATGAAACAACTGCAGGTAATTCTTCCTGTCCCTCACTCAGTGTTGCAGTTTTACTACATGAAAAGGCTTTTATTCTGCCAGTGAGCCCTGCTTTCTGGAATTACAGCTGCTTTTATACACTTGGAGATCAGAAGGTTTCCCTAATTCGGGTCTGGTTTTCCATTGCTTTGCAAAGACATAACAATATTTGGTGAATATCTGTTTTAGTGCAGCTGGGGGAGGGGTGGTACTGTTTAATGTTCTTCCATGTTTCTTTGGCATTGAGAATTCTGTTTATTCAATGTCTGTATCTTGAGGAGCACAATGAAATGCTAATGTTGATTCCTGATTACCATTTATTTCTTGGTAATGACAAATCTTTATGTCCTAACTATACTTTTGTTTCTGTAGTTGCACTTGCATATGGGATCTATAAGCCAGACCTGCCTGCCTTCGAAGAAAAGCCACGGAACGTTGTTTTTGTGGACATGGGCCATTCTGCATATCAAGTTTCTGTTTGTGCATTCAACAAAGGCAAACTGAAAGTAAACAAGCTGTTACACATCCATTTTGATTATCTGTAGAACATTCATCAGCACACTGTGGCATGGACTGTGGCAGGCAAGCCTGCCTGGCTTCACAGAGAGGCATCCACACAGCTCAATTCTTGTTCTTAAAATTGCACTTTGTCTGGAGCAAAAAGTAGGGCAGGGAACTAGAGAGCTTTTGAGCAGTGTGTGGAGGAAGCAAACATGCCTTAATCAGCAGACTCTGGCAAAGAATAAAAAACCTGGATTAAATGGTTTATTCAGAAATTATCATATCTGACTGTGCTGCTTTCAGAAAAATACTCCAGTTCAGTCATGAGATCTGGTGTTGAAGCAGGAATTCCTGCAGTGCTGTAAGTGACAGACATTGGTTCTGAACCCTCACTGTGGTGCTCATGTACAATGAAGAAACATTCCTGATTGCTTTAAGCTGCCAGTGGAAGCTCAGCAGATGACTGTATTTGTGAGTGTACACTGCCAAAGCATTGCTCTTTTGCAGCAAACACTAACATTTCTTACTGGCATTTTATTATTATTATTGTTAATTATTACGATCTGGACTTTGCAGTTACAATACCTTTCTCATGATTGGCTGGAGAAACAGATGCAGAATTTAAAGCATGAGATAGTGAAATGCAGAGAAATGTTCTGACAACACTTGTTTTCTCATAGTTTTATTTATGTGAGGAAATGTAGCCCTTGTGTTTCTCTTGGATTTGTTTTTTAAACTTGGAAGCCATGGCAGTGTGGAAAGGATGCTTTGGGGTCCAGAGTGCAGGGCTGTTAGCCAGTGTAGAGGCCAAAGCCATCTGAAGGGGTATTGAGGGTAATGATTTCTGTTCCTAAAAAAATAAATTCCTGGTGTGTTTACAGAGCAGAATGAGCTGAGGTGGGTGGACTACAGGTGTTCTTTGCAGATAATTCCTTCATCAAAAAGGAGCACCTGTTTTAAGAGTTAAAATAATTTATTTTCTTCCTGTTTTATTTTTAGCTTTGGGTAAGCATGTTCCACCCTTAGGAGGCATCAAATATTAAACTGGGATATGACTCAAACTGACAGTGGCTAAGCAGAATTTGGAACAGAGATCTGCTCCCAGCACAAGCTATGGAACAGATTGTGTTGCTAAGTCCTGCCCGATCTCCCTAAATTCCTTTTAAAGCAGTTGTCACCTCATTCCAGGAAGGCTGATTTCTTTGACTTAGAGTTGAACTATCTTTGAAACAAAGCACTGCTTTGATGTGGACTGCTGATTGCTTTCACTGGGTAATGGCACATTGAACTGGTACTGAAGGGTTCCCTTCCTTTAAGGTTCTTGCTACAGCATTTGATACAACCCTTGGAGGCAGGAAGTTTGATGAGGTGTTGGTGGAATACTTTTGTGAGGAGTTTGGGAAGAAATACAAACTGGACATCAAGTCCAAGATCCGAGCGCTGCTGAGGCTGTACCAGGAGTGTGAGAGGCTGAAGAAGCTGATGAGTGCCAATGCCTCTGACCTGCCCATGAACATTGAGTGCTTTATGAATGACATAGATGTGTCTGGAACCATGAACAGGTAACTCTGCTCTACAGTGGGACACTTCAGAGTGCCCTTCAGGCAGTTAAAAACTTGCTATGAAGTGTCAGCTCTTAGGGCTGAAGGGAGCTGAGAAATCAAAGAACAACATGTGCAGGAATGCTGCTGGAAATAAAAGTGTTTAGAGCCTGGTCAGTGGCCTTGAGTTAGGAGGGAGGGCTGGGAATGTTGAAAGGATGCCAGGGTTGCTGGAACCAGTTTTTGTCTGGGAGAACATAATAAAGTGTAAAGCTAGGACTGAGGGAGAGAAAACCCTGCAGTGCACAGTGAAAGTGGCATTCCTTCAGTTTGGGCATCCTGTTTGCAATGGTGCTTATGGTGTGCTAGAGCTTTGTTTATGGATTCTTCCAACAGAAGCAAATTTTTAGAGATGTGTGAAGGACTCCTGGCAAGAGTGGAGCCGCCCCTTCGCAGCGTGCTGGAGCAAGCCAGTAAGTGGGGCTGTGTGGGGGCTGCTCTGCATGAGACAGGAGCCAGCCAGACAGCCAGAGTGCATGTTGGACACAAGGGTTTACCACAAACAAGAGTTTTATGCTTAGGAGTTACAAGATTAAAAAACTTCCTCACTCAAGCTAAGAGCTGAAATTTTTACTGCTTAGAAACTTAGCCTAAAGTTGGTCTATTAAAACTTCTGGTTTATGATGTCAGTGTATTAATGTGAAAGAGAAACATTTCATCTATTGTCTGACTCCTTTCTAGGGTTGAAGAAGGAGGATATTTATGCAGTAGAGATAGTTGGTGGTACCACAAGAATTCCTGCTGTCAAGGATAAGATCAGTAAATTTTTTGGCAAAGAAGTCAGTACGACCCTGAATGCAGATGAGGCTGTGGCACGAGGCTGTGCGCTGCAGGTAAAAAGTGCTGTTTGCTCTTGCTGTGAGAATATTAAGCAGCATCAATAGCTACTTGCTGAATGAAATGCTTGTTCACCTAAAGTCTGAACATCTGTAATGTGGCTTTTGTGCTCTTGCAGTGTGCAATTTTGTCCCCGGCTTTCAAAGTGAGAGAGTTTTCTATCACTGATTTGATACCGTACCCCATCTCTTTGCGATGGAATTCACCAGCAGGAGAAGACCTGAGGTACAGCCAGTACAATCTTCTTGCATGTTACAGCTTAAAATTACTGGTGATGGTTAGAGTAAATAACAAATGTCAGTAAATACCCTTAGAACAGGGTATTTCCAGGGCTGAGTGCCTATTTAACACTTCCAGTTTTGATACTTCTGAAGTTAATGATGGCAGAAAACAAAACCAGGGTTGAGTGGCAGTTTGGTACTTCCTGCGTGGTTGTTGTGTTACTTAACCTGAAAGATCAGGACAGTCTTGTCACTTCTTAAGGAAGCTATTTCCCTAAGAGTACCTAGAAATGTTTTGTTACCTTAACCTGCTGTGTTGTCACACTGAACACAGGCTGTGTTTTCTCTTGCAGTGACTGTGAGGTCTTCCCCAAGAACCACCCTGCTCCCTTTTCCAAGGTCCTCACTTTCTACAGGAAGGAGCCCTTCACTCTGGAGGCCTACTACAGTTCCCCCAAGGAGCTGCCTTACCCAGACCCTGCTATAGGTTAGCACCATTTTGTACTAAAAATCTTTTCTGTGTTTCAAGCCTTTTCTGTCTAATTATGTAGTCTGCACATGCAGCCTACTGCAAATGCTCTCAGGACAACATTTCAAACGAATTTTCAGTAAAATAGGTGGAGTAGCATGAAGTTTATGGGCAAAAAGAGCATCCTAATATTGGAGCAAACATGGAAGAGCCACACTGAGAGTTGTGCAGTCTTTTGCTTTGATAAAAGTAACACCAGGTTTGACATAAAGAATTCCTAATAGCTGTGCCCCAGCATTGCTGGGTAAAAAATCTGTGTTGTCCAACCTGAGTAGGTTTTAACATTCCCTGAGCACATTGCAGTGAGCTGTGTCAGCAGCAGCCGGGGTTTGCTCTGCATTCAGAACTGAGCTTAATCAAAAGTGTTTGGTTTTCTCCTCTCTGTTTAGCTCACTTCTTGGTTCAGAAGGTCACTCCTCAAACAGATGGATCCAGTTCCAAAGTGAAAGTCAAAGTCAGAATAAATATCCATGGCATCTTCAGTGTTTCAAGTGCATCTCTGGTGGAGGTTCATAAATCTGATGAGAACGAGGAGCCAATGGAGACAGATCAGCACGCGAAGGAGGAAGAGGTAACAGACTCACTGCTCCCAGCTGCTCAGAATGCCCACAAAGCACAGCTGGCCAGGGGCTCAGGCCTGAGTAAGGATTTACTAGACATGCCCACAACTGAAATATGAGACTGAGTACTCATTGTAGTATGTTACACCAGTGACAGAGCTCTTGAAACCAGGACTTGAGGTGTAGATCGAATTCTTAATGATGGAGCTGTGGCTTGCTGGAGCAAAGACTGGGAGCTCATAATTTACTCCTGTAGATTTCATTCTGTTTGTTTTGCCTAAAGAGCATTAGAGGTGTTAAGGGATCAGCCTGGGAACTGAAGCAGTGATCTGTGCTTGTTTAATGTGTGAAATTGGATCTCTCTGAATTTCAGAAGATGCAAGTAGACGAGGAGCAACAAAAGGCTGAAGAGCAACAGCAAACCCAGCCTGAAAATAAGGCAGAGTCTGAAGAAATGGAGGTAAGAGGAGCATTTGAGACTTTATTTTCATGAGATTCATGAGAATATGAGGAGTATGAGCACATCTGCTGCCTTTGTCATAGTTCTGGAAGCTGAACTTTTATTTCAGTGCACTGGTGGTCTATTGTGATTAGAGCTTTAGAAAGGACACAAATGGCACTGATAACTGCAGACCTGTCAGGTGACCTGGTACTGATAAAATGGGGGAACTCTCCTGTTCAGGGAAGAAATAATCATCTAGTTTTCAATAACTTGAATACTAGAACAGGTTTCTGCCGTGAGCACCATCCCCTATGAATGTAGAGTGCCCAGAAAATGTCAGTTTATTAATTGTCTGCATTAATTGTCTCAGGCTTCAGCAGCTGAGCTGTCAGAATGGCAGGGAGTGCTTGGTTCTCTTGTTGAGATGCTAACTCAGTTTTTCTGATGTAAATCTTGACTGCTCCCCTTGAATTGAGTGGTGATGCTGTTTTTACTGTGAATGTAATTCTATTTTAATGCAGACTTGTCAGGCTGACTCAAAGGACAAGAAAGTGGATCAGCCACCTCAGGCCAAGAAGGCCAAAGTGAAGACGACCACAGTGGACCTTCCCATCGAGAACCAGCTGGTGTGGCAGATAGGGAAGGACATGCTCAACTTGTTCATTGAGAACGAGGTAAAATCTTCCTGCCAAGCTAAAAATGTCACCTGTTGGTCTCCAGAAATGCTGTTTTTCATTAAACATGGTTAAGGAAGGTCAAGGAAAGGATTAAAAGGAATAAAAGAAGCAGTTAGAAGTCTGAGGTGAGCAACAGTGCCCCGTGGAGGCAGAATGCATTCATTGCTCCTGGCCAGGGGAGCTGTCACTCTCATAAGGCTGTTCTGTACAAGGTGGAGGTTCCTCAGCTGGAGGAGGATTGTCCTGTGCTGTATTGGACATCACACCAAAACTGAAATCAGTTTTCAGTCATGTGCTGTGTTCTGTAAATCACAGTTTTGCAAAATCTTGATCTGGTTTGAGCCTTTGCTAACAAGGTGTCCTGGAAATAAATGTTAAATAATGAGCTTTTTAGCCAATTAATTTGACACTTTGTTCACAGGGTAAGATGATAATGCAGGATAAGCTGGAGAAGGAGAGGAATGATGCCAAGAATGCAGTGGAAGAGTATGTGTATGAAATGAGAGACAAACTCTGTGGTGTTTATGAGAAATTCGTCAGTGAGGATGTGAGTATTGCTGCTGGACTGTCCTGATGCATTGTGGTACAATCAGCAGTTGGATTTAGTCACTCTTGACCTGTATCACATACTATATTTATATAAGTTAATATTCAAACTTTAAATTTGAAGAAATAATTGTAACCTTTCTGGCTCTGATGATAATCTACTGCATATGGGCACCTGTATCTGAACTGGTTGCCTAAAAATCTCTTGGCATTATGAGTCAGTTTTCCCTGTTGTACTGAAGGAGCTCAGTGTGTCATGAATTTAACTCTGCTGCTAGGGATGGATCTTTGAGCCCCTGGCTGTATCTCCATTGACTGCAATGGAGCTTTGCCAGCCAGGTGTCTGCAGAGGCCAAACTGGGACATGCCAGGTGACATTTATGGCACCTTTGCAAAAGAAAAGTTTCCCTCTGTTCTCAGGCTTGCTCATGTAGTGACAATGAAAGCGTGCGGGGACCAAAAATCCTTGGATGTGACAGTATTTGATCTGAAATGTGGCTGTCACACATGGCTCTTCCTTGGGCCTGGAGTCCACCACAAAGCTCTACAGAAGACTATTTTATTTCTTATTTTTCACTAAAATAGGATAAAGAGTTCCAGACAGAGTTCTTTATATTCTAAAAATACAAGCCTTCCAGAAAGGTTCCAGGTACCATTTAATGCCATTTGTCACCTAATCAATGATGTCACCTGCCTGTTCTGTGTGCCTTGCTGCAGGATCGCAATAGCTTCACACTGAAGCTAGAAGATACAGAAAATTGGCTTTATGAAGATGGTGAAGACCAGCCCAAACAAATATACATTGATAAATTGGCAGAACTGAAGGTGAGTGGTTTTTCCATTCCCATGGGAATTTACCAAAGCTGGAGAACTTTGTTCCAGCGAGGAGCTGTGTGGGGTGTGCTGATTCTGAGGTAACAACAGCCTGCTTTGCACTGTGTGTGGGGAGTGGGACTCCAGCAGACCTCTAGCAGCAGGGCTGAGGGAGGCTCAGTCTTTGCTGTCAGTTGAGGAAGAGTCAGAGTTCTGAGGAGTTCAGGGAAGTTGATGTATCTTGTCAACCCTGAGGATCCCTCAGTGATGCTCCATGAGTTTTGATACCTGTTGTGCTTTGTTTCAGACTCTGGGTCAGCCTATTCAGGCAAGATTCCAAGAATCAGAGGAAAGACCAAAAGCATTTGAGGACTTGGGGAAGCAAATCCAGCAGTACATGAAAGCTGTTCATGCATACAAAGCAAAGGTATTTTCACACTTAATTTCTGGAAAACACAAGCAAATTGTACAAATATTTTCTGAATTTTAGGTAACCTGCTTCAGACAAAAATCTGGTGCAACCTCCCAGTGAGCTTAGGAGTTCTTGATGTTTAATAGATTTTTAGAAGTGGCTTTTGGGCCTTGCACATCTCAGTCCCTTTTTAATCAGGTGTTGATTTCTTCGTGGAGGCGAAATGCCAGCAGCAGGAGATCTTCAGTCTCCGGTTACCGAGCTGTGGGTGATCAGTTCTGTTGATTTGTTAACCACAACAGCTCTTGGCTAAATGGTCTTTTAGTATTTTGAACCTAAGTTTTGAGGAAGTCAGGATGCAGTTTGTGCTCAAACACTGACACAGCTGCTCCTGTTTGGGTGTTGCAGGATGAACTCTATGAACATCTTGATGAAGCAGACGTGGCAAAGGTGGAGAAGAGCACCAATGAAGCCATGGAGTGGATGAACAACAACCTCAACCTTCAGAACAAGAGGAGTCTTACTTTGGACCCAGTTATAAAAGCAAAAGAAATACAGTCTAAAGCAAAAGTAAGTTTTTTCTACATAACTCACTGTATTTCCATGAGTTTTTGTGTTTATTACTCTCAGAAAACTCTGAGGTGAGAAATCTCAAAAGTACCAGGGAACATCAGCCCTCAACTGGAGTATTCCCAACAGTGGTTTCAAAAGTTAAACTGTGGGAGATAAAACCATTTCTAAGGATGTGTTATTTCTGTGTTCTCTAGGAATTGGCAAGTATTTGTAACCCCATAGTGAACAAACCCAAACCCAAGGTGGAGCTGCCGAAGGAGGAGCAGAAGGCGCCGGAGCCCAATGGACCATTGGACGGGCAGGGGGACGGCGGGAGCGGGAGCCAGCCCCCCGAGCAGGGCTCTGCCCCCACAGCCACCGACAAGAAGCTTCCAGAAATGGACATTGACTGAATTTCAGCACTTGTTTATATTATTGCAAACTACAATAAAGCTTTAAGTTGTCAACTTTGTACGTTCTGAATACAAACTGAAGCAAGTGAATCCCACAGCACTCTTGGTAACTCTTGGAGAGGTTTGGGCAGGGCAGCAGGTCAGAACACGGAGGTGGCGAAGGACTCGCTCAGCTCAGCAGTGTTTGCCTTTATTGATTGTATTTAGAAGTTTTGGTAGTCTAACTAGACCTCTAGGAACAGCCATAAGCTGCTTCTCCATTTTTAATGTCCAGGCTGACTGAGTTCTCCCTTGAAGGAGGGAGGCAGCCACATCTGAAGTCTGATGTGCACCCTGCTCTTCCCTTTCCCTGTGGATTGCAGCACTGGCACTCCAGGGAGGGCAGGGGAGAGCCAAGGCAGAGTCTTCCATTGCTCTTGGTTTAGTGTGAATGCCTGCTCTGGACTCACTCTGATTTGCACTGGAACAGTTGATGGTTACAGGAGGTTTGCAGAGCAGGGGGTGGCTCATCAGCACCTTTATTCCTTAGCCCAGACTGCAGATCAGACTCAGAATGTGCTCCTGGACAGGGGAGGGGGTTTCTCACAAACTCCCCAGCTAATTAGGCCCTGTAAACTCCTTGTCTTTAGTTAAATTAGCTGCTTGTAGAAAGAGTGAATACTTGTATTTCAGCTGCCTATGCTGATAGTTGATTCTGACTTGTTCCTAACTTTTTCTGGCAGGGGTATGCTTGCTTCCACGAGGCCTTCATTTGGAATGCTTGGTTTTTTGTTTTGGTTTCTTTTTTTCCAGGAAAACCAAGAACTGATGGATATGTTGGTTTGTTTTGTTTTGTTTTGTTTTTTTTTTCTATGAGCTTTATACAATGAATTGCTTCTAGTACTGATTGTCATTAAACTTGCAAAAATTAATTTGTATGTGTTAAAATCCAAAGCTGAAAAACACCCATTCAGTTATTGCAAGAAATAAATGCACTGGATTCTACTGGATCACCTGCTGCAGCTGTTGATTGCAATGCAGAGGGGCCGGGGTGGAGGGAAGGGCTGTGTCCCTGGTTCTTGGGGTGTGCGAGGAGCTCTGCCGGGCTGCTCCGGGGCTGTGCGGCTTCCCGCGGGGTGGGGATGGGTGCGGTGGGTGTGAGTTTAAGCTCCCTGTAATGAATCACAGCCATGGAATGCCCCGCGTTAGAAGGGGCCCACCGGGCCCAGTGGGTCCAGCTCCTGCCCCTGCTCAGCGCTCCACGTTCCCGTTCCGGGGGAGCCCGTCCAGTGCCCGAGCCCCGCGGCTGGAGGCGGCCGCTCGCTCGCTGCCGGGGCCGGGGAGGGGCGGCAGGCGGGGCCCGGAGCGGCACCGAGCACCCGGGCTGGGCCGGCCGGGCCCTCCCGGCCGCCGGGGGAGCTGCGGGGCCGGGCCGGCGCCTCCTCCGCCCGCCGGCGCTTCCCGTCCCTTCCCTTCCCGTCCCGTGCCTTCCCTTCCCGTCCCTCCCCGCCGCCGCTCCACGAGGGGCAGGGCCGGGCCCCCCTCGGTGTCCCCGGCCCGCGCGGCCCGGCCGCGGCTGCCCCGGTGAGGAGCGGGTGAGGAGCGGGCGTGGCGGGACTGGACCGGGCCGGGCCGGGCTGTCCCCCCAGGGCCGGGCCGGGCTGGGCTGGGCTGTCCCCCCGGGGCCGGGCCGGGCTGGGCTGGGCTGGGCTGTCCCCCCAGGGCCGGGTCGGGCTGGGCTGTCCCCCCGGTGCTGGGCCGGGCCGGGCTGGGCTGTCCCCCCGGGGCTGGGCCGGGCCGGGCTGGGCTGTCCCCCCGGGGCCGGGCCGGGGCGCAGCGGTGGCAGCGGCCGGAGCCGCCATAGCCACGGGGAGCTGGGCCTGGAACGGGGGGTCGGGCCCGCAGATCGGTCCCTGCTGCTGCTGCTGCTGCTGTGGCTGGAAATGAGCCCCGAGCCCTGGGCGAGCCGTGGGGCCCGGGGCACCGGGGGGACTCTCATCTCGAGCCCCTGCTGACGGTGGTGCTGGTGTTTGTCCGCAGCAGCCCCAGGCCGGGTGTTCCCCTCAGCAGCAGCGCCCTGCCCGAGCCTTGAGCCAGGAGAAGCGTCCGGCCCTGGAGGGATGCTCGGGGAGCGGCTCCTCGGCTCGGCCTCCGCGCTGCTCTGACTCGAAAGGTAACTCAGCAAATAAAGCCTCAAACTGGCTTTATTTCCCCAAATGTGGAGCTGAGATGCTCCACGAGTGCATCTATAAGATGCCTGTGCGGGATTTGAACCTTTTTCTGATATTTTCAATCATAAATGGGACTGTTTCCCTGTTTGCCTTAGAGCACTGGACAAGAACTACTGTTACTAATTAATTTCTTCCGTGTTTTTTGGGGGGGTTGTCTGTTTTCTTCCAAACATCAGTGAAATGTCCCTCTGTCACCTGTTCCGTCTCCATATTTCATTATTTCCCCCCCTTACAGCTGTTTTTACCTAATAACACAGTTTGCTTTCTGACTTTTAAATATTCTGTTGGGGATTTTTTAAAATTTTATAAAGCTACCAATATTTTTTTTCAACCTGTAAAATACCTTAATTATATTGCACATTGTTTTAGATTGTTTTTTTCTAAAACTTACCTGCGTCTTTCTAAAGTTTACTATGCTATAAAATAGCTGCCTCAAATTGATAATTTGAATTGGATGCATTAACTTGGTTGATGTTGCAGAGTGGTGGCAACTCTAGAGAAAAGTTAAATGTCTTCAGAGGACAAGGAGGCTCAGGAGGACGAGCTGCTGGCTCTGGCCAGCATCTACGATGAGGATGAATTTAAGAGAGCAGAGTCTGCCCAAGGAGGAGAAACAAGAATTTGTCTGGAGTTGCCTCAAGACTTTAAAATTTTTGTGAGGGGTGAGTTGAGATGTTTTGTGTTGTCCCAAGGGAGGCTTTACCAAGCTCGGGTGGTTGCTAGGGAGTGACCTGAGGGAGCAGTGATGGGACAAAGCTGTGCCTCACCCTCTGCTGTGCTTGATGGGGATTGTGTTTGAGCAGTTAAATCCTCATACACAGAACGTCCTCAGTAAACTCTAAAATCACAGATAAGTAATAGCACTTCTTCAGAATAATTAAGTTCATTTATTGGGTTTTTTTCCCCCTGAGGAGGCTCCTGGTTTGTGTAGAATCTGACATTTCACAGTGCTGCCGTTTAATTGCTTTAATCACAGACCTCCAACCCTTGACATTTTCCTGCACTGTGAGTTTTGTTATTTAGGGTGGAACAAATAGTTTTAACCCCAGAAATACATCAAATTAACAGACATTGGGTGCTGTCAGAAACAGCAGCAGTTGGTTTGTTTTCATTTCTCTGTTATTTCTCCTCTGCCTCGGTGGCCCTGGCTCAGGCAGTTCCACAGAGAGCCTCCAGGGCAGTGGCTTCGAGTACTCCGTGTGCTTCCTGCCTCCCCTCGTGCTGAATTTCGAGCTCCCACCTGACTACCCATCGACCTCCCCGCCCGTGTTCACCCTCAGTGGGAAATGGCTCTCCCAGGCCCAGGTTTGCAGGGAGTTTTTTACATTTTGACTGCTGAGTAAGTTAATAATTAACAGCTAAGCAAAAAAACAATGACCTTGCTCCTCAGTTGGCTCTTCTTTTGTCTCTTGCTGGTTTTCATTTGATTACTATTCTGAGGAGGGAAAACTTGCATCTGTGAGAGCTACTTTATTCAGCATAAAAACTGCTGAGTGTGAAATCAAAGTTTGCACTAAGGACTGTTTGAGGGGAGGAGTCCAGTGAAGAGTTACAAACTTCCTGAAATCAGGAATTCTTTGTTCTTCCCCAGCTCAGCGCTCTTTGCAAGCACTTGGACAATGTGTGGGAAGAGAACCGAGGCTGTGTGGTGCTGTTTGCCTGGATGCAGTTTCTGAAGGAGGAAACACTGAATTACCTGAATATTTCATCGCCATATGAGCTGAAAATGTGCCCTCAGGGGAAGGGGCAGGGCCGGACAGCAGCGGGGCCCCTCGAGGCTGGGAAGGACTGTGGGGGTGCCTCAGGCTCTGCCACAGCTGAGGAGGAAATGGTGGATGCCAGGGCTGTGCAGGATGTGGAGTCCTTGTCCAGTCTGATCAGGGAGATCTTGGATTTCGACCAGGCCCAGAGGAGGAAGTGCTTTAACAGTAAGATGTACTCGTGCAGCATCTGCTTCTGTGAGAAGCTGGGCAGTGAGTGCATGCACTTCACCGAGTGCAGCCACGTGTACTGCAAGGCCTGCCTGAAGGACTACTTTGAGATCCAGATCAGGGATGGGCAGGTGCACTGCCTCAACTGCCCCGAGCCCAAGTGTTCTTCTGTTGCCACTCCAGGCCAGGTAATTCCTGTGCACAGCGGCTGGGAGCTCTGGAACCCAACCTGAGTTCAGGGCCCGGCCCTGCATGCTGGACATTGGCAGTCACAGTCATTTGGGTCAGAAAAGACCTCCAAGTTCAGCCTTTGACCCAGTCCCACCATGCCACTAAACCATGCCATGAAGTGCCACATCCTTGGGCACCTCCAGGGATGGGCACTCCAACCCTCCCTGGGCAGTTCCAGTGCCTGAGCCCCCTTTCCATGGGGAAATTCCTGCTGATGTTCACCCTGAGCCTGCCTGGCCCAGCCTGAGGCTGTTCCCTCTTGTCCTGTCCCTTTTCCCTGGGAGCAGATCCTTGACCCCCTGTGACCTGTTGGAGAATCCAAAGTGGATTCATCCCAGCTCTTGGTACCTTGTCACTGGCTTGCTGTTTGTTGCTGCAGCAGGCTCAGAATTACAGATGCAAGGAATCAGGGAATCCCAGACTGGAAGGGACCTTAAAGCCCATCCAGTGCCATGGCAGGGACACCTCCCACTGTCCCAGGCTACTCCCAGCCCTGTCCCAGGCCTTGGGCACTGCCAGGGACCCAGGGGCAGCCCCAGCTGCTGTGGGCACGCTGTGCCAGGGCCTGGCTGCGTGTGGGTGAGGATTTGTTGGTGCATGGGCTGTGTTGGCAGGTGAAGGAGCTGGTTGGGGAGGAGCTGTTTGCCCGCTACGACCGCCTGCTGCTGCAGTCCAGCCTGGACCTGATGGCTGACGTGGTTTATTGCCCCCGGCCTGGCTGCCAGACCCCCGTGATGCAGGAGCCCGGCTGCACCATGGGCATCTGCTCCTGCTGCAACTACGCCTTCTGCACCCTCTGCAAGATGACCTACCACGGGGTGTCCCCCTGCAAGGTCACTGCAGGTCAGTCACCTCCCCTGGGCTCCACGGCCACACCCACACCCAGCTAAATTTGGGTGGGAAAGTCCAGAGTTGGGCAAGGGAGCTCCTCACCCTGAGCTTTCTGAAAGGTGCATTCCTTTGGAGGAGGGCTGTTGCTGGCAATTAAGTATTCCTTTGGTCAGACTCCTCAGCTCAGGAGCTCCCTAAACTGCTGGTTGTCAAATGCTGAGAGGCTGTAGCAGGGGAAGAATTCCTTTATATTTTCACTGCTTTGTATTGCCAGAGTTAATACTGGAATCGGGTGGAGGCTTCTCTCTCTGGCCTTAAAATCCTGTGACAGAATTTCATTAAATATGTAGTCAGAAAAAAATCCATTTTCAGTTTATTTTACATTGTTCTAATTCCATCAACAGATCTCTTTTATAAGAAAACAGTGTAAAACTGCTGAATGTTGGGGCAGAGTGGTTTTACTATTATCATCTTATGTATTTTAATAGTTTTCTTGCTTTTTAATTCATGACATTATTGTTCTTTGAGAATCTTTGTGCTGCAATTAGCTGGACTTCTAAATCTAATATCTTACAAAAGCTATCTGGTTTGGTTTGATTTTGCCCCCCAGAGAAATTAATGGATTTGAGGAATGAATATTTAGAAGCAGATGAGACAACTAAAAGATTTTTGGAACAACGTTATGGCAAGAGAGTGATTCAGAAAGCCCTGGAGGAGATGGAGAGTAAAGAATGGCTGGAGAAGAACTCCAAGTCTTGTCCTTGCTGTGGGACCCACATTGAGGTGAGTGAGGAGGGAAAGGCTGGGGATCATGGAACAGAAAATAACCCACAAGGAGGCAGTTCTGGGTGTGTTGGAGCCTCTAGGGAGAGGAAATCTCTAGGAAATACTAAGAGAACTTTCAATTTCTGTGTGTCATGGAAAAGGAGGTGAGGTGATACTTGTGGATCCCAAGGAGTGGAGTACAAACAGTGACTGGTGGTCAGGCTCTCACACTAAACACATCCAGGCAGACTCTGGATCTACATGAATCCTTTTGTTTTCCTGGTGTTTCAGGCTATCTCTTGTTCACACTAGAGCTGGAAATCAATCCACCTTCAGAAGAGTACAGATTTCCAGTATTTTTGGTATTATAAGCAATTTCCAGTGCAGGGATCCCAGCTGCCAGTGAAAATGTTGGAGTGTGGTGGAGCAGGGGGGATGTGCTCACTGACTGCTGTTGGCAGAGAGGGACTGAGGCCTGCCACAGTGGGGCTCTGTTACCACCAGTTCTTGGTTTTTCCCCCAGAAACTGGATGGCTGTAACAAGATGACCTGCACAGGGTGCATGCAGTACTTCTGCTGGCTCTGCATGGGCTCCCTGTCCCGGGCCAACCCCTACCGGCACTTCAACGACCCCTCCTCGCCCTGCTTCAACAGGTCAGTGCTCAGGGGCCCTCCACTGCTGGCACCCATTTGCTGCTTCTCCTTACAGTCTCTCCCATTTCTTATCTGAAATGTGTAGCTGCAGTTTAAGGCACAGTTTCTTCTCTCAAATATTGGCACTAACAGTAAAAGTCAGGAGTGATTCAGGATATGGTTTTGCTTTTTTAAGAACTTTGGTTTTAAAATTCTGGAGGAGTCTTCTGAGCCGTGTTCCTGATTTTTTTTTTGGTCAGGTCATGACTTTACCCTTTCTGTGCTGAGTTTCCCTGAGTGTTTCCCTGGCAATGCTCAGGAGCAGCTCGAGGATTTGGGGAAGAGCTGCTCTAAGGAGCTGCAGATTTGCCTGACATTCCCTTGGGGAAGAGCCAAGGGACAGAGGTGCTGCTGTGGGACAGGTGACAGGCAGGTCACAGCAGGGGGACAGTGGCAGCCTGTCTTTTACCTTCCATGAGGCACGGATGGTGGTTTGTGATACTGAAAAACCAAGGGAACTTGCTGTACTGTTGTTGCATTTAGGATGATATATTTTAACATATTTGACTTTTTTTATGCTCTGGTATCACTGATTTTCTGTCTTGCAGATTGTTTCAAGCTATGCACATTGACAATGGGGAGTTCTGGGAAGGAGAAGATGATGATCAGTAGCTTCCTCCAGCACCAAAAGGTGAACAAACCAGAGACTTTTTGTGTGTCCTTTGTTTGCTTTTCACTTCCATTGTGTGACAGAAGAGTGGGAACTGCACTGCAGGACACTCACACCTCAGAACCTGTTGCCAAAACCAAAGGAGACCTTGTCCCCATCCTGGGATCAGGATCATCATGGAATGCCCAGACAAACATGTCCACTATTGAAGTCAGAAATTGGAAAACCATTGGAAAAATAATAACCAAGAAGTGCCCCTTTTTTAAAAGCCAACAGACAAAACTGAAGCCTCAAATGCTGGAAGTATTTTGGGGGTTTCTTTTAGGGAGACTGACCCTTGGATCTTGAATATTGTGGGGTTTGGGGTGGTTTGGTGGAGCTGTAGTGCTCTCTCTGGGGCTGCTTGGACTGGGGGAGTTTTCTGATAAAATACAGAAAATTTCTCCTGTATTCAGCAACAAAGTTTGTTGCTTTTTTGAATTTCCTGATGTGCTTCTCTGAAAAGCAGCTCCTGGCTCTGTCACTGGTACTTTCTAATGACATTAAAGCTGATTATCCCCAACCCTTCTCGTTGGCTGCTGTGCCTGAGCCTGTGCATCCCTGAGAGCTTGGGCAGAGCATGACCAACAGCCATTTCCAGGGATTTCTGTGAGGTTGGTGACTCCTGTGTTGCTGTTGGGTTCCCTCACGTTGCCTGTCCTTGTTTTGGCAGGGATGAGCACCAAGGCAGTGAGCTGAGGATGTGGCCAGTGAGAGGGTGAAAAGTATCAGGAAGAGATGAACTTGAATTCTTCAAGATACTGACAATTACCTTGTGTTCTCAGTTGATGAAGTAATTTATTTTTTATTAACTCTTCATATAAGAAATTTGAGGGTTGATACTTTTGCTTCTGGACTAGATCCTTTATTTCCACTGGTTTTGCACTTCAAATTATTGCAGAACCAAATTGTTTCCCCTAAAATCTCAGCAAGTGGTTTTGTGAGTATGAAGGTGATTACTGGAAGCAAACACTGATTTTTTTTACAAGTTTTTCCACTTGCAGAACAGTCTAAAAGTTTATTTGGAAACTAAAGCTGCATGTGCTGTGTTCAAGAGCAGTAGGGCCTGGATGGAAAGTTCTGGAGCTGAGACTCCTCAGGAACTGTGTGTGATCACAGCTCACTCAGTTCTGACTGAGAGTTAATAAATTTATCCTGGGATGTGTGGCCAGGATGAGTGATGCTGCAGGTCCCTGTGCAGAGGAGTCTGCACTCTTGGAACTGGCACAGGGATTAAAAAGATGGAAGGAAGAGCAAATCTCACCTCAGCTGAATCTCTAGGTCAGTGTGTAGGAAAAGTGTACGTTGTGTATGGTTTGAGTTGTTTTCCTGCACCTTTCACAAGCACTAAATTCACTTTAAGATGGCAAACACAGTGTTCCTGTTTGTCTTCCTTCTGGCATGGACTTGGCAGCACAGGTGTGCCCAGGTGCTCCTGGGAATGGGACAGCCCAGAGCTCCCACCTGGAGCTGGCAGGGACGTGTTGTGCTCATGGGGTTTAATGCATGCACAGTGCCCTCCCACCCTGAGGGCCCTGCTCTTCCCTCTGAGGGAACACTGGGGGCAGAAGGAGCTCTTCCCACCAAACTGCCTCCAGGACAGCTTTGCTACCATCAGCACACTGAGACCGAGCACCAGACACAGTCAAATGTCACCATTTAAAAAAGTAAAGACATTTAGTGAAGAAAGTTACATTACAGATCAACAACTTACAAAACTTCTGTATAAAGAAAATAAATGTTGCCCAGTTTTCTTGCCCCTCGTGTGAGAGCACTGGACAGAAATCCCAGGAGTCACATTTCAGAATTGGTGGGGTCTTGGCTGTTGTCCACCTGTGTGGGGTGTCTGTAATGAAACAGAGGCTGAAGCCAGTGAGAACAGAGTGTTTCCTTTGGGGCTTGTTTGGCTTCTCCTTAGAGAAATGGAAAATTCTGGAGAAGAGAGAGCACCAGGCATAGGAAATCATACCTGGGCCTGACAACTGTGACATCCTCAGGTGCCTGAGCTGCACCATGGACCCCATGTGGGGGATGATGCTGGAGCCTCTTCTGCTGAGGGGTCTCCAGTCCAACATGTGGCTCAGAGCAGGGCTCAGCCAGGGCTTTATCCAGTCAGGTCCTGGCAACCTCCCAAGGAGAGAGCCATAGGGATCCTGTCCCACTGCTTGGCTGTTCCCACAGTGGGGTTTTATCCTCTCCAGCGTCAGCATTGTGTCTCCACTCCCACCCCACTGTCCCTTCTCTTCTTCCCCTTGGCTCCATCTCCTGGCCCTGGGTGCTGCTCTGAGCTTGCCCTTCTCCAGCTGGACAATCCTCTTTTCCAGGATTCTAATGTAAGAGTGTTTCATGGAGGAGGAAGGAATAACAGAGATGCTTGTCCTAATTGCAAGGAATACACCCCAAAGTTATCAGCCACTTGTGTCTGAAACATTGTACTTTCATTTATCCTCACATTTCAGTTCTGTAGCCTTCAGTCTGTGATTACAGCCAGTTCACAGATCAAACAATTCATTCTTCATTTCCTTCAGAGAATGAGTTGGTGGCAGAAGTTTGTGGAACACAGAACACTGGGTCCCATCCTCCTTTGGTTAATTAAGGCAGGTGTTTGGCATCTGTCTCTTTAATGGAGAGAATTCATATGATCATTCCGCTAATTTAAGGACAAATATGAGATCAGTTTCTGCAGCAATTCCCTTTTGTCCCAGCTGTTCTCAGCAGCTGGGTCAGCACTGCCCCAGCACATTAATCACTGTATGGCTTCTTGGACTGGCTCCTCTCTGCTCCCATCTCCTTCATGCTGTACAAGGGCTCCACGAGCTTGTTGTGAACCATCATTAAACCTGATGGAGAGAGTCAAAAGGCAATTTAAGTAGACATAATACAAGAAAGTTCTCCTTCATTGGATGCTAATGGAATTAGACATTACTGTTGTCCTTGTGCCTTTGCTCCCACACCAAGCATTAAGCATTTACCTTCACACATACTACTGTGGTATATTTAAGGAATATACTCCTTTAGGAGTTACTTATACAGCAACACCTCTACAAAGCATGGCTTGTGGCTCCTAAAAATGTAACACAGCAGCTGCCTGGCCTGGTCAAACATTCACCTTTGAAGTACTTCACTGTTTTGACTTTGAGCTCCAGCGTGGCGTCCTCGTCGCACACGAACACGGTGTTGGGGTGCTGCTGAAAGGCCGACACCGTCCACATGTGGTTGACACCATCCTCAATGGCTTTGTACAGAGCAAAGGCTTTGTGGGCTCCCGTGATCAGGATCATCACCTGCACCCCCAGACAGAGAGGGGCAGTCAGGGAGAGCCCAACCACACCGTGCCAAGCTGAGAATGGGGACACCCCTGTCACCCTCCCCACAGCCACTTCTCTGTGCTGCTGCTGCTCTGGCTGCTTCGGCTCTCAATGAAATCACAGCCTGGGGGGTCACTGCAAGGATCCTTTGGGCACCTGGACACTGAGATTTACAAGTGTAGATCAAGAATAGACTCCAGTAAAAGTGGTCCCACACAGTTTTCATCACCTGCTGGTGTGACATCAAGTCTCCAGTTACTCTCCAGGTGAGATTCTAACCAAAGACACCCTCCCAAACCTTCCTGGCTTCCTGGGGGGAACAGCTGCTGCAGGGTTACACAAACACAAGTGCCAGCAGAGATGGAGCAAGAGCCTCTCCATGGTGTTGCAGGATGCCAGAGGACAGGAGGATCAGGCATTCTGTGGCAGGCATATCCTACACCAGAGGACACGTGGCTGCTCCATAACAGGATAACCTTTGGCTGCTCCAGAGGAACTGCAGGAAGCCACTTCTTATTTCCTCACCTCTCTGGCATCCATGACAGTGCCCACTCCAACTGTCAAAGCCATAGTGGGCACTTTGGAGAGGTCACCATCAAAGAACCTGGCATTGGCCAGGATGGTGTCCATGGCCAAGGTCTTCACTCGTGTCCTGGACACCAAACTGGATCCCGGCTCGTTGAAGGCGATGTGACCGTCGGGGCCAATGCCTGGACAGGGACAGTGACAGCACAGGGTCAGCTGTGGCAGCAGAGCCAGCAGCTCTCCCAGGAGAAGCACAGGCAGTGCTCCCGGGAGCACAGAGCTGAGAAAAAACCCTGCAGTTCCTCTGCTTGGAACAACCAGACTATGACCTGATTGCTCTGGGACAATGACGAAGCAAAGAAGGTGGCAGAACCTTATGAGAAACTGATGGGAAGAGCTTGTGTAGGAAAAGCTACTCCCAGCAGTTTTCTGTTGCCACTGACAATTGATAAATACCTCACATTTGTACAGTTCTAGCCCTTCCCACACTTCCTGAACAATTCACTGACTGCACTGAATACCTAAAGCTGGGAGTGGTAGGTGGGGAGACAAGGGTGCCAGGACACTGCAGTGCCCAGGGCAGCAGCTCCCGGGCAGGGGTGGATTTCACTGCAAATGCACTGAAAGTGAACAATCCTGGCAATAAACGAGAGCTAAGGAGGACAGGCACATCTTGGGGCAGGGTTTAGATGCTGCTGCTCTCGGGTTCTCACCTCCAACAAAGAGCTCGATGCCTCCAGCTGCTTTGATTTTCTCCTCAAATGCATCACACTCTGCCTGGAGATCAGGGGCATTTCCATCCAAGATGTGGACGTTTTCTGGTGAGATGTCAATGTGCTTGAAGAAGTTATTCCACATGAAGGAATGGTAACTTTCTGGGTGATCCCTCGGGAGGCCTGGTAACAGAACACACAGGACTGAGGCCAACTGGAACAGTATCACCCATAACAAAGCACTTCCACACCACTGCAGTGGCTTTGGTGACAGAGCACTGCTCTCTGTCCTTTGTCACACCCTCAGCTTTCAGAGTTGTTCCTATTTCCCTAAATACCAGAATTAAAATCAGCTCCTGTAACATGGCCATATTAATATACAATAGATGTTCAAAAAGCAGGTGTGTGCTGTGCCTCATCTGTCAGTACCTTTTCAGCCCTTTTCCCATTTCATTTTAGTAAGAATTATTTTAAAACTGTGCAGAAACCTGGGAAATAATAATTATTGTATAATTATTGCATATTTACTCCCCTTGAATGCTGTAAACCCACACTGGACTGCTTGTTCCCTAATGCTGCTTGATTGGGATTATTCACAGAAAAAAACCCTCCTGACCAGGATAAAATTATCATTAGCAAATATTTAGCTTGTATGTTTTTCACCTTTGGATCTATTTCTTCTGAGGAGACTGTTTCACCATGACTTCAGCAATGGCAGTCCTTTGCTAAATCAGCAGGAGATACCTGAGGGCACTCAGGGGACACACTGGTCTTTGTAAGGGACCTTTATAACCCCGGAGCAAAGGTGGAAGGTAAAGCTGCACCCTGAGCCTGCAGTGATAATCTGTTCTTGCCTGCTCAGTGCCTGAGTGCAGCTAACACACAGCAGTGTCTGTAATAGTGTGTGCAATACTGGGCAACACCAGCATCCAGTTTTGTCCATACGTTTCCAAACCTACTGAAAAATTTCAAATTTCTTCCAGAGGTTTTCAAATTGTCCCCCTTTGCTAATTCCCTGGAGGTGTTTAAGGAGAGACTGGACGTGGCACTCAGAGCCATGGTTCGGATGACACCGTGGTGTGGGGTCACAGGCTGGACCCGATGATCTCAGAGGTTTTTTCCATCCTAACTGGTGCTGTAACTGTGAGATGTTGATGCTGTAACTCTGAAATGCTGATGCTGTAGCTCTGTGAAATGTTGGTGCTGTAGCTCTGTGAATGTTGGTGCTGTAGCTCTGTGAATGTTGTCCCTCTTACCTGCACAGGTGGATTTCGGGCACCGCCAGGCTCTGCCGGGGTAAGGGCCCAGCAGCTCCCGGGCAGGGACAAAGGCGACAGGACAGGTGGCTGCGGCACTCACCCACATACTCGTCCATGTTGAAGGTCTTCACGTACTTGAAGGAGAGGTCCCCGTTGCGGAAATACTCCACCAGCTTGCTGTAGCAGCCCAGGGGGGTGCTGCCTGCGGGGAGCGGCCGCCTCAGCCGGGGCAGGGCCCGCGCTCGGCCCCGGCCCGGCCGCCCCCCGGCACCCACCTGTGGGCAGCCCCAGCGTGAAGAAGCGCCCGGGGCCGGGCCCGAACTGCACGATGCGGTTGCGGATGTACTTGGCCGCCCACTCGCTGGCCTGCGAGTAATTCTCCAGGATGATGAGCTTCATGGTGGGGCCGCCCGGGACCGCCGCTGCCTTCGCCGGGGATCGCCGCCGCCTGCGGATCGCCTCTGCCCGCGCTCGCCGCCGCCCGTGCGGATCAGCCCTGCCCGCAACCTCCGCTTCCTCCCGGCTCGCCCTGCCCGGGATCACTTCCGCGGAGGGCGGGGAGCGCCGGGCCCGGCCCCGCGGGAGGAACGGGGCAGGGCCGGAGCGCAGCGGCGGAACGGGGCGCGCCGGGAGCGCGGCGCTGCGGCTGCCGAGCGCCGCTCGGTGAGTGTCAAGCTGGGGGAGGCAATGCTTCCTCCAGATACATTAAAATGGCCCTAAATATCGCGGTGTGGTTCTGCTGGAGCGTCACCATCACGGCAGGGATCCACCCGGCTCTGTCCTTCAGCTTTTCAGCCCTAGGGCGAAGCTCCCAGCCTTGTCCCACCAAAACGAATTGTTCTCACACTTGAACTGTTCTGTAGGGACTCACTTTGGGGCAGGTTGGGGTCGTTCTGGGGGATGGAGAGACCATGATTTGTCTGTCCTTGCTCCTGGCACAGAGGTATCCCCAAAACACCTTCCTGCTGTTGCTCCAGAGTTCAAGCTCTCATGAAAATGCACCTGACCTCTCCTTGCACACAGGCTTGATCCCTTGTTGGGATACAAAGCTCTTACTTCAAAGTTAGACCAATATTCAATTTCATCAGGAGGAAAAATGAGCTACAAATTGCTTTGCTGGGATCCAGCCCAGGCAGTTACTTTTCATTTTAATAATTTAAATGACCTGGCTAGAACCAGTGCTCCCGGTATTGTCTCATCCTGAAGAGCCCTTGGGTTGCCCGTGGTGATGATGGGTGTGGCGGGCTGTGGGCACACACGGGAAGAGTTTTCGGCCACAGAGACTAAATAAATTCTATGGACAGGTGTTTCCATAGTAGTGTCAGCCCACGGGCAGGTCTCTCGGCGGCCGGTGTTGGGTGAGAGCTGGCAGCAGCGGCATTCCCGGTTCTCCCGCAGGGCAGGGCAGGGCAGCCTGGGCTCTGGCTCGGTGGGACACAGCTCTTCACTTGTGCCATCGGGGCCATTTCGGTGCGGCAGAGCCATGGGTTCCTCGGGCACTGGCAGGAATCACGGCAGCGGAGGGTTCGGAGGCACAGGACCGAGGTGCCGGGCTAACCGGGGGCTGTGAGTGGACGGGGACCCGGCTGAGGCCTGGACCCTTCGCATGCTGGAGCTGCTTCAGTCCTTATCCAGATGTGCCGGCACGAAGGACACCTGGTGAGCGCACAGCTGCCCTGCACACACACCTGGGAGCTCCCACATCACCCCTGCTGTGGCACAACTGCGGCTTCTGGTGTGCAAAGCCAAAACTGCTGCAGGGCTGGGCTGGGAGAGAGCCCCGGCACCGCCACTCCCCACAGAGCCCTCAGCGGCTCGCTCGGTTACCCTGGAAACGCGGCCAGCGCTCGGAAATTTCGGAAAAGCAAATTCTGGAGGCACAGCCCGCATAGGAATTGATGGCAGGGACACCACGGACTTCCTCACCACGGCGGTGAGCTCTAGGGCACAGCCGGGGTGACCTGTGGGCTGTGGGCTTTGTCTGCCCCCAGAGCGGCCTTGGACAGCGTCACCTCGTCCCCTGCTCCTCCTCACCTGGCCCGGCTCTCCCGGGACGAGTGGAGAGCTGCTGCCTTTGGCGCCGGCCTCGCAGCCCCCCAGCTGCTCACACAGCGCCGTGGTGGGGATGGGGTCGGTGAAATCCAAGTGTTGGAGGGCTCTGACTGCTCAGGTGTGGCTTTCAGCTCCCCTGCCAGTGGCTTGGGCAGCTGCAGTGCACAAAGAAGCAGGAGGAGCCGACAGCTCCCGGTAAAAGCAAAACATGTTTTGGTGAAAGCAAAAGCTGCAGCGGAGCCAGGCAGGTGCCCCCGCGCTGCCCACACCCAGCACATCCTGTGGATCCACACGCTCCATCCACCCCGAGCTGCTCCGGGCTGGGCTGTGCGTGTGACTCGCATGCTGGGTATTTTTAGGTATGATAATTTCTGCCCGTTATTGTTCTTGCATTTACAGCGAGCTGTTCCCATGCTGAAGAACTTCCTGGTGTCTGAACAGGCTGATTTTCCTTCCTTGCAAAAGCAGTAGATGGAAGGAAACAAACAATTCTCTTAAGGAGAAGCTGATGTTTAATGGGGGGAGCTCTTAGAAACCCAGCTTTTTCTTTTGCCCCATCTTGAAGGGATCAGAGTCAGCAGCGCTCAGAGCCCAAGGCTTTTGCTATTGGGAACTGCTCGGGAGCACTGGGATTCTTTTCCTGAAACAGCAACAATTAAAAAATTATCTCCATGAAGAATCCTCTCTCCAAATCCTGTAATTAAAGAGTCTTTTTAATATCCACCATCAGTCACCTCTTCCTGCTCCAGCATGTTCCATTTACCTTCTGACCCCAATTTATAAGAAAAGGAGAAATGATAGATCTGGAGGGGACCTGCTCTTTCCTGCAGGCCCCACTCACATCTTAGCTCTCCCAACAGTACCCAAATCCTAATTAGGATATTTTTGGGGTCACAACAAGCCTATGGGTAGGGCAATGCATGAACAGACAGCTCTGGAGAGCACCCATGCCAGTCCCTTTCCATTTTGCAGATGATGTTGCCATGACAAAGCTGTCAGGACGTCCTCGCCAGGTTCAAAACTGCCAGCCTAAGCAGCAAGGCATTTAATCTGGATAGCAAGGTTAAATTAACCGTTGGTTAATTGTGATTTCTCCAGTAGGATGAAGAAACAACAGAGCAACAAAGGGCATTGGTGAAATCAGCGAGTGGGGCCCCTGAAGTCAGGCTGGGCTGAGCTGGCTGTGCTGTGTGGAGGCAATTTGGAGCTCAGTTCTGCTTGCCCCGTGCACCATCCTGCACAACTCACTGCATCCCTCCATATCTGCCCCTCAATTCTGCTGCTGGGTTTCAGAGGAAGAGAACTCCCATTGGGAAATTCTTCCAATTCAATGGCACTGTTGTTTTCATCCCTCCTCCTCACAGTACTCGTGGCTTATTGGGCCATAGTTTTCCACACCAGTGAACAAGGCACTGCTCCCACCGGGCTGTGGGACGTGTGGCTGTGCTCGCTGGGGCTCTCCTCGTTCCAGCAGACCCCGTGTGACCGAGTGGCTTTTGTTGCTGTAACAAACACTGAAATTGCAGCTGCCTGCTGTCCAGAACCCCACAGGGAGCCCACACCTGCAGGACCTGCTGCTTCCGAGGCAGTGGGGCAGCTGCCTGGGCAGGGGCTGTCGCAGAGCCACAGAATGGTTTGGGTGGGAAGGGACCTTAAGATTGCCCAGTTTCACCCCTGCCATGAGCATTCCACCATCCCAGGTGGCTCCAAGCCCAATCCAACCTGGCCTTAGACACTTCCAGGAATGGGCCAGCTGGGAAAGGGGCTGGAGAATTCCTGAGGGAACTGGAGTTTGGCTTTTTTGGGCAAAAAGATCAAAGATGATTCAAATACAAGATGATCCCAAGCACAAAAAGTCTTTGTGGCCAAGTGATATTTTGGGGAAGAGTGTCTGTTAGACAGCATTTATTAATCCTTAACAAATCTCTCCAGCTTAATTATATAATTCTAATTCAGGATGTTATTCCACAGTGGGAAATGACATCTATGGATATTCAAACCCTGTGATTCCAACTCTTGCACATGGAGTGTCTCTGCCTTCAGGGACACAGGAGTACTTTCGAATTGATGACAAAGTGTTTCTGTCATATGAACATTTTGATTTTTTTTAATTGGGTAATTTAGCACTAAAAGGTTAGAAGAAAGATCTAGCTTTAATGCCCTGCTCAGTTCTTATCAGTTTAGCTTACACGCCCTGCTTTTGAGGTTGATAATTTAGCTTTTAGTGTTCAATATTTATTACAAAGTGCAGATTAAAAGTGTTCTCTTTATTGCTCAGTTGTATACAATAATTAAAGGAACACATGTACAGCTCCAAGATTTCAGAGGACTCACTCCACTACTTTTCATACTTTCAATTGCTTTCAAATACTTTCACAGCACATCCCGTACGGAAGTCACTAAAATCAATGACTTCAAGCTTCAAGTGTCTCTTGGGAGAAAAGACATTTTGTACTGGGAAAAAAGACAAAAAACACAGAGGCATGAAGTGATTTGCCTCAAACCACTTGGGAAATGAAAGCAGAACCAGTCATGTGCTGTAACCACAGCATCATCTTTCTACTGAGCTTCCCCACCTTAGAAAATAAAAATAAATATAGGGAGAGAAGCTGGAAGAAATTGCCCTTACCCCTCTGGAGTCAGTCATGCTCAGACTAGATGGACTAATTAGCCTGTGATTTGCCTCCACTGGCCCCAAAATGGCTTTGACACAAATGGTTTCACCATTTCTCCAGGATACGTTCCAGCATCTTCTCTGAGGACATGCACAGGTTGCATCTTATTTTAATCTCTGCATGTCCAAGTCAGTCACTGTGCAGATAATTACCACTGCTGCTACAGCCTTACTTAGGGGTGTAATCCCACCTCAGCAGCGAGTAAATCCGTGCATGTCATCAGGACGGCTCCTCACTGCAGGGAAATTCTCAGTGCAAACCGAGAGTCCTGTGGAAAGGTGAAACCAGAGTCTGTCAGTGCCTGCAGCTCTTGTTCCAGCTCCTTCAAAGGCATCTGTGTTGCAAGAACCTTGCCTCGTCCTTGTGTCTCCAGCATTTCTCAGGAGCCACTCTTTGAGGTTATTCATCACTAAAATCCTTCATGGTTCCTGCCTCTCCTTCAGCATGAGAACTGGGATGTTCATTCATCTCACTAAGACATCGATGAACTCCCTACCCCTCAAAGGCAAAATACAGGGAGAAAAGCATCCAGCCTGATTATGGTAGGGAATAATGAGCACTGAGGCCTGTATTTATGACTGAGTGTGCAGTTCAAAACCATGTCCTCGGGCTTCAATGCTTGCAACTCTCTGAATTTGCAGTTTGGAATCCCAGCGGGGCTGATTCAGCCTTCCTTATCCTAAAGCTGATATATTTAAATCTCATCCACCTTAGGGATTGATGTGGGTAATTTTCTGCAAGCCTGACTAGAGCTGAACCGCGCATGTAGAAAACAAATGTTACACAAGCTGAGAAGTGTTTTGGCCAATGTAACACTGAAGAACTCAGAATAAACCAACTTCTCTCACTGCGTGGTTTCCTACACGTGCTCCTTTTGGAAGGAAGGAACTCAACACCATCTGCTCCCTGTGGATATGGAAGAGCTGATGGCCAACACCTCGTGTTTGGTGCAGCTGCCCTGTTCCCTGCCCGCGTGGTGGGACAGGGATGGCTGGGGTGTGACCCAGGCTTGGTCAGTGTGGCTCACACAGGGCTGGTTCCTCAATGCTGGCTCTGGTATGTCCCTGCTGAGGCAGCATGGCTCTGCATCAATTTCCTGACTCCTTAGGTTTCATTAACCCATCCCATGGCAGCTTCCACTCTGAAAATTATACTTGAGTTCCACAATGTAGATTATATGTAGTGCACTGAGTTTGTGGGGTCACTCCTGCAGCTGCAGTGGTGTCGGGGACACGCTGCTGGCTCTTGGCATTCCCGCAGGCAGCGGCACATGGGGTCCCCACACACAGCTGGGCTGGCTCCTGGCTGGCTCGGGTCACCCTCCAGCCCCAGTGGAGCCACCCTGGTTGGGAACCAGCCCAGCAGAGAAGGACCTGGGGGTGCTGCTTGACAGCAGCTGAACAGGAACCAGCGTGTGCCAAGGAGGGCAAGAGGCCAATGGCACCTGGGCTGTCTCAGCAATAGTGTGGCAGCAGGAGCAGGTCAGGGACTGTCCCCTGTGCTGGCACTGCTGAGGTGACACCGTGAGCGCTGTGTCCAGTTCTGGGCCACTCATGGTGAGAGAGCCCTCGAGGGGCTGGAGCGTGTCCAGGAAAGGGAACGGAGCTGAGGAAGGGTCTGGAGCCCCAGGAGCGGCTGAGGGAGCTGGGCAGGGGCTCAGCCTGGAGCAAAAGAGGCTCAGGGGACCCTTGTGGCTCTGCACAGCTCCTGCCAGGAGGGCACAGCCGGGGGGCCGGGCTGTGCTCCAAGGGACAGGGACAGGAGCAGAGGGAACGGCCTCAGGCTGGGCCAGGGCAGGCTCAGGGTGGACACCAGCAGGAATTTCCCCATGGAAAGGGGGCTCAGGCACTGGAACTGCCCAGGGAGGGTTGGAGTGCCCATCCCCGGAGGTGTCCAAGGAAGGAGGTGGCACTCGGTGCCCTGGGCTGGGGACAGGGTGGGTGTCAGACACAGCCTGGACTCGCTGGTGTTGCGGGTCTCTCCCAGCCTCGGCGGTTCTGTGGTTCCGTGACCGTTCCAGGAGCGCTGCTCGCGGCCCGGGGCGGCTCCGGCGGCGGGCGGGGCGGGAGGCGGCGCGGCCGAGCGTGACGGGGAGGGCGGGAGCGAGCGGAGCCCGCAGCGAGCAGCGACCGGGCCGCCGCCGCCTCCGCCTGCGCAGCGCCCGCACCGACCCCGCAGCGCCATGGCGGCCGCGGCCGCCGAGCCCAGCACCGGCCGCTACCAGCAGGTGAGGGGCGGCGGGGCCGGGCCGGGCGGCTCCCGGGGCGGCGGGGCCGGGAGCGGGGCCTGTGCTGGCGGCAGCGCCCGGGGCGGAGGCCGCGGGTCCCCGGGGGGTCAGGCCGGGCTCGGCCGCGGAGCCGCTCCCCGCCGGCGGGGGGCTGGGTGTGCCCGCGGCCGGTGTTTGCCCAGGCCCGGGGCCGGTGTTTGCCCAGTCCCGGGGCCGGGTGTGTCCGGGGCCGGTGTTTGCCCAGTCCCGGGGCGACCTTGGCGCAGGGCGCTGACCCCGCCGCTCGTTTCCCTCCACGGCAGCGACCCCCCCGCCAGGGAACGGTCTCGTTCCGCAGCGTCCCGAGGTCACCGTTAGTTTTCTTCCATCTTTTACCCGTGGACTCCCTCTAGGCCAGGGGCTGGCCTTAAAGAGCTCCGTGGGGAATTCGGGTGGTTCTTCTCTTCCTGCCTCCCGTTTGTCTGCAGTAACGGCCCCACGGAAAGGGCCGGGTGTCGGCTGGGCCCCCGGTGATGACCCAGTTCTGGCAGGCGCCTTTCCGACATCAGACATGGAGAATTCTTTACTTAGAGTAATGGAGAAATCCCTCAAAACGGCAGACAGCTCGCTCTTGCTGAGCCCAGGCTCTCCCAAGAAATCGCTGTGTTGTGACTTTTCCTGGGTAGCATTCCCAGCGTGGGTAGGCTCCTGCTCGGCAGAGTTCGAGATACACCCTCCCATGGGATGGAGTACTTGTCTCGTCTGACAGCTGCGGGTCTCCGTGCTTTTACATACTGGAAATGGAGAAGTTAAGCAAAACTTGGGCTTTTTTTTTTCTTTTGTTCAGTGCTAAACTGATGTGCTCACTTCCAATGAGAAATCTCTTTGTGTTGTTCTAGACGTGCTAGGGACAGATAACCAGGTCTCTGCACTAATCGCCTTTCCTGGCAGAGTGCTGCTGCTGGTGTTGACCCCAACAAGTGTCTTCACAAATGCCTTTTCCCAAGGGCTGTGCAGCGTGTCCCATCACCCAGAGCAGTGGGGATGGGTGCCACAATCCTGCAGGACCCCACTGGTGTTACCTGGCTGATGCACACACTCCTGGTTTCCCCGGCAGGGGTGTGTAAAGCTGTTGTTTGCCTGCTCAGTGCTGTGTCTGCTCACACCTCGGGCAGAGCCAGGGCAGACTCATCTCGGAGCCCTGCAGAGATTAGGGAGCCTGGCTGTGCCAGAGGATTTGCACTGCTAAAGACAAGCACATAATGGAGCCTGTGGAGCCACTGGTTTAACTGGAGTGAGAGGCAGATTCTCGCATGTAAATGTATTTACTTTGGTGCAGCTGTTTAGAAATTGCTTCTCTTTCCTTGCCCTCTGCCAGAACCCAGGTGTTCCCATTGTTAAGTGTGTTATCACTGAACTGGCTCCTAATGCTTGTGTTGCTTCAAAACCCTGCAAGCTGTGGAGATGCACTTGGGATTTAGATAGAGAGGATGAGAGAGTGGGAGAGTCTCTGTAGCACTGAATGTGTCAATTTCCCCCCATATTTTGAAATTTATTGTGTGTGGGAATGTACAATAATGAAAGTATCATGTGCCAAGGAAGAGAGACTGCTAGTGAAGTGATAACTGCAAGGGCTGGGGTGAATACAGGACCCAGTCAGTGGAGGTAGCCTGGAGAAATTCACAACAAGCTCATTTAATCCTTTAAATTATTGGATTATGAGTCAGTGGAGGAATTTTCAAGGCTTGATCTTTTTGGGTGATGGGATATTGCATAAATGGAGTTGGTTATGCAGGTAGGTGGTTCCTGTACTGGTAAATGTGATTGACTGTCCGAGTGTGCCAGGGATGTGTAACCCTCACTCTGGGATGGGTTCCTGATGTATCCATGTGTGTATGGGAACAGCACTGAGGTGTGGGCACTGTGGAACCTGTACAATATTTGTAGGATTCCTCAAGTGTCTGTATTTTCAGGAAAAAAGGTGAGGGTTAGTGACCATGATCTGAGCACAACAGAACTCGATACCCCAGTTGGAGACCTGTGTGTTTCCTCTCCTCTCCCAGCCCTTGCAGGTGGGATGTGGGAAGGTGGGGACGTGGGCTGTGCTCCATCAGCAGCCTCTTTGTTCCCTGCAGACTCCCAGCCCATGGCTGTTCACCATCATGGGCAGTGTGCAAGGGGCGTGCACTGATTTATTTTCCAAAGCAAACTTCCTAGCCCATGGCTTTGTTCAGGCAGGAGACAATCTGATAAAAAGTAGCCTGCAGTGGTGCCGCTGGGCAGTGTGAGTGTGAGCTCAGTACTGAGGAGGTGCAGCTCCCTGTAAGATAAAACTGAAGCTCTGGAGAAGGGATTTCAGCCTCCCCAGCCCGCCCTTGGGGAGCAGGGCTGGGACAGGCTGAGACTGCTGGATTTGGATCCTCCTCTGCAGGCCAGGTGCTGGGGCTGTGCTTGTGGAGGTGGGAATGGAGAGGTTTGGGAAGAAGGAGAGAGAGCTGCAGCCCGCCCCGGTGCTGTTATTCCGGGCACTGCTGTGTCCCCAAAAAGGGACACTGACAGAAATGACACTGTTGTCATTTCAATCTGCCTTTGGGAAAGTTATACAGGGATGTTGTTGGGATTAGTGGGTTTAAAGCCTTCCCAGCATAACCCTGGATTGAGAGTTCAGTTGGCAGAACTGTATTTCATCTTTGGAATAGAAATTACCTTCCATTCTGGAAAAATATAGCCCAGCTTTAACAGGTTTATTTACACTCTGTGTTTTCCAGGCATGCTTTGCACTTGGAGCATTCGAAAATACATGTGAGGTGTATGAGTAATGTAAACCCACCTAGGAAATGGTGGGAGTGTTAAATAATGAAGATGTATTCCTTTTTAAGTGCTGTGTCTTCCTGTTCCACTTGTTGAAGGTTTACATGGATCATGAATCATTCCATGAAGGGAGGTGTCAATGGGAAAAATAAGGAAGAAAGATTTTTCCATTTGTTTGTTTTTTGTTCTGTGAAAACTGTAGAAGAAATACATTGCTGGAAATAGAATGGGAATAGAGTTTAAATCCATGAAGAACTACAATGCTTCTTTAATATCTGGGGAGGCTGGAGTGGAACAGGGAGGCAGATGTCAGTTGCTGCCTTGTGTGTACCTTGAGCTTGTGTTTAATTTTGCAGCTGAAATGGGCACACAACTTGAAACTAAAAAATGAGAACATTCCAAATCTTTTCATGTCAGCAGTTAGAATCAGAAATCTCAGTGACTGTTTCCTCAGTGAGGTCCTTGCAGTGTGCAAGGTGTGCTGGCTAAAGTTAAGAATGCTAAGAAACGTTGCAGGGTAGGTTGTTTGCATATTTATTTATATATTTTATTTTATTTGTAAGCAGAATAGGGGATGCCACTGACATAAACCCAGTAAAATTAGAAAAATTGCAGAGTAAAATTGTGCAGCCTCTGCTCTGAGGTTGTGCTGAAGCTGCCCCATGTCCAGCCTTGGCTGTGCTGAGGTGACTAAAATCTGATTATTTTCCTCTGAAATATCCACCTCTGTAGGCAACAGTGCCTGTCAGGTAAGTTTGCACGGGTTTAGTGATTCTGTGTGAAAAAGTTATTATAGAATTTAAATACATTCTGTCCCTAAAAATCAAAGGATGTGGGAAAGGCAGGGAAACAGCAGCAGTCCAGTGTCATCTCACAGCTTGTGTAGCAGCAGAAAATAGCTTTGCAAGCAAACTTTTAAATACAATATTATCTCAGGCATCAGGATGGTGTTGAGCTCTGAGTTGGGCTTTTTTAGTAACTTCTCTCTCATGACTAAAATCCAGTGGGGCTCAGTAACCCCATTGGGAAGCAGCTGTAGGAGCAGCCCCTGAGGGCTTTGGGTTGTTCTGTGCTCCCAGGAGATGAGCAACCTTTATCTGTGGGTTTGGCATCATGACTTAGAAGTAACCATACAGAATGCAAGGATCAAAAGTTTTGTATGTGTGTGAGTTCTGATCCTTTGTCATGGGGACGAGTGAGCAAAATTCAGTATTGAGGACTATCCAATCATTCTGTTCCTGCCTGTTGTGAAATATCCAAATTTGATCTGTGGTGGCACAATGGGATTTTTTTCTGTGGAAGATACTTAACCTTCTTCATATGACCATTTAAAAAGGTGTTATTTTAAAATGTTTAGAAGTCTTACTGAAATACCCTAATGTCCAGAAAAATATCAATCTGATTCTAAATGTTATGAGAAGACCTTATGCTTTAAGTGTGGGAAATTTAATTACAGCTATCCAAGATTAAAACCTAATTTTTCCATATTAAGACCTTGATCTCTCAAGTCTGAGGCCAGTGTGTGGCACAGGTTTGTGCTGGCCCAAGTGCCTGTTTCCAGTGTGTCCAGACCAGTCTAACTCCCTGTTTGAACAGAAACGAGGGAATTAGACCAGCTTGTTTTCCAGGATTGAGGAGCATTTCTGTGGTGTCAGGCCCTTGGCTGCAGTTGAGTCAGAGAACATCACCACAGGTTGTATTTTATGGACATAAAATAGGTTTAGATTTGTGTTTTTCCCTTTTGGTGGCTCACAGGGTCGTTGCCATCACCCCCCTGAGCTGGATGCTGCTGCTGGCTCCTGCTCTGTGTGGGCTCTCTGGGTGCCAGGGAGCTCCAGGTGCCTTTGGGCAGTGGGGCACAGTTCTCAGGCCTTGTGAAAAGGGAGGAGTCTCAGGATCTCCAAGTCACTCAGGTTGGAAAAGCCGAGTCCCAGCTGTGCCCCATCCCCACCCTGTCCCCAGCCCAGAGCACTCAGTGCCACCTCCAGGTGCCACCTCCAGGGATGGGCACTCCAAACCCCCCTGGCAGCCCCTGCCAAGGCCTGAGCGCCCTTTCCATGGGGAAATTCTGGTGTTGGCACAGGTAGGGAGGTCACTCCTGGGGCTGGGCTCTGCTCAGGGCTGCAGTGAGGCTGGGGCAGGAGCATCAGCATCTCCCCAGGGAGGGTTGGCTTGGCACAGGTGCCACATGTGTCACCTGAGAGGTGCTGAGCACACCTGTGCCACTGCAGGGGCTGGGCCAGACACTCAGGGCTGTCACTGCTCAGGGAAATGGGCTGGGAGAGCCTACAGGGGAAAACAGTTATTTGCTCATCAGGGAGAGGGCTGAGGGGAGTGGGTTGGCTTGTCTGGTAGCTTATCATTATTCCTGCTGATTAATAAGCTGATGTTAAGTTGCAGAAATTTGCAACAACATTGAGCAAAAGGCAGGATTTTAAATCAGGGTTTGTTTAATTAAGTAAAGCAAAAGTCAGTAAAAATAACTCTCCTTTTCAGAGTTGGCAGTGACTTCAATTTACTTCCAAAAGGCTGAAGATATGTAATGATTTGTGATCTATTGCTAAGGCCAGGCTTGTAGTAATGCTGGTTTAGTGTAGTGATGCTCATTTGGTGTAAGGAATATTTACATGCAGCCTCAGAACATGGCAAAGGGGAGTTAAAAAATAAAGATTCAAAACTATGTGAGCAGCCCATATGCTGAGTTTAGGAAATTTGGAAGAATTAACCAATATATTTATTGGAAATGCTTTCTTCAAAGTTTACATGGAAATATTTCCAAACAGCTTGGAAGATTTCAACTTCATGTTGCTGTGCTGTGTATTTACATGGGACAGGTCTCAGTTAGGGCAAGTGGCAGCCAGAGGTGATGTCCTGCTCAGTGCCAGGCTTCTGATGATGGGTTTTTTGGAAAATAATTACCCCTGGGTGTTCTGTCAGTTCACTTTCTGTTGGTTTAGCAGTCTGGTGAAAAAATCCCAGCCAAGCTGTTGTTTCAATAACTGCATGCATGGCTGTAAAGACTGTCTTATTTTTTTATGCCACGAATACCAGAACCTTGCCTGAAAAGCTAGAATCCATCAGTGAATCTAGGAAAGAATGATCCCACAGCCTGAGCAGAGCAGACTGAAGTCAGACACTGGTTTTAAGCAGGCTCTCTGGGTTCTGAGGCCTCGGGGGAGTTCTCTGGGAGTCCATACCTGGAGCTGTGCAGGGCAGGTGGGAGCCAGGGCAGCGAGGCCTGATGAGTCATTCTTCCTGTCACATGAACCCTCCCTGCTCTGCTAATAGGCACTTAGTTGAATTTTAGATGCCTGGAATCATTAAAAAGGCTGGTAGGCATTTGTGTACCTTGTCCATTAGAAGAAAAATATGTTTTCTATAACTGTAACCTCCTACAGCCTCGAGCTCAACTTCAGAAAGTAGCTGCATTTTTTGTGTCATTATCCATTACCTGAATTGGGATGTTTGAAGGCAGCAGTGAATTCAGCTGCTTTCTCCCACGTGACATTGGTGGAAGAACATGTATTTCTTTTTACTATTGAAAGAAGAACCAGTGGTAGGAGTTAATATTCCACTCAGTATCCGTGTCCTCTTTTGTTTCATTTCTTCCAGTGTTGTCATGTGGTGCTTTCCTTCCCCCTCCCTGGTGACTGTGCTCTCAGGCTGTACCTGCCTTCTTTCTTACAGGCATGAGGGGCTGAATTTCTGCCACCCCCTCCCCTGGAGAACAGGTAACAAAGGGCAGGTGGAATCCAGGGTGTCCCAGCTGTGACAGAGCCTTTCCTCCTGTCAATAGACAAGGTCCTGCACAGGCAGAGGGAGAAAAGAAGTGCTGATTTTTCATATTTTCATGGATAGACTGGCAATAAGCATGGTGGAGCATTTTCTGAGAATTCATAAACTACAGAGCCGGGGGAATCATGGAATCACAGAATGGTTTTTGGGTTAGGATGACTTTAAAGATAATATTTTTAGTATTTTTTTCCCCCTGCCGTGTCCAGGGATCCAGGGGCAGCTCTCTGGGCAGAGATTCAATCAAGCAGTTTGGCTCTGTGTTTTCCTGTCCCTTCCATTGCCCCTCGTGCTCTGTGCAGGGTGATTTGGGATTTCTGGATGCTGTCTTTTTCTAAAAAATGAAAACATATTCCAATAAGCAATTGCTTCTCAAGTTAGTTTGCATTTACTTGTAACGCTGAGCTCTGTGGGGTTTATAAAATTTTTGTTTCTTGGAAAGGCTTTGGGAGGACGAAGGTGCCTCGCTGTGCTGGGAGCTGCTGCAGCTGCTCCTGTCCCTGCTCAGTGCCCTGGGGCTCAGTAAAGCTCAGGTGAGGCAGGTCCTGCCACCTCCACCCTCGGGGCCTCACACCCTGGGATTGTTTGCTGTGCCTCACATCTGGCCAGGGGCAGCTCTGGGCTGTGTCCTGCTGACAGCTGGGCTGGGAGCTGCTCCCTGGAGCAAGGATTAAATTTTCATCCGGATCACCGATTCCTCCTTCTTCAAGGAAATGGTTCAGTGTTGTCATGTGAGGACTGCTTATCCACAAAGCTTGGGGCTGACCCAAGCACCCTTTTCTTCTTCCCCACCTCTTCTGTTTAGAAAATGTTCCTGGGGAGCAGAGTGAGCTTCAGCTGACGTGGAACTGGAGTGCAGGACTGCAGTGCTCTGCTGTTCTGCTGCACCTGGACTGGATTTTGTTCTGGTGCTTTCCAGTGTAATTTCCTCCCTTTTCCCCCTCTCAGCTGACCCCTTGGACCTGCCAGCAGAACCACACATTGTCACCTGCTAAGCACAGTCAAGGCTTTCCCAGAGGGTGTGGATGCTGTGTCACCTGGAGCAGAATATAGGTTATAGACTTCCACTGGCACAGAGCAGCTCTGGCTGCCCCTGGATCCCTGGCAGTGCCAAGGCCAGGTTGGACATTGGGGCTTAGATTAGCCTGGGTTCATGGAAGGTGTCCCTGCCATGGCAGGGGGTGGAATGAGATGGGCTTTAAGGGATGGCCCAACCCAAACCATTCTGTGATCTGTGATGTTAAGCAGCAGAAGGAATAAAATTCCAAAGCACAGAACACTTGGATATCCAAGATCTGCGTTTAGAAGTGGGAGCTGATTTATTTTTCCCTGATACAAATAAGATAAGAACATCCCCCTACGCCCCCACCCCTGTGTTAAATGCTCAAGGAGAATGGCAGCATGTCTCTCCAAAGAAAAGAAAGGAAAATATCCCAGATGGCTTCAGGAGTGTGGGGTTGCAGGAGGGAGAGCTGGAGCAGACATTGTTTAGTGGTGATTTCATACGAGGGCAATGCCTCCTGCTCAGCCCAGTGCTTCAGTCTGGAGGTGCTTGTTTGAGGTGAGGTATTCTGCAGAGAAAACCTCAGTGCTTTTGCTGCTGAGGTGATGAGAAATGGAAGGAAGGGAAACATGAGATGGCAGCTGTAACCTCCTTTCTGGCCTGGTGCTGCTGCCTCCCTGATCAAAGCTGCCACGGCACACCTGCCTCGTGCGGGTGATGCTGGAGCTGTGATAGCTCCTGGTTATTTATACAGAGCCTGTGGGAAGCACAGTGCACAAAATAAACCCGCTCCTTTTCAGTCATACAGTGTGAAAGGTTGAAGGGAAATGGCAACATTTGTACTTTTGTGCACCATTATGTAATGTATCCATGGAAAAAACCCTTCCTTAGCAAAGCCACAGGCAGCAATGGAGCCTTTTGTTGGGTATCTCACTGTATTTCTTTGACTAAAACAGATGCAACTGCAGCTTCTAAGCAATGTCAGCTGAGGAAGTGCCAGGGAAATGGAAAGGTACTGGAAAGCTGTGCGCTGTGCTTTGCTGGAGTCCAGGTGTGTGAGGAGAGGATTTAAAAACAACATTAAAACTGCAATAGAAGATTGATCATTTCAAGTGGGAACGCTTCAGAGGGAGGCTGAGCAGCTGCTCCGTGTCCCGTGCTGCTTCCAGAAGAGTCTGTTGTGTGCAGTTAAAGCTGCAGGGGTGGTGTCAGAGCACTGAGAACCCCCTGAGCCCTGGTGTGTGGTTCTGTTCAGCTGCAGAATGAAGAGGAGCCGGGCGAGGCCGTGCCGGTGGTGAGCGACGCCCCTCCGCCCTACAGCAGCATTTCTGCAGAGAGCACAGGTACTGTCACCTGGGGACAGGGCTGGCATTGCTCTGCTGCCACTGACTGCCCTCCTCATCCACAGCTGGCTCTGCAGCACCTTCCTGAGCTGCAAGGCTCAGGATTGATCCACACAGCCTGTCAGTACTTGTGGTTTAGGAGATGCAATTTGGCTGCGCTCGTCTGATGTCATCCCATCAAGGGGTGTTCAAGTTACAGTTCACAGTGTTCTCAGTAAATTGGAGACAGTTAAAAATCAAAGTGCTGGGAGGATTTGTGGTTCCCCTCTCATTAGCTGGCATTTGGATGATGCTGTGCCCCTTCCTTAAAGGATTCATTCGTTACTTAAAAGGGTTTAAAGAATTCACTTTTCCTGCACTTTCCAATAACTAAGCATTTGGTCATAAGGATGGGACTTTGGCTCATCCTCCTGTCCTGTCCCTAATAACTTTAATAACCCCTTGGATCTGGAAACGTGACTATTTCTGAGTATCCAAGTCGGCAGAGGCACAGCATGTGGTGTTGTTTTAAGCAGAAGTGCAGCCAGACGTGTTCAGTGAGTGTTCTCTGCGTTGCTGGCTATCAGAGAAGGTGCTCCCGTGCTTTTCCCTCTCTGCTTTGGGATGGCAGGAGGCTGGGCTGGGTGGCAGGGTGGGGAACGGGGCTCACTGGAAGTCAGTGCTGGTTCCCAGCAGGGTGTTCCTGAGCAAGTGCTGAGCTCTCTCTGTGTTTTGTGCAGCTTACTTTGACTACAAGGATGAGTCAGGCTTCCCGAAGCCGCCGTCCTACAACGTGGCCACCACTCTGCCCAGCTACGATGAGGCCGAGAGGAGCAAGGCTGAGGCCACCATTCCCTTGGTTCCTGGCAGGGTGAGTGTCCTGTCCCTGTCCCTGCCTGTCCCTGTCCTGCTGGGTGCCAGTTCAGCTTTAACTCCTGCCCATCGTGTGTCATGACTCTCAAAATTTGTGTCGATGAAGCTTTCTGGGGTGGTGATATTCCACACTTCTGAGAGTCCTGTGGCTATTTTTATTTTTTTTTTCATTTTCCTCTGAGCACTGTGATGATGTCAGACATCTCAGTAATGCCAGCATGTGCTAGCCAGATTAGCTTGGCAAGCTGACAGAGGGACTGTGCTGTATCCCTGTGCACTGACACTGGGGTTTTTGTTGGGTTTTTTTTCATTTTTAAAAAAGATTTAGGATTAATTCTTCAGCTGTCTGGCATATCTACCCTTGATACTCCTGCTGCTAACTTAGTTGACTTTTCTAGAGGTCAGTGTAGCTGATACAAGGACGATAAAACCATTCTGTCAGAATTATTTCCTTTTGTTTTTTTCAACATTATCTCTTGTTCAGCCATTCTTTCCACCCCTGCTAGCATTGGAAGTCCCCTGCTCATTATACTTCTTCACAGAAGCCAAATTCCTTGCTGAGATGATAATTTTTTGATGAGTTGAAGAATTCTTCACAATGAGAACAAGAACATGCTGGATCTTGACTATGTTAAAAATAAAGATACATTTCCTATTATATAGATAACATTTCATGCCCTGCACCATTTCAGGATGAGAAACAGGAATTTTCTCATGCCTGCATTTGTAGATTTTGCTATTTAGGATTCCAGCCCTTTTTTTGAAGAGTCACACCCAGAAGTGGGGTTGCTGTATGGACTGGGTTGACCTAAATCCCCCATGTGCTGCCTCCCTCTGCATTGCAGGACGATGACTTTGTGACACGGGATGACTTTGATGACACTGACCAGCTGAGGATAGGAAATGATGGCATTTTCATGCTGACTTTCTTCAGTAAGTACCTGATGGAATCAACTTCTTTCCAAGCAGTGACCCACAATAGTTTGGGTCACATTTATGTTTATGTAGCACCAGGAAAAACCTGAGTGCAAGGAGTTTATGGTTTTATTCCTTGGAATGTAAAGGTGTCTTGACCTGCTGCTTTTCTCCTGCTTTCTCAGTGGCATTCCTCTTCAACTGGATTGGATTTTTCCTGTCTTTCTGTCTGACTACTTCAGCTGCAGGACGATATGGGGCCATTTCTGGCTTTGGTCTGTCTCTTATTAAGTGGATCCTTATTGTCAGGGTGAGTTGTGTGGTGCAAAACCACGGACACAGACACTGATACTCTTTTTCCCCAGTAGGTTTTTATCTCATACTGAAGTTAGTGATAAATTTAGGTTTTTTTTTTTTTTTTAATAATGAAATAGTTTTTGAGCTACTTACTCACTAAAAACAGGGCTTTTTTCATAATTGTATCCTGTTTATATGCTGAATTTCAACTGTAGTGAAAGAAAAGAAAGATTGCACACCCAGATATGCTTTGGGGATGCTCCATCCCTGGAAGTGTCCAAGTTTAAGCTGGACAGGAATTCCTGGGATAATGGAAGGTGTCCCTGTCTGTGGCAAAAGAGAGGAGCTGTAGGACCCTTTCCAGCCCAACCCCTGTGGGATTCTGGGGTTCATTCTGTGTGTCTGACAGAGCATGGCCTGATCAGAGTGTGGTTTGGGCTGAGCAGCAGCAGCAGCACTCTGATCCTGGGAAAACACGAACCCAGGCAAAGCCAGCCCTGCCCTCAGCCTCTGCAGCCTGCTGTGGCCTGGCTCTCCTCTGGAAAGAAGGGAATTCTCTAAAATGCAGGATAGCTGATGAGGAGAGGGAAACAGGGCCGTGGGAGGAGTGAGGTTTGGAGCAGCACTGGGAGAAGGCCGTGGGTGCCCTCTGGTGCAGCCTCCCTGCGGCACAGGAGCAGGACCAGCAGCAGCTGCCATCCTGCTCCAGGATTTTTAGCTCTTAAATTTTTTGGAGGGATTGGGAGAAAAAAATATTTCCATCCAGAAAGCTTTATTTGGAGCCTGTGAAATGATGGCATTCCAGGCTGAAAGTTGAATTTCAAGCAAAGCAGTTCACTGGCTGTAAGTAAAAGTAGAGAGCATTCATGTCAGAGCTGTCACTTCCTACCCTGTCTTTTGGGGCTGGGAATTCTAATTTGTAAATGCAGCATCTCTTCACTTTTCTGGCAGTTTTTGTGGTAATCTGGGTTCAGAGGTGTTAAGGGCTGTTTGCTGGATTAAGAGGTGTGACAGAAGGAGGTGACATTATCTGTGGGTTTGATTTAGACATCAGTAACAAGTTTATCTTTTGTTAGGTTTTAAGTTTGAATAGAGCAAACCCAGAGGAATTATAATGTATTTATACTGAAACTGTGAACAGCAGTGCTCTCATAGTGTTGGTGCCTTTCATTTAATAGCAGTAATTTTCCCAATTGGGAATCTTGTCAGTGGATTCCACAGGTTTTCAGGGATTTCTTTCCCAGCTGTTACACCATCCAGCCTGACAATGTAATGAATGTGCTGCACTGCTGCAAGCCTGCTCTGCCCTTTCAGAACCTGCAGCTGTGCTTTATAAGCATCCAGGACACAATTTAAAACAGGAATATTTGCCCAGCAGTGTCCTTGTGCCCCACTGATTGGCAGAATTCATAGCTGGGTGTGGAATCTGTCCCGTTCCCCTGGTTGGAGCTGGTGCAGAAAAACCATAAATAACAGTTTGTGGAGGTAACTTATTGCTGCAGCTGCTGAATGCAGCATCCCTGAGAGCTCTCGTGTGCAGCCCTGATCTGGTTACTGCTAAAATTGGTGGGGATAGACTTTGGTTCACCAACTTCCATGTGCTCTAAACTGTACTTTTTTTGCTGTTTTTCAGTTCTCCACCTATTTTCCTGGTTACTTCGATGGCCAGTACTGGCTTTGGTGGGTCTTCCTTGTACTAGGTGAGTGGCTGTGGGGGGAAAGATGCTTCAAAACTGTAAAGTCAGGTAGGATTTTGAGAGCATTCCTGGCTGTTAAACATGTGTGTGTGGATGTCCAGATGAAATGTGACCCTCATACTCCTCTGACTGAGCACATTCAGGTTTTAAAGGCACATGTAAACACTGTCCTGGCAGTTCTTGGTGGCAGCATCCTGACATCATCCAGAAGTTAAGAAGAGAATAATGCTTGTAACTGATATTGTGTCTGCTCTTGCATCTTAAATGGAAGAGTGGATTGTTCCCTTCCTCATCTTAGTTTCTTTTTCCTGCTTTGGGAGTGACTGGATCTTGTTTGGAGTCAAAGTTTTGTGGTTACCCAAGGAAAGTTTGTTTTTGAAGTTACCTGAAATGGAAAGATGAGGTGTTATTGCTACCAAAAGTAATTCCTGTGTGTGATCAGCTGCTGTGCATCCCAGTGATGAGGACCCTCTGTAGAGGTGGCAGGGAGTTCAGCTGCTCCCTCTCCTTGGAGAAGCAACACCTGTGGTAACTGGACAAATGTGTCTCTCCCCTGCAGGTTTTCTGCTGTTTCTCAGAGGATTTATTAATTATGCAAAGGTTAGGAAGATGCCAGATACGTTTTCTACTCTTCCCAGAACCAGAGTTCTCTTTATTTACTAAAGGTAAATTTTCTGCTTTCCTGAATTTGTTCTGCTTTGACTTTAACTCTATTTAGTGACTTTTCTAGGCTACACTTTCCATTGCTTGAATATTTTTAGAACTCAAGGAAGCAGGGAACAGTTGTTTCTTGGTACCCCCTACCCAGCTCCTGAGTCTGCAGAGTCCAGACTGACCTGATGGGAGGCAGAGGAACACTGGGCATTTGCCCCTGAGTGTTTGCTGTGAGGAATTGGATATTCATTTGATTCCCTGACTAGATACTGTGAGAACAAAACCCCTGCCCCTTGGTACTGCTGAGTATTTGGCAAATGTGTCTTAGAGAATAAATCACATGCCTGAAACACGTGGTGTGTCCCAGCCCCGAGGAGAGGTCACAAAATGCTGTTAGAGGGGCATGCCAGTGCCTTTGGCTTTGGTCCCAGAACGAGCAATTTCTCTGAATCCTGCTGTTTCAAATTGCTGCCAGGTTCCTGAAGAAATGACAGCCTTGCACACCTTTGCTCTCCTCAGACCCCCCCACACACCTGAGCTGCCCTCCCTGAGCATCTTGCAAAGACCTGAGTGCCTGGGAGTGTTTTGCTTCAGTGCTGAACCCCAGGCTGGCTGCCTTAATGGGGCTTTAAAGGAGGAGGCTTAAGTAGCTGAAGCCTTGTAGCATAATTTCCTGCTCACAGCAGATAATGGCCTGGCATTAACTGTCCCTCCCCGAGGGGAAGGAAATCCTGGAATAGGTTCTTCCCAGCTGGGGAATGCAACACGATGCTCCCTTTAGAAATATCATAATAACACTCCATTTCCCCAGAGAGGCAATTGCAGCTGGGACAGTCAAAGAAACCAAACCAGCCCCAGCTTTAAATTGGGGGTCATTAAATTGTTGAGATTTGAAAACCGAGCCTTGGGTTTCCAAATGCACTTCCCTTTTATTAGAAACTGCAAATTGCCCACGATTCTGCTTCGTTTCCAGGCTGTGAGGAGAATCTGCAGCACAGAGCAGCCTTTGTGCAGTGCTTTCCTCTGGTGATAGTGTGTAAAAATAGTTCAGCCAATTTCTTTACGTGTTTCAGGTCTGTTTAGCAAAGTTCTGGTTTGTGACCTCCTCCAGGATCTGTAATGTCCTCTCAGATTCCTGCTGAGTCACCAGAGGCTTGATTTCCCCCAGTTTATGGTCACAGAATGTGAGCATTTAAAGTCAGCTTTATCTCTGTATTTTGTCTGACTGAACAATTTAAAAAAAAATTTTGCTCCTTTACCAAAACTTTATTTTTTATTTCCTAAAGGAGCTCTGTGGTTTCTTTTTGCATAGACTTTTCCTGTGTTTGAAATTTGAAATTACAGGTTAGAGACCTGGCTTCACTCCTTGCTTGTGGAGCTGTAGAGTGTTTAAATCCTTATTTATGTGTCATTTTAGAGCATTTTAGAAAAGCACTTTCAGATATGCTGAGATAAATGTCCAGAATAATTCATAAATATTTCAACTGTGATACTTCCCCTGAAAATAAATCTTTAATCCTGAATTCTGAGTGAAGAAGCCACAAAAGACTTGGATTTTCAGTGTATTATTGTCCTTAGATGAGATTTCCTCTTCAGGGCATGATGCAAAGGGCACAGTGAGGGATTATTGTTATTTCAGAGCAGGGATAATTTTAGAAAATTAGGAGGGGAATAATGAGTGCAAACCAGAAAATAAAACCTGGTGAAACGAATCTGGTGAAAAGCTGGAGTTTACTATTCCAGCTGTGTGTGCAGTAATGGACACAATCCTGCTGTTATCCTGTAAAATACACACAGATTCCTGAGCATTTTGCTGGAGTCACATCATTGTGTGCTGAGACACTTCATAAGCCCTTACACATCCTGTGCTGTGTGAACAACATCCTCCTGTTATCCAAAATAACCCTCTGACTGCAGCTTTGGTGTTCAATATCCTTCTCCAACAGATGTTTTCTGGCAAATGTCTTCCTGCATTAGTGAAATCCCCCCCAAGAAGCAGCAGGACACCTGCAGGAAGTGAATCAAGGCTCTGGAGCAGAAGAAAAAATAATCACCTGCTTTAAAATAAATAAATAAAAGTACTGTTGGAAAAAGAAAAAAAAAAAAAGGAGAAGCATTTCTTTCGATTTGTTTTTAGGTGTAAAATTTTAATAATTAACGCAGAATTCTGTAATTGTTGACTCATTAGTGGCTAATGTTTGAAGCAGCTCTTGCAGTGAGTCTGTGCTGTGCTGATGGAGCCCTTCAGCCAGGGTTTGTGGTGTTTGGGCAGCAGGAGCTGTGCTGGGGCCAGCAGGGGCCAGGCTTGCGTTAGTTCCAGCCTGGGAGCTGCCCGGGCTCTGCCTGTGCTGGGCACAGTGTGACACTGGCCTGTGCTGGGCTGTGTGTGACACTGTCCTGTGCTGGGCACAGTGTGACACTGGCCTGGACTCTGTGTGACACTGTCCTGTCCTGGGCTGTGTGTGACACTGTCCTGTGCTGGGCACAGTGTGACACTGTCCTGGGCTGTGTGTGACACCCTGTCCTGGGCTGTGTGTGACACTGTCCTGTCCTGGGCTGTGTGTGACACTGTCCTGTGCTGGGCACAGTGTGACACTGGCCTGGACTCTGTGTGACACTGTCCTGTCCTGGGCTGTGTGTGACACCCTGTGCTGGGCACAGTGTGACACTGTCCTGGGCTGTGTGTGACACTGTCCTGTGCTGTGTGTGACACCCTGTCCTGGGCTGTGTGTGACACTGTCCTGGGCTGTGTGTGACACTGTCCTGTGCTGGGCTGTGTGTGACACTGTCCTGTCCTGGGCAGAGTGTGACACTGTCCTGGGCTGTGTGTGACACTGTCCTGGGCTGTGTGTGACACTGTCCTGGACTCTGTGTGACATTGTCCTGGGCAGAGTGTGACACTGGCCTGGGCTGTGTGTGACACCCTGTGCTGGGCACAGTGTGACACTGTCCTGGGCTGTGTGTGACACTGTCCTGTGCTGGGCACAGTGTGACACCCTGTGCTGGGCTGTGTGTGACACCCTGTGCTGGGCACAGTGTGACACTGTCCTGGGCAGAGTGTGACACTGTCCTGGGCTGTGTGTGACACTGTCCTGTCCTGGGCTGTGTGTGACACTGTCCTGGGCTGTGTGTGACACTGTCCTGGGCTGGGCAGAGTGTGACACTGTCCTGGGCAGAGTGTGACACTGTCCTGTCCTGGGCTGTGTGTGACACTGTCCTGTCCTGGGCTGTGTGTGACACTGTCCTGGACTCTGTGTGACACTGTCCTGGGCAGAGTGTGACACTGTCCTGGGCACAGTGTGACACTGTCCTGGGCTGGGCACAGTGTGACACTGTCCTGGACTCTGTGTGACACTGTCCTGGGCACAGTGTGACACTGTCCTGGACTCTGTGTGACACCCTGTCCTGTACAAAGCATGACACTGTCCTGGGCAGTGTGTGACACCCTGTGCTGTACAGAGTGTGACACTGTCCTGGGCACACTGTCCTGGTCTGTGTGTGACACCCTGTCCTGTGCAGTGTGTGTGCTGTGTGTCCTGTACAGCCCATGGAACTCCATGTCCTGCACAGTCCTCATGTGTCACATCCTGTACAGCCTGTGTGCATCATGTCCTGTCCAACCCATGGAACTCCATGTCCTGTCCATCCTGTGTGCTCCATGTACATCATGTCCTGTCCATCCCTGTCCCCCGTGTCCTGTCTGTCTGTCCCTGTCCCCCGTGTCCTGCCTGTCCGTCCCCGTCCCCCGTGTCCTGTCTGTCCATCCCTGTCCCCCGTGTCCTGCCTGTCCGTCCCCGTCCCCCGTGTCCTGTCTGTCCGTCCCTGTCCCCTGTGTCCTGTCTGTCCGTCCCTGTCCCCCATGTCCTGTCTGTCCGTCCCTGTGTCCTGTCTGTCCGTCCCTGTCCCCCGTGTCCTGTCTGTCCGTCCCCGTCCCCCGTGTCCTGTCTGTCCGTCCCTGTGTCCTGTCTGTCTGTCCCCGTCCCCCGTGTCCTGTCTGTCCATCCCTGTCCCCCGTGTCCTGTCTGTCCCTGTCCCCCATGTCCTGTCTGTCCATCCCCGTCCCCCATGTCCTGTCTGTCCGTCCCTGTCCCTCGTGTCCTGTCTGTCCGTCCCTGTCCCCCGTGTCCTGCCTGGCAGCACAGGGGTGACTCCAGAGCTGAGGCTGCTCCTGCAGTCCCCAGCACCCCGGGGCCTGTGAGGAAAAGGGGTCACTGCAGTCCAGACTCCGAGGTGTCATTGGGAATTTAGAGGTGGCACAAGTATTAACTTTTAACAGTCTATTCTCGGTGTTGTAGTATCCTTTCCTTTCGCACCACCAACTTTTTGGGCTCTCCAGGGGTTTTCACGGAACAAGTCTGTAGTGTAAAACTAAAAGATCATGTTGCAACTTTGTATAAAAACCATCTTGCAAAACAAAGGCCTTTTTTTTCTTTGGGCTTGGGACTTTTGAGACAATTCCTAATATACCTGTAATTCTTGCTTTTATAATTTGTGTTAGCAGAGACTCTGATGCGTTGGAAATGTAGATTTAATGTGCACTCCTGTGCTTTCTGCCAAGTGGTCATTCACTTTGGAGTTTTACTATGTTCAACCTGTAAATACAGCAGAACGTCAATAAATGTCACTTCTGTAGCAATTGTTGCTGTAGGACAGTGTTTAATTGAGTTTTGATGTGTTAATGCACCTGGTTATCCATGACAAACACTGATTATCTAGGGGCATTCCATCTCCTTCCATGGAAGGTGTAACACAAGTCTCCAAGGTGTCCATCTCTTTTGTAACCAAGCCTGCCAGGAAATGGTGATTCCATTTTGGGGGGTTTGTTGGATTTTTTGGTAGTTGTATGACCCATGAAACTGGTTTTGCTTCACAGCTGAACTTCTCAAATGTACAGTCCCCACAAACAAGCAGTTGGGGCTGACAGAGATGGATAGAGGTTCCACAGAGTCCTCTTTAAACAGGAATAAGTGAACACAGAATTAGGAATTTTATCCTACAGGCAAAATCTGCAGCATTGGGGAACTCTGAATCACATTTGCCCAAACTTGGTCGATCAGCCTCGTGTTTGCTCCCCTGGCATCTGGGCCTTATTTGGGCTTGACTCCAGAGAACTGGAATATTTGGCATTCCTGTTGCTCGTCCTGCGGTGCCTGAAGCTGCAGACACCTCCAGCTCCGTGTTCCTGCACAGCCAGGGGCTCTGGGAGGGATGGGTGGGTGCTGGGATCTGCAGAAGCCACGCTGTGTTTGGTGTGGGTTCACAGGCTCCAGTACTTGTGTTGGGGCTGGGACAGCTCAGCCACTTCACACCACCAAAGGGACAGGGCTGTGGTCACCTGCAGTGACCAGGTAAACACCTCTGGCCTCCCCTGACAGCCAGGCTGGGCTGGAGGCTGCAGTGCAGGGCAGACACGGCTGTGGAGCTGCTGTGCCGTGGTGGGGAGAGAGCTCAGAGTCCCCAGGAGTACTGACATGGGCAGGGGATGATAGGATGGGGGGGATGGCTTCCCCCTGCCAGAGGGCAGGGCTGGATGGGATATTGGGAAGGGATTCCTGGTTGTGAGGGTGGGCAGGCCCTGGCACAGGGGGCCCAGGGAAGCTGTGGCTTCACTGTCAGTGTCCAAGGCCAGGTTGGACACAGGGGCTGGGAGGGAACAGCTCAAAGGGCCAGAAAATGTAACAGGAGCAGAGCTCATCCCAGAGCTGCTCCTGGATTCCCAGCCTGTGCCTGCAGGGCCTCAGGTAATTCCTTTTTACATGAAGTTAAGTTTTCATAGCACCTACTCTTGTTTTCACTGCCTTGTGTTCAAAAGATGGCACAGCTTCCATGGGAGAGGAGAAGAAACCAAAGCGTTTGAAAATACACACAATACTCCAAACCTGCAAGCAGCTGGATTCAAGAACTTTTTAAAACCTCGACACAGAACATTCACAAGGGCTGTTTTAGTGCTAATACCTGTTCCTCATCACATAAAACACTTCACAGTGTGGTACTGGCGGGGTTGTTGTGCTCCCCCAGCTCCTGGGAATGCCCAAATCCATTCACTGCTCCAGTTGGTTGCTCAGCTGGGCTGTCACCCCATCCCACTTCTGCTCAGGGTTTGGTGCTGCTTAGAAGGAGAATTTGCTCTTGGCTTTTGTTTTTCTCTGAGATTTTTGGGTAAAATGAACAAAAGCCAGGCAGGGAAGGAAATTATCAAAGCACAAGGATTAAGTCACTGTTTAAGTAAAAAATCAACCACAAGATGTATCCTAGAAAGTAATTATAAATCATAGGACTTATATGGATACAAACCCTCTTTTGCTAAGCTTGAACTATGTTAATAAAGCCTCATATCAATGAATATAACAATAAAGCAAAAACCCGGGATCTGTGCCAGGCTCTGGAGCATCAGAAAGGTCTGTGCTGGGTGCCCTGGTGCCAGGGGATGAAACGTGGTCCATGTGCCAGGGCCAAGTGGAGTGAAGAACAAGAGCACTCTGGACTTGCTTTTAAAAAAACTCTACTTAAGAGAAGCTCTGCCAGGTAAGAAATCAGTGTTTCCAAAATATCCTTCACCCCTCAGTGAGCTCTAATGGGCCCCTGGGCTGTAACCTCGGGTGTTTTTCACTGAGATCCCCCCTGGAGCATCCTTGGGGCACTGGGGGTGGCGTGAGGGGCAGTGGGTGAGGGCAGGGTGTCCCCTGCCCGTGGGAGCCACCTGAGTGGTGTCACCTCTGTGTCCAGAGGCAGCATGAGGGGCTTGGTGGGCCAGAATGCCCCATGGCACAATCACACAGCCCAGGGGACAAGGTAGGCGGCAGCTGAGAGGAACCATGGGAAGAAAAGCCCATCTTTGACCAGATTCTGTGTTTGGTTTTGTTGTTGCTTTAACCAAAGTGGCCAGAGCGCCGTAATTAAAGGCTCAGTGGCTCTAATTGGAGTAGGTTTAAACTCGAGGTCAAAATCCCTTCTGGCACTTCCTCT